>NC_090806.1:15441401-16641401 GCF_036512215.1 Solanum lycopersicum | reverse complement strand
AAACTTTCCAAAATGAAAAGGCTGAAGATGTACTGAAAATTGCAGAAAAGATGACCTATGGAGCCATCGACGGTCCGTAGGTTGCAACCATCGCCATGAAGAGCTTATGCTGCGAAGGAAAGATTGGGGAAACCTGACTTTGTGTGGGGCTACAGAAGGGATGGCAGTCTGTTGTCTCATTGACGGACCATCTTAATGATCTGTTGGTGTTAATAGAATGTAGCCCAGTATCCGATTTGAAAAAATTCTAAGTGTGGAGCAACGAAAGCCATCGATGTACCATCGTCTTGGTCCGTGGTAACATAAAGTTGGAGAAGAAAGCAGCTGAAAATAGAGTTGAAGTATGGACCGATGAAGGTGTCAACGATCCGTCGTTTCCTCGACGATCCGTCGGTCATGTCGTTGACGCGAGACAAAATTTTTGATTGATTTTCCTTACTTAGGCTTCCCTTTATGTTTAGTATTCTTTTATTATAAATGGGACAAAAAATCTCATCTTTGGGGTTAGACTCTTTGTTAATTTTCAGATTTGGATTGTTGGTTGTTGAACTTTGGGTTCTGAAAAATACTTCACTTTTCCGAAATTGATTCTTACAATATTTTGATTAATTCAAGTACATATAGTTCTTGTCTAATATTATGAATTGTCCAATTCATAACATGGTTAACTAAATCCACAACAAGGGTTGTGGGAACCATGGGTAAATAACAAAGTAGAACTAGCTAAAATAACAATTCTAGAATAATGTCTTGCATGTATTGATAATTCTTTCATTTAGAAGTCCTTCTAATGGTGGCCAACGTTAGAACTAGCCTTGTTGCTATTTGCCGGACCAAGGAGGTTGATAATAAGAAAAGAATGGTGCAAAGTAATAACAAAGACATACATCGATTATGATGCTTAATATGAGGTAAAAGGTAATGTTTAGTAAAATACACACACGTAGCGGGACCAAGGTGCGAAGTGAAATTCACTAAAAATCTCCAAAAAAGTTGACTGAAAATGTAAAGAAACTTGCATAAAAATTGAGAATAATGATGAAAAATTCATAAAATGAACAATGCGAAATATAAAAGGTGACATTGAAAACAAATAAAAATAAATCTAAAGATCTAATCGAAATTACCTTAACCAGATTAAAAATTTGATGCAATAATGTATACCTGATTGGTTATCAACAAAGAAAATCCTTGAATTAATGCATAGATTTTGGTTGAAGAATCAAATTTGAATAACTTTTGTTTGAATAATAAAAAAATCTGGGAACTTGAAACGTGATAATTTTTTATAAATGACATGAAAAGGGGAGAAACAAGATGAAGAGAGAATATTATATTTGTTTTTTATTTTAAATTTGTTATTGGTTAGAGTATGGTCCAATTATGGAATCTTTTAATTAATAAAAGGGAATCCCAAAAATAATAAATGTGAATACAAATATTTTTGAAAATATTGTCATTATTATGTTTTAAACAAATATTTAAAGTGTTGTTATTTAAACTACGGAAAAAGGCCTAAAATACCCTCGAAGACAATAATAAAATGTATAACAAAATTCATCAACAAAGTCAAATAAAAAACACAATAGAACATTTAACAATCAAAATCTAATGAATATTAAAATTCAAACTAAAGAAAATGAGCAGTTAAAAAATAAAGAAGAACAACAAAAGAAAATGTCAATAGAAAAAAACTTTGTTTATAAATACAGAGGAAGCAAAAAAACTAAAAAATAAATGAATTAGGGAAAAAAACCAGAAAAAAATATATTTGTTATTTTTTTGGAGGTAAACTTTAGAGTTTTATTTACGGCATGATATTAAGTGTAATATCAAAAAAATTAATTAATGTAATTCAAAATATCACATTATGATAATTGTTATTGTATATACAAATAAAGTTTCTTTCATGATTGTTTTTATTGTTGTGGAGTCAAAAATTATTTTTTAATATTTACTTTTAATATTTAGAATATCACATTACGATAATTGTTATTGTATATAGTAATAAAGTTGATTTCTCAATTGTTTTTATTGTTGTGAAGTTAGAAATTAATTTTTTAAGTATTTCTACTTATCGAAGACAATAATAAAATGTATCACAAAATTCAGCGACAATGTCAAATACAAACACAGTATACTTAAGTTGAAGCAATAGAAATTTGAAAGATTTTAAGTCGATATTTACGAATTGATTGATCAATGATTAGTTTTTAATGAGATGCAAAGCTTATGGTGCAAATATCTCAAAACAAAGAATAATATTGTGAAAAATAGATACCACTTGCGAATATATATGAAGATCGATGAAATTTTTCAAAGATATCAACATTTTATATATTCCTTGAACACAAAATGTTTTAACTCATAAAATAACGCAATTCCATATTTCCTTGTAGCATAGATTTTTAGAATTCAATTTTCTCAATTTAGGTTGTAAATGACAAATTTATGTTGTATGACCATTTGAAATAGATTATAAAGTAATATATTGAAGTTGTTACTAAAGAAAAAAATAGTATAAAGTACAGAAATCTCATATCTTTGGAGGTTAATTACATAATATCTGAGAAGTTTTCTCAATTACAAGAAACTCGAATTTTTCATTCCTCTCGAATATATTTCTTGATTGTCCAATATATTTCAAATGACATATTACTTCGGAGAAGGGATGTATTCGAGAGGGGATAGATATGTATTTTGAGAGGAAATAGATGTATCTGAGAGGAAATAGAAATGCATCTAAGCGGGGATTATAATATCTTAAGTTGTGAATTAATGTAATTTTTTCAACAAACTATGTGAAATTTATATTCATCACATCTTCCTCACAATAAAAAATACAACCATATTGAAATAGTTATCTTAATTATCTATTGGGGATGCTGAACTCTATGATATTAAAGATGATAAAATCACAAATATTGTGAATGAACAAAAACTATATGTCAAATGTGTATACATTTTGATTAGTAATTTACTGATAGAAAAAAATAGATTAACAAAAAAAATAGTTATAAATTACAATAACTGATCAAAAAAACATATATAAGATATATTAGGCAATTTTAAATTGCAACTATCTCAAATTTTCTTTTCAACAAAATCTACAAAGTCTTTCTTTTGTAATGGTTATGCAGGTGGTTCTTAACTTAAAGTAAGAGAAATTGATGAATTAAATTGGAGAATTGTAACTTAAACTTCATGTTAGAGTTAAATACTTAGATGAAAGAAAGTGAATGAGGGGAAACTAGGTCTCAAATATCTTTGCATAGCAGTAGCTATAGGTCTTAGTAGATGAATATGGTTAATATATTGAATTAAGTGTATTTAATTATTCAGTACTCCTTCAAATTCTTCAGATTTTTCATTTTCAAAGAGGGTTGCACTCAATACAAATTTATACGATTATTTTAGTAATCCAACCTTTAACTTTGTTGCATCCTACTTTTAATAGAACTAATAATTCTATTTTTTATCACAAAGTTTGTAAAATAAAATAGTAAATCCGAAAAAAAATACTTTAAAAGCTATACAACTTACATATGTGGTCACCAAAGCAAGAATAATTATCAACCATGCAAAAACTTGAATAAAAAACTTCAAAGTCTTATTGTGTAGAAGAATTTTTTTGTTGTAGTTATTTATTTATTGAATAGGAATCAACTCAGAAAAGAAAATAACTATTTTTTAATGGTATATAAAAAAACTTAGAGAAATTAACAAAAATATTATAAAATGAAGCTAAAACTAACAATGTAAAAGAAGAAAGTAGAAAAAAATGTAGAGAAATAAGAAATGACAACTTTCTTTGTTCTCTTTCAACTATTCAAAATCTCTTCTGGTGTGTACAATGTAATGCCCAATGTCATTCTTTTTCGAAAATAATAATTGAGGGACTCAAAGGATTGCAATGAGTAGGTGATTAACCGTTTCATGGATTAAAAGTTAAAGTAACAAACATAATATTAATGAACATCAAGAAATGTATAATATCTTCATTACTAATATAATAATACAAAAACAAAATACTCCACTTGAACGCATAGAAAAAAACTTAAGCAGATCTTAGTTAATCTACAATAAAATAATCAATCAAATATTAAGATACAAGGAGTGAAGAGAAGTAGCTATCATCCAAATTAAGACAACATATATCATGACACAATTTATTGATCTAAAACAGTGAAGCACACAATGATATTTATAGCCAATAAATATAGAAACTCAAAAGTCAAGTTAAAAAAAGATCATTAAAATATTATTAAATTTCTTTATAAGTACTACGGAGAAGTGAAAGGACACTTCATATTTTATTCTTTAAAACGGTTAAATTTTTCAAAACTATTAAATCCAAATTTTTAGTTATTGTTCAAAGTTGAAGCGTATGACTATATTATACAAACATATATATATATATATATATATACACACACACGTATATATCTATGTGTATATATGTATACATATATGTGTGTGTGTGTGTGAGTGTGTTAACACCTGTATTAAGGTTAGTCAAAACAGAAACAGAAAGATGAAGAAATAGACAGAAAAATAAAATAATCCGAGTCCACAGAAGTTACTGTGTCTCCTTAAGAAATTTAATCCCCTTACTGTGCCGAAGGTTACAGATTAATTTCTCCAGGGATAAAATGGATTAATCCTGTTAAAGAAGTAACAATACCTCAAACTTCTAAAACTTCACCGAACAGATGAACAACAACAAGTCACACACTAACTCAGTCGATCGACATATTTATTTATGAGAGAAAATGTATGCAGAGAGTAGAAAAAATTTTCAGTGTTCGAAAACTGAAAAAAATTCTTATTTATAGCCATTTTCAGCAAGAGACACATCTGTTTGGAAAAGTCTGTTAAGACCCGTTTTTTCAGATCGTTGTGTCTTGTGAAAGAGTAACGACTTTTCAGAACGTTAACGTTACATGCAAATTAATTAAGTTAATTAAAGAATTAATTATATTAATTAACTAATTAACCGACGTCCTGAATTAATTTATAAAAGAAAAGATTAACAGTCATTTGCCAAATCATAATCGGAAGCTAAAGCAGAATCCGAAGTTGAGGCCGAGCATGCGACGATGACGACACGAGGGGGCACCTTCTTCTTAGCTCTATAAGAAGTAAAATAATTGTCTCCTAATATAAGGACAACAAATTTCCTTTCTTTTACCAATATGGGAGAAATGACTTTTCATTTGCTCTTTGCAAATGACTTTTCATTTTCCCTCCAAATTGGTTCCCTCATTTTTCAATTTTTCTCTTCTCTTTTTCGCATTCACACTTTTCTAAACCCAACAATCCCCCACACGAATGGGGATAGATATTGTTAAAACATATGCATGAAAAAGTTGTGTGCCTTGTAAGTAAGGGTTATTCGCATGTGGATAAGTAGGTTTCCCTTTAACTTTTCGTAGTGAACATATACGGATATACTCGGTCATCGGTAGATTTGATATCTCCGAACCATCGAGCTTTAGACTATACCTAGACAATATAAGTTATACAATCAACTCTTGAACTATTCTTAGATCTCATTGTTTTGTTCTTTTCAGCCATGAACACATCTCGGTTAGTAAGTGCTTAGAGAACTGGCCTTACCGGATTCTTCTTGAAGCGGCTTACACTTCACACTCACATAGGTGGTTTCTAAATGTGTTATTCTGTAGATACGTCATTTGATACCCTGTATCAAACTTAAACATCATTAAAAAGTCCTTATGCCTTTATTCTGGTTACTGAACATTGTCTCATCATAGGAGTGGACCATAAAATAATTATTGACAATGTTGAACCATCATCAATAACTTTGTTCTATCTCCTTGAACCTAGATCTTGGGATCTCCAGTCTTCTAGGTAGAGTTACCGCCATGATGACTTGTTCTCGGCCATAGTCGCATTCCCGTCGATGATTTCTCAACTCCCTCTCTAGTTAGGCCTTTTGTAAGTGGATCTTACACATTATCATTTGGCTTTACATAGTCAATTGTGATAATTCCACTAGAAAGTAGTTGTCTAACAAAGTTATCTCTTCATTTTATGTGACGAGACTTGCCGTTGTACATAACGCTTTCAGCCCTTCCTATTGCAGCTTGACTATCACAGTGTATGAATATAGGGGCCATTAATTTAGGCCAAAACATGAATGTCTTCTAAGAAATTTTGGAGTCATTCAACTTCTTCACCTGCCTTGTCTAAGACGATGAATTCAAACTCCATTGTAGAGCGAGTTATACATGTTTGTTTGGATGATTTCCAAGATATTGCACCTCGACCAATAGTAAAGATGTATGCACTAGTGGATTTCGTTTTAGTTGACCCAGTAAACCAATTTGCATCACTATATCCTTTAAGAACTGTTAGATATTTGTTCTAATGCAAAGCATAGTTTTGAGTGTCATCTAAGTATTTCAAAACTCTCTTCATTGCCAACCAATGATTTTGATTAGGATTACTTGTGTATTCACTCGGCTTAAGTGCAAGCTATGTATGATCGTGTACAATTCATGACATACATCAAAATTTTCAACACTCTAGCATAGTCCAATTGATACTGAGTTTCACCTTTATTATTTCTAAGATGAAGGTTCACATCAATTGGGGTCTTTGTCCTTTTGAAATTTAAATGCTTGAATTTTTCAAGTACCTTTTGAATATAATGAGTTTGAGACAATGCTAGAAGGTTAGTAGTTTTGAGAAGTTTTATTCTCAATATCACGTCAGCAATTCCTAGATCTTTTATATCAAACTTACTAGCGCGCATATGCTTAGTATCTTTCATATTGGCAATGTCCTTGCGCATTATCAACATGTCATCCACATATAGGCATACAATGACTTCCTGTTTTGAAGTATCTTTAATGTAAACACATTTATCGCATTCATTGATCTTAAATACGTTTGATAAAATGGTTTCATCAAACTTTGCATGACATTGTTTTGGTGCTTGTTTTAGTCCATAAAGTGACTTTTAAGTTTGCACACTTTTTTTTTTACTAGAAACTACAAAACCCTCAAGTTGTTCTATGTAAATCTCTTCTTCCAGCTCTCCATTTAAGTAGGCGGTTTTCACATCCATTTTATAGATTTCAAGATCGTATACTGCAGCTAGAGCAATTAACATCCAAATTGATGTAATTTTAGTCACTGCGAGTATGTGTCAAAATAATCAAGACCTTCTTTTTGTCTAAAGCCTTTGACAACAAGTCTTGCTTTATATTTGTCAATAGGTCCATCATCTTTCATCTTCCTTTTAAACATCCATTTTGAACCCAAGAGTTTGTTCCCTGGAGGAATATCAACCAACTCCCAAGTATGATTGCTTAGTATTGATTCAATTTCACTATTGACAGCCTCCTTTCAAGAGGTTGAGTCGCTAGACAACATTGCTTCCTTGAATGTTTGAGGCTCACTTTCAAAAAGGAATGTTACAAAATCATATCCAAATGAAGTATCTATCTTTGACGATTACTACGTCTTGGACTCTGTTCATTGGTTTTATTCTCTTTTGGTTCTTCTCTGGGTTATTTAGATCTCCCACTAGATGATTCAAGTCTAGTTTTATACGGATAGATATGTTCAAAAAATACAGCACTATCTGATTCCATTATCATATTATTATGAATATCTGGATGTTCGAACTTATGAACCAAAAATCGACATCCAATGAATACACAATCCACACTTTTAGGCCCTATTTTTACCTTCTTAGGTATGGGAACTTGAACTCTAGACACCCCCACACTTTGAAATATTTCAAGTTGGGTTTTCTACCTTTCTATTTCTCATATGGAATAACATGTGTCTTTGAGTGAGGCACTCTATTGAGTATTTGATTTGCTGTGATGATAGCATCCCTCTACAAGTTTTGTAGTAAACCTGAACTTATAAGTAATGCATTAATCATTTCTTTTAAAGTTTGATTTTTCCTTTCTGCATTCCCATTAGATTGAGGAGTGTACGGAGCATTAGTTTGATGGATTAGTCCATTTTCTAAACATATTGCAAATGAATATTCATATTCTCCGCCTCTATCACTTCTGATCGTTTTGATATTTCTATCCAACTGATTTTCAACTTCAATTTCATATTGCCTAAATGCATTGATTGTTTCATCCTTACCATTTACTAAATAGACATAACAATATCTAGTGCAATCTCCAATAAAAGTTATGAAATACTTTTTTCCATCACGTGATGGTGTTGACTTCATGTCACAAATGTCAGTGTGAATTAGTTCTAAAGGATTTGAATTCCTTTCAACAAATTTGTAAGAATGCTTAGCATACTTAGATTCAACACAAATTTGACATTTGATTTATTCCGCTCAAAATTTGGCAAAACATTTAAGTTAATCAGTTTTTGTAAGGTTTTGTTATTAACGTGTCCCAAACGTTCATGCCATAAATATTTAGACTCAACTGCAATTACATTGAATTTGAAAAGGTCATCACTGAGGCAGCCTTTTCCTACATACATATCATTCTTACTTGCTACTACTTTATCAGAAAGAAATATACATTTGAATCCATTCTTAGTCATAACTAGAATAGAAACTAAATTATTTCTCAATTTTGAAACATACGAGACCCTGTTCAAAGTCACCACTTTGTCTGATGTCATCTTTAATAGGACCTTGTCAGTTCCTTCCACCTTTGCAACAATGGAGTTTACCATAAACAACTTCTCGTTTGTAGGTGTTGGAGTATATGATGAAAATAATTCTTTGTTGGCACAAAAATGGCATGAGACACTAGAATCTATCCACCATTCTCTTGGATTTCCAACAAAGTTACATTCTGGAAGCATTGCATAGAGATCGTCCATTTCTCCGTTGGATTCAGCCAAGTTTGTTTGATCCTTCTTTTTCTTGTCCTTTATAGGACCCCGACATTCATTAGCCCTATGACCACGTTTACCACTATTGAAGCAACTTCCATTGAATTTCTTCTTAGGAGGATTTCTTTTTGGACCAGATGTTTTCATTCTTTTCTTTAAGTGGAAATTTTGTGGGATCTTCTTCAACAATATTTACTCCAGATACCGCTGAGTTACCACGTGAACTCTTTTCTGCAGATCTCTTTGCGGTTATGTTTCAAATAGTTTTTGAAGTCCTTTCACAACAGAGGTAACTTCTCAATAATGACAGACACTTGAAACATCATTCACAATTATATCCTACATTAAAGATTATGTAAGTATTAAGGAAAAACTTAATATTTGTAACATAGGAATTAAAGAAATTTATACCTTCAGCAAGGAGATCTTGGATAATGACCTGCAATTAATGAACTTGGGTGACAACAGTCTTACTGTCTATCATTTTATAGTCCAGAAATTTTACCACAATGAACTTCTTCATTCCGGCATCCTCTATTTTGTACTTCTTTTTTAAAGCATGTCAGATTTTTTTTTTTATGTTTTGACATTGTTGTAGACACTGTACAGATCATCTTGCAGGTCACTCAGAATATAATTTTTACACAAAACATCTGAGTGTGTCCATGATTTTGTTATCAAGAATCGTTCGAATCGTTCTTCAGGCGGAGTATCATCCGACATAATAGGAACATTCTCATTAATGAACCTCTGCAGACTCAACGTAGTGAGATAGAAGAACATCTTATGCTGCCATCTCTTGAAGTCGACTCCATAAAACTTTGCAGGTTTCTCAGCCGGCGCTAAGGCAGCAGTTGAGCGATTCTATCCAACCGATGTTGTTGCAGCACTCACTGTTCCAGCATTTACTTCACTTGAATTAGTCATTTTTTCTTTCACATATGACAGATAACTTTAGTATGTAAAATACTAATAATAAAGAATAAATTTTTACACAAATTATTTCTGATTTAACGATAAAGTTTTTATGTTCTTTTAATCGTTAATCGAATGAATTTTAAAAATTCAAACAGAGTAGAAAACCCTAAAGGTTTTAATCTCCAGAAACCTCAAATACAAAAACTTATTAAATTTCTTAATATTGTTAACACTTGTATTAAGGTTAGCCAAAACAGAAACAAAAAGATGAAGAAATAGACAGAAAAATAAAATAATCTGAGTCAATAGAAGCTATTGAGTCTCCTTGAGAAATTTAATCCCCTCACTTTATTCGAGGTTACGGATTAATTTCTCCCGAAATAAAATAGATTAATCCTGTTAAAAAAGTAGTGGTACCTCAAACTTCTAAAACATCAGCGAACAGATGAACAACAACAAATCACACACTGACACAGTTGATCAACAAATTTGTTTATGAGAGAAAATGTATGCAGAGAGTAGAAAAATATTTCAGTGTTCGAGAACTGGAAAAAAATCTCTTATTTATAGCCATTTTTCAGCAAGGGACGCGTCTGTTCGGAAAAGTCTGTTAAGACCCATTTTTTCCAGACCCTTGTGTCTTTTTAGAAGAGTAAAGACTTGGCAGAAAGTAACGACTTTTCGGAAAGAGTAATGACTTTTGGGAACGTTACCGTTACACGCGACGACAACGAAGCCGAAGCCGAAAAAATTGATTATTTGTCCAAAAAAATTATCAATCAATAATCAAAGACAAAGTCGAGCAACGAAGACGGCGCGAGGGGCCACCTTCTTCTTATCTCTTTAAGAAGTAAAGGAAGTGTTTCCTAATATAAGGACAACAAATTTCCTTTCTTTTACCGATATGGGAGAAATGACTTGTCATTTGCTCTTTGCAATCATTTTTCAGTTCTTCTCTTCTCTTTTTCTCATTCACATTTTGCCAAACCCAACAATATATAAACGACTAAAAATAAATGGGATTCACTTAGGAAAAGTGACGAATGCCCTCACATATCTCACATCTTATATGAAATCTGGGAAAAAAATGTAAGTTAGGGAGCATACTACCCCATATAATTTTGCTCAATAATACATCATTTTGCCATAATTTAAATGTGTAGTTATGTATGCCTTAGTCATAAAATAAAATATAGAACCAAGAAAGTCCACAAAATATGGTGTAGAAAAGAAAATATGGTAGTAGTATCTTTCAATAGAAACGTAGTGCCGGCTATACGGCAAAAACATGTTTTTCTCACTTGACTTTGATTACATAGTTATTGTAGCATATGTCATTTGGCAAAGTAAGTTAAAATAGCCGACCTTTCATGTATTTTTCTCTCCAACTCACACAAAGTCAAAAAAGACTATAGCTATCATTTTGATCATCACCAAAAACTTTTGTTCAATCATTTTCGTTACACAATGACAGAGAGCATTCTCCGCCACACCAGCGTGTTCTTATCTGAAATCCTTGCGCATTCTGAGGTCCGTCACCGTCTATTCTCACTCTTTCATTAATCTGCTGATCAATGTGTTGTAATTGAAACTATAGAAAATGCAGCTTCTACTTCCAATTACTCCTCTCTCAAACTAGCAGCTGAAAATATCCTTGTTTCATTAGAATACTCTGAAAACACATTTTCTTCCTTTTTGTTATCTCTCGTTTATACTCTTCTGCATAAGCCCGTAGACGCTGCTCTTAGTCTTCTTCATGTGTTTTACACTGATCCTTTCATTGCAAGAGTGGAAATTGCACCTCTTGTTTTTGAACAATTGTTTCTCATTCATTTCATTCCTATACTTCACTGGTACAATCACCAAAGGTCAACAATTATGCCATTGCTTTCGGAACCTACCAAATCTTTGTCAACTATGAGCAGAGAGCAAGCCTCTCAGTTGAAAGATTTGGAGAACGAGTACGAGGAAATTCTTGATGAGAACTGTAAGGTTTTTGCTACATATTTCAACGACGTTTTGCTAGCCAAAAGTCAAGACAAGTTTATTGATCCGCCAACTGTAATTGTACAAAAGAGTGACTGTTTTGAGTTTAGCAAAGATGAAGAGATGATAAATCAAGATTATGGATTGAAAAATCGACCTATAAAGTAATGCTTTACTATTATTCAGAATTTTACCTTAATTTTTTTCTTCACTTTGTTGTTTACATTATCTTATGACAATGGTTAACTGCTTTGATTTTTACCTTTGTTTTCTATGGCTGATTATTGTTGCACACTTCTTGGTGCAGCCAATATGGACTGATTCTGTTGAAAGAGACAAATCAGTGATGAAATTGAATAGAAGTAGCAAAGAGTTTTCCAAGTTTCTGTCTTTTTATCCTCAGAGAGTTTCCCTGAAAGCTCTTAGAAGTCAAAGATCATCAATAAAATCAAAGCCATCCAATTTTGATTTGGAACATGAGTCTTGTTCAAGTGATGATTCCAACAATCTTTGTTCCAATGAATCCAAGGCCGAAAATGAGGTAACCGGTTGATAATAACAATAAATCAGAATAGCCTGAAGACTGATACACCTATACAGATTGTTCTAGTTATTAAAGTGATCATTGTGTCTTTTAGGATATGAACAAAAGAATGTCATTGCTCAACACAAGGCACACGCAATATCTAAACGAAAAGCAGCCTATTTTCGGAGAATCAAGCTGGTTGGTATGAATAATGCACTTGCTAGAATAATACTTTTTTTTGGGATATAATATTTATGACTTTACGCTATATCAGCCATCCAGATACTTTAATGGAATCCAGTGGAAAGAATACACCACCAAAGGATTTTGTATGCCCCATAACTACACACGTACTTGAAGAACCGGTGACTCTTGAAAGTGGTCAGACATATGAAAGAAAGGCTATTCAAGAATGGCTGGAGAGGGGAAATGTAACTTGCCCAATAACACGGCAGAAACTACATAGGACTCAACTACCGAAAACAAATTATGTGCTCAAGCGCCTCATTGCAAGCTGGCAGGAAAAGGACCAAAATTCAGCTCCTCTTCATAGGTGCGAGCCTGAAAATCAACCAGTGAAGAAACCAGCTCCACGTACTAGTTTACGAGGCCTAGGTTCTTTAGATGGAACCATCAGTAAGCTTTGTCGTGCAATAACCAACCTCTGTACATCAGAGATTCTAAGAGAGTCTGAAATGGCAGTGCTGCAAATTGAGCAGTTCTGGAGAGAAGGTCAGATGGTTGATATTCAGACCATGCTCTCAAAACCTCCAGTTGTCAATGGTTTTGTAGAGATCCTTTCCAATTCTGTTGATCCCGATGTTTTGATGGCAGCGATATTTCTCCTCTCCGAGCTGGGATCAAGAGATAATAGTGTCATCCAAACACTGACCAGAGTTGACACTGATGTAGAATGCATTGTTGCTCTTTTTCAGAAGGGATTACTCGAAGCTGTTGTTCTGATCTATCTATTGATGCCATTTATTGAAAATCTTGCAGAAATGGAACTGCTGCACTCTCTTCTAAAAGTTCTCATCAGTCGTGAGGAAGACTTGGTTAGCATGTTTATGAAGCCCAAATCAGCTTCAGTGCTTCTTCTTGGACATGCTCTTAAAAACATAGAGGATGAAAGAGCTTCCAAAATTGTCAAGAGGTTGACCTCGGCAAAAGTAATTGAGGCTATTTTATGCAGCTTGGAAGCTGAATTATTCGAAGAACGACTATCAGCTGTGGTTATACTGTTGAGATGCATGCAACAGGATGGAAGATGCAGGAATATAATAGCTGATAAAGCTGAATTGACACACCTCTTAGAGAGCTTCATTGAGTCGAACGATGCAGATAGGTTTGAGATTATCCGTTTCCTATCTGAAATGGTCAAGTTAAACAGGTATATAACTCTTAACTATATGAAATTTCATCTTGTTCAAATGTCTTCACTCACTGTATTATTTCTTCAGAAGGGCATTTAATGAGAAAGTGTTGCACATTATTAAGAATGAAGGTACTTATAGCTCAATGCACAGCCTCCTCATATACCTACAGACAGCTCTCCCTGATCAGTGTCCTGTTGTGGCTGGCCTACTTCTACAACTTGATCTGCTTGTACGAGTCTTAGTTTATATCTATTTCATCCTCAACCTAGTTCTCTTTGTTTTATCTATCTGGACATGAACAATCGCATCTCTTGTCAAATAACATGAGCTGTCTTGAACTGCAGGCAGAACCAAGGAAAATGAGCATCTATAGAGAGGAAGCTGTAGATGTTCTAATTATGTGTCTCAAAAATTCAGATTATCCTGACTCTCAAATAGCTGCTGCCGATACACTTTTAGTGCTCCAGGGAAGGTTTTCCTGTTCCGGTAATCCTCTTATTAGGGAGATTCTAGTTAAATGCGCAGGACTTGACCGGACAGATAGTAATGCAGCGCAAAATGATACTGGATATCTGTCTAGTAGTCAAGAAGCAGTGGTCAGCTTCATTCCTATAAAAGATGCAGTAGAATTCCTAAATCTTGTTAGCAGATGTGAAATACTTAATTTCAATCCCCTTATATTCTGTAAAAAAAACTTTTATAGGAAGAAGAGTTAGCTGCTGAGGACTGGGAGAGGAAAATGGCATTTTCTCTGGTCAGCTATGAATTCGGATTACTATTTGAAGCTTTAGCAGATGGCTTGAAGAGTAAATCAGAACATCTATTTTCTGCATGTTTTCTCTCTGCTACTTGGCTGGTATACATGCTGACCATCCTTCCAGACACTGGAATTAGAGGAGCAGCAAGAGTAAGCTTGCTCAAGCAGTTTGTATCAATATTCAAATCTTCAAGGGATACAGAGAATAAAGCACTTTGCTTGCTTGCACTGAGGAGCTTTATCAGTGAGCCTGGTATGTGGAACATCCAATATCATGACATTTATCATGTAGGCTTTCGGGTGTATATGAGTAGTAATCAGTCAAATTGATAAGGAAATCATTTGTCTATACATCAAGCATTTTTGACATGCTACTGTGGTTTAGTTGGTCATGATTTTATATCGAAGACATAATGTATTCTCATTTATCATATGGTGAATTTCAGAAGGACTGCATGATCTAACAATCCATGTGAAGGATATACTTAAAGGTTTGAGAGAACTAAAGAAATCATCCACCTTGGCTGTTGAAGTTTTTAACCTTTTTTCAGAAGAGCGAGAATCTAGTGCTGTAAGTTTGTGGCATATTCCCACATTCAGTTATCAACAATATTATCCACCCTAATCATCCAAATTTTGCTGGTACAGGATATGTGTACTCATAAAGAAATTGCACTGGAGGATTGCAGCATTAACGGTGAAGTCTCTTCAATTGTGTGCGTCAGAAATAAAGTTTTTTCCAGTCATACAGATGGAACTATAAAGGTTGTTATATGCTATTTCCAGAAATGACCGTCTTTTATCACTTGTAAATATGTTTTGAAACATTACCTTTAAGCTATCAGCTATGCTAAAGGAAAAGAAGATATCAGATGTAATAAATGTTAAGAGTGGTCTAAGAAGATATCAGATGTAATAAATGTTAAGAGTGGTCTAAGTCTGTCCCTGTGTATCACGAATACATGTTTATCAAAATTGTTATAGTAAAAGGACCTTGGTCAACTTCAGTGTCACAAGTTAAATTGTAGAACAAAAGCTTGTATGGTTGCGTTTGATGGGGAATTTCTTTATTCTTGAAGGTATGGACAGTAAAAGCTAAAAGTTTACACCTCATCCAAGAAATCCGAGATCATCTCAAAGCTGTGACAAGCCTGGTAGTTCTACAATCAGGAGAAAAGTTGTACAGTGGTTCACTTGATAGAACTGTGAGGGTAAGCGATACAGCTCTTAATTAGACTCATAATTTAACACATACGGTTTATCTTTCTAAACCTGTCTGTGCTGTCACTTGTAGGTGTGGTCCATCCAGGATGAAGGAATAGAATGTGAAGAAGTTCATGAAATGAAGGATCATGTCAATAACCTACTGGTCTCAAATAGCTTATCATGCTTTATTCCCCAGGGAGCTGGCATTAAGGTCAGTTCTTGAGAGTCTTTAAGTACAAATTTATAATGCTCACTTCACATTTTGTGAAAATAATAAACATTGATTGATTGGGACTTGTTCTGTAGTAGAAATCTTGCTGAATGTTGATAATGAGTTGGTGTGTGAATCATTGGAGGTTGTTCAATTCTTTTAACTATATCGTGTATCCCAAAAATCAGGTGCATTCATGGAATGGAGCAACCAAACTTTTAAATCAACAAAAGTATGCAAAATGCCTGACTCTTGTTAAAGGAAAACTGTATTGTGGATGTGTTGATAACAGCATTCAGGATATTGATTTGCCAACTGGAACAATTAACTCTATTCAAAGCGGCTCAAGAAAATTATTAGGGAAATCAAGTCCCATATACGCCATACAAGTTCATGATGGACAACTATTTTCCGCAGCTACTTCCTTAGATGGAGCAGTTGTGAAGGTATTGTCAAACATACCATAGATTGTTATTCATCAATATTAGTTTTAATGTCTGCATTAGACACTTCATGCTTCTTCACAAGTATGACAACTTAAATATTGAACATCTGAAATATACTCATTAACATATTCTGTAATTCTATACTTGTTTGGTAAAAAAAAGATATGGAACACATCAAGTTACAGCATGGTTGGATCATTGCAATCCACAATAGACGTTCGCACAATGGCTGTCAGTTCAGAGCTGATTTATTTAGGTGGTAAAGGAGGGATTGTGGAGGCCTGGTGTAAAAAGAAACATAATAGAGTGGACACACTACAAACTGGTATAAATGGCAAAGTTGTAAGCATGGCTCTTGATACTAATGAAGAGACTTTAGTCATCGGAACATCTGATGGAAGAATTCAGGTAGACGACTACTTTTATTTCACTTCAATTAGTATCTTATAGCGAATCGTTGAACTAAAATACGTTGTGCAGGTTTGGAGACTGAGTTGAAGTACAATGGTATAATCAGCTGGTTTATCAACATTCTTTTCAGGAAATAAGCAACGAAAATGCACATCAACAATGTTACTAAAATATGTACATAGTTGAATTCGTTATATCAATAAAGTCTTGGGCTTGATCTCAACTTTCTGTAGTTCATTTTGTTCAATAAGAATTGTGTACAGTGGAATGATTATTCATGTTGAAGTAAGAATCGCGTGGGTCGTCTAAACAAGAAGCTCATTACTGCACTCTTTATAGGTCAAAAATAGTTAAGACATGTCACCGCATTGAATCATGACACAAGGAATGTTACAATGGTAACAACGTTACTCCAAAAACTAATGGTATGATTGATATATGATTCAATCCATACTAAAATAATTAGGGGTGTCAAACGGGCAAGTTGGATTGAAATTGGAAATGTTAAAATGGGTTGAATAAAAAATCGACTTGGGTCTTGACTCACCCAAGTTTACTTTGGGCTAAAATATGGGCTGGGTCTTAACCCTCCCAATTTGACCCGATTAATTTCAATAATTTAATATACTCTACTTAACTTTTTTAATCACTATTTGAATTTTTCCCTTAAAATTGAGAATTTTCTTCAAATGGATTGAGATTGAACCAATTGAAATTATGTTGAGTCAAACCCTTAAATTTCTGGACGAATTAGGCAAGTTATTTATGTTTGGATTCATTTTTGACACTCATACGAATAGTACCTGGCCAAGCTTTGGAATGCCATATTGAAACAGTTCTAGAAGCAATTTTATTACTTGTTCACCAGCTTTTAGCTATCTTTAAGCTTGTTGAAGGATATTTACATCAAAAATATCATTGGGTTCAGGTCAACCACATGCTTCATTTGTTTAATACTATTTAATAGACTCAATTTCTGTTATCCATTTCTTATTTACAATTTACATAATATTTATGTATTTCTCCATTTCAATCGGTTCAATCCACATGTCATTCAAACGTTACACACATATAAATTCAACGGAAAAGGGTCAAAATGTTCTTGAACTATGCAAAATTGAACAAAAATATCACCAATTAATAGTTAGGTCTAAAAACATCCCTACAATCTTGTTTATTATTTATTATTTATAGGGAAAGGGCTTAAATATGTCATTGAACTTTCAGAAAAGACTCATTTATGTCATCAGTTAAAAGTTTGACTCATTTATGTCATCACGGTTAAAGAAAAGACTCATTTATGCCATTATATTTTAACAATGGTTTTGCAAAACCACTCTTAAAAAATAATGGCATGAATGAGTCTTTTCTTGAATGGTAATGACATCGATGAGCCAAATTTTTATTGGATGACATAAATAAATCTTTTCTAAAAGCTCGATGACATATTTGAGCCTTTTCCCTTATTTATATTCTTTTTAAACAAATCTTATTCTTGATAGAAACATTACTTATAAAGAATTATATGTTGTTTCTTTCTTTTGAAATCACTTTAACTAGTAAATAAGTAAGAAGTAATTTATTTTGTTGATCTCATCTCATTTAGATAATGTTAAAAACAGTATTCTAATAACATAGAAAATATTTTTATTTCTTAAAATTTTTCTATTTGAAGTAGGATAAATATTTGGTGATAAAAAAGTTATTATTAAAATGAGAATGTGACCAAAAAGAAATGAAATATTATGTTTATTTCCAAAGAGGGGTATTTTTAGCCCATTAAGTTTAGTGGGTTTTTTTTATACCAAACTATTCACAACAAACATATTTTTAGACTAAACTATTATAACTTATGGCATAAATCTTTAATTTCACATAGTTTAAGAGCATTATGACCATTTTCTGTAAATTTAATTGTACCTTTTGGGGTTTAATAGTTTGGCGCCCACTATGGAGGTAAGGATAATTGTGGTATTATTGTATTGATATTATTGAACTGATAATCAAATTGTATTATAGACTTGAATCACAAATGGAGAGGAAACTTCTCCACAAGCATCTCAACGTGATAATACACAACATCGTGAGAGCAATAATGATCGAGATATGGTTAGAGTCCTCTTATTTGACAATCACATCCCAAAATATCACTAGACGTGATTGATATCCGCCAATACTATCTGTTGAGCGAACCAAATATTTATACAATATCCAAATTATTTCAGCACTAAGATAGAATATGTGCACTCCAAAATTCATCATTACTCATTATGATAAAACAATTATCCAGCCCAAATTGTATATCGATTTATGAAAAGAAAAAGTCATTTATATAAGATATTGCAAGCCCAAATCTCAAAATCAGACCACAAAGCATCTAACACATTTACATGAGTTCAATTGTCGGGCATGCAAACCCCCAAAAAAGAAGATATAAGTTATAAATGTATAGAGATGAAACAGTAGCCTCCAGGAACAATATGAAGGCTCAAATCCACTCACTCAATGGAATTAAAGGATTTTCGAAAAGAGGTCAAATGAGGGAATTACCCTCCCGGACGACTCTTTAGGCATAACACTCAACTTCTAGCCCAAACGCCTAAAACTGAACTCATAGCCTTGGAAACTTGACCTGTCATGACCCGCATGTACACCCTAGAAGTTAGGGAGTTCTTAGCTCCTAAGATAGCGTACTTGACCTCTTGGAGGTCTTTTACAAGCTCTTCAACATCATTCATTGCATATGTATGAGAAGTACACAAAATTAAAACTTTTCTTTCAAAATGTAATGCGAAAGAAATTTCATTAAACATCTAACATATGTCTCAAAAATCATCTATGACATCATGAGCACAATAGTCTTAAGTCACGGCCCATAAAAGTCTAAACAAGAAAGAATATAAAAGACATCAGAGTGGTGGTGTCCTCAGATGCTACAAAGACTGACCAATCTTCTCTTCTTGGAAACCTTGGAAATCTACCCTTCAAAGCCACTCAATCTTCTCAAGACCCTACATGGAAAACATGTAGGAAATATGCATTAGCACGATATGTACTAAGTATGCAAACTTTCATCTAATCCAAACATAAGATATCTCAAAGGGATAGTCAATAATAGATATAATCATAAGAGATAAAGATATAAGCATAACATGAATAACAAAGCATATCAAGGCATCATAAAGCATATAAGAGTTCATACTTAAATCATTGTCCTTCTTACGCAAATGAACTACTCACAAGCCACCTCCAAGTATATTAGTGCAAGGCTAAGGTATCATCCCATAATACTACCAAGGCTAAGTACATCACTTTGGTCATTCTTGATCATAGTCCACTTTCATAATTAAGACCTAGTTCATCATATCATATGAGAAATATGCCCCTAGGCCACCCCAAAGCATACTTGTGCAATGCATGTGAATCATCCCAAACTGCCTCATACACTAAGCACATCTTGAAGTCACCCTATCTTGTTTTATGTCATCTTAGGAGTCTTCTACTAGACCTACTTCATATTGAAAAGAAACTATCATCTTAAGTCAATCATGTCATGGAAGGAAACTATAGCACTATCCATGCTAAGAATGCATCATGTAGTAATCATGCCATAGGTAGCTTCAAGTCATACTTGTGCTATGTATGGATAACATCCCATGATACCATCCATGCTAAGTAATCCTTTAGACTATTCTACTTAAAGCTAACTTGTCTTGCACTCTTGTCTATTAAGCTCAATATACTACCATAATAGACCTACTACCGTGGAAAACATCTCGACATACTAACCAAGCTAATTAAAGCAAGGATACAACAATCCTAACCGCAATGCAACCAATCATGTAGATGCAAGCTAACCATAGGGGAGCATGAATCCTCAACCCTAAGCTACCATGATAAACTAATCTCAGTCTATGACATGAAATGCACCTTACATGCAAATCAACGCACCATGAAATTCACCTTGCATGCAAGTCAAGCTAACATTAGGAGAGTATAAGTCTTTCCCCTAAAGCTACCATGAAACCGTTTTTGCCTAACCAAGTCAATCTATGATCAAGAATCCTTACAACACAAGACCTAGCTAACCAAGGGAGAGCTTGATTCCTCCATCCCAAGCTAACATGAGTATTTCAACTCAAGCATCCTTGATATTTACTATATCAAACTACCCTTGAGACCTACCATCTCAAGCTATCATGAGACCACCATCTCAAGCTATAGTGAGAATCACATCTCAAGTATCATGAGATTCACATATCAAGCTACCATGCCTTGGTCTTGTCTCACCAAGTCTCTTGCTCATGAAGTGATCATACAACTCACCTACAAGCTAATCCTAGTCAACCATGCATTGATTCATTTTAGGTTCTTAAGTCAACCTAGGGTTCATCTATGTGAGAGAAATTGCTTTTCCTAATCATGTTAATGTCTAGGTGTAGAAGAGAAAGGAAACATCAAAACAACAATCCTCATCATGACTTTACCACCAAATCCCTAACATCAATGGCATAACAGCCCATAACCAATTACTACCTTTAATTTATTATGACCTATGTTCAATTTCATGCTTACTTCATTCAATTAGATCATTAGAAGGTAATATTAGGTATAAATTATCACATAAGTTCAATTCAAGCTTTACAAGTTAATAAAAACCTAGATCAATTAAGCCTAGTTCAATTCATATCTAGGGGATTTAATCATGATCAAATAGCATATAATACAATAGAATTTCAGAAGATTAACATAAAACCATCATCTAGCCTATAATAGCCTAATACCATGATCACCTTATGCAAACACCATGAAAACATTACATAATCATCATATAAACATTATTGAATGTTACCGACTAGATTGAGATCACAATCAAGCCTTACCCACAATGCAAGGACAACCCTCACTAGATTGGGGTTCTTTGGATTCACAACTGAATGGAAACTAGGGGGGATTCATGGATGGAAGGATCCGTGAATGAATAATCTTCAATTACCTTAGATTAGAACCTTAATATTAGCTTGAATCCTTGGAGAAATCATCCTAAGTTGTTGCTCCCAGTTCTTCTTCTTCTCTAATGGTGTTCTTGAGAGTTCTATTATGAGAGGAAGGTTTTGCTTTGGAATTTAGAGTCTAGGAGTGTCTTTTTTATTATTTAAATACTCCTAAAATATCTAAAAACACCTGCTTGAACCGCCCATGCATTTATTTGAATGTGGGAAATTCATCCTTTTACATTACAATGAGCTGCTAAATTTGCAGACTCAATCGATGGTTGGCTATAGACGGACCATTGGTTGGACGATGGTCCTTCCTACAGGTCCTTCATCTTAGTCGGAGAGGCATAATTTTGGTGGTTTACTCAAAAAGCTAAGTTTCAACAAACGCCCCTCACCAACGGGGAATCGATGGACCTACGGTCCGTCGGTGTCTCTCGTTGGTTGGGGTTTCCAGAGCTTTTCTCTCAACTTGGGTCCTCTTAAAGGATCCTTAGGTGATTCCTTGGGGATTTGTACCCAAACGTTTCCACCCCAAATACGTCCATCTAGATTTTAGGAACCATCCCTATCAATTTGAGCTCCAAACTCTACCTAAAACCTCATGAAAGATACTAAGTCTCACTAGCTCGTCATAAGGCTAACTTTCAATGTCACCTGACTTTCTTGGACATTTCACCTTTAAACTCTATATACTGCATCTAAACCCTATAATTGATCAATTGAGGTTCTCATAAGCTCAAGTTAATACATGTTAGGATCTATTTGGACCTAATTCATTTTGGGTCCTTACAGTATCCCCCACTTGGGAAACATTCGTCCTTAAATGACACCTTCTTAAACACTTCTTTAAAGGACCTAGCCTAGACTAGAAGCACATCGTACATGCATAATACCATAAATGCACATAATCAAATCAAGGAAACAATTTTATTCCAAGCTATTTATAACTACATATAATCATATAAAGACTTATGAAAAGGGCTCCTTATCCCCCACTTCGGGACAAGCCACACATACTTTTCTAACATAAATTCCTAATCATAAGGAAACATCAAGATCAACAAAAGCAAATCATAATCATAGAAATTCTGGAAATTTCATAAATCAATAAAGAAGCACATAATGGAAAAGGACATAAGGGATTATTCTTTATCACCCTTGGATTGGAGAGCATAAACTTATCCCTCTCTTGAGGCTCATAAACTATACCATTAAGAGAAACTTTCTTGACTTCTCTTATTCTAACTCTAGCCTTAGGGCAAATTTACTAGGCACCATTCATACTCTCACATGAGCCTAGCAACCGGACTAAAGTTCTCATACTCACTACACCACTCAAGGTAACAATCTTTAGTAACCCTAACTTATGCACATCAAGGATACATAACACCCTCATTCCCCCATTTGGATCAAGCCTTATTCTAACTCCTTTCTAAACACAACTAAGCTTTCACCTCCTTCACCCAAGGTAACTCTTAAACCATAGTGAATTACACTACTACCCTCCTTAGAGAAGTCTATTCACTCACCCCTTCTAGGTAATACTTAAAACACTTTATTCCACCAATTTTATCAACATACATCAAAAAATATCATGGCCTTCCACCAACATCAACATAACCATAGATCAACTCATTCATACTAAAAACAACATCATATCCCATAATCTCAACTCTATCAAGTCACATAGCCATAATTGGCAAATCAACCAACCCTTCTCCCTCACTCCTTGTAGCATAACCTTTCTAACAGTCATATCCTAAAGACCATCGGATAAGGAATAAGAGAGAGAGATCTTATATATCTATGGCACGATTTGAAGAATGAAGGAGTGAAACTTTCCTAAGCATCACATAGCCTCCTACTCATAGATGTGTCGCGACTCACACCGGTGAATAAGACTCTACTAGATGTGGTTTTTGAAACATCCTAAGACCATTTCATAACCTTATGCTCTGATACCAAGTTTGTAACGACCCTCATGTACACCCTAGAAGTTAGGTCATTCTTAGGCCTAACATGGCGTACTTGACCTCTCGGAGGTCTTATACAAGCCTTGCACATCATTCATTGCATAAATAGGAAAAGTACACGAAATTAAAACTTTTCTTTCAAAACGTAATGCGGAAGCCATTTCATAAAACGTCTAACATATGTCTCAAACATCTACGACATCATGAGTAAAATAGTCTTGGGTCATGGCCCATAAAGGTCTAAACATAAAAGAATATAAAAGACATCATAGTGGTGGTGCCCTCGGATGCTATGAGGATTCACCAGTCTTCTCATCTTGAAAACATTGGAACTCTACCCTTCAAAACTACTAAATCTTCTCTAGACCCTGCATGGACAACATGTAGGCAATATGCGTTAGTAAAATATGTACTAAGTGTGGAAACTATTATCCAAACATAAGATATCTCAAAGAATTAGTCAATAATAGACATAATCATAAGAGATTAATATATAAGCATAACATAAATAACAAAGCATATCAAAGCATCATAAAACATATAAGAGTTAATACTTAAATCATTGTCCTTCTTACTCAAATAAACTACTCACAAGACACCTCCAAGTATACTAATGCAAGGCAAAAGGTAGCGTCCCATACTACAATCAAAGCTAAGTACATCTTTCTGATCATTCTTCATCATATCCACTTTCATAATTAAGACCTAAGTTCATCATATCATATGATCACTATGTCGTAGGCCACCCCAATGCATACTTGTGCAATGCATGTGAAGCATCCCATACTATCTCACACACTAAGCACATCTTGAAGTCACCCTATCTTGTTTTACGTCATCTTAGGAGTATTCTAATAGACCTACTCCATATTGAAAAGGAACTATCATCTTAAGTCAATCATGTCATGGAAGACAACTATAACACTATCCAAGCTAAGCATACATCATGTAGTGGTCATGTCATAGGTACCTTAAAGTCATACTTCCGTACTAAGTACTCCTTTAGACTATCCTACTCCAAGCTAACTTGTCTTGCACTTTTGTCTATTAAGCTCAATATACTACCATAATAGACCTACTACCATGAAAAGCATCTAGACATACTAACCAAGCGAACTAAAGCAAGGATATAACCATCCTAACCACCATGCAGCCAATCATGTATATGCAAGATAACCATAGGGGAGCATGAATCCTCAACCCTAAGCTACCATGAGAAACTAATCTCAAGCTATGACATGTAATGCACCTCACATGCAAATCAATGCATCATAAAATGTACCGTACATGCAAGTCAAGCTAACATTAGGAGAGTATAAGCTTTTCCCCTAAAGCTACCATGAAATTGGTTTTTCCTAACCAAGTCAAGATAACATGATCAAGTATACTTACAACACAAGACCAAGATAATCAAGGGAGATCTTGCTTCCTACATCCCAAGATAACATGATTATTTTAACTTAAGCCTCCTTGAGATTTACTATCTCAAACTACCCTTGAGACCTACCATCTCAAGCTATCATGAGACCACCATCTCAAGCTATAATGAGAAATCACATCTCAAGCTATCATGAGATTCACATCTCAAGCTATCATACCTTGGTCTTGTCTCACCAAGTCTCTTACTCATAAAGTGATCATACAACTCATCTTTAAGCTAATCCTAGTCAACCATGCATTGATTCATTTTAGGTTCTTAAGTCAACCTAGGGTTCATCTATGTGAGAGAACTTGCTTCTCCTAATCATGTTCATGTCTAGGTGTAGAAGAGAAAGGAAACATCACAACAACAATCCTCATCATGACTTTACCCCCAAATCCCTAACATCAATGGCATAACAGCCCATAAACAATTACTACCTTTAATTTATTATGACCTATGTCCAATTTCATGCTTACTTCATTCAATTAGATCATTAGAAGGTAATTCTAGGTATACATAATCACCAAGACCAACCTAGTTCAATTCATATCTAAATGATTCAATCATTATCAAACAGCATAGAATACAATAGAATTAAGAAGATTAACATAAAACCTTCATCTAGCCTAAAATGGCCTAAAATCACCATGATCACCTTCAAATTCAATTACCATAATTCACCATGAAAACAGTGCATAATCATCATATAAACATCATTGAATGTTACTCACTAGATTGGGATCATAATCAAGCCTTACCCATAATGCAATCACAACCCTCACAAGATTGGGGTTCTTTGGATTCACAGTTAACGGGAAACTAGGGGGGATTCATAGATAGAAAGATCCATAAATGAATAAGCTTAACATACCTTAGATTAGAGCCTTAATATTACCTTGAATCCTTGGAGAAACTGTCCTAAGTTGTTGCTCCAATTCTTTATCTTCTCTAATGGTGTTCTTGAGAGTTCTAGTATGAGAGAGGTTTTGATTTGGAGTCTAGAGTCTAGGAGGGAATTTTATTGTTTAAATACTCCTAAAATATCTAAAGTCACCTAATTTAACCGCCCATGCATTTATTTGGACGTGGGGTGAATTTCCCAATTCATCCCTCCACTTTACAGTGAGTTGCAAAAATTGCAGACTCAATCGACGGACCATTGGTTAGACGATGGTTCGTCCTTCAGGATCGTCGTCTTCATCAGAGAGGCATAATTTGGGTTCTTAACTCAAAAGTCTAAGTGCCCTTCATTGGTTGGGACTGATTTTGACAGCTTTTCTCTCAACTTGTGTCCTCTTCAAAGACCCTTAGGTGGGTTCTTGGGGAATTGTGCCCAGACGTTTTCACCCCAAATACCTCCTTCTAGATGTTAAGAACCATATATATCAATTTGAGATCCAAACTATACCTAAAACCTCATGAAATATACTAAGGCATGCTAGCACGTCTCAAGGCTAACTTTCAAACGTCATCGGACGTTCTTGGATGTTTCACCTCCAAACTCTCTTAAACTCTATATACTGCCTCTAAATCCCATACTTGATCATTTTAGGACCTCATAAGCTCAAGTCACTACATGTTAGGCGTTATTTGTACCTAATTCATTTTGGGTCCTTACATGACCAACCACCTTACTAGATCAAACTTTACGTTCCAGACACAATGGAACTGCCGGAATATCCATCCAATGCTCAAAACACGTAATGTTGACAAAAATCAACCATAACAATAATGCTCAACTCAAAAGGATCAAAATCACAAAAAAGCATACTTGGTCACATCAAGGATCACACCAACGATTCTCGCAACACAAACTAAGTATGAACAAAGTAAGGAGAAGGGCAGAATAGTCATTTCATAATTAGAATTAAATTCACAAGACATAGGACATTATACCTCGTAAAGGGGTACCAAAAAATTTATTTAGTTATCTTCATCTATAAACATCTAAAGTGCCAATAAATTATGTATTACTTTTTAGTTAGGAAGAATTCAAAAATGCTCCTACCAAAAAAATATTAGGCGAGGTGATTTAGACAGAACATGAAGTAACTTCATATAACTGAGGACATGACTTTACATAGAAATCAGTGACAGTCACGTATTGATATAGAAGGTTAGTAGGGTTAGAGTGTTGTCTTTCCTTGTTTTTGTTATCTATCAACATATATTGTGTATATTGTTTTGATTATGACGTTATTTTGTTACTGATATTGTTTGTCTTGTAAACTCCACACTACAGTTTGTATCAATTGGTATGCTTTCTTTTTTGTTCTTTTCTTATTTTATTTGAGTTTGATGCACTTTAGTCGAGGATCTTTCCAGAAAATTATCTTTATCTCTGTGAGAAAATGATAAGGTTTGTCTACACTCGACCTTCTCCAAAACTCTTTAGTAGAATTTCACTAGGTAGTTGTTTATGATGAACTAGGAATGAAGCTCAATTTAAAATTATGACTGAAGGGTGATTTTATAAAATATACTAAAAATTCAAGGTAATTTTTAAATATAAAAGATCTCAAAAAATCAAATTTTACCCAAATACTAATTTATTCTACTACTTGAAAATTTGAATTATTTGCGAAAATTTTTTGTCAAATAATAATAAAATTATATGGCCTTACAATACTTTCAGGTTCATTTCCAAATCTATATATCTATATAAAAGAGAATGTTAGACTTGCTGATATGGCATGCCACTAAGGGTTGGATTTCTATTTATTTTTTTATGGTTTTTTTTTAGTTTTTTCTTCATTTTCAAACATAAAATATTATTTAATATTTTTTTCTAAATCTTAAAGCATAGTATTTAATTGTTCCCTCATTAAATCATACACATAAAAGCTTCAGTTATTAATTTTTTACATTAATTTTTTTAATTGTAAAATTTAAGAAGAATTAATCTTTAAACTTAATTATAGAATTTTAATAGTTTTTTGACATTAATTTTTGAATACTATTAAACACATACAAAATAACATATGTTCTAAATTTCTCTGTTTCAAAAAAAAAGAAGAGTAAAACTAATGAGGCAACGAAGGCCTAGATAAGAATAGAAGCAAATTTTGTAATTTCAAGTGGTAATATTGCTATTATTTGATACACCTTTGATCCCGTTAGATCATCAACACACTCATTTATTATTCAAGAGGTAAAAACATTCATAATATAGGCATAAAATTATTGAATATTTGATGAATGCTACACTCATACCATCGTAAGAAGGTTGATCAGAGAGATATTCTGTTGTGATGAGTTGAGCATGACTAAGTGATTAATGAATACTTACAAAAATCAAAACACTTGTAAATATTGTATATTGAGGTCACAAAATAATTTGATATATTTTTTAACTTTTTTCTATTTTCTTTATTATTTTTCATTGAAGCAGAAAATTTGAAGTATTTTAGAGAGAAAATTGAATATGAGAGATTTTCCTAGAAGGAGATAATTAAAAATAAATAATAAAATGGTCTAAGCAATATATAAAGCTAGAGTGATGGGAGAAAATGGAAAATGAAAAAATAATAAAGAGGAATACAAAAAAAAAGGAAAAAAAAAAGAAGAAAAAATTTCATGTATTATAATTAAAATTTTAAGTTTAATTTGCAATTAATGATTTATTTATTTTGTTATATATATTAATTTTTTGTTTTTTCTAATCTAAGAAATCCGAATATATATATATATATATATATATATATATATATATATATATATATATATACACACACACACACACACACCTTAAAAGCATGACTTTTTTCAAAGTGTTGGAATTTTTTGATGAGTTGTGACGTTTCCAAATTTTCATGACTTTTGAGTAAGTTGTGAATTTTTCAAAGTGTTGTGATTTTACGAAAAAGTCGTGACTTTTTAGATAAGACACAAAAAACACTTCTTCATACTATTATTTATTGATTAAAAATAGAGAGGTTTCCTATCATTTTTCAACCACATTTTTTTTTTATCTTCTACTCTTCTTCTTCTTGAAATTTAGAAATTGTTTGATTTATTGTCGTTGAGTGAGTTTGAACCTGAGGAGAACATCAGGTATCACTATTTTTTGAAGTAAATTTTTTATTCTAAGAGGGTATATTCCATAATATTGTGTACTTGAGAAAAATAATTTTGATTATATTGTAATTCTTTTTTTGCTTAATATATACATTATTATGTAATGTTTCAATATATAAAGTGAATATGATGTAGTCGGAATTTATTTATTTTTATTATCAGTTTCTCTTGTGATGTAGATATATGCTTTCTTTTTTCAAATTGATATAAATATATACATTATTGCATTTAACTAATAAAAGTTTCCATTCATCATCTTCATATGTTCGCATGAAAAAGAAATACATATGACGAATCACATTTAACATTCACAAAAAATCTATAATATTATTTTGTATTAAACATATCATTCAAACATTCACCAAAATAGGCAATATTATTTACTATAACATATATTTTTTTTGAATTAATAATTATCACGCGTACACACGTCTTTAAACAGTTAGAGCCTCTTCTCTTTTCAGTCCTTTCAGTCAGTTCCTTTTCGGTTAGCTACTTAGGATGAATCACACAGAGGCGATTTCAAACATAAGAATACAATATTTTTCAAAATCTAGTATGTATAAAAGGTAAAAAGAGGATTATAAGGAAAAGGGTAGCTTTTTAGTTCCATTCTTTTTTTTGGAAAGTATAGCTGGTCATTCATTGATAATTAATCTTTTCTCTTTTCTTTTTGGGGATTTTTCTTTATTTTTTCATCATTTATGTGTTATATTAAGAACCATTAAAGCCCACTTCTTTAGTTCTACCGTATCATTCATATTAAATACAATGTTAAGAAACTAAAATGTCATTTCTGTTATAAATTCATTGAATGAGTGGATAGTCCATAAGGTTGGTACATGAACAACCATCCATATTCACTAGATTCATGAACTGTTTTGGATAAGAATGTATCTATCTATTATGATACTTAATATGGTGACTTTTGGAGTGATTTCTCACTCTATAAATAGGATTGTTCATTCACTATTGTATATTGACAAATGAGACTTACATACACTTGAATAAGAAGAAAATTACTCTTCTTCTATCTACTTCTCTTGTCTTCTTCTCTTTATGATTATATTCTCATGAGCTTGATTTTATAATACGTTATCAGCACGAGTCTCAATCTAATTGAGAGTGAGTTCTTGTTTTAGCTCATATTTTGGTTGATCTCATTATGAAGATCAAAGTATTATATGCATAAAATTAGGTATGTATTTTCTAAAATATTTTATGATTTAGAATAAAATAGTGTTCAGTAACTAACAATTATCAGGTGCCGAAGACATATACTACTATTGGTTGAGTATGACATGCTATACAAAACTTCTTAAATGGAAGAAGGTATAAAATTCAATAGCATGAGTTTGAATATTATTTTGATTGTTTTAAAAGAATCAAAGGGTGGTCATGTTGTACTTCGGTCTATTATACAGTTGGTTAAGGGTAAGACGATGGATTCAAGTTTCATCGCACCAAAAGGGTAAGACATCAGGTTAAAGTCCGGATGCACCATAATGAAAAATATTTGAGGATAAGACGATAGATTCAAGTTCTATCGCACAAAAAGGGTAAGACATCAATTTGAGTTTTGATGCACCGTGATTGGGTTCAAGTCCCATAGAATTATGGCGTAACACGCCTTATATGGATAAGACATTGAGTTTGAGTCAATGCACCATAGTGATGATATAATGATGACTAAGACTTTGATGAAAAATCTATAAATTCGTCCTATTGAATTTGCTCCATTCCTTGAAAAGAATGTGGTAGCAACATGTGATAACTCTGAAATCCGCGTGTTGACTTGCTCCATTCAATCATATGAATGTGGTAGCAGTGAATGATTAGTTCGAAAGATGAAAAATAATTAATGATATGAATAAGGGCGTGGAGGGACAAAATTATAATAGTCATCATTGTGGTAATGATAAAATGAAGAACACTATAAGTTCTTCAAATAGTCCTTCAAAATGTGAAGGCAATTTTTATTATCAAAATGGTATGAAAGGTCATTAGACTTGTGAATGTTGTCAATCCAATAATTTGACAAGTTTATAAATCCTCTATCATGATACAAGAAGATAAAGTGATGGTACACTTAATCTTTCAAAGTGATGTTGAGGTGTGTCATGTAAATATGATGAATTTTAAAGTCATGACAATGTGCTTATAATTCAAATTTATGAAGTACATATAAATAATTAGTACAGTCCTTGAAGAGAATGTGACTTGTGATGAGTATCTTGAATGCTCGACCATCCTATAAGTCTAGATGTGATAAAATCATTATGGGTTGGATATATGCCACAACTCACCTCTATGGAAGGTTTGAGAAAAAATGATACATGTCACTTCTCATCTCTGCAGGAGATTTAAGAGGAAATAAATTTTATTTGACAGAAATGGCTAATTGTATTGTACGTTTTATATGTCACTATGATATGAACTACCGAAAGGGCAAAAGAAAGAAATAGTTCTTGCCTATAAGGGTTATGGTCATTATTGTGTGGCAATACAAATTTTTCATTGGTTGTGTACCTATCGTACAACAAAAGTAAAGCAAGAAAGACGTCTTTCTCGTAATGATTTTGACCGTGACAATAATAGTATAATTTCCTCCTTGAAGGAGATGCTCACCATAGGGATGGTGTCATGCAATATGTGATAGTACACAAAATTAATTGCAAGCTCTAACGAGTTGTGCTATTATTAGAGGAATAATATTGGGGTTGTAGTAAGTCTCAAAAGAAACTTTTTAAGTTTCAGATGAATTGAAAATAAATATTGAGACTATAAATCACTACAACCGAAGAGGGTTATAAATGTTTATGTAAAAGATTACCCCACTTTTCCTCTTGTTTGTTCCATACAAACATGTACATGCTGATGAATCACATGTAAAAGTATATTATAAGTGTACTAAAATAAAGATCAGTTGGCATGACTGGTTGACATTCCGATTAAATGTGATGCAAACGTGATTGAGAATTCAGGTGATTTATATGATGAAGAAATAAAGATTCTTCAAGAATTCTCTTGTGTTGCTTGTTCTCTTGATAAAATGATCATTGTACCAGCTAAGGTTGGGATTGTAATCCCCAAAAAAATTATGGAACATATAAAAGGGTGAATATAGGCCCGTTCACCTGTCTTGTGGATCATTTGCAACTATATGATTGATCCATCTATGCGATGGTCACATGTATTTTGTTGTCAACTTATAAATTGGTTTTTGTAAGGTTATTTGCTCGAATTATTAAAATTAAGAGCACAGTTCCAAACTATGAAATTATATTGATAATGCTGGTTGATTTAGCAAAAATTGTATGCCTCCAATTATAGCTAAATCATGGTTATGAGAACTAAACTCCCAAATTAGATTTGGTATGAGATAATTTTATTTAACATGTAACAACACATGTATGCATCAAACCAACAAGGTTTCCCCATTAAAATTGGTTCAGGGTCAGGAACCATATAATTTTCATCTAAAATGTTGAATGTGCGGTTATGATTTTAATTGCTCCACCACGCACAAAGATGAACTTCCAAATAAGGTTGGAATGAATGTTTAGATTTTCTAACATTAGGGGGAGAGATGATTGACAGCTGAAAATTATGTGTGAGGTTAATTATGAATTATCTAGATCCTCGTTAAATAAATATGTGAACTTAAAGTTCAAGGGATAATTCAGTTGCCTAATGTTGCAAATCAGTTGTCAGATGAATGCACTGACCCTATGATATAATTCAGCTACAAATGCTTCAATGTGAAGTCCTTGAAGGACAGAGTCTATGATACGCCGGAAGCGTAATAGACAAATCGATTCCAAATATAAAATTTCTTGAAGAAGGGAGGAGCAAATTATCAATATGGTCATGATAATGAGGCAAGTGCTATAAAGGATCACATTGACATAACACTTCATAAAACCTTGAAAAAGGTTCAGGTACCTGAAAATGATGAAAAATGAAGAGATCTCGATAAGTTATGTCTTGTTGGAATCGATATCAAATAACCATCGACGGTATCTTTGATATGAGGTAGCGCTCAATGATATAAATTGTGACGAGGATCTTGAATTCAAATCAGTCATATAGTGTGGACAAATAAATGGTTGACCAAGTAAAATGCACAATTCAAGTATATTATGTTTCACTTAGAAAAGTGACATTTTGGACTGGTAGTCCATAAATCAAGGTATAATGTCAGTGGGATACAAATAAATTATTATGCGATAGTATAACCATAAGATATCAAATACGATTTGTGCCTTAAGACATAAAGATTTATCGCAAAAATCCTGACATTATTGGAGATGTTTTCTCCTTTGGTGGATGCAATGAGGTTTGTTTTGATTTGGCAACATATGAAAACTTGAATGCATGTAATGAATAATTGTAATGTCTAGCTAGACAATGAAGGTTATATGAAAATCCCTGAAACAATCGAGGTGTCTGAAGCATATAAGAGTTTCAAAGAAACTTTTTCAATAAAGCTTCAAGAATCCTTATATGGATTGAAATAGTCAAGGAAGAAAAAGGATACAAAATAATGACCCTAATTGTCTTTGTATTTTTATGAAAAGGTCTTGGTAAGACAAAATTTTGTCTTGACCTACAGATTGATAATTTGACAAATGAAATATTTGTCTCACAGTGCACATACACTGAAAAGTTTTGATGCAATTTTATATGGATAAATTGCATTCATTGAGTACCCCAATGATTATGAGATCACTTGACATAAATGATGATTCAGTTTGATCTCAAAAGAAGGATGAAGAGTTTCTTGGTGATGAAACTTTATATCTTGGTGCAATCAGGGCACTAGTGCATCTTACTAACAATATTTGACCAGATATTTATTTTGCAGTTAATTTACTAGCAAGATTCAGTTTCTCCCCGATAAAAGGACATTGAAATGGTGTTGAGCACATGATTGAATATCCTCGAAGGACCATAATTATGGGTTTATTCTATTTCGAGGAATTCAAGACAAAATTGATTGTTTATGCAGATGGAGAATATTTATCTCCCGCATAAAGCACGATCTCAAACACGCTATTTGTTTTCATGTGGAGGCACAATAATATCCTGGCGATCAATGAAGCAAATGTTGCTATGCAGAAATGAAAGTCCTCCATGAAGCAAGTCGAAAGAACGTCTGGTTGAGATAAATGACACACCATATTCAAGAAATGTGTGGTTTTTCTTTGAAGAAGAATATATCAACCACAATGTACGAAGATTGGAGATATCATCACAAGAAATTAAGTGATATTTTAATCAGGGAAGTATAATACGTTTTGCACTCTTTTTCCCTTGACCGAGGTTTTTTCCCTCTGGGTTTTCCTGGCAAGGTTTTTAATGAGGCAACAAATAGTGCGTATCAAAAGATATGTGTACTCTTTTTCCTTCACTAGAATTTTTTCCCACAGGGTTTTTTCTAGTAAGGTTTTAACAAGGCACATTATCTATGGACATCCAAGGGGGGTGTTATAAATTCATTGAATGAGTGGATAGTCCATAAGGTTGGTACATGAACAACCATCCATATTCACTATATTCATGAACCGTTTTGGATAAGAATGTATCTATTTATTATGATACTTAATATAGTGACTTTTGGAGTGATTTCTCACTCTATAAATAGGATTGTCCATTCACTATTGTATATAGACAAATGAGACTTACATACACTTGAATAAGAAGAAAACTACTCTTCTTCTATCTACCTCTCTTTTCTTCTTCTCTTTATGATTATATTCTTGTGAGCTTGATTTTATAATAATTTCTTTAATATAAGTTTTAATGATGTTTATTTTCATTACACAACATCTTTTTATTTTTCTAATTTTTAAAGATTAATAATTATATTGAAATTTTATATCATAGTCGTATAAATAAAAATATTGTCAGATTTTATAGAAATATCACATTAATTTTTATAGTTATATTTTCGAGATATATTGTCAGATTTTGTAGAAATCATTATATTGATTTTTTTCGTTGTTATATTCTTTATGTTTATTATTTGCTTATTTTAGTTGACTCAAAAAATAAGATGCAAATTATTGAATTATGATCAACTTATAGGAGTGAATGGCGGTAAAAATTCCAAAAATTAATTATGCATTGAATTCATATTTTAATCTTCATTTAAAAAAATTAAGGTCTAACGATTATATTGCAAACAGATCATCTTCTATGTTATACTTATAAAAATTATTCATTTTTATAATCGCGCGAACCGCGGACAAGTTAACTGGTATTTTAAATTGTTGGATAAGTATGTGCTAGAGGACACTACAAATGTCTTAAAAACCTTTTTAAAGTGTAAATGTGGATCGCGTACCCTTCTTTGAAATTTAAATTGATTAGCCTATTTTAAATCTTCTAAAATTAAATCTAAGTTTTCTTAATTTCTTTTTAAAAAAGAAGTGGGAACTTCTTTAAAATTTAATTTTTCATTAAAGTTAAATTAATTTTTTGAAAGCTCTTACATCTAAAATACCCTTCTCTAAATCCAATAAATGGTCATGTTTAATGTTCTTTTAATGAAATGATATTTTCATATTCGGAGATTTCTAGTCCAACAATTGTCATTACCCTTTATATATCTATATGCTTATCTCCTATATCTGTTACAATCTACTATCAGGTTCATATATTGTTGTCTTCTGAGCTGTTATTACTCTATAAGCATTCGTCTTACCTCCTCCACTTTGCAAATACATTGCCTGATCACATTGCAATCTATCCACTACTTCCTTATGCGCAATCGTCATTTATGAGCTCAAATTGAACCATCTTGTTGTTCTCGGGCTATTAAGAATTCAAAGTACTATATAATAACAGATAGTATTAAATAAATAGTATTAAATAATATTAGTATTTACTGTGTACTAATCCTAGTCCTATTAGGATTAGTACTCCTTAATCCTAGTCCTATTAGGATTAGTACTCCTTCCTATATCTCCTATATATATCTCCCATGTATTCTCTTATTAGGTTAACACTTCAATACAATCAATATTCCTTCATGGTATCAAGAGCTAGAAAACCTAGATCTTCTTTTCTCTAGGTTTTTTTCTCTCTTTAGGGCAGCAGCCATGACAACCGAGGTGGATCCTCTCGATTCACTTCCTTCTGGCGTTAAACTCCTCCTCAGGCATCTTCATGCTCTGATTCTCGAAAAAATATCAGACATAAATTACCCTACATGGAAAATCACTGTTCTTATAGCCCTTGAGGCCAATTATCTTCTCAAATACGTCGATGGAAGCACAGAACCGCCGCCGGCAGTCATCACCGCCACAGACAAATCAGAAAAACCCAATCCGGCCCATGCCGCCTAGAAAGTCGTGGATGGCCAGATCTGATCATGTTTGATTGCGGTCATCTCTCCCACGGTTCAGAAACACGTCCGATCCTACACAACTGCTTCAGCCCTGTGGACGGCCCTCGCAACACGCTATGCATCAATTTCACACTCTCATATTTTTCAATTGCGTGATCGTCTCCACACAATTACCAAAGGCACGAAAACTATGGTGGAGTATTTAGACGAGGTCTCCACCATCATCACAGCCCTCGACACCGTGAACGAAATCATTATCAAAAAAGATCTCATCATGTGCGTCGTTCGGGGGCTCCCATCAGCTTACTCCTCCATTAAACATGCGGTTCGCATCAGTCCAACGCCTGTTGACCTGGCTACTCTCTCCTCGTGGCTAAAAAGTGAAGAAATCAACGTGGATCTGGAGAGCAAACTTCTTCTCCGAGAAGCCGCTGTTATGGAGCCGGCCACCGCCCTCACCGCAAGCCAGAACTATCGCGGGGGCGTGGTGGCGGCCGGCAGGGGAGTCGCGACGGCTACGGCTGAAACAGCGGAGGCCGTGGGCCGGACGGTCAGCAGCACGGCAGCAACAACAGCCTGCACTCCTTCGGCAGCGGCGGGCAGTCATCTTCCAGCGGCGGGCAGGGTACTTACGAGCGGGATCGTCCAACTTGTCAAATCTGTCAAAAAACAGGACACACCGTTATTCGTTGTTGGTTTCGGTATGAAGAGAGAAGAAATAGTGATAACTGTGCCAATTATGCATCTCAAGCCGGCCCCTCCTCTGAATGGCTGTTGGATACTGGGGCCAACATGCACGTTACTTCTGATCTATCCAAGCTTAACGCTCCAAATCCATATCATGGCTCCAATGGTATTACTGTTGGCAACGGTGAGTCCCTTAATATTTCTTACACTGACACGGGTACCATTAAAACCCCCACCGCTATCTTTAACCTAGGTAACCTTACCCATGTCCCTTCTATTAAAACCAATCTCCTTTCAGTTCACCAATTCACAAAAGACAATAATTGCTCACTCTTGTTCACCTCTAATGATTTTTAGATCCTAGACAATACTACAAAGAGGGTGATTTTTCAGGGCCCCTGTGAGCATGGTCTGTACGTTCTTCCTGGCACAAGTTCGTCTGCCCACCCAGTTTAAGAAAGCGTTCCTGTGGCTCCGGTGACTCTTTCGGCTGATGGCCATAGTCTGTTGTGGCACAGTCGTCTGGGTCACCCGTCTACTCAAATAATAAATTCTTTAATGTCTCAATTAGGTTTTTCTTCCATTCATGTAAACAATTGTGACTCCTGTTCAATTGCTAAATCTCATAAATTACCTTTTACTTTATCTGAGAAGCGTACAACTGTACCTTTTCAACTTATTCATTCTGACCTATGGGGTCCTACTGTCGTTCCTTCATTTGCTGGTTTTCGCTATTATATTTGTTTTGTGGATGATTTTACAAAATACACTTGGTTGTACCCACTAAAACACAAATCATAGGCATACACCACCTTTGTCACTTTTGAAAAAATTGTTAAAACACAATTCAATTCTCATGTAAAACTTTTTCGAAGTGACAATGGAAAGGAATATGTGAATAACATCTTTGGCCAGTTTCTGCAATCCCTGGGAATTATACATCAAACCTCCTGTCCATACACTCCCGAACAGAATGGGGTGGCTGAGCGTAAGCATCGCCATCTCATTGAAACGGTGGTTACTCTTCTACATCAATCTCATCTCCCTGTCTCCTTTTGGGTAGAAGCTCTAGCCACCGCAAACTACCTCATTAACAGAATGCCCAGCCACACCCTCTCCAACAAATCACCCTATCAACTCCTTTACCAAGAACTTCCCAATTATACCAACCTCCGCGTCTTTGGGTGTCTTGCCTACCCTTGGCTACGCCCTCATATTACTCACAAATTACAACCTCGATCCCGTCCTTGTATTTTTTTGGGCTATCATCCTACCTCCAAGGGTTGTCGCTGTCTTGACCCACAAACTCATAAAGTCTACATATCTCGTCATGTCAAATTTGTTGAAAATGAGTTCCCCTACGAGTCTATTTCCTCCTCCACAAATACATCATTCATTGGCGTCCTTCCCTTTTTTCCTACATACTCACAGGGTCCCTCACCACCTTTCCCCACACCTCCACCCACTAACCAACCACCCCTCATCACCCCTTCGACCGTCACCCACAATACACCCGCAACCACCACCCACACTCACAACCAACCCGAACCACCCCATACCCACAACATCTCCAGCCCGATCCGTTTTGGGTCCTTCCCGGCCACCCCCGAATCACCACCGCCCGTGCCACCCCCCAATACTCATCCCATGTTAACCCGTGGCAAAACCAGTATCTTTAAACCTAAAACCTTTCAGGCTACCATACTATCAAATATACCCCTTCCCGATAGTGAACCAACAACCTACTATGTTGCCTCAAAAAATTCTTATTGGCGTCATGCTATGGATGACGAGTTTAAGGCTTTGACTGATCAGAAAACTTGGGTTCTTGTACCTAAGCCCCATGGGCGGCACCCAGTGGGCTGTAAATGGGTGTACAAAATTAAACACAATGCAGATGGCAGTATTTTCAGGTACAAGGCTCGTTTGGTTGCTGAAAGCTACAATCAGGAGTATGAGCTTGATTACTCCGACACATTCAGTCCTGTTATTCGGCAGGAAACCATTCGCCTGGTACTGTCACTCGCCGTGTGCAACAATTGGCTCATCAATCAGTTGGATGTTTCCAATCTTTTCTTCATGGCATGCTTGATGAAACTATCTACATGATGCAACCACCGGGCTATGTTGATCCCCTCTTCCCTCAACATGTTTGCAAACTCCAGAAGTCTCTGTATGGGCTCAAGCAAGCCCCCCGTGCTTGGTACACACATCTGAAAACGTTCCTCCAAGGACACGGCTTCACGTGTTGCGTACACGACACGAGTCTGTTTACTCGACATTAGCACACGGTACAGTCATTCTTCTTGTCTATGTAGATGATGTCATTATTACAGGCTCTACTGCAGCTCTCATTCAGCATGTCACTCGAGCTATGCATACTACCTTCAAAATGAAGGACCTTGGCCCGTTACATTATTTTCTGGGAATGGAGGTTTCTCGGACAGGCAGCGGCTTGTTTCTTCATCAGTCAAAATATGCTCGAGATCTGTTGCAGAAAGCTGGACTGGAAAATTGCACCAGTCAACCAACACCGATGACAGTCTCTTCGCCTACGAATGGAGCCGACACCCCCTTTGCCGATATCACCCACTTCCGCAGCCTCATTGGGGCTCTACAGTATCTGGCCATTACCCGTCCTGACACCCAGTTTGATGTCAACCGAGTTGCTCAGCGCATGCATCAACCAAGTGAACATGATTACCATTATATAAAACGCATTCTCACGTACTTTTTTGGCACTCTTGGCTGTGGTTTACTCATTCGACCCGGGGACTTGGAGCTTCGGGGGTTCTCAGATTCAGATTGGGCGAATGATAAAAATGACAGAAAATCTACATCGGGGTTTCTCATTTTTTTGGGGCCGAACCTGATCTCTTGGTGTACAAAAAAACAACCCAACGTCTCTCGGTCCTCGACTGAAGCTGAATACCTCGCCCTTGCTCTTCTCGCTGCTGAGACCATGTAGGTCACATATATTTTTCGCGAACTCCGCGCCACTCACACTGTTCCTGCTCTCTATTGTGACAACAAATCAACCATCTGTGTGGCCAAGAATTCCGTCCTACATACCAGAATGAAGCATGTTGATACCGATTGTCTCTTTGTTCGCGTGAAGTTCAGGCCGGCACCATGACTGTGCAGTATGTACCCACTGAAGAACAACCGGCTGATATTCTCACCAAGCCTCTCCCGAGCCGACAGCACGATTACCTCAGTTCCAAGCTTCCGTTCGCTTCCGCTCAGCTCAGCTTGAGGGGGGATAATAACAGATAATATTAAATAAATAGTATTAAATAATATTAGTATTTACTGTGTACTAATCCTAGTCCTATTAGGATTAGTACTCCTTAATCCTAGTCCTATTAGGATTAGTACTCCTTCCTATATCTCCTATATATATCTCCCATGTATTCCCTTATTAGGTTAACACTTCAATACAATCAATATTCCTTCACTATATATCTTTAACTTATCTTAGGAAAAACATCATCATCACTTAAAAGTGGTGTAAATAGATAGTTATTTTATATTCGTAATTCTAGTTATAAAGAGGAATGAATACACCATGCTCCAGTTCAAAAATAATTGGGCATTTTATTAAATATTCACACAAAATTGATATAAACTATTAAGTTTTGAGAAAGTAGGTAGAAGTATGTACTTTGTCTAGAATGACGTTGGACAGCTCTGTACGCATCACAACTTGATCAATTCCCTAAATAATGAGATATGTAGTTAATTCATCATATTATTTCAAATCTTAACACGAAATCATCATAAAGTAGGAGTGAATACAAATATAGAAAATGCACATATTGTACGTCCACATTATAGAAAATTTCAAATTAGTTATTGCATGAATATCAAATTAAGAATATCACTGATATATTCATATAGGAGTGAGCATAACTCAATATTGATCGATAATAGCCGGTAAACTCAATTATTCAATATAAGAATATCAAGAAATGGAAATACATGGAACTCAAAGTTCCATCTTTGACACTTATAACAAAACCAATATAATCCATCAACGCCTTAATAAGGAAATAAAAGAACGAGTTCATGATGAATTGTATTTTTTTCAACATTTTATTTAGAGTTGTTCATACCGAGTTATCTAATTATTTTCTAATTTAATATTTTCTTATTTGTTTGGTTAATGGTCGGGCTTATGGATTTTTTCCACTTTACAAGTTCATTCTTGATGTGGACAATGCTTAGTACCGCAAAAATGCTTTAACATAATTGATAGGTTCGCGAACATTCTCACATCACGAAGAGGAAGCGTAACTCACTGTCAATGATCAAGTTGGGATATGCTTTTAAATTACTCAAAATGTAATGTTCCACTTGTCAAGGGGTCAATTTGGCTAGGCTAACATGACCAAAACGCAAACTCATTTTCGTTTTATATAAAATTCTAACATGTGTATTTTAATGTTTTATATGTTAATTGATTTGATTTTATAAATGTTTTCTTTTTAATTTTCATTCTTTATTTTAATCTCGTTCTTTCAATTCATTCTTATTCTTTGCATGCTTGTTAATTAGTGAAAGATAGATATGCTATAATGTTGACTTAACAAAGTAGTATAATTAAAATTTTGATTTACGCATTACTTGTTAAGTTTGGTAAGAATCAAAATGTACCCTTTCACTCTGCAATGCTAGAGCACCGCTATTTCCTGTGTCTGAGGTCAGAGAAATGATCTCACTAGCTTCGGAAAGTATTTTCTTCTACAATGTTTTCATATGAAAATTAGTTCACCCTCGACAAAAAAATGATAAACAAAATAAAATGATATAATTATAATATTCTTAACTTACTTCATTAGTCGATCTCGATACATTAGAACTCTGCAGGACAAATATATCTGGAGTAATATTCATATAACATAGATGATTAAGAGTTAAATTCAGGAAAACTTAGAGGACAAAACACATATAATTGTGAAAAAAATGTAAGTTCAAACTTGGATTACGAAAATGTGTTTCACTATTTTTTTTAAAAATAAAATAATTCTTACTAACTTTTTAACTTAAATCAATAATGATAATTAAACTCAACCAACTATATGATTAGATATTACAACATATCATTTTTTACTTTTTAATGACTTTATTATTCAACATTGTAGTTTCTAATTTCTACCACAAAGCACATTCATTCACAACCTTTCATATATAATTTCTTGCTTTTTAAATATGATAAAAAATGTTAGTCCACTACATTTTTTGTTCTATCATCTTATAGTTCTTATCTGAATTTTTTATTTATTAGTCTTTTTTTCTCTTATTAATATATTGTTTTGTTCAAATTTTTTTTGTTTAATATAATCTACTACATGTGTATTTTAATATTTTTCATATTAATTGATTTGATTTTATAATTTTTTTTTTCTTTTTAACTTTCATTCTTTATTTCAATCTCGCTCTTTCAAGTAATTCTTATTGTTTGCATGCTTGTAATTTAGTAAAAGAGGATAAAGATCCGGTCAAGTATAATTATGTCAAGTAATGTTCAATGATCTTATAGATTCATGCCATGTGTATTATATAATAATTTATGGTTGAAAGCTATATACATTATATACTCATCTTAATAATTAAAACAACAAAGTAGTCAATTATTTTTATTTTTTAAAACTATCAAATAAAATTATTAAGTGTATTCTACCTAATTTTTCAAGAAAAAAATAAAATTGGCGGGAATATGTGGACTTCTCGACTTTTTTACCGTCAAATCTCATACTTGTATTGATTTTTTAAAATTATACTAATTTTAAAGAATTCGTCACTTTTGAAGAATCTGATTAAATATATTTTTATAACTATTTGAAAACCTCCAAGTAAGTTTTTTTTCTTTTAAAAAAGTATTTTCATATTATTTAGTTGAATTTTTATTTAGAACATAACGTTATTTTCAAGTCTGATCTATTTTTGAAGATTGCTTAAAAAGCATGTGTGAAGTTACTCCAGAAGAAGTTTGGCGAGTAAAAATTCAGGAAGTTTGCTTATTCCCGTCAATCTTATTTTATTTTATTTTTAAAATATTAACTTGCGTATACTTAATTGATTTATTTGATAGTTTTGAAAAATAAAAAAGTTGACAACTTTGTCGTTTTTATTATTATAATGAGTAAATAATTTAACTGAATCTCAACCACAAATCATTCTATAGTACACATGCCATGAATTTACAAGGTCATTGAACATTACTTGGCCTACTTATACTTGACCTTATCTTTATTAGAGATAGTTATATTATTATATGATGTATTACTTAAATGTTATCTTAACAAAGTACTATAATCAGAATTTTAGGCATTACTTATCAAGCGATTAAAAATATACATTTGACTTTGTTATACTATTGCATCGCTATATCCTAAGGCAGGAATGATCTCACTAGCATCAAAAAAATATTTCCTTCTATAACGTTTTCGTATGAAAATTAGTTCCACTCGTTAATAAATAATAGACAAAATTATAATATTCTTAACTTATTTCATTAGCCGGATTCGGCACATTAGAAGTCCATGATATAGAAAGTAAGTAGACCTCACTGACAAGGAGTCAAGATGGGCTAGGTTTTTAAATCACTTAAGTTAGAATGTTTCACTTGTCAAAGGGTCAACTCGACCAAAATGCACACTCATGTTGTTGATGCTTGAGGCTAATTTATTAGGATAATAAAAAATATGGATCAAACTAATAATGTGTCGAACTTGAACTAGACTTAAAACTAATCTCAAATTTGAAATCCTTCTCGACTTTTTATCTTTTTTTACGGAAAGTGATTTTGGAGCTCATCAAATTGATGAAAAGAAAATTATCAATTAAGTAGGAGTAGAACAAATATTAAATGATCAATAGCTTCTACATAATTTTCAATCTGTTTCGCTTTCAAACCCACAAAATTCTCAATCTGGTTCACTTTGTCCCGCTCAGCGTATTATTTCTAACACAAGATTCTTATGATTTTCACCATTTTCAAAAGTTTCACCATGGTTCATGGTTTAGTTTTCAGAAGAATTACTTGATTTATGAAGACAAAACATACATATTGATAGTCATCATATAAATACTTTATCGAGACACTACATTTTACATGTATTGTTGATGCAAGTTTTACAACTCACAAAGACACGGAAAAAATAATCCAAAAACTGCTGGCCAAAAAAGTAATAAAATCGACTCTCAGAGGTTGGGCAAAGTTAGAAAGGAAAAAGTTGAGCGTTTAGAGTATAAATGTATTGTCTAAATATGCTAGTAAACGACTTCAGGAACCCTGGCTAAATTTTCGGTCAGTCATCTTCTCGGATTCATGTAGCATGTGATTGTACCATGTATATAGGACTTCTAGTCAATTGTTTGCACCACGCAGTTTCGCTAATGAAACCCTAAATTGTAAAACTTTTTAGTTAATCTGTGAATATTAAAAATATATTTTAAAGGTATAATAATGGTTATATTTAATTATTTGAAACAATAAATTGCGTTAAAATCATATATATAGTGAGTAATTACCTTTTAATAGCGGTCGGTGAAAGCTGCTCTACGATTGGCAAAACCTATATTTTATATATATATATATATATATATGGCGGTAGTTATTCAAGGAGATCTTATTTTTTGAAAACTAACGAGTAGTGTTACTAATATATTCGGTATTAACAAGTATAACTTCTCATTATTTGATAAAGATTCTTCTATTTAGTGAAAGAATAACTTAGGTATACGTCTGAAATGTAGATTATAACATTAGAACATAATGTGTGGTGTGTACTTGAGTTGTCAGGTTCAATAGTTAATTTTGAGTTTCAAACTAACAAGCAAGTCACATCTTTGTGCAATGTTTTTCCAGATCTCTTCATTTCCACCATCTCTACAATGGGAAGTTGAATGTTGAGATTATTGAAAAAACTTCATGAACTGATATTCAAATAATTGTAGTAATTTCATCTTTAATTTATAGTGACATTTTTCTATTATATTGAGTTTTTCTTATCCAGTACTGAGTAACATAGACTATGTGTTTGCATTTGTTGGAAAAAGGTCAATATCTTCATATATTCTCTTGTTTCAACATCGCTTGATTACTAGTTGTTGGAATCGATAATTTTGAAAAGAAGGGTTTCATTGATTTGTATCATATGCATAGATTTAATTACAACAAATTAAAGGGAATGAAGTGTGATGTAATTGGTTTAAGATCATAAAGATCATCAAACATCAAGTCAAGTTCAAGACATTTCTTTCGTGTTAGTTTTTGCAAACATTTCTCTCAGCTATTTTTTGCATAAGTTCATAAATGGGTCAACTTTAAATGACCATCTCTCAGGTTATGAAAATTTAAAGGTCTACAGATTTATTTCCAATGCTACCAAGTGTACTTCAATCAAAATTGGGAGTAAAAAGTAATAGATGATTTACCAGCGATACTTCAACCTAGTTGATATGTTCGCTAATATGATCACGACATAGAGAGTAAGTAGATCTCACTTAGAAGGACTCAAGTGGGGTTAGGATTTTAAATCACTTAAAATAGAATGTTCCACTTGACAGGGGATCAAGTTGGGCTAAGTTAAGATGATCAAAATGGACACTCATGTTGTTAGACTTGTAGCTAATCTATTATGATAATAAGAAATAGGGGTCAAACTAATATTCCGTCAACTTTGACTCTCACAAAGATAGAAATGTTATATAAATGAATCAACAAGTTATATCTTACATTTGTTGAGAATTGTACCAATTGAATAACTAAAAGATTAGAGGGAAAAATATACATTGTGTGAATTGTTTATATGTCAAAGATAAGATATGTTATATCATACAATAAAAAATCAAGGTGTAAGAATATTCACTGCCCTCATTTGGTTGAAATCTCTTCCAATCCATCATCCTATTCTCCGTTCTCTTAGGTTAAAATTAATATGTAAACCACCCAACATAAAGAATATCCACAATATAAAAGGTGAAAATCCAAACCTTTATAATGCAAAGAATATATCCAAAGTCCAATCACATAGTCCATTGAACAGTGAATCACATAGTTCATTTAGCATCGAATAGAATCCCAGGGAATAGTAATTAGTATGATGGAAAGAAAAAGAACACCCGAAGAACCAATGTCAATCAGACATGAGATTATGGAAAGTGGACTAGTTGATTCCTTTGATCTGTGTTTGCATATTGGAACGTAATACTAAATGTAAGTGAAATTTAGTGATTCATGTCTCCTACCTTTAGTTTATGACATATCATCGAAATAAATGTAAAGTCGTAAATTTCATAAACATGATAAACAATGTAATTGTAAAATCATAAATTTCATAAACATGATATGCAATATAAGTAGATTAAGAACTTTTGAAATATATAAATTGACCATAAAAGGGGAAAAATTCAATATGTTGTAGGAATGACATGCTACATCCAATGATTGACAGGCGTACAATTGCCACAATATTATTTGGGAAGCAAGCCACAAAAGTTCTTCCACCTAGGGGAAGTACATATACCCGATAATAAGTAGCAATTTCATTCCTAAGATTGAATAATTGCAAAGGCGGGAGATGGATGTTGAGATAAGTGAAAGTTCTTTGTCGTGGCCTTCACAAATCTTTAGTAAATTTGTTCTAAGAATGTGATCAAGAAACCATACATGGTGGTGGTACCACCTATAATTTTAAAAATCATAAACATTTCGTATAAAAATCGAATGTGCGAGTCATACAAGATAGCAGAAAGCACTAATCTTGAAACTCTCTACTTTTTTCTATTAAGACGAATTGTAAAAAAAAAAAAATTGATTGACCAGGAAATTTGAAGTGTGGGTAGCAAAATTTGACTAGCTTAGTTCTACTTGAACATTGTGTTTTGCTATGTGATTCTTGTATCAAATATGCAAGTTTTTCTTTCTAAATGTTTTGATTGTCTACTTTTCACTAAAAGAAGATGAAACTTGAAAATCTTATTTCTTTCATCTCAAGTTTCAGCTTTGGAGATGCATATATTTTTTGGTGTTATACTAAAGTAGGAAACAAGATTTATTACAACTAACCACTCCTTATACCTTTAATCTTCTGTCGACTATAATGTTTTGTTAAGAATAAACAGCATGACAACTGAAGAGGCTAGTTATTACCTATTAAATGATAAAGTTGAAGTGTATATATTAGAGACGACAGATAGGCAATCCAAGTTTACAAAAGCTCAAAATTTTATTTGTAGCGTGACATAGAGTTTATTTTTATTCAACATATATTTTGAACCATTTATGATTCTCGAATGATCTGAATCGTTTCATGAGAATAATATATCAAAATATACAAAAAATCGAGAGGATTTCATATCTAAATTTGGGACTGCTTAGAGATGACTTCGAGTTGATCGAGATTGAATAGTCAATGTATAATTTATGTATAGTTCAGGTGGACTTCATATATAGTTAAGTTGTATTCAATTTTTGAATGTATCATAATATATAATAAATGTATAGGTACACTATATTGTATTGTCAATATATACATTCTATGATTTTTGACAAGTTATACAGTATAGTCGGACTTTTGGCTACTTCTTATGTAAATAAAACATAGCTATATTTATTGCAAACTAATTACTTTATTGTATATATTTGAAACTAGTCCTTTAAATATAAGTTGGTCAGATTAGGTGTATACATATGTTAATTATTCTTGAAAATGGCAAACACTCTAAATTAAAGATCATGCCTTAAAAGGAACGTTTAAAAGGGAATCTCATCATCCCCTAACACCTTGTTTGAATAGTTGTTATTCATCGTATTATATTGTATTGTTAGTTTAAAATAATGTTTGTTTTGGTTGTTAGTTGAATTTTGTTGTATCGTTTCATTTAAACTCATTGATAGGTAATAACGAAAAGACCCATTTTATGTAACCTTGACTTGGTGTAATCGTGTTGTTACGTTAATATGTTTCTTCTTATTTGTCTTTGTTTATTATTTAATAACTATATTTATCTTTTACCCTACATTTTCATAGCAGCTCTATCTCTTACCAAACTTTTCTCATAGGTTTATCATTCAAATTATAGAGGTGTGACAATATGTAACGACGGAGAACGCTACAATGTATCCAAACACTCTATTCATTAAAACAACACAGCACGATACACAGATAACAACCAAAACAAAGTTTTGTGCATCCACATGAATCTCCAAAATTGGTGAAATTAACAACCCTTTCTTGATTTGTGAGTGGAACAATCATATAAATTAGTTAGTCCTAATACATGTTATCTAATTTTTTGCACAAGAATCGTAAAACATCTTGGTGCCTTGCTTCTATCACGGTTTCAACTGAAAATTATAATGATGAATTTGGTGTGATTTTGTTTAGTATAGTGGGTCGTGTTTGGATTAAAAAAAGAGAATCAGGTAATTCCAATTGAAAATAATAACGATGAGTTTGGTATGATTTTGTTTTGTATAGTGGGTTGTGTTTGGGTTAAAAAAGAGGATCGGATAATTTTAATTGAAATTGAATATATGTGCAAATTTAGGTTTTTCCGTCATAGAGGTACAGGTGTTGAGTTGGCAAACAAGGGATGTACCATATGGTATGACAGATGATAAAATTATTTATTAAATAGATATTGAGGGTAATTTTGTCTCTGCACTTGACAAATGCTTAATGCAATTATCGACATTTTACGCATGTTGAATTTCACTTATTTGACATAAAATCTTTTATTGACGTAGAACCAAATTATAAGAATAAAAATATAGGTAAAACACCATCAAAGCTTAGACATTATAATTCCAAACACGTTGATAAGTTTTTGTGAAATTTCAAAAAATACCTTCAGCATAAAGCAAATACATTAACAAAAGAGTTGTTACTTGAATCTTAGCCTCTTATTAATATACCAAATGAATCCTGGTTCAGTTTTCAGGAGAATTACTTAGTTACGAAGAAAAAACTAACGCAATCATACTCATCACTTAAATAATTTATCAATTGAGACAGTACAGTTTACATGTATTACTAATGAATGTTTTTCAACTCACAAACATATAGAGAAGGTAGTCTAAAAATTTCTGTCCAAAAAAAGTAATAGAAATTGACCCCGAAGGTTGCGCGAAAGTAGAAAGGAAAAGTTGAGCCTTAATAGCGAGACATGACAAAATTTAGAGTATAACTTTATTGTCTCTGCGTTGATATTTCGCTAGCAGACGATTTCAAGAACCTGACTAAATTTCCAGTCATTCATCTTCTGAGATTCATACAACATGTGATTGATAAGACCCCTCGAGGCACTGTAATACCATTGGAAAACAAAGGAATACATCCAATCAGAAGGTGGTTCAAGATGGGAACTGGCTCCAAGTTATATAATGGTTTGAAAATTCCCACCCGTTTGGAAGGACATTCATTTTATTGAAAAGAATAAAAGCAAAAACAAAAATACGGAATGAACTTACTCATCCTTCAATTTCTGAATTTTATCTGGATCAGTCTCATGCATATGCTTTTTGAACTGTTGTATCACCATACCAACAAGAAGCTGTGTGTTATGTTGCTGCATTTTATCTGGATCACTTCTCAATCTTTATTGCTGATGTAAGTAAAACTGAGCAATATATTAAAGGACTTAAATACCATGCAGTTCACTCGAGGGTGTGAGGAAGGGAAATGTGTCATGGATTTGATTGATAACTTAAGATGGAAGTGAAGAAATTAATACCTAACAAAATCTCTACCTGAGATAACATAAATAGATTGTGCTTAGTATCAACCACCGTAATCCTGTATTTGAATTTTAAGGACCATATGAAAGGATAATCAAACCTAAGTTAATCGTGGGAAAAAGAAGACTGAAAATCTTTATCGACAACAACCAACACAACTGATATATAATTCTAGAGAGCCATCATTATTATGGGCAAAGTTACAAATTTACAATTGTATAATCATTTTGACCATTAATTATACAACGAAGAAGGGTCTAAAATACCGTTATAGTGTCAGAATAGGTACAAAAATACCTCTCGTTTATCTTTTGCCTCAAAATACCCTTGGTGTTAACCTTTAGGGACCTATTTTTCCCTTTTGACTAACGATCTACTTAGTCAATATATTTAATTATTTTATTTATTACGTGATATGTTGTAATTGGTTAAAATTTAATTAATTAAAGCCTAATTTGTCTGACCCAAATCACCCTATCCACCCGACCCATCATTCAAATTATCCAATTCATCCAAATAAAACACCCATTACCCAGGAGGATTGGCTTGAAAGGAGATGTTAATGGTGTGATTATTCCAACTAATCTGCCATACTCACCAAGAAAATTGGCATGGAAAGGAAAAAGAAGTTATGACTTCAAATCAGTTGACAGTTGAAAAGGAGACAAGAATTGGTAAATTGAAGGCAAAAAAATGAAAACATGCTGACTTCAGAGTAATTGACAGTTGAAAAGAAGAAAAGAATTGACAAATTGAAGGCAAAGAGGGGCGGGAAGAAGTAGTTGCATTATGAAGTTTTTTGTTCTTCAGTGTTATGTAATGGCATGAGGAAACTTAATATCTTTACTTTTTTTTATGTTACTCGGTCTTGAACAAGTATCTGTAAATTTTTATGGGTTCAAAATAGATGTTAATGTCATTACTAGTTGTAGTTTTTTCTTTTTGGTTTTCCAGTTGCATTATGTATGTTGATTTATCTGGGAAGATGTCTTGATGATAGGCCTAAAAAATCTTGTGAGTTGTGAATCCCCAGTGATATTTCTTTTGAACTAGAGTGAATTGATAATTTCTAGTTTTGGGAGTGTTTCTTTAATTTTGGTTGTCTACTAAGTTGTACAGAAGACGAAATGGCTGAGAGCATATTATACCGTTAACCTGCATTTGTGTAAAATTGAAAAGCAATCCATAATTTAGATGTTGTAAAGATTTGCAGGTTGCTGGAAAAATTTGCGGAAGGCAGACTGCTGTAAAAATGCAAATTGCTAAATGATAAAAATGCAGATTTTGTAAATGGTAAAATGCATATTGCTAACATTTACAAGATTGCTAACAACTTTTTCATTACAATCAAGAGATCAACAGGATTGTTAACAAACTTTAATTTCAACAAGCATAACATGATGACATTACATCAGTTGTAACATGTAGATTGGTAACATTAGATCAAAATACTAACGACCACACCACACTACTAGAAGCTATACCAATCTACTAACGACTACACACTACTAGAACAGAGCTACACCAAACTACTAATGACTACACACTACTGAATAGTGCTACATCAAACTACTCATGACTACACGTTACAAACGATCCAAGAAAAGAAGTTCAAACATAACTACAGTACACTACATAAACTTGGTAGCTACAAAACCAACAATAATACACCAAGAGATCATAAGCAAGCTTATCAATTGAAGCCCTTTAATTCCCACTTCGGTTTAGTATCATCGAAGGTCTTCAAATTAGAACATTTAACATGATGCTCTAACTCCAAGTTTGAAACTTTATTCTCCAAATTTTAATGTTTTTTTTAAAAAAGTCATTTCGTTTAAGTTAGATCCAATGTTTGGTTTATGAATTTCAATGCCACCCATTTCTTTAAGGATCTTCTTCAGTCGGTTTCTTTCCTTCCTAATTGAATCTATTAGAATGAGAAAGATTTTGATAATTGAAAAATAGAGAAACAGATGAAAGAAATAGGTTGCATAACAAGTTCCTTTCATAACGAATCAAATTTGGATAAGGAGAACGTCAATCAAGCGAATTAGAAGTTAAAAAGTTGTGGAAGTATTACTTTTTTGACAAGCAACCAGTACATAAAGTTTCGTTTTATAAAGGAGTTCGCAGGCAAGATAATTTTCTTAATCAAATAGGAAAAACTAGAAAAACTAGGAAGCCGAAGTAAATAAGGAAATAAAGGGTGTATATAAAGAGTTCAAGAAGGAAATAAATCAAAGTGAAGTCAAGAAAGAAAACTGAAGACAAGAGGAAGAAAGCAACATTCTATATGTAACACCTTGAAAATCCAAGACACATTGTAAAGCCTAACATAGGTTTCATGAGGTCTAAGTACTGTTTCTAAGTCCATTATAAATGAATATAGGTCAATTAGGAGGTTTAAGAACCCAAAACGTCCATGATGTCCGAGAAGTTGGTTCAAAGGAATGTTAGTGTGCTTTAGCCTATTTGACTAATTTTTAGGGGTCGTTTGGTAGAGTGTATTAGGAAAAATAATACATGCATTAGGTGTGTGTATTAATAATACCTTGTTTGTTATATTTTTTTGGTTATGTATAACTAATGCAAGCATTAGTTATACACAACATTGTGTATTAAGTTGTATATTACTAATACCTAGAAAGTTGTGTATTACTAATACCAAGAAATTCTAGGTATTAGTAATACATAGCATTTTAACACTTGCATTAGATTATGTAATTACAAAAGTACCCTCAAAGCCCTTTTAAAAAAACATTTTCCAAAGTACTTGTTCCACAACACTTTTTGTATTTTTGCTACTTCAATTTGAACTAATAAAACTGCTTATAAATAGGCTTATTCTAAAATATTTAAATATAGTCCATAATCCACTAATTAACCTCATCGGCCAAAATTAGAAAGGGTTTATTTTAATCACTGATGCATATCTTGTTAAAGTAAAATTTATATTGTGAAATTATTTTAACATCAGTTTACATAAGTTATTCTGTTAATTTTTAAATATGAAGAATGTAAATACATTTCACTTTTTGATTAGTTTTTTTCTTGAAAAACTACCACTAAATTGGGTTTTAATAGAATGTTGCTGGTAAAGTTTAGTTTGGAAAATATGGTGGCAAACTTGTGAAATTGTTTGACATCTTCTTCTTCTTTTTCTTTTTTAGTCTTATTTCAATATATAAGAAGTTTTTAATTTTATATTTGAAAAAGAAGAAGAATAGGAATAAATAATGTTTTAGCAAAAAAATCGTTTTTGATGTTTTAGTAAAGAAACTTGTTGCAAAGGAAGTGTATAAAAAATAAAGTGTAAAGGGTATTTTTGTAAACACACACTTTTAAATAGAAATTATGCAAGATTTCTTTTTTCTAATACATCAAACCAAACAGTGTATAAGAAATAATTCAGACATAACTAATGCAAGCATTACTAATGCAAGTACTAGTAATGCAAGTATTACTAATACACCCTATTTTGCATTATTCTTATACACTCTACCAAACGACCCCTTAGGAGTCAGAAATGTACAAAAATTGGTGGAAAGGTAGCTAATAGGTGTTTAAATTGTTTCATGGTTGAAACGTCCGGGTATGACTCTCCAAGAACCAACCAAGGGCTCTTGAGGAGGACCCTTGTAGTTTTATGTAGCACTGCTTGGTAATGTGCATCAACGGGATAGAAGACGGCCCGTGTGTGGATCGACAAGGCGTCAATGCCACCGTCGTCCCACACTTAGGCTGGTGTAGAAGGCCCTTTCACCCGCACAGCCTCTGAATTCATCTACGAAGTGTAGAGGTGTAGGCTACCATCCGTGTGTGGATCGACGGGGCGTCGATGCCACCGTCGTCCCACACTTAGACAATTGGAGGAATCCCCTAGCCTGCACACTCTCTAACCAAAATGATAGAGTGCAGGACGGAGGGGGGGCTGTCCGTCGAATCACAGACGGCCCGTCAATCGGGGTTTCGTCTGTGAGGGTCGAGTTTTATGCCTAATTTAACTTGGTATTATTTAATCAATTAAGTGTTTACGGGTTGGGGATTAAAGGGAGACAAATTGAGTTGATTAAGTCAGAATATAAATACTCTCAACCCTCATTAATTTAAAGACAACTCTCAAATAAACTCACTTTCTTCTCTCTTATTTCTCAATCTACATGAACTCACTATTGAAGACTAGCAAGGACTTGGGGAACTGGAAAGGGAAGAATCCACCATCAAATTGTTGACAAACGTTAAGGTATGGGTTCTATTCACCTTTGAGACTCTTTCCTCAAAGGGTTCCTTGAAAATAGGTTTCAAAAGTTAAGTTTTCTTATGGATTTCATCCAATTACGAGATTGAAGTTATGAATTGAGTTTTTGATGATTTCTGTAGGTTATATTGAGTAGATTAACATTAATTGAACTTGTTTATGGTAATTGTTGATGGTTCCATCTAAATTGAAGAATATGATCCTCCATCCCTAACCCTAGGTAGTTATCTTGACTTGTATTATATTGTGATCATTTAATTGAGTTGGTTGTTGATTAGATTACAATCCTATGGTGTTATTATGATTAACTTAAGATGAATTATAGTCCTATCATGCTAGTTCTTGAGATGTGATTTAGGTTATGAATTATAATGTGAAATTAGCCTATGTATCTTGTCTCAAGTTGTAATCTGGAGTTGAATTGTGTTATAGAGATGCAATTGGCCTTGTTATCTTATTGGTTATCATTGTGTGATAATTTTACTCCCCAAATTGGGTTGAATTATGGGTTGATGGTACACATGAGGAAGACTTGGTAAGTCTTAGAATCTCTATCTTTACCTCTAATTGTGATTAATTGTTGTTCATTCATGATATTACATTGGAGTATGCCTTATACTAGGATTATAGGGTGGTATGATGTTGAATTGAAATGTCTTGACTATGTTGTGAGGTTGATTAAGGCGTATGTGATATAAGGATGGTGAAAACTATCAATGTGCATTAATATGCTGTGAAATGCTAATGTATTAACCTCATTTATATGAATTGTGATGAAAGGACTTATACTTATACAATTCTTATTGAGCTATTGATGATGATGATTATACAAGGGGTAGACCCTATGGCCTAAATTAAGCTATGATTGATAATTTAAGTCTTAAAGACATTTCAAAAAAGGGACTCTAGCTTAGCACTGAGTGAACTAGATTGAGGAGTGTCTCTTCCCACATTGGGAAGGTAGGAACACTATGTTACGTTTGAGATTGGAGACTATAACGCATGGCACATAAAGAGGGTCCCAACTAAATATCCTAGTTCTTGAACTATGTTGCCCCAATAGGAATACTAGCTAGTGGATCCACGTAGTTGTTATGTTTCATGTTTTGGTACTACCTTGGCAAGTAGTCCGCCTTTTTTTGGTGTAAGGTTTTATGACACCGGATTCCACACTAGCTCATATGGTCTATGTCAGTTAGGGCAAGATGTTCCCAAAAGGTAAAACGAATCAAAGGACTTGAACTCTAACTTGGATAACCTAAGGGGTCTAGCTTAGTCTAGGTAGGGGTATGAGACTCTACCTAAACATTGCACTAGTTAGCCTTGAGGGGAGTCTTAGGAGGAGGTTCCCATATATGTATATGTTATGATAATATATGATTTATACATGATGACCATGGCACATTGTTGATATTATATCTTGATTAGTTCATTTATGCATATGCCTTGGGTTATAATGTTAATATATGAAGAAATGTAAACCTAAATGCCATGATATGTAAAGTTGGACATTGGTCATGTTTTCTTGTTGAGGATACTTGATTGATTTAGGTTATGGGGCTTTGCTTGGCCATTGCACTAGTTGACTTGATAAGGACTTGTGAGTAGTTGTCTTGCTTATTATGATAGGTTTGACTTTTATTCATTCTTGTGATATTATTCCTTAATATTAGGGTTGTAGTAAATTATGATTTTCAAGTATGTTGGGATAAGTATTACTTGTTGAGATAGTGAGTATGTTTGGTTGGTTTTTATGACTTATTTGACTTTGCATTAAGTCCCTAAAGGGGTAAAATGGCATATTTTGAATAAAAAGTCCTTTTTAGCATGTTTTACTTGTGTATGTGCATAAGATCCCATACTTAGTACTTGTGGAGTACTAACCCCATTTTCTTCCCATTTTCCAAACATTTTAGGTTCCGGTCGTTGAAGATTTTGGAAGACGACATTGTTGAAGGCTTTTATTATTCCTTTCATCCAAGTGGGGTAGGTCCTCAACTTTCGAGGGCAATGCCATCCTCTAGCCTACGAATTTTGTTATGATCCTATTGACTCTTTTATTCTTTTTCTTTTAATGGAGTGTTGTACTTATTTATGACCTATACATGGTCTTGTTGAATTGATGTAATGGTTATGCCCATATTGTGATATTCATTTAGATGGTATGAGATGAGACAATCGTTGAGACTATTTCTATATTTTACGTATATGTATGTGCAATAAAAGTAGAAGGCTATGTAACCTTATCATACGAAGGGTCTATGTATACTCGATATGAATATATATTATGTGTATGTAGAGGTCTATGTAAACCTCCAAGTAGTGATAATGAAAGTTTTAATTTTTTCTGCATTTTTCAACTTATGAATGTAATGACATGAAACTAAGAGGCTAGTCTTAGTCCTTGAAAAGGACGACGATGCCAGTTACGTCTGGGGGTAAACCCGGATGTGAAACTATATGAACAGTGCTTCTTGAGACACATGATTGAAACTAGAAGAAATTCCATTCACCTGTCAAAGAAAAGGATGAAATCGTAGTTTTTATGGTGAAAATTATTTTTGGTCAAATCAAAGAAGGTGGAAAAGTAGGAAAGACCAAGGAAATACTTTTAAAGGAACATGTCGGATCTTGGGATGATTAAAATTACATGAATATCCCTCAGTGGCTAATGAACATTTCACATATGGACTTCTTATCATGAATTTTATGCTCATTCTTTTACATTTAGTTGTATGTTTCAGAGCCACCTTTGAAGTCAAGATACTCATGCACTATAACATTATATTTGTGTCTGTCACGAGAGATAGACTAAATAAATTGGAGCAAAATTCAAGATCATCCAGAGATCTAAGGTATGTGCACTACAATTATTCATAATTATAAAATAAATGCACTTGAATTTATTTCTTCCACTTGTCTCAAAATATATATTCATCCCCTCAATACTACTAAATAAATATCTTCTTAAAATCTTATTTAAAGCCTTATCACAGTGTGATGGTCTATAGTTGATATGACTTCGGTGGATGACTTATTTACTTTGGTGCCTTATAAAATATAAATTGTGGTCTAGAAAGTAGATTTGTTGGTTCATAGGGGGAATCTGTATTGGATGTGTCTAAAATTACTAAGGAAGTTTTGGAGGATGTACCTTGTGAAGGGGAATATTTTGGGGACCTTACAATTGAACAAAGTTTAGTTGTTAGGATCAACTTGGGTGCATCTAGTGAGGAGGAATTGATGTGAGACCCATTTGTCAAACCTAGTTCTTCTATTGGGAAACATATAAAAATTGAGAAAACATGTCCCCTTACAAATGATGTTCAAGAAAATTTATTTCTCTTACTGATTTATTGAAATTAAAGATGAGTTAACTATTGTTTGTCCATAGGGCACAGGATTAATTGAACAAGTTCCTTAAAGTTGATATAAAAAAAAATTAACCTTGCATAAACCAAGGCTACCTTTGAAATTGAGAAGGCTGCTAACTTTTTTAATCCAAAAGATATTTTCGCTGCTGAAAAATGACTTTTATTTACCCTATCATGCCCGACATTTTGATATTACCTAGCGACTCTAGCCTTTGATTTGCCAATTTTTTCTCATCACAAGTGCTTAATTCTATATCTAATTTTGATTACATTTGTGATGAATATGTTTTTTTATTACTGCTAATGTTGGTTTGAGTTTCAGGTTCATGTCTATCTCCTATGTTTGTGCAAATGTTTTGTTATAGCTAACTGAGTTCTTGATTTTTTCAAGTGTTTGCTATAGCAAGTGGCCATGAGTATCAAATTTGCTTCTCTTAGTTTGGTGTGTGCATTTATAGTGTTTTATGATGTCAAAAGGGGGAAGTGGATGCTTGTTTAATATTTATAACTCAATTGACCTAACTTCATCTCTAATGTGTTTGCTTTGAATAAAGAGTTCAAGAAACTGAAATGACACAGATTGATCTATTCACACAAGAAGCAATGGTTTGTCATCATTTAAAAAGGAGAATTTGTTAGAACGAGAAACATTTTGATAATTGACAAATAGAGGAACAAATGAAAGAAACTGGTTGCACGACATGTTCCTTTCAAACTGAATCCGACTTGGATAAAGAGAATGTCAAGAACATGAATTAGAAGTTATTAATTTGTGAAAGTATTACTTTTTCGACAAGCAACCAGCAAAAAAGTTTCCTTTTATAAAGGAGTTCGCATGCAACATAATATTCTTAATCAAATAGGAAAACTAGACAAACTAGGAAGCCGAAGTAAATAAGGAAATAAAGGGAGTAAATAAAGAGTTCGAGGAGGAAATAAATCAAAGTGAAGTCACGAAAGAAAACTGAAGACAAGTACGAGTTGAACTAGGAGTTCCACACGAAGTAGGAATCCTACACATAAGCTTCTAAGTTTCAAGAGAAAAAGGAAGTAGAGCACAAGTAAGATTTCTAGTTGAAATAGTTTTTGGATTCAAGTGCAAATTTATAAATAGGGCGATAGTTTTGCTGGAGAAAATTGCGCTCTTACATAGAGAGAAGATCAAAATATGATCAAGAATTTGAGAGAGTTTTGAGATTTACTTGGGGAGTGTTGCGAGTTTGTGAAGAAAAAGTTGTAAGATTGTAGTTAAGAGTATTGATTACAATTAAGTGTGTGTAGGATTCGTCTAATAAGTTTGAGAAACTTAACAGACGGTAGAAGACTTAAACTTGGGGGCTTTTGTCTTGGGGTACTAGGAATTAGAGTTTATAATTTCTTAGCTAGGAATTAGAGTTTACAATTCCTTGGGTTACATAGGTTTTGCAATCTTTTGTTGAGGCTCAGAGTTTAATAAAGTGAAGTTAAATCCTACAGAGGTGTAGGTCATGATTTTTATCCTTTATGAGTTAGGTTTTCCACCATAAAATTGTGTCCTTATTTTATTTGATTTACAAAACATAATTGTTGTAATCTGGAAAGGAATATATAAAATATGTTTGTACCTTAGGCAAATTTAGGGTCAGAATTCCAACAGAATTTAATACAATCTTTTGATTGTGAGTTATCAATGACACATGACTTAAAAGTTTACTATCGATGAAGTCCAATAACCACAAGATAATGAGCCAGGACGACAACATTTTGATGAATAGAGGTCCACCATTATCACGGGTCATAGCAGTAAAATATTTTGCTATCAATTCACACTTACATATATGAGACTTAACCTATGACTTCCAAAAACCGATAGAAGTTGGGAAATGTTTATTGTTTTGTTTAAAGAAATGGGTAATTGTTATTTTATTTAGATGGGTTGGGTATTTTGAAAATGAGACGGTGGATATGGATGGATAGGATGGCTTGGGTCACACAAATTCGGCTTTAATTAATTAAGCTTCCAACCAATAACAACATGCCACGTAATAAATGAAATAATTAAATATATTGGCTAAGTAGTCCGTTAGTCAAAAGGGCAAAATAGGTCCTCAAAGGTTAACGGGTAATATTTTTTACCAATCTGATACTATGAGGGTATTTTAGATCCTTCTTCATTGTATAATTAATCGTCAAAATGATTTTCTAGAAAAAATCTGATTTTCACAAAAAAAAAAAATTATTTCATGGTTGGGCTAGAAATTCATTTTATTCATTTTTAAAAAGTTTATTTATATTTATTTGATTATAATAATAATGTGAGAAATACTTATACCCAAATGGGTCATACTAGTTCAACTTGTGACTACATGAATTTTCAACTAAAAAAAAAAAGGAAAAATTGTATATAATGTCAAACTATTAATTCAAATTAAATGGTATAACCACACTAAGATTTAATTGTGCCATGTAACAAATTGTTTGTCATTCGCCTCTCTCTAAAACTCTCGCTTGCCACCCTCACTCTCTTGCTCACTCCCTTTGTCGCTGTCTCTCTCGCTTTATACAATCAGAAATTTATAAATTGTGTTTCTGTTTGTATAAAGCGAGAGAAAATTATTACAAACATGCAAATACATATATTTTCGTCCGATATCCTTATAATTATACAATACAAACATACCCCTTCCCAGTTCTCTTTTGTCTTTCTCTCTTTCTCGTTTTATACAAACACAAATTATACAAAATACAATGTATAATTTAGGTTTGTGTAAAGCGAGAGAGAGAGAGAGAGAGAATATTGTTTGATATACAAACGTTTTATTTTGATTCAATTGTATATAAATTCAAATTTTATATAGATATACAAATAGATGAAATTGAATTGAGTGGATGTCAACGATTTATGCAAACGAGAGACTGGCAGTCACTATACAAATAGACTGGCGGCGAAATTATACAAATCTAAAAAAGGAGCCAGCGAATTATACAATTTGCTTCTTTTGTATATATGTGTTGCGAAATAACCTAGTCATATTTGCTATGGAGCAATTATGTAAATTTTTTTATAACATACAAATATGAATTTTGTGTTTGCTATGTGAAAGTAGCTCCCAAAAAATTGGTTCCATCTCTTCTATTTTCCGTTCCCATACCCCTCAAAAATATAATTTTAAAAAAGTAAGCATGATTGAAATACTATATAGTTCCTACTTGAATTTCAGTCCTCATGAAAAATAACAAAAGATTTAGCCAATTTTTACATGTATAGCCTTAAGTTAAGCCTTAATTTGTGAACAAGATACTGTTGCAAATTGAGTGAATAATTTGCGAGATCTCAGTATTTTTTTTTTTAGTTACAACGCTACTGTCCACACCTCACCCCAGAGTAATTTTACATATTGCCAGTTTCTTTGCCTCCAACACATTAGTAAAGCAAGAAATTCTTATTTCCACAAAGCATTCTTCATACAAAGTTTGATATTAGCGACTACAGATATATCAAAAACATTATTGGCATAGATTCTAGAAGCTCATTGTAGAGCCAGAACACTTGGGAGGCAGTAGTGATAAGCTTAAAGAGCATTGACGATTTCATCAGCACCGGAGACCGTGAACTCCCCTCCAGATTCAATGTTAGCTACTTTCACCTCAAGGTCATCAACCAAAAGAGCATACCTTCGTGATCGAACACCAAGCCCCTTATCCGACAGATCAAGCTCCAGCCCAAGGGCATGGGTGTATTTTCCAGCTCCATCAGCAAGAAATTTTACATGTTTGTTCTCAGGGTAAGTTTTTGCCCAGGCCTTCATCACAAAGGGGTCATTGACTGCACAAGTAATGCAAACATGGAATAAGATATCATGATGGGGTACACACATCTAATGGGTAGTTGCACACTTGTACAAGGCTGGTTATGAATAAAGTTCCATATTAATCGTGCATACTTGATGTGATAATACATTAATTAAATGTAATATTTCAGCATATACATAAATATGTCTTACTTAGGGGTGGCAAAATTAACTCAAACCTGTCTAACCTAAGCAGCAGTGATTCTACAGGTTGGGTCATCACATGTTTTGAGTTGACTCAACGTGTTGTAACCCAAACTAACCCATCTTCTACATGGGTCATTTTGAGTCAATAATCAACTCATAAACTGAATAGCAATGTAACAACATTCAGCTTCAGCAAAGGTGAACAACATCCAATGGATCTACTGCTTTTGCTTTCTGTAAGCTCTATCACTATATGATTGATGAAAAAGGTAAGTTGTTCTTTTACATAGTACACTTTTTTGTGAAATTGTTCGAACACAGAACTGATTTTGGGTTTTTGTTCATCATCTGAACTTGGGTATTATGGTATGGATACAATTTATTTGTTTTTTAAAAGTAAATATATATTTTATTCAGATACAGCTCTCTGGAATTTTAGTTCTATCTTTATTTAAAAGTGAAAGTCATGTGGAATTAGTGGTAGATCAAATTAGTTTAACAAACTTAAGGACATCTTATCACTGTATTATCTACTTGGGCAGGTTAGGTTATAACCTGCAATTTAACCCATTTTAACCCAACCCATTTGGGACCCAAATAAATTTTGAGCCTGTTGGGTTATGAGTTGTGACCCATTCACTAACCTAACCCATTTTGACCCACCAAAACTTGACTCAGCCCACACATATGCCACCCCTATTCTTACTCATATTTTGATATGTGGATTACTTGGACTATATTAGTGCACTTCATTATCTATAATAACTGCACATGTTTATTTTTAGAAAGTACTTTCGTATCAAGACCTCACCTCTATTTCCTTGGGCACAATTCGTGATATTATTGAGTAATTCCCGTACTCACCCCTCACTTTTTTTCCCAATGAGCATATTTAAATTTGAGCACCTATGAACCATGCGAGAGGGTTCAAGAGTTGGTTATAGTTGCAGTGGACAGTGGTGAGATATCAACTTTCTTCGCCGATGGCTAAAGTTGCTAACTTTACTATACAATTCTTTTCGGACAGTGATGTATTATTCGGCTCATAGTAGCTCATGATTCAGTTTGTACTCAATCTTGAGGATTATTTTTGGTATTTTTGCCTTGTGGCTTGTATCACTTGTGAATTTTATCTACACGATTCCCTTGTTTAGACTATTTTTTTGTGCGGAACCTAAGTGATGTGAAAAAAGACGAAGTTGACCAAAATAATGGGCAAAAATTTAAGTTTCTTAAAACTACCTATAGTACACTAATCTGGTGCGCTATATAATCCCCATTAACGGACCAAGCCTAAACGGTTGTCAAGGTTAATGAAGCGATATAGTTAACTAACTTCATACGCTACATAACTCCTAAAACATTACTCCAACACTTAGTTATTAGGGATGTTTAGCAAGTTCGTAGTTATTTTGTTTAAAACAACTAACTAATACCTTATTAAGTAATCATAAACTACCAATTAACTAATCTTAAGCTCTATAATATAGCACACTTAACTAATCTCGGTGATGATCCCTAGTGCTATCTTTGGGTGTTTACAGACAGAGAGGAACAAAATATGTTTTTGATGGAGTTTCAACTTCTAGAGATCTTTTGTGAGACAAATGTCCAGTTGGCTTTTTAAGTTGGTCCAAATCGACTCCTATAAATAATTCTTGATGCCTTTTAATGAAGGTGAAATGGTCTAATAGACCTTATTACTTATATGTGTTTGTATTCTGAACTCTTCTACTTGACTATTTGTCAACTGAACTCTTCAATCAATGAAACTCTATGACCGTTGACTAAGCTTATGTGGCAATTTAATTATTGAGTTAACACAAATATGTCAAGTCACGCATAGAAGGAGCGCAAAACATCAAATTTTAGACAAAAAATAATTTTTTTCTTTTTAAAAATACATAAAAAGATAAAAAGTAATAAAATTAACTTCTTCTTTTTTTCAGTTCTTTCTTCTTTAATTTCCCACCCTACCCATGATCTGTCCCCATTTTTTTTCTTTCTACTCTCAAACCCCATTTCTCTTCTTTCTCCCCTTTCCGGTCCTTTTCAATTTTTTGTTTCTCTCTTCTTCTTTTTTCAAATTTTCTTTCTTTCGGGAATAGAAACGAAATTGCATTGTTGTAGATCTATATTTTCCTTTTATTTTTGGAGTAATTTATAACCCATAAAGTGATAAAAATTCCACAATCTTGGAAGATGAAAAGTGATTGTTGAAAATTTTTTGTGAAATTAGGTGAAATTTGTTATGTAAAATTGTGTACAAATAATATTTTAGAGTATATTGATGTATTTTTATGGTTATTTATTAACATTAATGGGAAAAGAGATTTATGGTGGATACGATTAAAAGTTGTGAATGAAAGAAATTTTGAAAAAAAAATAGAATGATAATTGTTAGTTACTTTAGGAATGTAATGATACTAGTGAAAATGGAAGGTTGTGGTAGTATCTCTAATGTAAAAAGATGGGGAGAGGTGGAGGGATGAAAGAGGAATGAAGTGAAAAAGAAAGAAAAATTAGATTTTTTTTAAAAAAAAAATCATAATAAGTGAAGTGTCATTTAAAATGTGATGTGGACGATGATATGTCATTTTTGTCAAGTGTTTGAAGTTCACACACAGCGAAACTGCGAAAGGGATTTAAAATGCTTAGTTTCACCGAGTTAAAGAGTTCAATTGACAAATGATGAAATAGAATGGTCCATAATACAAACTCACACAAGTACAAGAGTCTATCATACCATTCCGCCTTGAATCCACTTACCTCATCCCAAGAAACACCTAAACCTACCAAAAGAAATCTAGTGTTGACTAATATTTTGTGAGTTATAAACAAAAAATAACGAAGTCCACGAGTTATATCTGTCCATTGACCTACTAGACAGATATCGAGGAGTGGTAGGCTAATGAGGTAATAAAGCACACTAAATTAATGCACGATATGTACCTTCGGAACCTTCAGCTTTGCTCATTATTTCGGCAACTTCGTTTTGGTTCTCTTCACTTAGATTCCAGACCCTTTTTTAAAAATTTTTGTAACATTTGTATTTCACATAGTACTTAGGTAGTACTGAAAAACCATATTTACGAAAGCAGAAAGGAAGTATAATCTACCCAAAAAACTAAACCAAATCTAAATGGATCCTAAAACATCTATGATTGACTCAGTTTCATTGGAGTAGACATTTGTACACCAAAAGCAGAACAACAAAATACACTTAAGCTTAACTTCCTGCAGGTTATTGTTCCTATTCTCAAAACATCTCTCGTTTCTCTCCCTCGATTCCAGACCCATTTTAATGTCTTATTGGGAATATTGATGTTGTTCTGAATTGCTTAGTTCGCTCAACATGGAACATTGAAACCAATCACGTGGTTTACTCAACATGGGACATTGAATACCAATCAAACTTTTTAATTTTGACAGTGAGACCAAGAAGGCACCACTCTTCTGGCAATTCACATAGCAATCATGACATTTGACAAATATAGTCCTCGGGAAAAGGTGGTAGTGGCAATAAGATATGATCAATTAACTCTGCTTATGGGGAGGAACTGACGTATCAAGACGTGCTAATCTGACAATCCTAATTGGCCCAACTTTTAACTCAACAAGCTAGCTCAGGATTCAAATATACTCATATTTCGCTTGCTATCTACACACACCTACACTCTTTTCCCCGCCATTACATATAAATTGCAAAAGATATCAGCAGAGTAAAACAAATAGTGAGAAAAGAAAGTTGTCCCTACTTCTGAGCCTTCTAACTGTGCTTTTTTCCCTCTAAATTATGCAACAAATGAAGAGTGGAAAATTTGCAGAACTCCACATTAAGCTCACATAAAGAAAAAAGGTGAAGAAGACATGAAGCATGACGGTGGTTACACAGTGGTAAACTAGACAGTGAGGGTAGTTTTTTAAGAACAATAAGAAGAGCATTAACTCCCGAGAGTTTCAAGTTTCAACCCACCTCAGAACAAATTCTCAACTCCTTGTGCTTATTGCTACGAGTAAAGTAATGAAAAATCATATATTGTTTTCCGTAGCTTTAAAATGCAATGAGGATTGAATTTTGTATTTTTCAAACCAAGAAGAAAAAGAAATACAAAGCTTCCAGTCATTCTTATCAGCTTTAGTTCATTTTAAGACTCTTAACAAGTTTTATTGAGAACTTCATTGGCGGTATCTGCCATATAACCACGTGAAATCTTTCCAAAAGATATATACTCTGCAAAAGAGCCTAAACTCAAACCATAGGAACTTTCAATCGCTAAGAAGCTTTCTCAGATCTTAAAGGTAAATGTTTACTGATCGCTAATAAGTTAAACAACGAAATAAAAAAATTAAATATAGATGGAGAAGAAAGATACCACTGATGCAGAGGATTTCATCGACACCCTTTGACTTCAACTCAGCAGCCTTTTCAATAAAGCCAGGCACATGCTTCATGCTGAATACAACATTTCATAGTTAAATATCATAGATCGGATTCACCATTCGTTAGAAAAAAGGATAAAATTAATTAGAACCTGCAAGTGGGAGTGAAAGCTCCGGGAACGGCGAAGATGATGACCTTCTTGCCCTTAGCAAGTGAGTATACTGAGACGGTCTGCATCTGATCTTGCTCGTCGAAGTAAGATACGGTACCATCGGGGATGACGTCACCAACGGCGATTGGAGCCATTTTTCTGCTACTTAGGTTGACACGAGATTGCACAGTGATGACAGATTTGTGTTGAGCTTCCTGCGAAGGTGAAGGGCCAATAATATATATTAATAAGTTTTGAGGTCCGTGGGATTTATATATATAAATATTAAATTATAATGGGCGAAGGATAAATATACTCGCAAGTGGTACACAAATATATCATCCGTCATATTATTATTGTAAATGACTAAATAGCATGTAGATATTTTTGTTATAATTTTGGAAAAGATTAAATAGGAATATATGATGTAATTTTATTTACGATTTAATATTTAATAAATATAAAATTGATAGGATTAAAATTATAACACATGTATATTTATTTATATATTCTATTTTTTAAATAATAAAAGTATCGATATCAAAAATTATGATGAAAGATATTTATATATTTATATATATATATATGTATATATGTGTATATATATATATATCATTTCTCCCTATCATAATTAAAGCTAAGTGGATTTGGTAAAAATTAGATAATACATAACTTATTTACTATATTTTCTAAAATTTCTTTCTTGGTGAAAAAATTACAAATTATTTTATTTTAAGTGATATATTTATTTCAGTTATATATATCATTTTACGATGTATTAGGACGTACGTCGAGATATTACTTACGAATGTATCAATACATTATTTTATGAAATGTATCAGGACGTTGAGTGATCTGTTCAAATTTGAGCCGCAATGTATTGAAATCTCGAGGGGTGTTTCTGAAACTGAGACGCAATGTATTGGGACGTTTTGAATTGTATTCGAATTCTACTACACGATGTATCATTCAAATACGACACTTTATGCAATGTATCAGGATGTTGTTTGATATATCCAAAATTGAGATTCGATATCAAAACGTCGAGAGATGTTGCTGAAACTGAGACGCAATGTATCTCAGGACTTTTGAATGTATCTGAACTCCATCAAATTTTATTTTTTTTATAATTTGGAAAAAAAGAAAAATATGACATAATTAGCTTTTAACACTAAAATTTGTATAAAATCTACTTTAATATTTCATGGACGCGACTCACTTTTTTTAAATTAGAAATTTAACATATTTATTTATTTTATTTTTGATTATAATAATTTATAATTTATATCCATAATTTAAAATGATTATATTAAATTACATCATAAAGGGTCAGAGTATAGAAGTTATCAAGTCCGGCTAAAGTTGATAGGCATTTGGTTGACGATTTCAAATGGATATGTACAGTAGTAGTTATAGGTTGGACGGCAGCTTCTTCCGTCATCTAAAAGACTTGTTTGGCAGGCAGTAAATTTTACTTTCTTTTTTCAATAATGATTACTTTATTTATTATATATAAAAATGATTATATATCTATAAAATTTCAACCGTAATTTAAAGTTGTATTCTAAATTTGTAGAAAACACTCAAAATCTCTTCACTTTTATTATATATTTTTTTCAAATTTTATCCTGAATCTTTTATATTTTTAAAAATAACTCAATTTGGAAATATATTTCATGTTTAAATCATATTATATATATATATATATATATATATATATTAAAGTATTTTTGAACAGCTAGAGGTGTATATAAATTGAATTGGTTTGGATTTTTTTATATACCAACTCAAATTATTTGTGTTGGATTTCTAAATCTAGAAACCAAATCAAATCAATAAAATCAGGCTTTTTCATCCTTTTTTTTTCTTTCAAATTTTAGGATTTTCTCGAAAAAGTATTCATACAAATATTAATTTGTGCTTTAAATTTTTTTTTAGTCCTACAAAAATATGATATGAGTGATGACATTAAAATATCTAATAAAAAAATATTTAAGTCGCATAAAATAAATATTACAAATAAATAAGTTCTAATGAGAATTATCATAATTTTAAAATACAATAAATTACACTAAAACAAATCTAATTAGCATAATTAACATGACTAAGTATTAATGACAAACTAAACTTAGAGTATATTCTAATTATATAAATCATTGTAAAACTAAAGAAAAATACTCAACGTTATAGTTATTTTCACTGTTGACTTGAATTTTTTTTGATAGTCTTAGAGCCTGTTTGGCTCAGCTTAAAAGCTGGTCAAACTGACTTAAAAACTGGTTTTTGACTTATTTAGCTGTTTGACAATACTCAAAATAACTTATTTTAAGTTAAAAAAAAAACTTATTTTAAGCCAAAAGTTATAAGTTGGGGTAGGGGTGCTTTTTTTTCCCAGTTTATAAGCTGTTTTATGTTGACCACATTTTTACCTTTTGCCTTTAATATTTTTATACAATCTCCAAATCACCCACATAACCCTAACATCTCTTTCTTCTATTTTTCCCTTTTCACGTGTGGATGATAGACAATTACTATTACTAATGAATGAAAATAAAATAAATCTTAAATCTTTCAAGTGATCAATTCAAATTATATATTATTAAAATGTAAAATAAGTTGCACATATAACTTAAATAAAAATTTATATTCCTCTTATAAATAATTTGTGATAATAAAGAAATATGTGAATGATAGACAATTATTATTATCTATGGATGAAACTAAAATAAAATCTTAAATCGTTCTTTAATCTATTCAAATGATATATCTTTAAAATCTATAATAAGTTTATATTTCTCTTATAAATAATTTGTGATGAGAAAGAAATATGTGAATGATAGCAAAATATAATTATTTATGGCTGTAAAATATAAATTAATTAACTTTTATTATGTTAACAACTTTTAAGGGTATTTTCAGAAATTTTGATTTAAAAAGTTGTTTATCAGCACACTTATTTGCCAAACACATCAACAACTTTTTTTTTAACTTCAACACTTTTATCCAAACGCATAACTGCTTATTTTAAAATAAAGTTTCAGCACTTTCAAAAGTACTTTTTTAAAGCTGCTTTTATTAAGCTCATCAAAACGAGTCCTTAGTACTTCTTTCGTCTCATTTTATATATTAGTCATTTTTAAAAGTAGTTGGTCCATAATATTTGTTATTTTATAAAATTAATGCATAAATTACCATATTATTTTTTTACCCTTGTAGTTAGCCTTGAAAATATATATTTGACCAACTTAGAAAAGTCAAGTAAATGATTTATATTCATTGGTTAAATTAATTAATCAAAATAAATTAATTGATATTCATTAATTGAGAACTTGAGTTCCAAAAAAATTAATAAGGGTAGAAGAGTAAAATTGCATCATTTCTTAATACAAGTACAAAGTAAAAAGTAAAATGTGAAATATAAAATGGAACCGAAAGAGTATTGATTTAAGTTTAATTCGAGTTACTAATATTTATAGACTATAATTTTTATTGGACCATTCAAAAATTTATGTCAAACTTGAATAATACGTTAAAACAAAATTTATGAAAATGTATAAAAAATGTTTATAAAATTATATTAAAGTAAATATTTTTATTTCTAATAAATTTTAAAAATTATATATATATATATATATATATATATATATATATATATATATATATATATATATATATATATATATATATATATATATATATATATTGTCGGGTTAGTTTGGTCTCGCTTTGTCATTTTTAAATTGAAACTAAACCAACTCAATTATAATCAAAGTTTTCTCTCATATCAATCACATATCAATCAAGTAAAATCAAATCTTTAATCAAATTTTTTCTTTTAATTTTATAATTAATGTTATTTTTTATTTGATTTTATTCACACCTTTAAATAATTAAATATAATACAAAATTTATAATCAAACAGAATTCTACTTTTTCGATAGCTTGGTCAATAAAAGATTGTCATGACACGTATTTGTTGAGGTTCGTGAGAGGAAAAAGATATATATATATATATCTTGAGTAGATTAAATACTTATTTCTCTTTCAATTCATACAGTTCATTTTTTTTAAAAAAAATAGGAACAAAAATGAGGTGTTTTTTTAATTTCATAATTAGTAAAATAATTTATAATTACAAAAATTTAAATTATTATTATTTATAAAATTTTATATCTATTACAAATTATAAATTAAAATTTTATATCTATTACAAATTATAAATTAAAATATTTATCACAGACAAAGATTATCTATTAAAGAAAATGGGTTGGCAGCCTACAATTGTATAGTGTCTGCCTTGTAAAAATTAGGTGTCCGAATTTGGTGTAATAGAAAGTAGGAGTTTAATAGGCGTATCGCTGTCTTGTTGGACCACATTTAATGGCCATGAATATTTATGGTACACTGTCCATAAATTTTAATAGGCGTATTGATTTTGCATATTTTAAAAATAATTAAAAAACAAATTTAATTTATATGCATTATCTTTTAAATATAATAAATATAATATCTTAAAAACTATAATAGAAAAATAACTATAATAATAGAGCGATGCTAATTAATAAAATTAACCAGAATGTGACTAGATATACGTAAAAAGTGTATAATATTCTTATGTTAATTTTTACATTTATTTCCTTATTACTTTTCCCTTCAAAAAAAGTTAATTATTTTCTATGTTTCAAACTCCTCGAACCGCTAAAATACAAACTTCTTGGCTGACACTGAAATAAAAAATGTTTTGTGTATATAGTTCATTTTATTTTTAAAAATAAATGTTATTCGGTTCATTAAAAAATTACTTAAAAATTATTTTTCGCAATTTTATTTTATATATTATTATTTTTTTATTATTATACCATATAAATTATGTTCTACATATACATAATCTAAGATCGTTCTCTTTTTGGTTCTGCTAGTGGTTGTATCGGGGATTCTATATAAGAAAAAATAAGAAAGAAAAATGGAAGATCTCTACCCCTCCCCCGATATCAATTATATTCATAATGTATCAATGCATATCTTTGAAAAAAAACATTTTTCGCTTAAAATAAATTCTTTTATAAAAAAAAAGATAATTAAATTTCTCATTAATAATAATTACAAATGATTATTTTATTTACTTAAGAGTATATTTAATTATTTTGAAATACAAATTTAGTGAAATATAATAACTAAGTGTAGATTCAAAAAATTAAAATTGAATTTTTCTTTATATATAATCAACCAAATAGATTAGTCTATATAATAGATGTTTTTCGAGAGCAAAACAAAATAATGTAATTTTTTAAAATAATTAATTATAAGACATTTAGAAGTAATTCATGAATAATGCATTAATTTCTTCTATTATAAGCATTCTAAACAAGGATATATATATATATATATATATATATATATATATATATATATATATATATATATATATATATATATATATATATATATATATATATATATATATCACTAATTTTAACCATGAATAAAAAATTCAGTTACTGCAATGCTATTAATTAAGCGGATGTTTCCAAACAAATAAATGAAATATCACTCAATACCTAGTTATCAATTATAACACTTAAATGGATGTATTTTATGCAGATACTATATTAAATTACAATATGTTTAATGTATGTAAATAAATTATAACATAATTAGGATATATATTTTTTCAAAATTTATTTTCTTTTAATATAGAAATTTCTATCGAAGGACACAATTAAAATTCATGTTAATAATAGATATAAGTAGATTACTCTCCAAATTAAAATTACACTAATTACTCCGTAATACACAATTTAGTAAATTTAATTATGCATTTTCATGAAATTAACTAAGAATGTTATATAGGAAACAATCAATTGGCCAAAGAGACAACTTAAGCCTTTAAACATTAAATACTGAAAATGAAAAATATTCATGAATTAACAATATCTAACTGTCTATGAAGCCTCTAATAACTGAGATGAACGTCGAGACAAGACCCACGCCATCCTAATAAACTGAAATAATAAAGCAAATAAAAGGGGTCCTCCGCAAGCAAGGAGGCTCACCAAGAACTCTGAAGTTCTACTGGATTAATGGAGCGCTGGATGTTAATCTGCATCATAAAACGATGCAAGTCAAATGACATCACTGCATCAAATATACGAGCATGCGAGGGAAATTCTAAAACAAGAATAATCTTGGAAGGGAACTGAAGGAACTTATCTGGTATCAACTCAACTCATTCCAATATAAAGCACTAATATAAATTCAATATAAGGCAAAACTTTATAACATGTAGATAACAAGTCAATGTGTTGAAAAAAATACAACAATAACTTGGTTTGTGTATGAAATGCAAGTAACTTTGTGTATATAAGTATACAAATTATCTCTATGGGAATTTCTCTAACCGACAACATCACTATGAGCTATGTGATGATACATCTTGCCTCATGGTATCAGGGACATCATACCTTTTCGGGGGTATAAAACCTACTACTAAGTGGATCCACTAGTATATGCTAAAAACATTAAGGAATCATCTCAAAAGTATAACCCTTTTCTACCCATGTTGGTTATATGATTTATGGAGATTTTGAATTATCTGAACTCAAACTCGTCCCCATATCGATTCTCATTACTACTCCAACTATGTAAGTAGCTCATATGCTTAAGAAAATAACTCTTTCCGTGGTTGGAGATTTTTACTAAAAAAAACTATCTCAAAAACTGAGTTAAAATCAGTGTTTCCTCTATTGTTTAAATGTGAAAAAAATTTACTCTTTGGGAATACTGAGTTCCCATATAATATTTTGAGGAAAATGAACTTCACTCTTACTCTTATTTAACTAATGCTCAAGTCTTAAAAAAAGTTCAAAATATTTGTAAAAGACGTTTTAAAAGACTCTAAGAACTCTTTACGCTTGGCTATTAACTTTCCTTGAATTTGAATTTATGGATTCAATGTTATGATTCATGTTTATGGATGATCTCATGATGTTTAGATGTACCTTAGAGTGTATAAATCAACTAGAAAACATAGATACGATTTGAGTAAATTCAGATAGAAAGAAATGAAAAAAGGTGGATGATTTGCAACATCGGCCTACTGAATGATGCAGGGTGCCGGACCTTGCATTGCAGAGTTTAGGTTGGGGCATACTGAGTGGAACTTTGCCCAAGTTCCCAACCTACAGACTCTATCTTGGGGCGCGCTGAATGGCGCGGCGCCCCACCCCTTTTCCCATGATTTCCGAAATGTCCTTGCTCATTTTCCGACCCTAATCCATCTAGAATCAAGTGGTTTCTTCCCCAATCACTTAGATTCAAATATCCACCATCAATGTACAAGAATCTACTAAAATCAACCTTAAATTTTATGCGATTATTTCAAGGACTCATCAATAACTCACAATCATGATTATGTAGGAAACTTCAACAAAACTCATAAAAAATTCAAATCTTTTACTTTCATAAATGAAACACTCTGAATAAATTATAATTGACATGTGGATGAATGTACCTAGCTCTATGTGAACTCACATACCTTGTTATGTATCAATATTCTTAGCAAAATCCGCAAGGAACCTCAACAACTTGATGAAATCTTGACCTTTCTCCTTTTTTCTCCTCTTGAATCCTTTTCCAAAACCCTAGTATCAATTGTAATTGCACAAAACTTAACCAATTCAGTTTATATCCCTAATTAATTACTCAAAACGAAAGAAATCTGATAGGGTAAGGAAAAAACCAAACTACCCCTCTTAAATCCGGATAACTTTCCTTAAATGGACAACCCAACTTCAAACGGGCATATCTCCCTCATACAAGTTTGAAAATCAGCAAATTAGGTAGCATCGGAAAGAGTCACAAGACCTTTCATTTGATATCTTTTGGATCTCCTAACTCATCTTGTATTCAAAGTTATAGTTGTTTGAAGTTGGTCCAAAACATATAGTTAACATAATTTTCCAAAATTTTCAAATTTACTCTTTTCAAAAACAGTTCTTTCTAATTCTAGTTCTTTCTAAGGTGGGATTTTACACTCAGTACATTCAAAGTACTGACACATACTCTATGTTGTATCTTATTATGATGCAGGATCGGGTTCTCATTCTAAGCCACGTGATTAGCTCATATTGGCGCCACATCAACGATATTAAGGGGTGAGTCCTCATCATCTGAGGAAGTTTAGGTTTTCCTTTTGATTTAGTTAGTTCTTTGTTAGTTTCAACATTTTAGATTTAGTTAGGGACTTGTCCTGGTAGATCATCATTATTAAAGGCTTTTATACAAAGAGTCAAACTCAGTTGATATGGGTTGTTCTACTTTGAACTCAATTATTTCTTTTCGATATTCTTAGTTGAATTCCTGTAGATTATATCAATTACTTAATTATGCTTTTGCTTGGTTAGAGTTATTTAAGTATGCTTGTGATATGCCAAATTTAGGGTTAGCTTTGGGTTACTTGTGACGCTAGGTCCCGTGTTACGTCTAGAGGCTAGCATCGAGCGTGACAAATTAAGTCGATACAACATAAGCAGGCGCACCAATTTATCATAGGGTTGACCTTTCTACTCTAGTTGGCGACAGAGAGATAGTATTATTAGGGTCTAAATTTCTTTTGGTTATTAATTATGAACGGACTATTGAGGCCTCATTATTAGGGAGGTTTTAGTTGGAACAATTTTGAAAAGCTTTTTTCTAGTTGAGATTACCCTCAAAGTTCTTAGATTTGAAGGACGGTCAAATCAACACTATAGATAACACGAGATGGTTATTCAAGTACTAGTGATTACATCAACAAAGTTTAGGTCAAACTTCTCAGGGTGCATCCAGTAGATAGTGATATGAGTATTTATTTTTATGTATTTGCCTTTTCCAACAAATTCACTTTATCTCTTTGTAGTGTTTCACATGTTTGAACATTATATGCTATCAATGTTTTCTCAATTTCCCTTTATCCATTGATGTTCTACCTCGACATGTAGTCTTATTAATTTTAATTAAATGAAAATATATATTATGAAAGTTTCTCTTCTATTCAATGTGATTCACTTGAAAGGTATGTGATGGACGTTATACATGTGAGATGCACATAAACTTATTTTTTCTACAATAGTAATAGTAATTTTTATAAGCGACATATTAGTAGTCTTGAAAATTTCCTTTAGATGTTTGCAAAACACATGGTCTAAATGTTATAAATGTGATATTTCACATATACTTTTTTTTTGGTATTGAACAATAACCATTTGTTTGTAAATGACACAAAAATAGGTATGAAATAATCTATGCACGTCTAAGAAAATAGAAGTATAGTCCTCCTCAAATATTAGAAGAGCTCTTATAAATGCCGATGAATTTCTAATATATTTTCATATTCCTCCTCACACAAAATGTAAAATAATAAGATACACTAGTAATTTCTTTATCATATTTCCTAGTCTTAAATGCATGTTGAGTTATGTTTTTTCAAAATCACCTATAACACAATCATAACTCTTCATTTTCTAAAGCTCTTGGCTTTTAATTTTTGTTGATCTATAAGCTATGGAGATAGTCAAAGAAAAAGAAAAGAAACGGTAGCTCTAAAAAAGGGATGGTGAAAGTGATTATGGTTTGCAGGTTATGACTTATGAGTAAAAGATTGTAATCAAAATTAATGTTAATTTTAATGATTATGATAGCTGGATTTGAATGAAAAGGATTGAGCTCCATTGGATATATTCAAATAAGGGATTTTCAAAATTCTCTGCAGTTGAGTTTTGAGTTTCATTATCTAGAGGATCAAGGGTTGATTTTGCTGAGCCAGAGGTTGGCTGCCTGTCGTCTCCATTGGAGCAGCAAGGGAAAAAGATTTGCTAGTTTCTAACTGGTTATATTTGTATGAAGATATTTCTTGCAGTATGATAAAATTGGTTCATGTCTAGTTGGATTCGAACGAAGGATAGTGGTAGTGATAATGTCAAATTTGATGAAGATGCTTATGGTGGTAGTATAGATAGAGACTGCGAGAAGAAAGAGGTGTTACAATCAATATTTTTCATTGTTAAAATTTATTTTTAGAAAAAACTATTTTTAATTCATAATACATCTTTTCATACATATTTATGATATATTATCCACGTGTCTTTATTTAATTCATTACTTAGAAACATCATCGACGAGTGCGTCACACTCTCCTTGATATGATTGTTGATTGTAAAAAAGGTTCCATAGTGACGCGGTAGGATCTGACATGAGGTGTCAAATGAACAAAGCCTAGTTGAGGTGTCTAAGTGAAAGTTGGTTCAAACTTAGATTGCCACCGATGGTTTTGACCAAAGTTGGGTATCTACGACCTTTCCTTAGTTCTTTAATATTTTATAATTTGTTGTGTTTAATGGATGATTATATTACCTATAAAAGGTTTAAGTTAGGTGTCATGATGACCTTACTTTTTGGATCGTGATAATCTCACATGAATTTGAACTCATCTATTTTTAATTTGTGTTATGTTGGATTCAATAGATGAACATTTTGAAGAATGATAAAGTAAAAAGCTAATGCATGTAACTGGTTGACTAAACACGATCTTACATAACCTAGTACAAATAGGACTAGGAGCCAAAAAAGATGAAGGCATTGGGGAACTCTAAATCAGATGAGGAAAAGGAACCACTTTAATTTTAGTGAGTTATATAACAAGGTTTTCTACAAAGAATTTTGTGCACTTACATTAAGAGATACGAGCAGAAGGTAATCTTACTATGAGAGAGTTCTTTTGATGATATAACACCTCCAAAAATGACTTAGATGAAGATAGAGACTAACATGGTTTTAATGAAGGTATAATGTCCTAAAATGGTCTAAAATATTGTATTGAGGCAATGTGTAGAGTTTTAGGTGATTCGGAAGTGAAACGTCAAGGGATGATCAAGACGTTCGACGACTAAGTCACCTATGTGCCTCAGATGTGGTTATGTGACTAAATGTGTGTTTCATGAGTTAATGAGGTCATTATATGAGTTATTATGTTTTTATACGCAGTGTGTCATGTTTTGTGAAGTTTGTTTTGGATGTTTCGTCAAGTTTTATGTGTTTGTTTTGGATAAAACTGATGTGAGAGGTCATAAACTCCTATATGAACATATTTGGGTTGAAAACGTCCGGGTATGACTCCATTTAGGACCCACAAGGGGCCCTAGAAGTAGGACCCCATTTGGAGCTCAACACTGCCAAGCAGTGGCAATCGACTGCCCCAAACGACGGCCAATCGACCAGGGGACGGCCTGTCGATGGGTGGCATCGATGTATCCATGTGTCCTACAGTTTGAGAAGCTGCAGATTCAACCAACGTACCCCATCGACGGGGCGTGGTCTCACCCATGGACCTTTGATGCTAGTGCTGTAAGTTCCTGCCAGTTTTCTTTCAAGGCTTGGGGATTTTGGAAAATTCATCTCAAGCCTTAAAAAATATGAGGATGGTTATTTTTGGTGTTTAAGGGTATTTTAAGAGTATATAAGTCCTAATACTTTCATTTAAACACTAGTACCTAAATCAAAACTCATTCCCTCCCAAAGTTTCTTCAAAAACCTCCATGAGAGATCAAGGTGAAGATAGAGCTTGAAGATGAATCTTCAATGGAGTTTCTTCTTCAATTATCATTGGATTCTTCTAATAAGGTATGGGAGTTCTTCATAAGTCTTTCTATCACCTTAGAGTCAATTTCAAAGATGATTTTCAAAGATGAAAAAGTCCAATTTCTACTCTAAGTGTTGGGTTCTTGCATGAAAGGTTTTCAAACATTATGATATGATATTATTGATGTATAATTGATGTTTTCCAATGAAATTATGGGTTATGAGATCATGCTTTGATATTGATTCATTTATATATTATGATTGATTGGTTTATAGGTTCTTTCAATTTGATCAATTGAGTATTGTATATTATTAGATCCATTAAATGTTAATCTTATTGAATTGATATTGATTTAATGCTTATGAATTCTAGTGTAGTTTTCTATGGGTTATTGAATGATGTGAGAATTGTATTCAATTGATGTCTAATTGGTCTTAGATTAATAAATCTATATTGAATTGACTTAGATTCATTGAGTATTATAGTTTATTTATTGAATTGATGTTCATGGCCATGGGTAAGGGCCTATTGGTATTTAATTGGAAAATTTAGCTTTGGATTGAAGTGGTGAGATGGAATGGGTGGTATGCTGCCCTAACTCTCTTAATATTATGCATATATTTTTATTATAATGTTGATTGGTATGGTCCACTTATGGTGGCGGTTCTATGTGAATTGATGTGTCCTTATCGGCGTTACTTTATGCAATATGATGATCATGGCATTGTGTGCACTACTTGAAGTATTATGATGATTTGTGTAGTTGATTTATGTGAAGTATGAGAATATCTATCTAAATGTGAAGTAGTGTGAAAGTATGTGCTCTTTCTATGTATGTTAGGAGATTATGTAGACTATGACTATGTGCTTATGTGTGTAGTCTTAGGGTTGATGCATAGTTGTTCCTACTTGACTATATGAGTCTATGATGGTTATATTGATGATGATATGATAGTGTATAGGATGACATAAAAATGATAATGGTTATTTCTAAGTGTCTCAAAGAATGACATGTAGTATGTGCTAAAGTGAAGTATGTTGTGTCTTGTCTTAGTTGACTTGTGTCCCTTACTTGATGCATGTATGGTTGTGGATATAAGATGTCTTAACTTAGGATGCTAAAGCCTCTTAGTCTTGTATGTATGAATGACTTGAGACATTAGGGTCCTTATGTGAAACTTTGAACCTAGTGGTAAGGTTATGAATGTTGAAGTCAAAAGCCGTAATGGTATCTTCATGTAAAGGAATGGTGGACTTAAGGTTGATTGGATGGAACGACATCATATCATCCTTAGGAAATTCACTATGAGCTTCTTGTCGCCATTGTAAGGTAGCCCTAGTGGACCTCTTTGGTAGGGTAAATGTGATTGGGTTATGAACTTTATATGGAACCTCTTTATATGAACCTTTAATGTAAATTACTCTATGAGAACAAAGGCTAGAACCGAGTGAGTATGGTAAAGGTAGTAGCTCTAGTTAAAGGATGAGACTAGAGTACAAAACATGCCCTTTATATTTCTTAACCATGTGCCTACATGGGATGTGTCCAAGTTCTACCATTTGCAAGTAGAACACCCTCATCGGAGTAGGTTAGAGCTCCGGATTCCATGCTTTGCTACCATGGTCTATGTCGGTTATTACCTATTCTCATCATGTGGGATACCTACTAGCATTAGAGAAGTTCTATGAAGTGTAGGTGGTGGTATGGGACACTATCTAGACATTGCACAATAGGCTTTGAAGGTGTTGGTTAGAGTCCCTACGTCTTGTCCAAGACCATTATTTGAATATCTTTATGTGATGAATGAGTCTTAAATGAACTAAGTAATGTAATGACTTAAGTTAGGAAATTATGTTAAATGAATAAGTACTTAACTAAAGTAGTTAAGGGTTGTCTAGTTAAGGTGTGAAGGGGGCATATGAATGGTCACTTCGTATCTTACCTAGATAAGTCTTAAGAATGACTCTAGTTAAGGAAGATGGTTGATTATGTAGAAATGATCTAAGCCTTAGGTAATCTTATGAATCATTTAGGTAATCTTGAAGAGGTCAATCATGGACGTTGTCTTCTTGATTTACTTAAGTAAGTCTTTTGATAGACTTTGGAAGGAGAATGTCATATTATCTATATGTTGATGTATTAAGTGAGAATCATTCTATCTTAGGTAGTCTATAGGATCTCTTAAGTTTTTGTGTAAGGGATTGTATAGGCGGTCGCTTCACAACTCACTCAAGTGAACCTTAAAATCACCTTTGGTATGAGGATCTCATGTTCATGTGATTGATGTATTTGTAAGTGTGTATATCTCATTATGGGTGGTCTTAAGGATCAATTAGGTGTGCCTAGAGAGGGTGTATGGGTGGTCTCTCTTTGTCTTACTTAAGTGAGTCTTAGTATAACTCTTAGTGAGGGGATTACATGCTAAAAGGTGTGTAAAGTGAACCTAAGGAACTTCACTGTAACAGTTTAAAAGCTCAGTGTACAGTGAAGTTACTCATAGTAATGTTTTTTTAAAAATGTGAATAATTCTTAAATGATTTCTTATGTGTTTCTAAGTTGTTAAATGTTGTTATTATGCTTACAGAATGATGTTTTAATCAAAATTCATGAAAAACATGTTATTTACTAAATGTCCCTTTTTCATGGTTTTTGCATGAATTCCATACTTAGTACATCTAATGTACTAACCCCTTCTTTTCCTTTTTTGACTAGAGTGTAGGGAATTGGAAGTCTTGATATGCCATGGAGGATGGATAGGTTTCTAAGGGTTGAAGATGATGTATTGGTGAGTCCTCATCGATTCGAGGACAATATCCACATGTTTCTTTATGTCTTAGTCTTTGTTTTATGTCTTGTATGATCTTAGTCCCAAGTATTGTATACTCCAATGTTTAGATGGTTCGAGGAGATGTTATAAAGGTTTAATATTTTAAATTCTTGTGTAATGATTATGGAAAGAGTTCATCGTGTGTGAAGAAAGTTTTAAATTCTTACTTATTTTAGAATGTTTATTATGCAATAAATGATACGAGTGACTTAGATGAGACTTCTTGAAGTCTCATTTGCCGTGTGGCAACACAAGGATGCTCTAACTTCTAGGGTATACTTGCGGGTCGTTATAGAAGATTTGTTGAAGTGCCTCAAGGAAACACAACTGAAGAGTTTTATTCTATTTATTTTTGACTCGTTTGTTAGGTTGTTATAATCTGTTGATTGTGAATTTGATTTAAGTTGGATTTTCAAGTTGGGGAAACTTGAAGATTCGGGGGAACATAAACATGGGGATTTGTATTCTGAGTCTACGAATTAGAGTTTATAACTCCTTAGTTACATTAGTTTGTAATCTTGTGTAGTTTGAAGTTTTTGAGTTAAGGTTTGAAATTGAAATTGATTGGCAATTACAAACGTGTTTACTTATGGAGGTTAGGATTCAAACAATTAGTATCTAAGTGAGTTATCTTAATGGAAAGTTGATTAACTCACGGTGATATTACTATGAATAATATCTCCTCTCTGACAAACTCAAAGAAAACATATCAATAGGCCACCCTTACTTAATAGACAATAATTCTCATCGTGGAAGGCTAATGTCACGCCCCGAGGCTACCCCCTTGACATAAACACGAGACCTAGGATCATGAGTGACCCAAAGCAAACACTGATCTGGCATATCATAAGCATACTAAAACGAATTAACAAAATATATTATGAAGTAGATTAAAACATGAGATTACTGAAAGATTAAGAATACCCAATATTGATATGAATATATAAAATATACTAAGAGTTCAAAAATTACTGAAAATTCTCACTCCAAACTAAAAAATCTAATACTATGCCTAAAAAATCCTTTATTGACTGGAGTTGCTGGACATACCCCAACTAAGTCTAGCAAAATATTGGAACCAAAATTAAAAGACTGAAATGGAAAACATGCTTATTGTCCTCGAAGTATTAGTGCTCACCACTGATGTTGTTGAGTATGGATCCGAAATAGATCTAGGTGCGATCTGAATGCAAAGGACCTGAACCTACATCATGAAAGGATATAGCGCAGAGTATGCATAAGTACTTGGAATATATTGAGAATGCAGGATATAAAATGTAACTGAAAAATATGAAAATTGAACAAAGACTGAACATAATGTAAATATTGAAATATTTAGAAATAAATTGAACTGAATGTAATGATTAATACTGTTAATCAACATGACATGCTGAGACTAAATACTAAAGCATAACTTAAAACTGGGGTCAAATGCACTAGACTCTGACTGTTTGAGCTACTATTAACGGACATAAAAACCACGTAAGTCTGATGTAAATGCCCATTGAGAGGACCCAATATATATTTCCAAGGGTATAAAGGCATGATTGGTATAATCACTAAATTTGATGCCCACTAAGGGGGACTTATACTCCCGAGGGGGCACATAGTTCTAGGATACAAAGATATGCAGAACCTTAGTCCAACTTAGTGTAAAGCGTACTCCCAACTGAAAATGTATGACACAACTTAACTAAAATACTGGATAGCTCAATGTTCCAACATGCAAATCTGAGAATGCAATATTTAGGAATTGACAATGTAACATTCGATAACTAGTGCATTTTTATCTATTTAACAGACTTGGAAAGGGTAATTCAAGAACTAAGCGAATCTACACAACTTGAATATGTGTTTCATGCAAGTGATTAAGCAACAATTTTACGGAAGCATGATAGATCGATATAGATAATCAAAATTTTTACTGAGTTCTAAAATCATATAGGACGAAAGGAACCCACTAGTGAAATCCCACATACATGGTGACAAATTTTACGGAGAATTCCTTCGATTTCATGGGTGGAATTGAAGAAAACTTTTTGTGTGTTCTTGAGAAACTAGCGCCTCTTTCTTCTGTTTTTGCTATAAGATTCAATAATTTTTGTGAACGAATCGCTTAGGGTAAAGTCTGACAAGAATACTAGGCTAAAGCTAAACAAAACGTGGTAGTTTAGGTAAACAATAATTATGAAAAAACTCAACTACATTCAAACTAAAATTTGATGACCGACAGACCTGACCAACGAACCTTAGGTCGACAGATGGTCCGTCCTCTCAATTCATCATCTGGCTTTAGAGAGGGGGAACCAGGAACTTAAACAATAGACCATGGTCCAAGCTATGGTCCGTAGGCCAGCCGTTGGATAAGTTCTTATTGAAATTCTAGGTGGCCAAACGACGGGCCACACCTACGGTCCATGGTCCTACCTATGATACGTAGGTGACCTCCATCAATGGCACCTAGGTCGGTGTATTCGCCTATTGAAGCGGTACATGAGCTGGGTTCAGAATGTCGTGAGATAGTTTGGTCCATATCCGCTGTAAGTTCTGAAAGTTTGAATGTTTTTCGAATCCAGGTTGTTACATTATATTTCCATTGGAAGCATTTGTCATTGAATGAAGTCTAAACTAGCTGGATGAGGAGGGAAAGAGTTGCAATCCCTGCCACAAAGTACTTGAATTGAAATCTAACTGAACTGAGTTCCAAGAACATGCAATTATGCTAAAAATTCGAGAAGATGATACTAAGACTGATCAACAGTGAACTAAGAGACTAGAGAAAAATTATCATCTGAAGCTAAAATGCAATAAAAAGAACAGAGATGAGGATACTTGGCCTTCATGGCTGCTTCTTCTTTCGAAATTGCTTTCTCTATGGCCCGACTCCTCCACAAAATCTTCGTTGAAACGACTTCTTCATTTCTCAACTTACAAACCTGACGATAAAAAATCTCAACTGAAACCTCTTTATATGTTAGTGTATCCTTCATAGACACACTTTTTAATGTCACTATGGATGACGGATCACCCATACACTTCTTCAACAAGGATATGTACAAGACTGGATGAATCCCGACTAGTTCTGTTGGCAACTCTATCTCATATGCCACTTTATCAACCCTTTTCAGGATCTTATAAGGAACTACATATCTTGGCCTGAGCTTTCTTTTGTTAATAAATATCATCACCCCCTTCATAAATGACACTTTCTGGAGAACCCAATCATCAATCTCAAACTCTAAGTCCCTTCTCCTCACATCTGCATAGGACTTTTGATGACTTTGGGCTGTCTTTAGTTTATCTCTGATGCGCTAAACTTTTTCCATAGCCTCATAAACTGATTCTGGCCCAATCAGTGCTGTTTCCCTACTTCAAGACAACCAACCATAGATCTGCATCTACGCCCATATAATGCCTCATAAAGGGCCATCTGAATGCTGGAATAAAAAATATTATTATAGGCAAACTCTATGAGAGGTGGGTGATCATCCCAACTGCTCTTAAAATTGATCAAACAAGCTCTCAACATTTTATCTAAGGTATGAATGGTACGCTCTACCTGACCATTCATTTGTGGATGAAATGTCGTGTTGAGATTTACCTGAGTACCAAGACCTTTCTGAAATGATTTACAGGTAAAGTAAGGACCCCTCTATTTGAGATTATAGCCATGGGAACTCCATGCAGCCTACACAACTATCTCATTAATGTAGAGTTTAGCACAGTCCTTGTTGAATCTGTAGTCTTCACAGCCAGGAAGTTAGTGAACTTAGTTAATCTATCTATTACCATCCAAATAGAGTCATGATACCTGCGAGTACGAGGTAAACCCATAATGAAGTCCATGCTTATCACTTCCAGTCCCATAAAGGAATGCATATCACTTCCCACTCCCATAAAGGAATTCTTATCACATTCCTCTCCCATAAAGGAATGTTCCACCTTAACCTTCGACAATTATTAAATTTAGCCACAAAAATTTTTATATCCATATTTATGCCATTCCACCAAAAGACTTCCCACAGATCGCGGTACTGGGCTTCTGTACAGATCTGCTATCTCAACTTACCCACCTCAAGAATTCATAAATGACCCTGGTAACGAAGTATACTATCTCCCCCTTGGTAGATAACCTCAAATTTCTGCTGATGAACTACACCTTTCAAATGAAGCAATGTAGGATCATTATCTTGTTTTTCCTTTACCTCCGCTACCAATAAAGATTCTAACTGATTATGAACTATCACACCATCATCGAATAAGTTCATAAGGTAAAATCCTAAGCGAGTTAGTCGGTGAACTTCATTGGCTAATTCCTTCTTTTCTTCCTCAACAGTGCTACACTACCCATAGACATTCTTCTGAGAGAATGCATTACTACATTGGCCTCACAAGGATGGTAAAACACATCTATACCTTGGTCCTTGAGGAATATAAGCCACCTCCTTAGATGAAAAATCATCTTTTTTTGGGTGAATACATACTAGAGGCTCTTATAATCTGAACACATCCATGTGAATACCATACAAGTAATGTCTCAAAAATTTTAGGGAAAAAACTACGACTACTAGATCAAGGTCATGAGTCGGGTAGTTCTTCTCTTGTACTTTATGCTTTCTAGGAGCAAAGGCTATGACCTTACCTCGTTGCATCAACACATAACCTAGGCCACCCTGTATGCATAACAATAAATCACATAACTGTCTGAACCATCTGGTAGGGTTCATACCGTAGCTGTAGTCAACCTAGTCTCCAGTTTTGAGAAGCTTTTCTCACACTCATCTAACCACTAAAACTTAACGTTTTTGTAGAGTTAACTTGGTCAAAGGGGAAGCTATGGATGAAAATCCTTCAACGAATCTTTTTGTAATAACCATCCAAACCCAAGAATATTTTTTTGAGAGGTGGGTCTGGGCCATTATTTTACTACCTCTATTTTCTGAGAATTAACTCAGATTCCTTCGCGAGATACTAGATGACCAAGGAAAGCGACTGACTATATCCCAAATTAAAATTTGCTGAACTTAGCGAATAATTGGCGATCCTTTAGGGTTTGGAGAACAACTCTTAGATGATTTGCATGATCTTTCTCATTCCTAGATTAAATGAGGATATCATAGTAACTACGATAATGAACAAGTCAGATACTTTTGAGCACACTTTTCATCAAGTCCATGAAAGCTCCAAGAGCACTTGTTAGTCACATTTACATAACTATAATTTCATAATGACCATACCGAGTTCTAAAGTCTCTTTGGAATGACACCATCTTTGACTCTGAGCTGATGACAACTAATTTGAGGTCTATCGTCGAAAAAAATTAGCACCCTAAAGTTGGTCGAACAAGTCATAAATATGTTGGGTACGGTTTTTGCTCTTGACATTAATTTTGTTCAATTGACGATAGTAAATGCACATTCTCAAAGAATCGTCCTTCTTTTTCACGAACAATATTGGAGCACCTCATGGAGATATACTAGGTTTGATGAAGACCTTTTCTAGAAGTCCTATAACATGTATTTTAAATTCCTTAAGCTTAGTTGGAGTTATTATATAATGATTAATCGAAATAGGCTAGGTATGTAGAAGCAAATCAATTTTGAAGTTGATTTCCCTTTTAGGAGGAACTCTAGGTAGATTTTCTTGGAACACTCTTGGAAACTCATTTACTACTAGAACTCACTCAAGAGTTGGGATTTTGGAGTTTGAATACTTAATCTGAACGAGAGGATAGATATACCATTTAGAGATCACCTTTTTGGTCCTAAGGTAAGATATAAAATGACCTACAAATGCTGATATTCTATCCTTCCATTTGAAGGCTCCTTATTTTAAAATAAAATCCAAATGATCCTAGTTCTACAATTGACTGAGGCGTAGCAGGAATGTAACAAATATATTCCTAGATTGATATAAAATCCACCATTTCTAATTCTACAAGATTTGCTGAGATGACTTTCTGAGAAAATGTGACATGGCAAATTCTGCATACCCCTCTAGATATGTTTGGGTAAGTAATTGGAGTAGAGATTGAGAAGGGTTATGAAAAGGGTTTCTAGATTGACATGAACGTTTACTGCTATATAGAGGGTTACAAAGGAGAGAGTTTACCACACACACACACACACACATCTATTTATTGAGGGTCTAACAAAAATAACGTCTATACTTTTATATATGTGGTAGTGGTAAGGTCTGTGTACATTCTACCCTCTCCAGGCCTCACTTGTGGGATCACACTGGGCATGTTGTTGTTCTCACCTATTTTGTACCTCAAATATCTATTTGTTCCTCTATATATTAAATTGTTAAATACCTCATTTTGCGGCACTATATAAAAGATCATAATTGTATTTACTTAATGCATCTTTGTATTTATCATTATCGCTTTTCCTAATTTTATACAAACTTTCTCATAGAAATTTCGCATCAAGGCCAAGAATCAACAATCATCGATAAAATTCACCACAAATAACCAAACATATTCAATCCTTTCTAAGCCAATGTCCCTTATTCAACAAGTTAAGAAAGTTGTTGTCCATATGCAAGAAGATAATATATCCATTGAAGAGGAGTTGTTCAAGTGTTCATGTGAAGTTTGTGTGCTACTAGTAGATAATGACAAAAGATTGCTATTGAGGTGATTTATTTTCTAAAGACGTGTTTATAAAATGTTACATCTCAAAAATAAATTCTTTGACTTAACTTATTCTATCTAATTTTCTTAAAATTAATGTCCTTGTTTAAGGATTGTAAGTTCTCTATAATATCTTAAGAGATGTCACCATTATATTCATACGATTTTAGCAAATTTATCATCTCACTGACAAACTTTTTATTATTACCTAGCAGAATTACACGAACTTTTTGAATAATATCATAAAGTAGGTATCCTTGTCATACTAATTCTCACTTTAACAAGATTATATTTATTTCATAGCTATTGTACGCTATCTGCGTTCAGATCAACATTCTAGCTTTATCCATGTTATTATTTTGTATTTTGATACTCTAGATAGTTTTGAAATAGTGAACAATTGTACTATACTGTAAAAGCTCTTTGTAGGTGGAATTGGGTTTTGAGTAATGACTAACTTTCACACTTTATCTCTTTGATTAATCTAAGTTAGGGGCGGCACTCATCGGTGACCACCTAAACTTGACATCATTTTTTACTTAGATACCTTTGTTGACACTTAATTTTAGATCCCCATAACATGAATCAATCATCGAGTTTCTTAATTTCCAAACGATTTGAAATAATTGACTCTATAAATTTCAAAAGTATTTTTATAGGTTATTTAAAATAGTTTATTTCTTTTTATGACTTTTAGATGATATATATGTTATGTATATAATTGGCATATTTTACGAATATTCAAAAATCGTCTTTAAAAAAGATTTTACTTTTAGTTAATAGTTGGCTAGTTGGTTTAGTTAATTAATTCTTATATTCTTGATTTTGTTGGTTTATAGTTTATTAAGTTAATTATTATACACCTTTAAGATTAATAGGTTCATTAATTAATTTATGTTAATTCATTTTGTTCAAGTTTTTACCGAATTTGGTCTTTGTTTAGTTACTATTTTTCGCCAACATTCTTTAAACCCATCTGAAAATAGTTTTGGGCAATTTTTTAAGAAAAAATTAGTAAACTAGTCAAAATAAATAACATATTTAGTAAAAATATCCATACTTTATAAATATTAGCAATAATGTCAAAAATGTCATTATTTTAAAAAATTTATGTGTCCCAATTTTCTTCCTATTTTATCTCTCTTTTTCAATTAATTCTATATATCTTTTTTTTTTTAAAAAAAATTATTCTCTCTCATATTTATCTTTTCAAATTGTTAATTCTCTCTCCCATTTAATTTTCTCTCTCTCTCTCATGTTATCTTTTCTGATTTTCCTCCAACATTCAAGTTGCAAATATTTTTTTGCCATATATTTTGGTTGTTTTTTTAATCCAAAATTGAATCAACAAGAATCCCTTTGATTAAGGTATCTCTAATCTTTATCCTATTTTCAGATTTCTTTTCTAATTTTATTTTTGTTTAAATATTAAAAAAGTGTTGTTTGTATTTTTCAATTTCCGTTATGATTTACTCTCCAATGGCTGAATCCAAGAGGCTTACTAGAGGTATTCATCTTAATCAACCAATTTCTGGTGATTTTTCATCCTTTAATTTATTTATTACTTAACAAATAGTGTATAATGTATGATCCGCTGCTAAAATAAGGAAAGAAAGAGGGTAAGAACATTTACAAGACTCATTGGTGTGCAAAACCTTCTTCAAATTTAGAACGCAAATGTAGAATCTTTGTCTACTCGTGAGGATCTTGAAAAAGACGACGAAGATCGCGAACAATTTTCTATTAGTTTGTTTTGTATTTATTGTTCTTTTTTAGAATTTGATATGCTTTCTTAATTTGTATTCAAATCACTATGTATACTATCAATATTTGTATTTATTAAAAATTTCATGTTGCATGGTTTATGAATCTTGTATTTGTCCCTAATTTGTATTCATCCAAATGTATGTCAACTAGTTATGTATTTTATTTATAAGAAGAACAACTTTCTATTAGTTTACTTGTATTCGAATACAATACAAATAATAGAGATATTGGAATGAATACGACTTTGAAAAGGAAACAAGATCTTGAAAAGAAAAATAAATACACAGAGAAAAATATATACGAATACAAATGTATTTCTTAAATAACTATATTTTATTTGACATACATATTGGAATGAATACAAACTAATAAAGGTATGTCAACTGAATTTGACATTTTTTTCTAATTTGTATTTATTCTAAAGGTATGTCAACTAGTTATGTATTTTATTTAAGAATGAGTGCACCAAATATTCAATTATTTCTTTCAATTTTATATTTCATTCACTTTTTCATCATACTAATTTTTTGTATTTTATATATTATTATATAAAATTCTAAATAAAAACTAGAATAAATAGAAATACAAATAAAATACATATTGAAATGAATACATACAGGATTTTTGAAGAAAAAAATAACTATATAGGGAAAAAATATATGAAAATACAAATATATTTTTTAAATGACTATATAGATAAATTCGGCATACCTATTGAAATGAATACAAACTAATAAAAAACTATAATAAATATAAATAGAATATATTTATATGAAAATACAAATATATTTTTTAAATGACTATATAGATAAATTCGGCATACCTATTGAAATGAATACAAACTAATAAAAAACTATAATAAATATAAATAGAATATATTGTGGAATGAATATAATTTTAAAAAGGTAAAAATTCTGGAGAAAAAAAATAAAATTTAAATTTTATTTGAAAATGTAACTGATGAGAAAATTAAGGATGCTTGCCTTTTTTTTGAAATATTCCCCCCTTAATTTTCTCTTATTAAATAATTATATTCTTTAAATAAAAATAAATAATAAAAACATACATAACAAACTAAAATGACATCTTTACTAAATATTGAAGTTGTTGCTAATGAGTCCTCTTAAATGCTAAAATATTGACATTTTGAAAAATTTCCCATTTTTTAATTTACTTTTGTAGCAGCCCAAATACATTTGTCCAGCCCACCATCTTCCCCAACCCACTTTTAATTACAAACGAGAACCCAACCCAAATCTTCTATCAATTCATACATACGATAGATACATTACAGCAATACCATCAACCCGATCCCGCCATGTCTTCTTCTTTATTGTGAAACACAGTAATGTGAAAACATGACCCAGATCCAGCATCTTGCGTAACCGTGTCGTAGCTTCTCTCCTAATCTGTTTGTACGCAGAATTTTCCATGTGTCATATCGTCCTCGCACTAAATCGGACGGTTTCCTTAGCTTTATCGTTGAGAATTGATACTAATGGAGCTGGCAGCCTTATATCTTAAGATGGATTTGAATTTTGAATTTCAAATCTCTCCAAATCCCTCTCCCTAAATCAACCCGAAAATCTCCTCTATTTAGGCTTCTTTCTTCTTCTATAATAGATTGGTCTTTGGTTGGAGAAAAAGGTCGGTCTTTGGTTGGAGAAAAAAAAGAAAGGAAAAAATTTGAGAGAAATCTGCAGGTAGATAAAAGATTGGTTTTCTGGTATTTTTTTGGAATTTCAAATGAGAATATTAAGAGTGGCTCAAGAAAAATAGCTAAAACATATATATAAAGACCCACATCTGAGGCAGAGAGAATTCATTTTCGGTCGAAGCATCCTGTTTCTAGCTTGTTTTGCCACCGGTTCCCACAATTTGCATTCAAGAATTGAAAGTCTGATCAGTTTTGTTGTTGTTGTTCGTATTTTTTTTTGTGTGTGGTAGGACGATCGTCGTTCTTCTCATTAGCCATCTCAGTTTCGCTGTCCTCGAGAAGTAAATCTAACTAAGTTCACCAAGAACTCCTTCTTCCCATCATTTCAAGAGAGACACGATGGCTCAAGTTTCTTTTATCGAGTCAACCAACCAAAAATCGGTCTACAGGTCCCGAAGATGGAAGAATTCGAAACAAATCGAGAAGTCGAAGAAATTGTGGTAAAAGGCTCAAATTTACTTTCAGAATTTTTGTTTTGTTATTTTTGGGCCTAAGCCCTTGTCCTTTATCTTTGATTATTTTCATGATTAGATTAGGGCCCAACTCTCTCTCTCTTTTACTTTACCGCGTATTTACTTTTTGTTGATTGTCTTTAGTTTTAGGGTTGAAAATTTCAAATCCCCACAAGACACCCTTATTTTTTAAGTATTTAAACTAAACCAACCAAGTCTAAATGGATTTAAAAAAGATGATAAATTTTTCAAGGCAATAACCTCACTTAGGTAATGGATCGACATTTCGCTTTTTCTTAAGGACTTTAAAATAAATTTCCAATTAAAGATAAATTCAAAGTTAAGTTTTAGCCAAACAAATTAATTACTGGATAACCGCGTATTAGCGAACATTTTGAGTGCCTTAAAACCCTTCTCAAAATGCTAATAAGAATCCCCGAACTCTTTTTAAAAGTTTTCAATTGAACTCTTGTTTTACCCTATTGAATACCAATTTTCCTAATTTTTCCTTAAAAATTAAGTGGCGATTCTATAATCAAGTATAACATATAAATAGTTTTTCTTAATAAAATAGAATGACGACTCTCTTGGGGAATTGAATGGTTCTAACCTTAAAACTAACTTGTTTGGCTATGTTTTATTAACTGTCTACTTGCTTTGTTTATCGTATTATAAAACTATTGCCTTTGATGGCATCAATTCCACCAAACGACAAATAGAACGTATTAGGACAAAGGCGGTTACATACCACGAGTCTCCTTCAGAAACACACGAGTCAAATTTTTGGAAGTGATAAACGAATAGTTGGATTGCGGTCATCCAACGTCGTTTAATAATCTTTACCCTGTTGGTTGTCTGACTCGGGTAACTGTCATTTCTAAACCAATTCTAGTTAACTTGGAGTAGAGAGAAACCATATCCAAATCTAATCATTAGTCTAAGATGACCCAACACCCAAGGCGTGTTGGGCCCATCAAAAATACCACCTTGAATCCAAAATGGTCCACGACCAAAACGAATGATCATATTTATTTGTTTAAATTTGAAGGATGTATAGGTTACTTGAAAAAATCATTGTCCAATGGGGTAAGGATTAGATTATAATTGAAGAAAGAGCTTCACAAGCTATTAGTCCATCCAAAGATGTTGGCACTCGGAGATGAGAAGAAATCAAGTTCAAGGACCTTCCACAGAAGCATAGTTTAGGTTATACCTCTATGTAGGATAAATTATTTGTATCACATTTCCCTACTATCTATCCCAATTCGCTTTACTTATAAAGTTTGCATAAATATGGATTTTAAGACAATGGAGTGTTTCAAATGATGTACACATTATTCAGATCAGTAGGCCTACCCTTGGCACAAAAGGGTCACATATCTGTTTAAGACACACAATATTTGCAAACGTGTTATAACTGTTTGTGTGATTATGTTGCAATATTTGGAGATATTTGATAACGCTCAAACTTACTTCTCAAATAAGAAGTAACGTGGTCGTATCAAGTAAAGAACCCAACTAATGAGGTTGGGGTCGTTCCCACGAGGAAAATAGTTGAGACTTAACTTCCATCTATTACTACTATTATTTAATCAATTATTTCCTTAGAAAGCAAAGACAATAAAACGGAAATTTTTATTTCTAAATGAATGAAAATAACTATCTAAATTAAAGTAGACAACTAACAGATTCAAATGTTGGAGTTTAATCAATTGATAAAAACAACTAGGGTTTACGTGTTCCCCACATGTTTCTAACTAGATAATTCTAACTATAACAATTCTTTCCTAGTATCTTGCATGCAAAGTGATAAGTTATGTATTTCTAAATCCTTGGTCCGACATATAGAAAATTTAACTCTGGACCTTGGTCAGGCTAGGTGTGTTGCTATACTAACCTTTAACTTTACCTCATATTAAGCATTGTATTCGATATTTGACTAAGTTATTACCTCGTACCATTCAATACTAGCCTATTAGATCGTACACACTAAATCTATGTTGATAATTCTTTTCCTATTATCTACCTCCTCGGTGCGGCAAGTAGCAATAAGGAGAATTCTAACGTTGGCCATCCGTTAAAAAGACTTCTAAGTGAAAGAATTATCAATACATGCAAGACACTATTCTAGAATTGTTATTTTAGTTAGATTTTATCTTATTATTCACCCATTGTTGCCACAACCCTAGTTATGGAGTTTAGTTACCCATAGTCATAATCACAATATGAATATATTTGATATAAGAATTCATGCACTTACTTCAATGAGAAAGAATAAAATCCAGAAATTTACTTGATTAATCGAAAGAATAAAATCCAGAAATTTACTTGATTAATCGACAAAATCACCAACAATCAACTCCAGAGAAAAGTGTAACAATACAGTGTAATAATCAAAATAACCTCTCAACAAAGAATCTAACATAAAATTATCTAATAATCAAGAGTCTAACCTTATGAGAGTCTAACAACCAAGAGTCTAACCCCAAAAATGAGTTTTTTCGAACTATTTATAAAAAACAAAAACCTAACCATAGAAGGACTCTATTGCTGGAAATCTGTCAAAATGCGGCTGGGTCGACGGACCTCGCGATGGGTCGTCGTGGTCATGATGGGCCATCATGGACTCCGTCGTCCCATACTTTGCAAATTCTTCTGCTGCTCTCTTCATTACTGTCGACGGCAGGTATGACAGATCTTCACAGGCACAACGGTCCGTCAAGGGTCTTCGTTCCATAACACTTGAACTGTGGGTACTGGGACTACTTCTCTGATCATCACGACGAACCAGCAGGACGGACCGTCATGGCTACGACAGTCCTCACACACTTCGTAACCCCACACTTAGTCAGACTTCCCATCTTCCTTCAGCAGCTTCACTATGATGCCACCTACGGACCGTCACAAGCTCCGTAGGTGGTACTTTTCTGCATTTCTTGCTAAAAAACTTTCACGTTTATCTTTAGACAGATTTCCTGCAAATAAAGAGAAACTTACATAAAAATTAATACAAAAAGGCTTTTGGACACACACTAAACTTAAGGAAAAAAACATTAAAAATACCATGAAACCACAGTATATTTACGCCCTCAACTTAAATTCGTTGTTTGTCCTCAAGCGACGCACTATGACTCACTATAAAATCTTTGTATAATAGTATCCATGCTTTATCTTTCGCAATCATTTGACTATCAATCCCGATCAGTCTCATCATATTTATGCATTCTATAACTATTAGGCTTGAATTATATAGAATCAAACCATGACATAGACTCACCACACATTAACACCTATCCTCTTCAATTTCTCACCGAGGTGCTAATATTTTCGGTATTGCACTAGTTTCCTCACTTCAAAACAATATCCTCATTTTTCACATAATGATTTTAGTTTGAGTATAAGGATTAATTTTAAACATTCACTCTCAGAACAAATTCACAACTCATTCATACATATTGCCATAAATTTGTCCTTATTTTCACTGCTTTAAGTTCGCTGTACAACTCTTAGGATCACGATAGGACTTTCTTATCTTGTAACATAGGCTCAGGGTCAGGTAGGGTATTTTTAGGTATACTTCAGTCATTTTTTTCCCTCCTTGACATATCAGCTAAACATACCTATTTCATCATTTTATTTCAACCGATTTCTCATATTCTTTTACCTTGCTATTTTCCCCTCTTTCTCCATTTGTGTAAGTGACTCTCTTCTTTTCTTGATTTTATTTATTGTATCTTTTTTATTATTTCACTTTTCTTTCAACTGATTCTTGAGTCACTTTACTTTTGTTCTTTCTCTCTCGTTGTTCTTTCAACCCCACTTTCCAGAGTATTCCTCACAATAGCCACCCTCAACTCATGACTTTGCCATGAGTAAAAGTACGCAATACTCAAAGTTGGGTCAGGGCCATAAAAAAGTTGTTTACTGCATTAGCCACCCTGAACTTATGCTTTTGTCATAAGCTGAGGTGCACATGTCCAAGGAGGGACCAGGGCCAACACATTATTCCTGGAAAAGATCAGTTGGGGTGAAAAAGAAAGGTCTAGTTTAAGCTCAAATCATTTGGATCAAAGAAAGATTAATTTCATTTTTAGGCTAAAAATGGGCTATATTGAACAAGGGCCTATGATTCTTTCCTAATTGTCTATTACAACTTACTTTTAGCAGAACTAACCAGGCATGTTCTATCTCAGTACAAATAGTGGACTATTCAAATCTTCCTCACACTCACTTGACATCTCATTACTCTACCAGATTATCAGACACCTAGTTCGAATTTTAGACTTTGGGTCATGCAGTGGTGTATCTCTATGCCATGCTTAGAGACACACATTTATCAATTACTATGCCTAGTCATGCATCATTTTCATTTCATCAGGATATCATTTTAGCCATCACGCTTCAGAGTTGAACTATGTACACAAGATACAGATATGCTGGTTCAACAGTAAAAATAATCAGTCTCTTGGGAAAAAAGAACATAGGAAAGAAAACCTCAAAAGAGGATAGTGAATTGGGCTACTCAGACTTCACCCTAGCACTCACTTTCCATTTACACCAACCCCAACAAAAAGACATGCAATTGTCCCCAATGCATAAAAAAATTGAAATAAGAGAGTGGTACATGAAGTAAACCTGGGGTGCAAAGCGCCAACGATCAGCAAGCTGGTGGGTATGTCTCTCCGGAACCCACTACCTCTGTAATATGGACACCCTCAGTAGTGTCTTAATTAGAAACAACACTATCAGCAGTGCTTCCCTCTATCTCCATATTTCTGGAGCTAGATGCCCCAGTATCTAACTCTACAGCTCTCATCTGACGCGCCTCCTCATTAGCAAGCGAGGCTCTCCTCGCAGCCTCCATCTCAAGGCTCTCCTTCTTCCGTGCTCTAGCCTCATCCTCCTGTCGACCTCTATTCCTCTTGGCATGATCTCGAGGGGGAGGTGGTGGAATCTCAGAGGTGGTGAATAAGGCCGCCATTACTATGTCCTCAGCAGGTTCTGCAGATGGGGACTCAGACTCAGGCACCCTAGCCTCTAGGATCATATCAATGTCTGCGTGAAGACTCTCGACAGCAGCCTAAAGGGTCGACACATCCACCTGAGGGGCTAGCCGGGCTAGATCCCGTAACTCAAAAGCGTCCAAGCGCTGATGAACCTCAACGATCTTCCGCTCTATGTGCTGAACCATTCTCTGCTCCAAGCACTCTTCTGCCTCAGCAATAGACCTCTACATCCAAGGCTGGATATGATACAAAAGTGTAGCCATCCGTGCCACTAGTTTATGGACCCTAGCAAGCGGGACCAGAGCGGGGAAAGGGGCTGAGCGAGAGGAGATGGGGGCAGTGCTACTACCCGGGATAGACTCGACTGTGGTAGTGTCAGTGGTTTCAGAAGCAACTTGCGTAGCCGTGCAAGCCTGTGCTACCGTATCAGGCTGATTGTCAACAAGTGGAGAAAACTCTAGACGGGGCCCTCTGCGTGGAGCCAACTCATTGGCCTTATCCCTGATGAGGCCGATATCAATAGTGCCCAATGGGGTCTTGAGCTGATCAATGTGCCAGATGGGAACACCTGCGGACCTGCATAAAAAAAATATCATGCACGGGAAATGGTAAGTAGTTGTGAACTTAAAAGCCCTCTCGTGCATGACCGCCTGTAGAAGCCACACAAAATCCACCTCAAACCCGGATATCATCGCCGCCATCAGAACTGTACAATCCCATGTGACTATATTATCAGCGGCTATTGGGGAAAGGCAGTGGCAGACAATCAACCATAAGAACTTAGTTGTGAAGGTCAGGTTAGCCTTATTAATGGCTTCCTTCGGCTCGGTCACCCAGTCAACACCCTCTCCATCAACAGAAAAGTGCAGGGCCATCCACCTCTTTGTAGTCTCTCTCAGCAATGGCACACGCAAGAATTATCCATCTTTGACAATTTGCCACCGGTAGTCAAACTCGGCGGTGAGAGGGGTCTTGTTGGCATCAACATCCTTGCCGTATAGATACTGGCGGATGGTAGGCAGGGAGATATCAGCCTGAATTCCACGTACTCGGACATGCTCCAGTGGGTCGTGTTTGGCGGGGGCAGCCCGCCTTTCAATATGTGATCCGAAAGTAGCCACGTAGGAGGCGTAGAACTCTCGGACAAACTCTTCACTATAACGGCCGAACGAACGCGCTATCCACTCCAACCGGTGTCTATTGAAGACATTGTAGATATCTGGCATAGTCAGGAGACTTCCCATAAGGACCCACCTCTCCAATGTAAGGGTCCGTGTCATGACTCCTTTATCATTCAAAAACTTTGCGTCTGAATAAACTTGATACTGCCCGTCGACACACCACCAGGTTGGCTTATCAGAAACCGGGTGAGAACACGAGTCGGTGAGCTGGGAGTGGATTAAGAACTGTTAGCCTCATCAGACGAGGCAAACTGTGCAGTTGTGGCGGGTGCAGGGACTTCAGCAGATCCGGAGGCTTCCTCCGACCACGAAACTCCTAAGGAGCCAGACCCTTCTTCTTCATGAGTAGCTGACCCAGAAGGTATGCCGGTCAGTGTGCGCTCCTCATCAGACTAGGAGGCAGTGATTACGTCGGATGCCACCTTTTTAGTTGTGACTCTGGCAGCACGTGCATTTCGGGATGGGGTGGCAGTGCCTGGGGGCACGTACTCGAGGTCACGCTCATCATCAGAGCCAATGACCAGACGGGCAGAGGAGGCGACAGACTTTGATAGCCTACATGCGTAGACTCGATCTTGTTTTGGTTCCATTAGAGATAGTACCTGTAAGGAATCAATATTAGTACTAGAAGGAGCAAACAAGACAAGCAAAATGACACAAAACAAATAAGAGTTAAGATGTAATGTCATTTCTATAGTAATAGTGAAATATGACGGACCAGGTGATGGCTCGTCATTAGTACGATGGACCGTCATGGGGTCGGTCATGTCTTACTTAAAGTATATTTATGTGGAGACCCTTGAAGGAAAGTCTCTGACAGTTATGACGGATAAGCAGGATGGACCGTTGTGATGATGATGGTCCGTCGTCTATGTCCGTCGTGGGACACTTTAAACAAGTATGGGGACCTTTAGGAGAGGGGTCTTTGACCTTCATGATGGTTATGTAGGACGGACCATCGAGGTTATGACGGTCCGTCGTAGATGTCCGTAAGAGGACACTTGGAAAAAGTTTGAGACCCTTAGGAACAGGGTCTCTGACAACCAGAATGGTTGTGCAAGACGGACCTTCGAGGTTATGACGGTCCGTCGTATATGTCCGTAAGAGGACACTTAGACAAAGTGAGAGACCCTTAGGAATAGGGTCTTTGACAACCAGAATGGTTGTGCAGGACGGACCATCGTGGTAGTGACGGTCCGTCGTATGTGTCCGTTAGAGGACACTTAGAAAAGGTGAGAGACCCTTCGGAATAGGGTCTCTAACAACCATAACGGTTATGCAGGACAGACCGTCGTGGGAATGACGGTTCGTCGCATGTGTCATTGGTAAACACTTGGAGAAAATTGGACTGTGGGGTGTTGGGGATGTTGGGACGGACCCTATGACGGTTTGTCGTGGGTACGATGGTCCATCATTGGGGTCTCATTCTGTCATTCAGTGAAAGAACTGGGGATGCCACAATCATCCCCTATGACCCAAATGAAATTTTTAGTGTTTAACCTACATGTGTCTAACCCAAATACCTAGTAAACTAGCAATGCTAAAGTACCTATTTCTAGAGTTTTAACAAGGCAATTTTGAGGATTCTCTACCTAGGTCAGACATAATTTGTATTAAATAATGAACCCATCAATAAGAAATAGGCTAATACGAATTCATAAACAAAAATGCAATGTAAATGGGTAGAAATCATAGACACATACCTGAGAATTTGATAAAAACAAGCGAGGAAGGTACTTGATTGGCAACAACAGAACTACACCAGCGGACTCCGACTAGTAGAGAGTGGATTTTAGGAATTAGGGAATTTGGTGAAATGATCAGTTGAAAGAGAGGTAGGAAGTGGGATGTTTAAGAGGGAGCGAATGGGAGAAAGAAGGAAAGAGACCGTTCAAATGAAGGGGTGGGGGTTTTATTGGTTGAAATTTTTTAAAAGTTCCCAGCCGGGTTGGGTATGCTCATTAATGATGCGAAGAGTCCCCAACGACGGTCCATCGCAATTGCGATGGTCCGTCATTGGTTCCGTCGCATGTGCCCTAGTTTTGAAAGTAAATGAAAGATGTAACTGGCACGACGGATTCATGCGACGGTCCATCGCGTTCATGATGGGTCGTCGATGGGTCCGTCAGTGACTGCTGCAGAGAGATTTTTTACAGAATTTCCTGGTGGTATGCCTCGATCACTTCATTTGCAGATTTAGTATATCCAAAATAGAGTTATATTTGTTCTCTATTCACCTTAAACCGCACTCCCTCCTTTGTTTCTAACTCAACTTCTCCATGAGAGAATAATGGGGTAATCAAGTAAGAACCAGTACATTTGGACTTGAGCTTGCCTGGAAGCCAACACAACCTAGAATTGTCTAAAAGCACCAAAACCCCAACCATAAACTCTCGTTTTTCACTTTTTAGGTCATCATCCTTCTTCATCTTTTCTTTGTAGGATATAGCAGATACCTGGATCTCACCACTCTGCCTCATGGACCTACAAATGTTGAAGGTTGCTTCTTTATTGTTTAACCGAAATTTCATTTGCCCCTTTTCCATATCAATTAAGGCTCTACCCGTAGCAAGGAATGGCCTCCCAAGAATAATAGGCACTTCAAAATTGACTTTATAATCAAGGATAACAAAATCTGCTGGAATTATGAACAACTCCACTTTTACTAGTACATCATGGAGTATCCCTATAGGCCTTTTTACCGTTCGATCGGCCATCAGTAGCCGCATGGCAGTGGGCTTTGGGTTACCCAAACCCAATTTCTTGTAAATCGAGAGGGTCATGAGATTTATGCTTGCCCTCAGATCGCATAATGCTTTTGAAAAATGTAATGACCCGACTATACAAGGAATAATGAACGATCCCGGATCTTCTTTCTTTTGTACGAGAGATCTTGTAGAAATAGCACTACAATGCTGCATTCTATCATCATCCTCGAAAGTGACCGATCTTTTCTTTGTAGCCAGATCTTTCATAAACTTTGCATAACCGGGCATTTGTTCTAGAGCTTCTACCAAAGGACATTGATAGAAAGCTGCTTCAGCATTGTTGTAAAATGCCGATATTTACCATCCTTGGTCTTTTTCACTAATCTCTAAGGAAATGGGGGTGGTGGTTTAGGCATGGGAATTACCTTTATAGGCACTTCAACATCTTTTCCAGTGTTATCTTCTACTTCACCACTACCCTCTACCGCCTTATCATTATCTTTTATCATCTTTTCCTCCTTAGACGGCATAGGTGGGTCAATGGTCTGCTTACCACCCCGAGTAGTGATTTCCATACATTGTCCGTCATTTTTTGGATTTTGGACAGTCTTTTTAGGAAGAGTGCCCGGTTGACGTGTGTTCACAGTCGCAGATAATTCAGCCATTTGCAACTCAATCTGCTTAATCGATATTGCATGTGTATCGACTTTCTTCCCATTACCCGCTAAATAACTCCTTAATTCTTTGATGTGCTTATCATTAGAATCAAACCTCCTCATAATTTTGTGCAACATATCCTCAACTCGCGCCGTACTATCTCCACCATCCCTACTAATAACTTCACGATTTTGAGGAGGGACATAGGGCCCATTCCTATCATTTCTGTTACCATAGTTACCCCTGTTGAAGCTGTTTTCACTGTTTTATTTTCCATATCGCACATAATGACCCTCACGATTATAATTACCATAGATCCGACCTTGGTTTCCTTGACCTTGGCGCCAATTCTCCTGATTTGAGCCTTGGGCACTCGGTCGGAAACCCCCCGTCTGCTCATTTACCGCCTAGGAATTCTCCTCGTAATAGCATTCATCATTTGGTGGTGGTGGTTTAGATAAGTAGTTGACTGCATTTATCTTTTCTGCATCCCAGTGATATGTTTTAACACCAACCTAAGCTCAGTTCTCATCTGAGCCATCTTTTCACGAATCTCATTTGTGGCTGGGTTGTGAGTGGATTGCACTGCGAAGGTATTTCTCCCAGTATCTGACTTCCTAGTACTCCAAGCTTTATTGTTCCGAGAGATTTTCTCTAACTTTTTTAGCAATATCAGCATAAGGACACTCCCCATAAGAACCACCTTCTATAGTATCCAACACCGCTTTATTATTATCATCCTGTCCCCGATAGAAGTATTCCTTAAGTGACTCATCATCTATATGGTGATTGGGGATGCTTTTACAAAAAAACGAGGTGAATCTATCCTAAGAACTACTAACTGACTCTCCTGGTAGTGCCAAAAAGTTGTTCACTCTGTCTTTGTGGTTTAGTTTCTTGGAGACCAGGTAGTAGCGTGCTAAGAAAACGTCCCTTAGTTGGTTCCAAGTGAAAATTGAGTTGTAAGGGAGCTCAGTGAACCAAATAGCAACCTCTCTTGTCAGTGAGAGAGGAAACACTCTTAGCCTTATTACATCAAAGTCCAAGTCAGGCCTCGCTACACAACTTTTACACACTGCTCTTACCTTAGCTATATGGACATGTGGATCCTCAAAAGGTAGCCTTGAAAACAAACCTTTGGCAATGAGCATTTGCATAAGTCTACTAGTTACCACAAAGGTGTGGCCTGGTGTATTTGGCATACAAGGAAGATAGTTCAGCAAAAAAAAAACAAGAAACAAAGTAAAATTAATAAAATATCGACTTAACTATCGTAATAAGTTTAAGTTAATCTAAAAGCTATTTTCCCCGGCAGCGGCGCCAAAATTTGATAACGCTCAAACTTACTTCTCTAATAAGAAGTAAAGTGGTCGTATCAAATAAAGAACCAAACTAATGAGGTTGGGGTCATTCCCACGAGGAAAATAGTTCAGACTTAACTTCAATCTATTACTAGTATTATTTAGTCAATTATTTCCTTAGAAAGCAAAGACAATAAAAGGGGTTTTTTATTTCTAAATAAATGAAAATAACTAGCTAAATTAAAGTAGACAACTAACAAATTCAAATGTTGGAGTTTAATCAATTAATAAAACAACTAGGGTTTACATGTTCCCCACAGTTTTAACTTGATAATTCTAACTATAACAATTCTTTCCTAGTATCTTGCATGCAAAGTGATAAAATATGTATTTCTAAATCCTTGGTCCGGCATCTAGAAAATTTCACTCCGCACCTTGGTTCGGCAACGTGTGTTGCTATACTAACCCTTACCTTTACCTTATATTGAGCATTGTATTCGATATTTGACTAAGTTATTACCTCGTACCAACCAATACTAGCCTATTAGATAGTATACACTAAATCTATGTTTATAATTCTTTTCATATTATCTACCTCCTCGGTCCGGCAAGTAGCATTAAGGCGAGTTCTAACATTTGCCATCTGTTAAAAAGACTTCTAAGCGAAAGAATTATCAATACATGCAAGACACTATTCAAGAATTTGTTCTTTTAGTTAGATTTTATATTATTATTCACCCATGGTTCCCACAACCCTAGTTATGGAGTTTAGTTACCGATAAGAATTCATGCACTTACTTCAATGAGAAAGAATAAATTCCAAAAATTTACTTGATTAATCAACAAAATCACCAACAATCAACTTCAAATAAAAGTCTAACAATCCAGAGTGTATTAATCAAAATAACCTCTCAACAAAGAATCTAACATAAAATTGTCTAATAATCAAGAGTCTAACCATATGAGAGTCTAACAACCAAGAGTCTAACCCCAAAAACAAGATTTTTCGAACTATTTATAAAAAACAACAACCTAATCAAAGAAGTACTCTATTTGCTGGAAATCTATCGAAACGCGGCTGGGTCGACGGACCTTGCGACGGGTCGTCGTGGTCACGACGGGCCGTCATGGACTCTGTCGTCCCATACTTTACAAATTCTTCTGCTGCTCTCTTTATTACCCTCGACGGCAGGTATAAAGGAACGTCACAGGCACAACGGTCCGTCGAGGGTCTTCGTTCCATAACACTTGAACTCTTGGAATGTGGGCACTGGACTACTTCTCTGATCATCACGACGAAGTAGCAGGACGGACCGTCATGGCTACGACGGTCCGTCACGCACTTTGTAACCCCACACTTGGTTAGACTTCCTCATCTTCCTTCTTTAGCTTCCCTACGATGCCACCTACGGACCGTCATAGGCACGACGGACCGTCACTAGCTCCGTACGTGGTACTTTTCGTCATTTCTTGCTCAAAAACTTCCGTATTCATCTTTAGACATATTTTTTCTTGAAAATATAGAGAAACTTACATAAAAATTAATGCAAAAAGGCTTTTGGACACACACTAAACCTAAGGAAGAAGAATTAAAAATACCGTGAAACCACAGTATATCAATATTCTAGCTCACTGTTCTTCAATTAGTGTTTAGAACCTCTAAGCACTCAAGTCACTATCAAACATACATTCAAATAGAATTCGAGTGTTTAACATCCCAACAAAACTAGAACTTCATTTTCAAATCCTTATTCTCCTATCTCACAAAAAGGTTTATTTTTTCGTCTCAAGTCAAAATATAAGGGTCAAACTACATAAGACATGAATTTTCCATTATGAGATACATAGGCATCCATTCAAGGTTCGGTCCCTATTTTTGAGAAATTCTATCTTTCCCAACTCTTGTAAAGAAATTTAAGCTATATATCAATTGAAAATCAAAGTATGATAATTAAAGATACAATTGACTTTGTCTCGAATCGAGCCGACATTTCTGATTCATTAATTCTTAAATCAAATAGACAAATTCCTGTCTATTTAGTCATTTCTCTATATTGGTGGCCACTTTATCTTTGAATAAAGCAACTCTTTTGTGTTTACACCTATGCGTGATATCTTGTACTATTTATCACCTTTAGGCACTAACCTATTGCCTTTTGAGTTTTTTCATTTTTCAGGTATTTAGAACTGATATGTGTTGATAAGTTGACTGATCATCCTTATTTCACAAGATCGAAGGGCCCCAAAGATTCCTTTCCCGATAAAAGTTAGCAAAAATAAAAGACAGTACTAGGTGATAACAATGATGAGATTCGCCTGAATGATGTTGTCATGACTCAACCCGCCGCCGCTGATCAAAATGAATTGAATATGTTGTTGATGCAACAGATTGCCGAAATGAGGGTCGAAATGCAAAGAATGCAAGATTTGTCTAATCCAATTTCATCCTTTAAACCTCCAAGAGATGGAATACCTCCACTCCACTTTCCTCCCCCAAGCGCGGAGCAGGTTCAGAACCTACCTTCTAGCCTTGCTCAAAACCCTCCAGTCTAACTTAACTACCCCCAATCCCTATGACGCCACCACCTCGTGTCAAGCACCATCTCCTCCTCAAAATACTAACCTTCAAACCTTTCATCTTCCTCAACAATAATACGAACAATGCCTACACCTTCTTCATCTTCAAAACCAAAATACAAACCCTCAAACTTTCCGCCAAATTCATCAAGCAACTCAAAATACCTAGAATCCCTCCATCGCTCTACCCCTACCTCAATTCACCAAGAACTCTTTCTTCCCAGCATTTAAACACAGCCCAACAATCGATGAACAGGTCCCGTAGATGGAAGAATTCTAAAAAGATCGATAATTTGAAGAAATTAGGCTAAAAGGCTCAAATTTTCTTTTGGAATTTGTATTTTGTTATTTTTGAGCATAATCCCTTGTCGTTTATCTTTTACTTACTGCTATTTACTTGTTGATTATCGTTAATCTTAGGGTTGAAACTTCTAAATCTCACAAGACACTGTTATGTCTTAACTTTTAAACTGAGCCAACCAAGTCTAAATGGATTTAAAAAGTATAATGAATTTTGCAAGGTAAAAACCTCATATTAGGTTTCTTTAAGTGTAACGACCTGTTTAGTCGTTTTGAGCAACAAACTTCAATTCTGGAAAAACAGGCTGAGGCGACGGACCAAACGACGATCCGTCATGGGCACGACGGACCGTCGCAGGGTCTCGTTTCAAAACACTTAGAAAATCTGAAATTGGGTACTAAAAATCGACTCTCTGAACTTTGTGACGGAATGGCAGGACGGACTGTCACAGGTGTGACGGACCGTCACAGACCCTTAGTGGAAATTTGGGTCTCTGAACTCTGCGACGACCTGCAGGACGGACCGTCGCAGGCACGACGGCCCGTCACAGGTTGCGCAAATCCCAGGCAGAATCGGATTTCCTTACACGTTTTAAGGGACGTTTTTGGACTATTCCTTTCTTAATTATAGATTTTGTGGGTTTATATTAATAACTCAAATTCTTGGGGGTTAAAAGAGGTAACCCTAAGTTAATTAGTGAGGTATTATTGCCATCTTTTATTCTTAATTATATACTAATTAGGGTAAAAGAAAGAGGGTTTGAATAAGAAAATAGAAAGAACAAGAAGGGAGAGAGAGAAACGATCGAGAAGAAGAGGAAAACAACAAAGCTTTGGGAAAATTCTTGCTTGATTCAATTCTTCGGTGGAGGTAGGCTATGGTTTTCATGCTTTCATAGTAAACTCTTAATAGAGAATGATATGTATTGGTAGTATTGTAAAACCCTGCTATGTGCTTAATTGTATGCATGCATGAACGTGATTATATAATTGTGATTATATTAAGCATGATGAAGCTATTGAATCCCAAATCTTGATAAAAACCTAATCTCTTGTTAATGATGATGCCTTGATATAGAAAGAAGGCTTGATGAACTAAAGTAATGAGATTGATGATGCCTTGGTGAGAAAGAAGGCTTGATGAACTAAAGTAATGAGATTGATGATGCCTTGGTGAGAAAGAAGGCTTGATGAATTGATAGAAAGAGATTAGGGGATCGGGTGTCACGAACCGACACGTAGATTTAGGGGATCGGGTGTCATGAACCGACACGTAGATTTAGGGGATCGGGTGTCACGAACCGACACGTAGATTTAGGGGATCGGGTGTCACGAACCGACACGTAAATTTAGGGGATCGGGTGTCACGAACCGACACGTAGATTTAGGGGATCGGAGTGTCACGTACCGACACAAGAGGATTAATGAATATGAGGGAGCGGAGTGTCACGTGCCGACACAAGAGAAATAAAGATAATGAATCTTGAAAGATGTTAATATACTCAATCTAATGAACATGATTCCCAAAAGAGTATGGTATTGAGGCTTGAGTCCTCATGTGTGAACTTGATGGTAATTGTTAATGATATAGTACTTGTTGTTGCTACATGTTGAGTATCACAGTTGAGTTTATGATATTACTTGGTATATACTGTTTTCTATTTTGAGTTGGCCGATGATATCTACTCAGTACCCGTGTTTTGTACTGACCCCTACTTTTATGTTTTCTTCTTGTTATTTGTGGAGTGCAGCAAACGTGCCGTCATCTTCGACTCAACAGTAACTCAAGCCAGTCTTCGTCACACCGGATCTTCAGGGTGAGCTAACGCTTCTAGCTTGGACTGGATCTTCTCCTTCATGTCTTGATGCCTTGAACTTCCGGCATGGACTAGCTTCTTATGTATTTTTAGCTTCTTAGAAACTCTTAGAATTAGTTGTTTAAAATAGATGTTCTTGTGATGATGACTTCCAGATTTTGGGAATAATAAAAGTTATTGATTTTATTAATGAGTTTAAGTCTTCCGCATTACTTTATGTTGATATTACCTTGAAATATTAAGGTTTAGATTGGTTGGTTCGCTCACATAGGAGGGTAAGTGTGGGTGCCAGTCGCGGCCCGGATTTGGGTCGTGACATTAAGTCATTTTGACACTTACCTATGAAGGCATAATGTGTGTATTGCATACATTTTAAGCCCATAAAAAACCTAAATTTTTCATTTTTTATTTTTTTTAGTTTCTTCTTTTTCGTTCTCTCTCATTCCCACACTTCGTTCAGCATCCACCACTATATATTCAACCTTCATTTTCATTGTCTTTTTATAATTTATCACATGATTATTTTTTTAAATTAAGGCACTTATAAATGGTAAAGATGAAGAAATTATTATACAAATGTTATTCGACAATATGTAGCCTCAATAATTTGTAATCTAATTTTAAAATATTTAAGGCATTTAAGTTATTCTCATAATTTCTGTATAACGTTATTTTTGAACCTACAAAAACTTGATTTAAGCATGTTGTTTATTCTTCTTCTCCGACTTCAATTGTGGCACATAAGATTTTCCTCAATATTCAAATTTCAAATCCTAGATTTTCATTTTTTAAAGATTTTGGCTTTTCGTTTTTGTTGATCATAAGCTATGGAGATAGTCTAAGAAAAAAGAGAAACAATATATTTAAAGAAAGGGATGGTGAAAATGATTATCGTATCTAGGTTATGACTTATGAGTAAAAGCTTGTAATCCAAATCAATGTTATTTTTAATGATTTTGATAGTTGGATTTTAATGAAAAGGATTGAGCTCCATTGGAGAAATTTAAATAAGGGGTTTTGACATTCTCTGTAGTTGAGTCTTGAGTTTCTTTATCTGGAGGATCAAGGGTTGATTTTGCTGAGCCAGAGGTTGACTGCCTTTCGTCTCCATTGGAACAAAAAGGGAGAAATATATGTTAGTTTCTAACTGGTTATATTTGTACGAAGATATTTTTTGCAGTATGATAAAATTGGTTCATGTCTAGCTGGATTTGAAAGAAAGGATAGTGGTAGTGATAATGTCATATTTGATGAAGATAATTATGGTGGTAGTATAGATGGAGAAGGTGAGAAGAAATAGGTGTTGCGATTAGTATTTTTAATTATTAAAATGTAATTTTAGAATTTATTAATTAAATTGTTTTAAAAGTATTTTTAATTCATAATACATCTTTTCATACATATTTATGATAGATTGTCCACGTGTCTTCGTTTAATTTATTACTTATACACATCATCAGTGAGTGTGTTACACTCTCCTTAATATTATTGTTGATTGTAAAAAAAGGTGTGAAATTGACGCGGTAAGATCTGACATGAGGTATATAAAATTAATAAAACCTAGTTGAGGTGTCTAAGTTAATGTTGGTGCAAACTTTAGGTAGCCACCAATGGTTTTCACCAAAGTTGTGTATCTACTACCTTTCCTTCATTCTTTAATATTTTATTGTGTGTTTTGTTGAATGGATGATTATATTACCTATAAAAGTGTTAAGGTAGGTGTCATGATGATCTTACTTTTTGGATCATGATAATATCACATGAATACAAACTCATCTATTTTTAATGTGTGTTATGTTGGATTTAGTAAATAAAGATTTTGAAGAATGACAAAGTAAAGAGCTGGTTGAAATAACATGATCTTACATAACATAGTATGAATAGGACTAGGATCCAAAAAACATTAAAGCATTGGAAACTCTGAATAACACGAGGAAAAGGAACCACTATAACTTTAGTGAGTTAGATACAAAGAAGGAAAGGTTGTTTGATATATATAGTAAAGTCTTCTACAAAGAATTTTGTGCGCTTACATTGACAAATACGAGCAGAAGAGATCTTACTGTGAGAGAGTTCTTATTGAAGATTCGTTGAAGTGCCTCAAAGAAACAAACTAAAGAGTTATATTCTATTTTTTTGATTCGTTAGTTAGATTGCTGTAAATAGTTGGTTGTGAATTTTAGTTAGGTTGGACGTTCGAGTTGAGGCTACTTGAAAATTTGGGAGTACATAAACATGGGGATTTGTTTTCTGAGTCTATGAATTGGAGTTTATAACTCCTTAGATTACATTAGTTTGTAATCTTGTGTAGTTTGAAGTTTTAAACTTAATAAAGGTTTGAAATGAAATTGGTTGGCAATTACAAACGTGCTTACTTTGAATTACTAAACATTCTATAATCAATAGCCTGTACACGATCCTTAGAAGAATTACGGAGGTTTGAATTCCAACAATTGATATCTATGTGGGTTATATTAGTCAAGAGTCTAGTAACTCTCGGTAATATTACTGTGAATTATGCACCACTTTTTGGACACACTCAAAGACAACATATCAATAGACCACCCTTATTTAATGGACAATACTACTCATCGTGGAAGGCGAGTGTCATGTCCTGAGGCTACCCCCTTGACATAAACAAGGGACCTAGGATCACGAGTCACCCAAAGCTAACTCTTATCTGGCATATCATAAGCAAACTGAAACAAATTAACAAAATATACCATGCGAAAGCTTAAAACATGAGATAACTGAAAGATTAAGAACACCCAATATTGGTTTGAATATATAAAATATACTTAGATTTCAAATTACTGAAAAGTCTCACTCCAAACTTAAGTTCAATCTAATACTATGCCTAAAAAATCCTTTACTGACTGGAGTTGCTGGGACATGCCTTAGCCAAGTCTAGCAAAATCTGAAACCTATATTAATAGACTGAAATGGAAAACATGCCTATTGTCCTCTAAGTATTAGGAATCACCATTGATGTTGATGATTATGGATCCGAAATAGATCTAGGCGCGATCTAAATGCTGAGGACCTGAACCTACATCATGCAAAAATGTAGGGTAGAGTATGTGTCAGTACTTGGAATATTTAGAGCATGCATGATATAGAATGTAACTTAAAAATATGAAAATTGAACAAAGCATAACTGAGCAATGACATAATCTGAACATAATGTATATACTGAAATATTTAGAAATGAATTGAACTGAATGTAATGATTTAATAATGATCATCAACATGACATGCTAAGACTAAATACTAAAGTATAACTGAAAACCGGGGTCAAATGCACTAAACTCTAACTAATTGAGCTACTATCAACGGACATAAAACAACGTGAGCTAAACGCAGAGTCTGATGTATACGCCGATTGAGAGGACCCAATATATCTTTGTTAGGGGTATAAAGGCATGACTGGTATAATCACTTAATTTGATGCCCACAAAGGGGACTTTTTCTCATGATGGGCACACAGTTCTAGGACTACATTGATACGCAGAACCCTTGTCCAACTCGGTGTTAAGCCAACTCCCAACTTGAAATGTATATGACACAACTTAATGAAAATACTGGATAGCTCAATGTTCTAACATGCAAATCTGAGAATGCAACATTTTTGAACTGACAATGTAACATTCGATAACTGGTGCATGTTTATATGTTTAACCTACTTAGCAAGGGTAATTCATGAACTAATAGAATTTACACAACTGGGTTATTTTTTTTAATGCAAGGAATTAAGCAACAATTTCATGGAAGCATGATAGATCGATTATTAATACTATAAAATTTATACAACCAATATATATGGTTTTAGAAACCCCAGGTCTACTCAAGATATAGAGAATCAAGAATTTGACTGAGTTCTAAAAACATAGTGGACGAAAGCAACCCACTAGTGAAATCCCACATACATGGTGACGAATTTTATGGAGAATTCCTTCGATTTTATGGGTGGAACTGAAGAAAACCCGTTGTGTGTTCTTGAGAAAACTAGCGCCTATTTTGTAGTAAAAATCTAAAAATAACAGGTCTAGAGTTGCCCCTTAATTTTTGAAGAAAAATTAAGAACACTTATTCTCAAAGGATAAAAACAGTAAATCGATTGAAAATATTTGAGGGGGTTTGGGATTCTTATTAGCACTTTGAGAAGGGTTTTAAGGCACTCAAAATTCTCGCTAATACGCGGTTATCCAATAATTAATTTGTTTGGGTAAAATAATTTTATCTTAATTTGAGTTGAAAAACTAAAACTATTTTTTAATTCAATTTTAAAAGGGATAAAGGGACAACATTAACCTACTATCTAAGTGAGACATTAATTTGCAAAATCATTATTTTGATCAATTAAGTTAAATTGATAAAACACTACGGCGTCTTACGAGGATTTGAATTTTTAACTCTAAGATTAACGACAAATTATAACAAACAAAATAAGCATAGTAAAGTAAGAGGAGGGGGGGGGGGGGGGGACGAGAGAGTTGGACCTAAATATGATTTATGTCCGCTTGGACCAATATTATGATCCATTTTGTTTTGGGCCTTAGGACATTTGAGTTGCACCTATCCTAAACTAATGTAGAAGAAATAACTTTTTGTGTGGGCCTTAGGGCCAATTTTTCACCTGTTCTAAACTTCTAACAAAATAATAATAATAAAATGACAAGGGATTAGTCACAAAATAACAAAATACAATTTTTGGCATTTGGTCTCTTTAGGCCCATTTTCCTTCTTCCGTATACACTAGTGCATACATTTCCGTATATCTGCTCCTAACACTTGTACGCCGAGTTCATAGACTTATTCTTCGGTTCCACTTGTTGGTCTACTCAAGAGGAAATGACTTGAGCCTTTATGGCTCCCTCAACACGCAAGGAAAAACAGGAGTGTATAGTGAACTCGGGCAAATATCATATGCATAAGAATAAAAAAAATACAAATTAGTATTGTGGCACCATAATAGCCAAAGTGAAAGAATAAAAGAACACAAACAAATGGGCCCACTTCATGCTAAAAAAAAGTCTACTAAACAAATAAAACCCAGGATGTACTCATTTAATTCGATCTAGCGGACAAACAGAATGCATCAAGATTAAAATGAACTAATCTTAAACTCAATTAGTATCAAAAGGAAAGTGTCTTAAAATTCCAAGGAAATAAATAGTAGAAAAGAAGCTTTAACCCTTCTTTTGAATAAATTAGCAGGCAGTAACCTCAAGCAAGAGATGAAGTGACTAATTAATTCACAAAGATGGAACTAATCAATCAAGAAAAACACGTTTACTACTAGTCAGCTAGATACTACTTTAACACTAAAAATCTCACAACAACATATATACCATACTACCAATAAAATAATAAAAAATAAGCAAGATACTCTAACTTACTATGCTACAGCAGGAAGAATATCATCACTTTGTGAATCACAAAGCTCAATTTTAGCTCATGGAACAAAGATTCACAAACATATTAAAAGATAAGAGAACTCTTAAGAAGATTATCATATTTCATCAAAGCTATAGTCACAACTCCTACATGACTAAAGCAGATATTAATATTTAGAGTGAAAACGAGATGAAGGATAGTGAAATATTCTTATGATAGACACAAAGAAACAGTGAAGTCAAACATGAGATTCATCAACATCAGACACTTGCTAGCGATTTCAATGGGACAAAAAGGCCCTTTTGCATGATAACTAACTCAAGACTCACGCGAACAAAAACACTTAGTAATAATAACCTAAACGATTAGTGAACCTTATGCTTGACGGCAGTATAGACGAGATAATACCGATTTAACAACACTCAAGTAGTAGTTTCAAGAAAGTAGAACATCAAAATGCATTCGAGAAAAGAAAGACAGAAACGACCATACTAGATAGAGTTTGGTAGAACCTCAAACGACATTACAACTAACTCATGGCGACAAGCAAAGAAAAACATACACTTCATGTTAACAATATCAATAACCCAATGATGACTAATCAGCAAACAAAGAGTAGTGATTTTTTTGACATTAACAAACAAAATAGGGGAAGAGAGAAGATATCAGAGAAAATGGTACCTTTTTTCAAAAAAGAACAAGGGATAGAAAGAGCAGAAGGCGACTTCACCAGGAAAAGCTTGAACATGAACAACCAAATGGGAATCGGGATAGAAACTTAAAACCCACAAACTGAAACTATTATCCTATACTTTCAAAATATGTTTAGTATGTACTTAAAATATTTTTTGCTTAAGCTCTGTTGTATTTCCTTGCTAAATAAAAAAAAAATCCAACTTAAAACTCCAACCAAGAAAATTCGCAACAATTTCTCTAACAATTTTCTCCCCCCCTTTTTCAACCCTTTAACAAAGAAGAAAAGTAGGCATTTAAAGGGGAAAACTAAGGTGAAAAAGAGGGGGGGGGGGGGGGGGGGAGAATGGATTTCATTTCGAAATTCAAATCCGTTAGAAGATAAGATGCCAGCACTAATAGGAATAAATCTCCAATGGATATAGAAGGAGAACCATTCGATTTGAGGGAAGGACGAGGAGGCGCTGAGATTTCTCCTTCTGGCAGCGAAGGACGACGACAAGGCTGTTGGATCGCTGTGCTTGGTTCTGATTTGGATTCGTCTGTTTTCTCATGGGTTTCAATTTTTTTTGGAGTTTTGGGTTTTACGCGTGAAGGAGCAAGAGGACGCGAGTATCGAGTATTAGTTTTTTGTTCGGATTGGTTCTCATTTTGGGCGTGAGTTTCTGGGTCTCGTTTGTGAAGAAGATGAACTGGGTAGGGGTTTTGGTATAGAATTGAAAGGATGGGTTGGGCCTGGGTTATTTGTTGTGAATTGGAAATTTTGGGGGAAAGTTTGGAGAATGGGCTGCTGGGGTTTTAAGGCAACAGTGCGCTTAGGAATGGGTCATGTGTTTTTCCGAAAAATTGAGAGAAGAGGACCCAATATTCTATTCTTAAATGTTTGAAAGTATGTGAAAGAAAATGGCTAAAACAATAAATAGATATAGCTCAATTGAATATAATTTCTGACTTTGGCCAAAATCTTAAATAGGATAAATTATTAAATTTAATTAACGAGCTTCTTAACTTTAACAAAATTAAAATAATTGACTCAAATATAGATTAATAACTCAAAAAATATAAACTATTTAATAATTAAACTAATTAGCTAACTGTTTAATCAAAACAAAGTATTTCTCAGACAATTTTTGAATATTTAAAAAATATACCGACATATACAAAATTATAAAGATATATTTAAAAATTAAAAATTCCAAAAGTAATAAAATATTTAAATAACATATAAACCATTATTATTATTTATTCATTTTAAAATTTTTCTAAAACTAATTATTTCAAATCGTCCGAAATAGAAGAAGCTTGAAGACTAATTTATATTGTGGAGGTCAAAAATTGGTGTCAACAACTGTCCCTAGTTTGAATTGGATTGATGAAAGAAATCCGAGGTAAATAAAATTGACAAATCCAACTTTTTTCCAATCACATCTTCATCCTTTAGGAAATGGCTTTGGTACGGACTTTATGAATTATGGCCGAACCCAGAAGTGGGTTTTCTACATATCGTAGGCTATATGACAATTCAGGTCATTTGTAGTTTGAACCGCTTGATTTGATGCACAATTTTTAAGAATCTCAAAGTCATCCTGATCTTAAAATTATGAGGAAATCGGGATGTTCGGGGTTAAGACTTAAGATAGAACACTGGAATATAGCCAAGTTTTCAACAATATCCCGCCTACATATCCCCTAACTTTAGGAATCAAGCTGCTTGTAGTTCTACTCAATCGGTTGAAAGGAAATACCTTTATGCAAGATAACGTTTTGTTTTGGAAAAGTGACAAAGAAAAATCGAGTTTGAAAATGAGGCTTGCAACCTCTTAGCTATGAATGTGGTGCACTTCACACTAACAATTAAGAACTTACACGGACATAATTTCCAAATCTCTTGATGCATTTTGACTCAGATTGGAAAGATGCCTCTAATGAAGATCAGAACTTTCCGGATGGGAAAATGAAATTGGTAAACCTAAAAACCCCACATGCCTTCTAATAGGGGGTTGGTTTGATTGTGGTGGAAGTCACTCCTTATCTCACATCCTAAGAGTTTGAAACTCCTCTTCGGAATATATCCCAGTTCGCTGCTAAGAAAAAGTTCCACGTTGTGCTGCATCCTTATTGATGTTGTCCACACCTGTGGTTTGATTTGAGAATTTATTCTCTTGGATGCTCTCGACAAAGACTGAGATAAAACTCATCATCATAAAAATGTAATTTAAATGAATAGATAGCTTCTTTTACCTTGTTGACACTTAGTCATTCTCCTTGAACGTTTAATGTCATTTTCTTCATCTTGACGTTAAGCCAATAAAACTTGTATCTCATATTTGCGATCGAGTTCTTCTAATGTATTCTTTCTTTGATAATGAAATAATAAAAATATAAATTAATGTAATATATTGATGGCTCTCTTGATGACATTTTTGCTAATGAAAATAATGATGATGACTCTCATTGGTAAGATGACGATAATGCATTACTAGGATGATATTGATCCATTGGTAGGAAACATGATAGGATGATGATGACTCTCCATCGATAGGATGATGATGTTGATGCTACATTGAAAGGATATATGATTCTTCATTCATAGTATGATGATAATGATAGGATAATTATGTTGCTTTATCGATACAATGATGATGCATTGATCCATTAGTAGCATAATGTTAATCAGTTGGTTGTATAATGATAATGATCCATTACTAGGATAACTCTAATAAATATTCGTTGGTGAGATGATGTTAATCCATAGGCAGGACATTAACAAGGATCCATTGATAGGATAATAATGATCCATTGGTAGCATGACGATAATGATCCATTGATAGGATAATGTTGATGATCCATTGGTAGAATAATGATGATCTATTGGTAGGATGACGATAATGCTCCATTGATAGGACAATGTTGATGATCCATTGGTAGGATAATGATGATCCATTGGTAGGATAACATTGATGATCCATTGGTAGTATAATGATGATCAATTGGTAGGATGATTATAATGATCCATTGATAGATAATGTTGATCCATTGGTAGGATAATGTTGATGATCCATTGGTAGGATAATGATGATTCAATGGTAGGATGATGATAATGATCCATTGATAGGACAATTATGATGATCCATTAGTATGATAATAAAGATCTATTGGTAGGAAAACGTTGATGATTCATTGCTAGGATAATGATGATCAGTTGGTAGGATGATGATAATGATCCATTGATAGGATAATGTTGATCCGTTGTTAGGATAATGTTGATCCATTGGTAGGATAATGATAATGAAGATGATAAACATTCGTCGATAGGATGATGTTTATCCATTGATAGAATGATGTCTATCGATACCGACCAAAGACGATGCTTCACCGATCAACATAGGTGATCTTTTAGTATCTTCTGAGTGGCAGTATCATCTTAATTGACAATACAAATAAAAATGACCCTAAGAGTAGTGGTATCATCTCATTTGACAATACAATATAAATCACTCTATGGGTAGTAATATTATCTTGTCTGATAATATGGTGCAGATAACGTCCTCGGGGTATCTTTAGTTGATGGAAAATAGTAAAATGTACTTCGTCTTGATTTTCATTTGTTTTATCTTTGAACACAGTTGAACGTTCATTATGGACGCCGCTTTGTTGGGAATTGAATGAAATAATGTTATTCATATCATCAAATCTTATATATACGCAACATAAAATATTTTCTGCATCCACAAAAAAATGTCAATTTTTGGGAGCTCGTTGCTCTTTTGACTTCTCCCCATTCATTGAATGGAAGAATTTGTTGATTGTGAGGTAAACTTATAGGCCTACATCCACAAAAAAATGTTAGTTTACAAATGAAGTGATCTGTGTCGACCTCTTCGGTTATTTGCTCATTGTCTTGCTATCTCTAGTTGATTTCTCCAATCTTCCATCTCTTGATAGATAAGACAAAATATTTTTTATGTAAAAATAATTGAAATATGGGAATTTTTTTGTAAAGAAAATAGATTTTCAAAATTTAGAATTCGGAAATGGTCACTGTCACGTGTCATGTCATGTCAAGCTTAGTGAACTTCTTTGAGACTAATGCTTACAGACTATCTGATTACTTGTTGGGAAACATTCAATGTTTATATAAGACGTCCATAAATTCCGTCAAAATTTTGAGGCTATCCTCAAAATTTCTGTCCTAGTTAACTGTTATGGTTAATTGTTAACCGTTGGTGAGAAAATTATGGAATTTTTGAGATCTTCTGAAATTTTTTGTCCAAGTTGCAATTCTCAAATTAACTTCACTCTCGACTTTGTTGGAGGGATCTTATTGTTGAGAATTTTTGAGTCACTCTCAAAAATTTTGTCCCAGTTTCTATTATAAAGAAAAAAAAAGTAGAAATCTTACATGAGATATGACTGAGCCGTTTTGGCATCTACGTATCCTGTTGAGGTAGGAATCAGGTCAAACGTAGTTCCCCCTCAACGGTGAACAACAATAAGAAATTTACAAAGAAAATGACCGAGGTTGACATAGGCCGCCTACGTATCTCATTCTTCAGAATTCAGGTTTAACGTAGTTCAAATACAAAGAAAACATTAAAAAGGGGTAAATGGGTGATCGAGGCTGACATAGGCCAACTACGTATCTCATTCTTGAGAGTTCATGTCGGACATACTTCAAATACAAAGAAAATATTAAAAAGGGATGAAGGGGTGACTAAGGTCGACTACGTATCTCATTCTTTAGAATTTAGGTAAGACGTAGTTCATTACAAGGGAGATAAAATTCTAACAAAATGATTACAAGAAAATAACAGTATTACAAGGAAATAACATAAATTTAAATGGAAACCTCACACATAATATCTCTTAATGATATTTAAGTAGATTGATGACTTGTGAGATCTTATGGTTATGCTTGAACATGTAATTTCATCAAACAAATGTATCGATGTGTTTGCTAAGTAAACTGATGAGTTCTTTTTTCTGTGTTTTTGTGAGAAAACTGACCTCTTTTGAATTTGATTTCTAGGGTATTTTGAACTTTCTTAAATCTTGAACCAATCATTTTGGTATCATGATCTATTTATTGTAGTCCTTAAGTTTGTTTGCATATATACCATTTTGTTCATTCAGCTTGTGAAATGACACTATATTCAAAAATTGAAAATATTTTTACAAGACGAGTGAAGAATCAAGAGCGCAGTGGATGTCCAGTTAGGCGTTTACTCATTTAGCTCGCTTTTAGTACGACAGGAATCTCAATCATCTCTTTAAGCACAATATCACCTTATTTAAACAAATTTTTGATTCCTTTCCCTATATAACTTTGCATTGGAAAAGACTGATATAAGTGAGACAATGATTTTGGAAAAGCTTGGTCGATCTTCTTTCTGTTCTGACCCTCTTTCTGCACTAGAGCAAAAGCTTTCTGAGATGTCACGATCACAAATTCAGATATCTCTTTTGGTTGGAGAAGCTACAACCTTCTCAAGATTTTCAAGGTTGGTTGAGATTATAACTTTCTCTACATTCAGATCTTCTTCGACTTCAACCATATTAATAGTCACCCCTTTATGATTTGACTTGGGGTTGCTATTTAACATTAGGAGTGGCTGACTGTAGAGTGACAGCCTTTTTATCTATCAAGTCTTGAATTTTTTGTTTCAAGTTGATATAATCCTCAGTAATATAACCAGATCCTCCTGAACGATAAGCACTGTGAAGATTGGGTTTATAAAACTTGGAGTTGACAATGATATTTTTTGGATCAATTGTCTGTATCAGGCCAGCTAAGTTCAATCTCTCAAAAATTTGTGTTCGTCTCTCAACTAAAGTAGCAAAGACTTTAGCAGGTTTTTCTCAAGATTTGGACAAGGAGTATTGTGCTTATTTCCTGGATGTTACGGTACTTGACGGTAGTTTGGATGATTTTTGTGAGTTGGTGAAATTTGGGTATTGTGAAGCTAGGTAGCTCGGAAAGGTACTTTGGTAGTGCGGAGGTGGAGTTTAGTGACTTGATTAGATATTTGAACAATTGACTGATTGAAATAGGTATTTTTATAATGTGGAGGCGGAGTTTGGTAATTGGAAGGTGGAATTTGATAACTCGATGATAGATTTGGTAATTGGGAGGTGGATTTTGGTAACCCATTAGTGGAGTTTGATAACCTGACTGGATATAACAAGCTAGATATGTGTTTTGTAGAGCTCGAGGATAACCTTTGTAAGGTAAGGGTTTTCTGAAGTGGCCATTTCCATCAGATGTGAAGCAAATGGAAGACACATCTTCTCTCTTCTGTATCAACAATCCTGAAGATTTGGTTGGGGGGGGGTGCAACACAAAAAATCTTTCCGATTTTAATCCCATATTTGGTAGCCTCACCTACATTGACTATCTCAGCACATTTTGCTCCAATGAGCAATATTATCATGTCGTAACACAATGGATCTTTAATGCGTATGGATACTTCAACGATCTCTATATCATACATAGAGGGTCGAACCTGTGCGACCTCTTTCCTCCACTTATAGGCATATTTACAATAACTTTCAGTGGATTTCTGTTTGATTTTCTCCAAAGAGTAGCAACCACCTACGATCTCCACATTATTAGGGAATTTTTCGACCAAATCAATAGCTAGTTCATTCTAGCTAGATCGTTGCTTTATATCATGAGATGTAAACCATTTTAACTCTTCTCCAATTAAACTTTGGCTAAGGAGCCGCATTAACAAGGCTTCATTCTTTCCAACTCCTACGAGTTGGTCACATTAGGCTCTCAGGTGCGCCAATAAATATCGTGTTCCTCCAGAAGTATCAAATTTTTGCACTTTTAACCCTTCAGGGTGGTCGAGATTTGGATGGAAGTATAAATCCTCATAACTCAATCCATCAACTTCAGGAATATATTGTAAATCTTTTATGGCTTTCCTGATCTCTCCCATTATATTCAACTTGACTGCCTCTTCTTTTGATCTCCACACTATCTCATTTGCCTCATAGTAATCAAGCTAAAAAAAGTTGGCATAAGGTTAATTTGGAATCGAAATTTGAAAAGTAGCATTTTGAGGCAATGACGGATCAATGGAGGGATTCTGGGTATTTTGAGTGGCTTGGTAATTTTGGGGGAAAGTCTTGGGGTTGGTATGTTGATTTTTGTGATGGGGGAAGGTTTGCGTATTGCTAAAATTTTGATTGTAAGGGGGAGGGCAATTTTGCGGGTTAGATTTCTATGGAGGAGGGATGGTTTGAGAATTGGTACTTTGAGGGTAAGGTGGTGCTCGATAGGAAACGGTGGCGTAATGGGTATTGGGGCTAGTTAAGTTGATGGTGGAAGGGTTGTGAATTGGGTTGGAGGGTTGGTTAGTGAAATGTTCTCCACTTGAATTCAGAGGAGCATAGTAGAGTGGAGGCCTCCCATTGTTGCATTAGTTGCGCAATCAATTCATTTTGTTCAACGGTGGAGGACTGATCCATGATAATATCATTCAGGCAAATCTCATCATTGTTATCACCTATTATTTCCTTTCCTTTTTGCAAACTTTGATCAGGGAAGGAATCTTTGAAGGCCATAGATTTTGTGAAATAAGGATGATCAGTCAACTTATTAACACAGATCAATTCAAAATACCTGAAGGTAATAAAGAATACAAGATATGACAAATAGGTGTAAACACACAAGGGTTGCTTCGATATGACAAATAGGTGTAAACACACAAGGGTTGCTTCGATATAGAGAAATATCTAAATAGACAAGAATTTTTCTACTTGACTTTGGGATTAGTGAATCAAAGATGTTGAGTTGAGCCAAGACAAGTCGATTTCATTGCTGTACTTCTAATTTCTGAATGACATGAAATACTATTCTCCTTGCAAGAGTTGGAATGATAAAATTTCTCAAAATGGGGACCGAACCTTGGAAGACTACCTACGTATATCACAGAGGATAATTTAGGTCCTGCATTGTTTGACTGCCTTGAATCTCTTTCATTTTGAGGTGGCGAACCTTTTTCTAGTATAAGAGAGTAATATTTTGTAACGACCTGTTTAGTCGTTCTGAGCAGCAGATTTTATTTCTGAAAAAACAAGCTGAGGCGACGGACCCCACGACGGACCGTCATGGGCACGACAGACCGTCGTAGGGTCTTGTTTCAAAACACTTAGAAAAACTGAAAATTGGGTACTGAAATCGACTCTCTGAACTTCGTAACGGAATGGCAGGACGGACCGTCACAGATGTGACGGACCGTCACAGATGTGACGGACCGTCACAGATTCTTCAGAGAAATTGAGTCTCTGAACTCTGTGATGGGCAGCAGGACGGACCGTCGCAGGCGCGACGGGCCGTCACAGACTGCGAAATCCCAGTCTGGGTCGGATTTCTTGATACGTTTTAAGGGACGTTTTTGACTATTCTTGCCTTAATTATAAAGTTAGTGGGTTAATGTTAATAAGTCTAATTACTTGGGGGTTAAAAGAGGTAACCTTAAGTTAATTAGTGGGTTATTATTGCCATGTTTTACACTTGATTATATGTTAATTAGGATAAGAGAAAGAGGGTTTGAATAAGAAAAATAGAAAGAACAAAGAGAAAACAGAAAAAGAAAGAGAAACGAAGAGGATAGCAAGGATTTTGAGAAGATAACTTGTTGATCGCAATTCTTCGGTGGAGGTAGGTTATGGTTTCTCTTACGATATTCGTAGTAAACTCTTAATAGAGAATGATATGTATTGATAATATTGTAAACCCTGCTATGTGCTTAATTGTATGCTTGCATGAATGTAACTATATAATTGTGATTATATAAGCATGATGAAGTTATTGAATCCCAAATCTTGCAAAATCTTAATCTCTTTGTTCATAATGAGGCCTTGGTATAAAAGAAGGCGTGATGAACTAAAATAATGGGATTGATGATGCCTTGGTAAGAAAGAAGGCTTGATGAATTGATGGAAGGAGATTAGGGGATCGGGTGTCACGAACCGACACATAGATTTAGGGGATCAGAGTGTCACGTACCGACACAAGAGGATTATTGAATATTGAGGGAGCGGAGTGTCACGTACCGACACAAGAGAAATAAAGATAATGAATCTTGAAAGATGTTAATATACTCAATGTAATGAACATGATTCCCAAATGAGTATGGTATTGAGGCTTGAGTCCTCATGTGTGAACTTGACGGTAATTGTTAATGATATAGTATTTGTTGTTGCTACATGTTGAGTATCATAGTTGATTTTATGATATTACTTGGTATATATTGATTTATATTTTGAGTTGGCCGATGATATCTACTCAGTACCCGTGTTTTGTACTGACCCCTACTTTTATGTTTTCTTCTTGTGGAGTGCAGCAAACGTGCCATCGTCTTCAACTCAACAGTAATTCAAGCCATTCTTACTACATCGGAAATTCAGGGTGAGCTAATGCTTCTAGCTTGGACTGGATCTTCTTCTCCAAGTCTTGATGCCTTGAACTTCCGGCATGGACTAGCTTCTTATGTATTTTTAGCTTTTAGAATACTCTTAGTTTAGTCATTTGATCGTAGATGTTCTTGTGATGATGACTTCCAGATTTTGGGGAATAATAGATGTTGAATTTTAGAAGTTAATGAATTGGTCTTTATTTAATGAGTTTAAGTCTTCCGCATTACTTTCTGTTGATATTATATTGAAATATTAAGGTTAGATTGGTTGGTTCGCTCACATAGGAGGGTAAGTGTGGGTGCCAGTCGCAACCCGGTTTGGGTCGTGACAAACTTGGTATCAGAGCATTAGGTTCGTTGGTCTCATCACACAAGAACGAGTCTAGTAGAGTCTTAAGGAACGGTAGGGGGACGCCTTTACTTTTCCTTGAGAGGCTATAAGACTTTAGGAAAATTCCATTCTTTCTTTCTTCTTTCGTGCTATTACTTGGGTCCAATTGGTATCTAGGTGATACAAATTGGTATCTGACCATCTTCACTCTATTTCGCAGATGGATAGAACTAGAGCAACGACTATGCCAACACCAACACCAGCACCAGCGGGACAGGGTGCGTCTGAGCCAGCCACTGGGGCTGTAGCTCGAGGAAGAGCAGCGGCAAGAGGCCGTGGTAGAGGTCGTGGGAGGACGTCTTCTAGGGGAAGAGGACGAGCACCTAGCCCATCTGATACTACGGCAGTGACTCTTCCACCGACTGAGGAAGTAATAAGAGAAGGGGAGGATGGGGAAAATGAACAAGTGCAGAATGAGGGATTGCCACCCCAACCTACCCCAGAGATGATCAATCAGGTTCTCGCCTATCTCAGTGGGTTGTCTGATCAAGGTCAGGCACCTCCAGTGTTTTCTGCACCAACACCTCCGGTTTAAGAGGTACAACATGCAGCCGCTATGTCTCCTCGTATGGATGCCTCATTAGATATAGGCACGCTTCCACGTCTGACTACTGGGCCTATAATGACAAATGATCAGCATGAACTTTTCAGTAAGTTCTTGAAATTGAAACCTCCAGTCTTCAAGGGTACTGAATCTGAGGATGCTTACGATTTTCTGGTTGACTGTCATGAGCTACTACACAAGATGGGTATTGTAGAACGGTTTGGTGTTGAGTTCATGAGTTATCAGTTTCAAGGGAACGCCTAAATGTGGTGGCGGTCACATGTTGAGTGTCAACCAACAGAAGCACCACCTATGACTTGGGCGTCATTCTCTAGCTTGTTTATGGAGAAGTATATCCCTCGCACATTGAGGGATAGGAAAAAGGATGAGTTCTTGAGCCTAGAGCAAGGCAGGATGTCGGTCAATGCATATGAGGCTAAGTTTCGTGCACTATCCAGATATTCCACCCAACTTTGTTTCAGTCCACAAGAGCGGATTCGTCGTTTTGTGAAGGGGTTGAGGTCAGAGTTGCGGATTTCAGCCTTACAGGTAGCGGCTACGGCAAAATCCTTCCAAGAAGTGGTAGATTTCGTGGTAGAGGTGGAAGGAGTGAAGCCAGATGAATTCACCATGGCATCGACATCAAAGAGGTTTCGAAAGGGAGGTGAGTTTAATGGTTCTTACTCTAGAGGACAGGGTTCCAGAGGTTACTCAGTTCGACCAATTCAGTCTTCACTACAGACTGTAGTTGGGGGTCCACCTCAGACTGGTCAACACTCATCTGAGAGACCTATGCTTGACTCCAGAGAGTGTTATGGATGTGGGGAGACTGGACATATTAGGAGGAATTGTCCAAAACAGAGTTATAGACCCCCAATGGCTAGAGGTAGAGGTGGTCATGGTAGAGGCCGTTATTCTGGAGGACGTGGTGGTCGAGGTAATGGTGGTCACCAAAATGGTCAAGGTGATGGGAAAACTGGAGCCTCTACATCACAACATGGTAGGGGCAACGGACAAACAAACGAAAGGGCCCATTGTTACGCTTTCCCTGGGCGGTCTGAAGCGGAGGCATCTGATGCTGTCATCACAGGTAATCTTCTGGTTTGTGATTGCATGGCTTCTGTATTGTTTGATCCTGGATCCACGTTTTCTTATGTATCTTCCTCATTTTCTAATGGTCTAAATTTACATTGTGAATTACTTGATATGCCTATTCGTGTTTCTACTCCGGTGGGTGAGTCTGTGGTAGTTGAAAAGGTATATAGGTCCTGTTTGGTGAACTTTGTGGGGAGCAACACTTATGTAGATTTGGTTATCTTAGAAATGGATGATTTTGATGTAATTCTGGGTATGACTTGGCTTTCTCCGCAATTTCCGATCTTGGATTGTAATGCTAAAACGGTGACGTTAGCCAAGCCTGGGACAGATCCGTTAGTGTGGGAGGGTGACTACACTTCCAATCCGGTGCGTATCATCTCCTTTCTTCGTGCTAAGAAAATGGTTAGTAAAGGGTGTTTAGCTTTCTTGGCACATCTCAAGGATGACACTACCCAAGTACCTTCGATTGAGTCGGTTTCGGTGGTCCGTGAGTTTCTGGATGTGTTCCCTACAGATCTTCTTGGTATGCCACCAGATAGGGATATTGATTTCTGTATTGACCTTGAACCGGGTACTCACCCCATTTCGATACCCCCTTATAGAATGGCTCCCGCGGAGTTAATAGAGTTAAAAGCCCAACTTCAAGAGTTGTTGAACAAAGGCTTTATTAGACCAAGTGCATCTCCTTGGGGTGCTCCGATTTTGTTTGTGAAGAAGAAGGATGGGAGTTTTCGGATGTGCATAGACTACCGGCAGTTGAACAAGGTAACCATAAAGAACAAGTATCCTCTTCCCCGCATTGATGACTTGTTTGATCAGTTACAAGGTGCTTGTGTCTTCTCTAAGATTGACTTGAGATCCGGTTATCATCAATTGAAAATACGGGCAACGGATGTGCCAAAGACTGCTTTTCGAACGATGTATGGGCATTACAAATTTGTAGTGATGTCTTTTGGTCTTACGAATGCCCCTGCTGCGTTCATGAGCTTGATGAACGGGATTTTTATGCCATATTTGGACCTTTTCGTGATCGTATTTATTGATGATATATTGGTATACTCAAAGAGCAAGAAGGAACATGAAGAGCATTTGAGAATGGTATTGGAAATGTTGAGAGAGAAAAAGCTTTATGCCAAGTTCTCTAAGTGTGAGTTTTGGCTAGATGCAGTGTCCTTCTTGGGGCACGTGGTTTCTAAGGATGGAGTGATGGTGGATCCTTCTAAGATTGAGACAGTGAAGAATTGGGTAAGACCTACTAATGTGTCAGAAATAAGGAGCTTTGTTGGGTTAGCTAGCTACTACCGTCGATTTGTCAAGGGATTCTCTTCTATTGCTTCCCAATTGACGAACTTGACTAAGCAGAATGTTCCATTTGTATGGTCGGACGAATGTGAGGAAAGCTTTCAGAAGCTCAAGACTTTGTTGACTACCGCACCTATCCTTACCTTGCCAGTAGAGGGTAAGAACTTCATTGTTTATTGTGATGCATCCTATTCGGGTTTGGGTGCAGTGCTAATGCAAGAGAAGAATGTGATTGCTTATGCTTCAAGACAATTAAAAGTGCATGAACGTAACTATCCAACTCATGATTTGGAATTGGCTGCGGTAGTGTTTGCATTAAAGCAATGGAGACACTATTTATATGGGGTTAAGTGTGAGGTCTACACGGATCATCGTAGCCTTCAGTATGTATTTATTCAGAAGTATTTGAACTTGAGGCAACGGAGATGGATGGAGCTACTAAAGGACTACGATATCACTATCTTGTATCATCCGGGAAAAGCGAATGTTGTAGCGGATGCTTTAAGTAGACAGGCGGGAAGCATGGGAAGTCTAGCTCACTTGCAAGCTTCTAGACGCCCATTGTCTAGAGAGGTTCAGACTCTAGCTAATGACTTGATGAGATTAGAAGTAAATGAGAAGGGAGGATTGTTGGCTTCTGTGGAGGCAAGATCTTCCTTTCTTGACAAGATTAAGGGAAGACAATCTGATGATGAGAAACTGCGCAGAATTCAAGATAAGGTATTGCGAGGAGAGGCTAAGGAAGCACAAATTGATGAGGAAGGTGTTTTGAGAATCAAGGGAAGGGTATGTGTGCCCCGTGTTGATGATTTGATCAACACTATTCTGACAAAGTCTCATAGTTCAAGGTATTCGATACATCCGGGTGCAACCAAGATGTACCGTGACCTAAAGCAACACTTTTGGTGGAGTAGAATGAAGCGTGATATTGTGGATTTTATTGCCAAATGTCTAAACTGTCAACAAGTAAAGTATGAACACCAAAGGCCCGGAGGAACACTTCAGAGAATGCCCATTCAGGAATGGAAGTGGGAAAGAATTGCAATGGATTTTGTGGTTGGTCTTCCAAGGACAATGGGTAAGTATGACTCTATTTGGGTGATTGTTGATAGGTTAACTAAGTCTGCTCATTTTATTCCGGTTAAGGTGACTTATAATGCCGAGAAGTTAACCAAGATCTATATCTCAGAAATTGTTCGATTGCATGGGGTTCCACTATCCATCATATCAGATAGAGGTACACAGTTTACTTCTAAGTTTTGGAAAACATTCCATGCGGAATTGGGTACTAGGTTGGACCTTAGTACTGCGTTCCATCCTCAGATCGATGGTCAGTCTGAGCGAACGATTCAAGTGTTGGAGGATCTGCTTCGTGCATGTGTGATAGAATTTGGTGGTCAGTGGGATAGCTTCTTACCCTTAGCGGAATTTTCATACAATAATAGCTATCACTCAAGCATTGATATGGCTCCATTTGAAGCATTCTATGGTAGGAGATGTAGGTTCCCCATTGGTTGGTTTGATGCGTTCGAGGTTAGACCTTGGGGTACTGATCTTCTGAGAGATTCGATGGAGAAGGTGAAATCTATTCAAGAAAAGCTTCTAGCAGCTCAAAGTAGACAGAAGGAGTATGCAGATCGGAAGGTTAGAGACATGGAGTTTATGGAGGGTGAACAAGTTTTGCTGAAGGTTTCGCCCATGAAAGGGGTGATGCGGTTTGGTAAAAGGGGTAAGCTAAGTCCAAGGTACATTGGTCCCTTTGAAGTACTTAAGCGAGTAGGGGAGGTGGCTTATGAGTTAGCCTTGCCTCCAGGGCTGTCCGGAGTGCATCCGGTATTCCATGTGTCGATGTTAAAAAGATACCATGGGGATAGAAATTACATTATCCGTTGGGATTCAGTTTTGCTTGATGAGAATTTGTCTTATGAGGAGGAACCTGTTGCCATTCTAGATAGAGAAATTCGCAAGTTGATATCAAGGGAGATTGCATCCATCAAAGTTCAATGGAAGAATCGACCCGTTGAAGAAGCCACTTGGGAGAAGGAGGCGGATATGCGAGAAAAATACCCATATATGTTTACAGATTCAGGTACTCCTTTTCACCCTTGTTTTCCTTCTTGTGATCGTTCGGGGACGAACGATGGGTAAATTGGTATCTATTGTAATGACCTGTTTAGTCGTTTTGAGCAGCAAATTTTATTTCTGAAAAAACAGGCTGAGGCGACGGACCCCACGACGGATCGTCATGGGCACGACGGACCGTCGCAAGGTCTCATTTCAAAACACTTAGAAAAACTGAAAATTGGGTACTGAAATCGACTCTCTGAACTTCGTAACGGAATGGCAGGACGGACCGTCACAGGTGTGACGGACCGTCACAGATTCATCAGAGAAATTGAGTCTCTGAACTCTGTGACGGGTAGCAGGACGGACCGTCGCAGGTGCGACGGGCCGTCACAGACTGCGAAATCCCAGTCTGGGTTAGATTTCTTGATACGTTTTAAGGGATGTTTTTGACTATTCTTGCCTTAATTATAAAGTTAGTGGGTTAATGTTAATAAGTCTAATTACTTGGGGGTTAAAAGAGGTAACCTTAAGTTAATTAGTGGGTTATTATTGCCATCTTTTACACTTGATTATATGTTAATTAGGGTAAAAGAAAGAGGGTTTGAATAAGAAAAATAGAAAGAACAAAGAGAAAACAGAAAAAGAAAGAGAAACGAAGAGGATAGCAAGGATTTTGAGAAGATAACTTGTTGATCGCAATTCTTCGGTGGAGGTAGGTTATGGTTTATCTTACGATATTCGTAATAAACTCTTAATAGAGAATGATATGTATTGATAATATTGTAAACCCTGCTATGTGCTTAATTGTATGCTTGCATGAATGTAATTATATAATTGTGATTATATAAGCATGATGAAGTTATTGAATCCCAAATCTTGCAAAATCTTAATCTCTTTGTTAATAATGAGGCCTTGGTATAAAAGAAGGCGTGATGAACTAAAATAATGGGATTGATGATGCCTTGGTAAGAAAGAAGGCTTGATGAATTGATGGAAGGAGATTAGGGGATCGGGTGTCACGAACCGACACGTAGAATTAGGGGATCGGGTGTCACGAACTGACACATAGAATTAGGGGATCGGGTGTCACGAACCGACATGTAGAATTAGGGGATCGGGTGTAACGAACCGACACGTAATATTAGGGGATCGGGTGTCACGAACCGACACGTAGAATTAGGGGATCAGGTGTCACGAACCGACACGTAGTATTAGGGGATCGGGTGTCACGAACCGACACGTAGATTTAGGGGATCGGGTGTCACGAACCGACACATAGATTTAGGGGATCGGGTGTCACGAACCGACACATAGATTTAGGGGATCGGAGTGTCACGTACCGACACAAGAGGATTAATGAATATTGAGGGAGCGGAGTGTCACGTGCCGACACAAGAGAAATAAAGATAATGAATCTTGAAAGATGTTAATATACTCAATCTAATGAACATGATTCCCAAATGAGTATGGTATTGAGGCTTGAGTCCTCATGTGTGAACTTGACGGTAATTGTTAATGATATAGTATTTGTTGTTGCTACATGTTGAGTATCATAGTTGATTTTATGATATTACTTGGTATATATTGATTTCTATTTTGAGTTGGCCGATGATATCTACTCAGTACCCGTGTTTTGTACTGACCCCTACTTTTATGTTCTCTTCTTGTGGAGTGCAGCAAATGTGCCATCGTCTTCAACTCAACAGTAATTCAAGCCAGTCTTACTACATCGGAAATTCAGGGTGAGATAATGCTTCTAGCTTGGACTGGATCTTCTTCTCCAAGTCTTGATGCCTTGAACTTCCGGCATGGACTAGCTTCTTATGTATTTTTAGCTTTTAGAATACTCTTAGTTTAGTCATTTGATCGTAGATGTTCTTGTGATGATGACTTCCAGATTTTGGGGAATAATAGATGTTGAATTTTAGAAGTTAATGAATTGGTCTTTATTTAATGAGTTTAAGTCTTCCGCATTACTTTCTGTTGATATTATATTGAAATGTTAAGGTTAGATTGGTTGGTTCGCTCACATAGGAGGGTAAGTGTGGGTGCCAGTCGCAACCCGGTTTGGGTCGTGACATATTTGAAAAGGGAATCTTGAACTTTGTTGGGAAACTAAATTCTCATAGAGTTTTTGGACGGACTTTTGATAATTACTTGATATTTGTGATTAGGGGAAAATTTCCCAAAAATAGTGGGATAGAACATCTTCAATAAAGCAACATATTTAAGAAATAATATATAACATTTAAACAATTATTTCATTCTAAACAGATATGTAACCCTTTTGGGCCAAGGGTAGGCCTAACGATTTGAGGGATGTGTACATTATCTGAAACATTCCATTGTCGTAAAACTCAAATTTATACCAACTTTATGAATAAACTTAATGGGGATATATAATAGGGAAATGGGATACAAATGATTAATCTCATGTAGGGGTATAACCCTAAACTATACCTCCGTGAAAGGTCCTTCAAACTTGATTTCTTCTCACCTCTGAATGTTGACGCCTTTGGTGGAGTAGTGGCTTGTAAAACTCTTTCTTCTACTAAGGTAGGAAATAATTTACTCCTTTCCTTAAGGACGATGACTTTTCAAATGACTATACATCCTTCAAATTTAAACAAATAAATATGATCGTCCGTTTAGGCCACGGGCCGTTTTGCACTCAAGGTGGTCTTTCTAATGAACCCAAAACCCACCTTGGGTATTGAGTCATCTTAGTTCAATATGCTAAAAAGAATTTGGTTTCACTCTACACTAGTTGACCAAGAGTTGGTTTAGATAAAACCTGGTTACTCGAGTTGGACAAACTACGGGTTGAAAACTAATAAACGACGTTGGATGACTAAAAACCAAGTATTCGTTTATCACTTCCAAAAAATATGACTTGTGCTTTTCTGAAGGACAGTCGTGGTAAGCCACGTAAGTGTCATTTTCCTAATGCAATTTATTTGTCTTTTAGCGGAATAAGATGCCATAAAATGAAACATTTCATAATACAATAAAGAAGACTAATAAACAATTAATCACATATCAAAACAAGTTAATTTTAAGGTTTAAACCATTCAATTTCCCATCGAAGTTGCCATTCGGTTTTATTTAAAAAATCTAAAAATGACAGGATTAGAGTCGCCATTTAATTTTTGAAGAAAAAGCAAGAAAACTTATTCTTAAAGGACGACGAGCTGGAATCGGTGGGCTCGGGTCTGATTTGGATTTGTTTGCTGTTGGGTTTCAATTTTTTTATTCTGGAGTTCTGGGTTTTACGCATTTGAGGATGAAGAGGACCCAAGTATCTACTGCTCATTTTTTGTTCGGGCTGATTCTTGTTTTGGGTCGCGTGTTTCTAGGTCTCATTCGCGAAGAGGATGAACAAGGGTTGGAGTTTTGGTATTGAATTGAAAGGATAGGTTAGGCCTGGGTTATTTGTTGTGAATTGGAAATTTTGGGGGAAATTTTTGAGGATTGGTTGTTGGGATTTTAAGGCAACAGCGGGCTTAGGAATGGGTCATGTGTTTGCTGAAAAATTGGGAGAAGAGGACCCAATATTGATTTCGTAAAGATTTGAAAGTATGTCTAAGAAAATGTCTAAAATCTTAAATCGATATAGCCAAATTGAATATAATTTGCGACTTTGACTAAAATCTTAAATAGGATAAATTATTAAAATTTAATTAACGAGTTTCTCAATTTTAACAAACTTAAAATAATTGAATTAAATATAACCTATTGAATAATCAAACTAATTAACTAAATATTTTATTAAAAAAAATATTTGTGAGACAATTTTTGAATATTTATAAAATATACCGACCATATATATTGATATTTAAAAATTCCAAAAGTAAACAAATTATTTAATTAACATATAAACCATTATTATTATTTATTTATTTTTAAATTTTTCTAAACCTAATCATTTCAAATCGTCTGATATAGAAGAAGTTCGATGATTAATTTATATTGTGGAGGAATTTGGTGTCAACAACGCCTCTTTCTTCTCTTTTTTGGTATAAGTTTTATTAATTTTTGTAATGAATCGCTTAGGATAAAATCTGACTAGAATATTAGGCTAAAATTGAAAAAATGACATAGTTTAGTGATACAATAATTAGGGAAAATCCCAACTATCCCTGAACTAAAATGTATCTAGATGACTGAAAAACCTGACCAACGGACCAGAGGTCGACAGATGGTCCGTCCTCTTAGTTCATCATCAGGATTTAGAGATGGGGAACTACGAAATTGAACGACAGACCATTGTCCCAGCTATGGTTCGTAGTCTTGCCATTGGATAACATTTTTTTGGAAATTCTAGGTGGCCTACCTTCGGGCCACACCTACGGTCCATAGGTGTCCTCCGTCGATGGCACCTGTAAGTTCTGAAAAGTTTAATGTTTCCCATATCGAATTCAGGTTGTTACATTATATTTCCCTTGGAAACATTTGTCCTTGAATGTAGTCTAAACTTGCGGGATGAGGAGGGTTGCAATCCCTGCCACAAAGTACTTGAAACTGGAATTTGACTGAACGAAGTTCCAACAACATGCAACTGTGCTAGAAATGCAAGAACAACTGAAGGAACATGATACTAATACATATTTTATGCAAGAATAAACTAAGAGACTGGAGAGTAACTATCATTTCAAGCTGAAATGGAATAACAAGGAAAGAGATGAGGATACTTGGCCTTTATGGCTGCTTTTGCTTTCGAAACTGCTTTATCTATGGACCGAATCCTCCACAAAACCTTTACTGAAGTGAATCTTTATTTCTCAACCTACAAACCTGCGGCTAAGAAGTATCCTTTATAGGCACAGTCTCTAATGTCACTATACATGACGGATCACACACATATTGTTTTTACAAGGAAATGTTTTAGACTGGATGAACCCCAACTAGTTTTATTCGCAGTTCTATATCATAAGCCACTTTACCAACCCTTTTAAGGTTTATGAAAGGAATTACATATCTCGGACTAAGCTTCCCCTTATTTCGAAATCTAATCACTCCGTTCATAAGTGACACTTTCAGGAGAACCTAATCATCAATCTCAAACTCTAAGTCCCTTCTCCTTATATATGCATAGAACATTTGATGACTTTGGGCTGTCTTTAGTCTATCTGTGATGAGCTAAAATTTTTCCATAGCGTCATAAACAAATTTTGGTCCAATCAGTGCTGTTTCACCTATTTCAAGCCAACAAACAAGAGATCTGCATCTATGCCTATATAATTCCTCATAAAGGGCCATCTGAATGCTGAAATTGAATATATTATTATAGGCGAACTCTATGAGAGGTAGGTGATAAACCTAATTGCTCTTAAAATCGACCGCACAAGCTCTCAACATGTCCTCTAAGGTATGAATGGTATGTTCTATCTGACCATCAATTTGTAGATGAAATGTCATATTGAGATTTACCTGAGTACCAAGACCTTTCTTAAATGATTTATAGAAACGAGAGGTAAACTGAGGACCTCTATTTGAGATTATAGACATGGTAAATCCATGCAATCTACGTGATTATCTGATTGATGTTGAATATAGCATAGTCCTTTGTAGAACGTGTAGTCTTTACAACCAAGAAGTGACTGAACTTAGTAACTCTATCTACTATCACCCAAATAGAGTCATGATACCTGAGAGTACGAGGTAACCCATAATGAAGTCTATGCTTATCACTTCCCACTTCCATGTAGGAATGTTAATCTATTTAGTCATACTTCCAGGTTTATGATTTTCCACCTTAACCTTCGACAATTATGAAACTTAGCCACAATATCTGCTACATCTATCTTCATGACATTCCACGAAAAGACTTCCCACAGATTACGGTACATCCTAGTAGAACCTGGATGAAAGGAATACATAGATTTATGGGCTTCTGTTAGGATCTGCTGCCTTAACTTACCCATCATAGTAACACATAGGCAACCCTAGTAATGAAATATACCATCTCCCCCTTGGGAGACAACCTCAACTTTTTTCTGATGAACTACACCTTTCAAATGAAGCAATATAGGATCACTATCTTGATTTTACTTAACCTTCATTACCAATGAACATTCTCACCTATTCAGAACTATCACAACATCACTGAATATGTTCATAAGGTAAACTCCTAAGAGAGTAAGCCGGTGAAATTCTTTGGCTAATTCCCTCTTTTCGTTCTCAACATGTTCTACACTACCCATAGACAGTCTTCTGAGAGCATCCACTACTACATTGGCCATACAAGGATCGTAAAACACATTGATGTCATAGTCCTTGAGGAATTTAAGACACTTCCTATGGAGAAAATTTGGTGAACACATACTAGAGGCTCTTATGATCAGTGAACACATCCACGTGAACTTCACAAAAGTGATGTGTCAAATTTTTCAGGGAAAATACTATGACTACAAGATTAGGGTCATTAGTCAGGAAGTTCTTCCTCATTCCTAGAGTAAATGAGTTGCATACTCTTCCTCATTCCTTGAGCAAATGAGGATATAATAATAAATACGATAACGAACAAGTCCAAATACTTCTTGAACACCTTTTTAATCAAGTCCATGAAAGTTGCAAGAGCACATTTTAGCCCAAATGACATAACTATAATTTCATAATGACCATACCGAGTTTGGATGATATCCTAATCTGTGGTCTATCATCAAAAAATAAGTATCTGTGACTTTGAGCTGGTGATATCCTAATCTGTGGTCTATCATCAAAAAATAACTAGTAAACTAAAGTTGGTCAAACAAGTCATAAATATGTGGAATAGGATTCTTGCTCTTGATAGTGATTTTGTTCAACTGATGATAGTCAATGTACTTTCTCAAAGAACCATCCTTTTTTTCATTATCAATATTGGAGCACCTCATAGCGATATACGATGTTTGATTAAGACCTTATTTAGAAGTTCTTTAATATGTTATTTCAATTCCTTAAGCTTAGTTGGAGTCATTCTGTAAGGATGAATCAAAATAGGCTAGGTATCTAGAAAGAGATCAATTTTGAAGTCGATTTCCCTTTCTGGAGGAACTCCAGAAAGATCTTCTTGGAACACTTCTGGAAAATCAGTTACTACTAGAACTCACTCAAGAGATGGGATTTCAGAGTTTGAATACTTAGCCATAATGAGATGATAGATATACCCTTCAGAGATCATCTTTTTTGTCTTAAGGGAAGAGATAAAATGACCTACAAACGCTGAGCTACTACCTTCCATTCTAAGGTTTGCTCATTTGGAAACAAAATCCAAATGATCCTAGTTCTACAATCAATTGAGGCATAACAGGAATGTAATGAATCCATGCCTAGATTGATATCAAAATCTACCCTTTCTAACTCTACAAGATCTGCTGAGGTGACGAGAAAATTAGACATGGAAAATTTTGTAGGTAAGCAACTGAATAGAGATATATAAGAGTTCTAAAAGAGTTTTTTGATTGACATGGAAGTTTATTGCTATATATATGGTTACAAAGGAGGGAGTATCCCTTGGGATAGAACAACACATAAACATCTAAGTGAAAAACTCATAACATACCAGTGACTACATAGAGAATCTTCCTGGTCTCGGCAAGCTTAGAGATCTCACACACACACACACACAAACACACACACACACACACACAAATATCTTTTTATTCCTTTACATATTCAAATTTTAAATACCTCATGTTACGCCAACTATATACAAGATCATAACTATATTTAATTAATGCATCTTTGTATTTATCATGATCACATTTCCCATTTTTATACAAACTTTCTCACAAAAATATATCATCCAAGCCAAGAATCATAATCATTGATAAAATTCACCACAAATCACCAAACTTATTCAATCCTTTCTCACCAAGGTCCCTCATTTAACAAAGTAAAGAAAGTTGTTATTCATATGCAAGAAGATAATACATCCCTCGAAAAGGAGTCGTTCAAGTGTGTATGTCAAAGTTCGTGTGATACTAGTAAATAATGGCAAAAAGTTTGCTATTTCAGGTGATTTATTTGGTTAAGTCGTGTTTATAAAATGTTACATCTCTAAAACAAAATCTTTGATTAAATTTAATTCTATAAAATTATCCTAAAATTAATTTCCCCGTTTAAGGATTTTAATTTCTCTATAATATCTTAAGAGATACTACCTTTATATTCATATGATTTTAGCAAATGGATCATCTCACTGGCAAACTTTTTGTCATTATCTACCAGCATTAAATGAACTTCTTGAATAATATCATAAAGTAGGTATCCTTGTCATACCAATTCTCACTTTAACAAGATTGTATTTATTTCAAAGCTATTGTACACTATTTGCGTTCGAATCAACATTCTAGCTTCATCCATGTTATCATTTTGTGTTTTGATACTCTCGATAGTTTTGAAATAGTGAACAACTTTACAATCTTTTAAAAGCTCTTGTACAGGTGGAATTGGGGTTTGAGTATTGGCTAACTATCACACTTTATGTATAATTTGTATCTAAGTTTTGCGGAAATCATAGGTGGCCACCTAAAGTTAGCATCATTTTTTTACTTAGATACCTTAACTAGGCTTTGGTTAATTAAGCACCTCATATTAGGTTTCACTATGTCATTTTGAAACTTTCATCTGAATTGGCATAATGTGGTTGTCGCACATATTTTAAGCGCGTAAAAAACATAAATTTTGCATTTTTTCCATTTTTTTATTTCTTCTTCTTCTTCTTCTTCTTCTTCTTCTTCTTCTTCTTCTTCTTCTTCTTCTTCTTCTTCTTCTTCTTCTCCTCCTCCTCCTCCTCCTCCTCTCATTCCCACACTTCCTTCACCATCCACCACCATTTATCCAACCTTCATTTTCATTGTCATATTTGAATGTAGCACATGATTTATTTTTTAAAAAATTAACGCAGTGATTATAAATGATTAAGATGTAGAAAATATTATACAAATATTATTCGACAATATGTAGTCTCAATAAATTGCAATCTAATTTTAAAATATTAAAGGCATTTAAGTTTCTCATAATTTTTGTATAACTCTATATGTAAACCTACAGGAACTTGATTCAAGCATGTTGTTTCTTCTTCTTCTTCGACTTCAATTGTGGCACATAAGATTTTTCGTCAATATTCAAATTTCAAATCCTAACTTTTCATTTTCTAATGATTTTGGCTTTTACTTTTTGTTGATCTATAAGATATAGAGATAGTCGAAGAAAAAACAAAAAAAAAACGTAGATCTAATAAAAGGGATGGTGAAAGTCATTATGGTATCTAGGTTATGACTTATGAGTAAAAGCTTGTAATCCAAATTAATGTTAATTTCAAAGATTATGATAGTTTTATTTGAATGAAAAGGATAGAGATCAATTGGAGACATTCAAATAAGGGGTTTTGACATTTTTCTGTAGTTGAGTTTTGAGTTTCTTTATCTTGAGGATCAATGGTTTATTTTGCTGAGCCAGAGGTTGGCTGCATGTCGTCTCCATTGGAGAAGTAAGGGAGAAATATCTTTTAGTTTCTAACTGGCTATATTTGTACAATTATTTCTTGTAGTATGATAAAATTGATTCATGTCTAGTTGGATTTGAAGGAAAGGATAGTGGTATTGTTAATGTCAAATTTGTTTAAGATGCTTATGGTGGTAGTATAGATGGAGATGGTGAGAACAAAGAGGTGTTTAAATTAATATATTTAATTATTAAAATGTAATTTTAGTTAAATCATAATACATCTTTTTATACATACTTATGATATATTGTCCACGTGTCTTCATTTAATTCATTACTTAGACACATCATCATCGAGTATGTTACACTCTCCATAATTTTATTGTTGATTGTAAAAAAGGTGTCAAAGTGACGCGGTAGGATATGACATTTGGTGTCTAAAACGAATAAAGCCTAGTTGAGGTGTCTAAGTGAAAATTGGTGCAATTTTTAGGTAGCCACCCAAGGTTTTGACCAAAGTTGGGTATTTACTAACTTTCGTCAGTTTATTATTATTTTATTGTGTGTTGTGTTGAATGGATGATTATATTACCTATAAAAGGTTTAAGGTTGGTGTCATGATGTGCTTAATTTTTGGATCGTGATAATCTCACATGAACTTAAACTTATCTATTTTTAATGTGTGTTATGTTGGGTTCAGTAAATGAAGATTTAGAAGAATGACAAAGTAACAAGTTAATGCATGGAACTGGTTGACTCACACGATTACATAACCTAGTACGAATAGGACTAGGAGCCGAAAACAATGCAGTCATTGGGGAACTCTGAATCATAAGAGGAAAAGGAACTATTATAACTTTATTGATTCAGATTCAAAGAAGGAAAGGTTGTTTTAAATATATATAGCAAGGTTTTCTACAAAGAATTTTGTGCACTTACATTGAGAGATACGAGTGGAACATAATCTTATTGTGAAAGAGTTCTTATTGAAGATTTGTTGATGTGTTTCAAAGAAACACAGCAAAGAGATTTTTTCTATTTGTTTTTGAGTCGTATCTTAGGTTGTTGTAATTTGTTGGTAGTGAATTTTAGTTAAGTTGGATCTTTGAGTTGAAGCCACTTGAAGATTTGGGACAACATAAACATGAGGATTTGGTTTCTGAGTCTATGAATTAGATGTGTAACTCCTTAGGTTACATTAGTTTTTAATCTTTTGTAGTTTGAAGTTTTTGAGTTAATAAAGGTTTGATATTGAAATTGGTTGTCAATTACAAATGTGCTTACATTGAATTATTGAACACTCTATGATCAGATAGCTAATAAACGATCATTAGAAGAATTACGGAGGTCTAAATTCCAAAAATTGATATCTAAGTGGGTTCTCTTAATCAAGAGTCGAATAAATCACGGTAAGATTACTATGAATTATACACCTTCTCATGGACACACTCAAAGATGAAATATCAATAGTCCACCCTTATTTAATGTACAATACTACTCATCATGTAAGGTGAGTGTCACGCCCCGAGGCTACCCCCTTGAAATAAACACGAGACCTAGGATCACGAGTGACCCAAGCTAACCCTGATCATGCATATAATAAGCATACTAAAACAAATTAACAAAATATACTATGCAGAAGCTTAAAACATGAGATAACTTAAATATTGGGAATACCCAATACTGGTATGAATATATAATATATACTAAAATTTCGAAAATACTAAAAGACTCTCTCCAAACTAAAGTTGAATCAATACAATGTCTGAAAAATCATTTACTGCTTAAAATTGCTGGGACATGCCACAACTAAGTCTAGCAAAACTGAAACTGAAATTAAAAGACTCAAATGTAAAACATGCCTATTGTCCTCGAAGTATTAGGACTCACTACTGATGTTGCTGAGAAAACTAACACCTCTTTCTTCTCTTTTTGCTATAAGTTTCACTAATTTTGGTGGATGAATCGCTTAGGGTAAAATCTTACAAGAATTCTAGGCTAAAACTAAACCAAACGACGTAGTTTAGGGGTATAATAATTAAAATAAATCCCTACTACCCCTAAACTAAAATGCAATTGGATTATCGACAGACTTGACTAACGGACTGTAGGTCGACAAACGGTCATTCCTCTCAGTTCATCATCTAGATTCAAAGAGGGAACTAGGAACTTGAACTACAAATCATGGTCTGAGCTATAGTCCGTAGGCCTTTCATTGGATAAGATTTTTCTAGGAATTCTAGGTGTAAACCAACGGGCCACCTACTGTCCATGGTCCTAACTAAGGTTCATAGATTGCCTCCGTCGATGGCACCTGTAAGTTCTGAAAATATTTGAATTTTTCACATTCTCGAATCCATATTGTTACATTGTAATTTTCTTTGAAACATTTGTCCTTGAATGAAGTGTAAACTAGCTAGATGAGGAGGGAAGGAGCTGCAATCCCTTCCACAAAGTACTTGAAACTTAAATCTAACTTAACTGAGTTCCAACAACATGCAATTGTGCTAAAAATGCAAGAACAACTGAAGGAACATGATACTAAGAGTGATTTTATGCTAGAGTAAACTAAGATACTGGCGAGGAACTATCATCTGAAGCTGAAATAGAATCAAAAGGAAAGAGATGATTATACTTTGCCTTCATGGCTGCTTCTGCTTCCGAAATTGCTCCCTTACAAGCCGACTCCTCCACAAAACCTTCATTGACGCGACTTCTTTATCTCTCAACCTACTAACTTAATGACTAAGAATCTCAACTCAAACATCTTTATAAGTAGGATTATCCTTCATAGACACACTCTATAATGGCACTATGCATTACAGATCACCCACTTTCTCCTTCAACAAGGAAATGTTCAAGACTGGATAAACCGACTAGTTTTGTTGGCAGCTCTATCTCATAAGCCACTTTACCAGCACTTTTTTAGGATTCTATAAAGAACTACATATCCAGATTAAGATTCCCTTTGTTTCAAAATCTCATCACCCACTTCATAAGTGACACTTTTAGGAGAACACAATCATCAATCTCAAACTCTAAGTCCCTTCTGCTTACATGTGTTGAAGACTTTTGTTGACTTTGGGCTGTCTTTAGTCTATCTCTGATGAGCTAAACTTTTTCCATAGCCTCATAAAATTATTCTTTCCTAATTAGTGTTATTTCACCTACTTCAAGCCAGCAAACCTGAAATCTGCATCTATGCCCATATAATCCCTCATAACGGGCCATCTAAAAGGTGGAAGTAACGATATTATTATAGGGGAACTCTATGAGAGGTAGGTGATCATCTCAACTTCTCTTGAAATCGAACCCACAAGATCTCAACATGTCCGCTAAGGTATGAATGGTACGCTCTACCTAACCATCCATGTGTGGATGAAATGTCGTGTTGAGATTTAGCTAAGTACAACGACCTTATAGAAACAAGAGGTAAACTAAGGACCTCTATATGAGCTTATAGGCATCGGAACTCCATGCAACCTATATGACTATTTCATTAATGTAGAGTTTAGCATAGTCCTTTGTTGAATTTGTAGTCTTCATAATCAAGAAGTGACTGAACTTAGTAACTCTATCAATTATCACCTAAATAGAGTCATGAAACCTGTGAGTACGACATAAACCCGTAATGAAGTCCATTCTTATAACTTCCCACATATACGTTGGGATGTTAATCTATTGATTCACACTTCCAGGTTTCTAATGTTCTACCTTAACATTCGAAAATTATGAAACTTAGACACAAAATTTTGTATATCCATCTTATTGCCATTCCACCAAAAACATCCCATAGATCTTTGTGGAACCTAGATTAAAGGAATACCTAGATTTATGGCCTTGTATAAGGATCTAATTCTTCAAATCATCCACCTTAGGAATACATAAGTGACCCTGGTAATGAAGTACGCTATCACCCCCTTGGGAGACAACCTCAACTTTCTGTTGATGAACTACACCTTTCAAATGAAGCAATGTAGGATCACAATCTTGTTTTTTCTTAACCTTCTCTACCAATAAAGATTCTTACCCATTATGAACTATCACACCATCATCGGATATGTTCATAAGGTAAACTCCTAAGCTAGTAAGCCGGTGAACTTCTTTGGCTAATTATTTCTTTTCTTCCTCAACATGTGCTACACTTCATAGAGCATCCACTACTACATTGGCATTTCAATGATGGTAAAACACATTCATATCATAGTCCTTGAGGAATTTAAGCCACCTCCTATGGCAAAGATTCAATTTTTTTGGGTGAACACATACTAGAGGCTCTTATGATATGTGAACACATCTATGTGAACACCATACAAGTCATGTATCAAAATATTTAGGGAAAATACTAAGACTACAAGCTCAATTTCATGAGTCAGGTAGTTCTTCTCTTGTACCTTAATCTTTCTAGAAGAAAAATCTATGACTTACCTTGCTGCATCAACACATAACCTAGGCCAACCCTGTATGCATCACAATAAATAACATAACTATCTAAACCGTCTGGTAGGGTCTAGATCAGAGCTGTAGTTAACCTAGTCATCAGTTTTAAGAAGCTTTTCTCACACTCATCTAAGCACTAAAATTTGACCTTTTTCTAAGTTAAGCTTGTCAAGGGGGAAGCTATGGATGAATCCTTCAACAAATCTTCAATAATAACCATCGGAACCTAAGAAACTTACGATATCAATTTGAAAGATATGTTTGGGACATTTCTTCACTACCTTTATTTTGTGAGAATCCACTCAGATTCCTTCACAAGAAACCAGATGACCAAGGAAAGCAATTGACTGTAACCTGAACTCACATTTGCTGAACATAGCAAATAATTTGCGATCCTTTAGGGTCTGGAGAACAACTCTTAGATGTGTTGAATTCACTTCCTCATTCCTAGAATAAATGAGGATATCATAATAAAAACGATAACAAGCAAGTCCAAATACTTCTTGAACACCCTGTTCATCAAGTTCATAGAAGCTGCAAGATGACTTGTTAGTCCAAATGACATAACTATAATTTCATAATGACCATACCGAGTTTGAAGGTTGTCTTTGGAATGTCACTATCTCTGAATCTGAGCTGATGATAACCTCTCTGAGGTCTATCTTTGAAAAATAATTAGCATCCTAAAGTTGGTAAAATAAGTTTTAAATATGTGGATAGGGATTTTGCTGTTGATAGTGATATTGTTCAATTGACAATAGTCAATGCACATTTTCAAAGAACCATCCTTCTTTTTCCATGATCAATATTGAAGCACCTCATGCAGATAACTAGGTATGATTAAGTTCTTATCTAGAAGTTCTTAAACATGTTCTTTCAATTCCTTAATCTTAGTTGGAGTCATTCTGTAAGAATGAATAAAAATAGGCTAGATATCTAGAATGATTGCCCTTTTGGGAGGAACTCCAGGAGGACCTTCTTGGAAAACTTCTGGAAACTCATTTACTACTAGAAATGACTCAAGAATTGGGATATCTGAGTTTTAATACTTAGGCAGAACGAGATGAAAATATATAACCTTGAGAGATCATATTTTTGGTCTTAAGGTAAGAGATAAATAACCTAGAACAACTGAACTACTATCCTTCCATTTTAAGGCAAGTTTTTTTGAAAACTAAATCCAAATGATCCTTTTTCTTCAATCTACTGAGGCATAGCAGGAACATAATGAATCCATGCCTAGATCGATATTAAAATCTACCATTTCTATCTTTGCGGAGGTGAATTTCTGAGAAAATATGACATGGATATTTTGTATACTAGTGTAGCTATAATTGGGTAAGCAATTCGAGTAGAGATTGAGAAGGATCCTAAAAGAGTTTCTGGATTGACACAAAAATTATTGCTATATAGGGGGTTACAAAAGAGAGAGAGTATCCCCTTGATATAATAATGCATAAATATCTAAATGAAAGACTCATAACGTACCAGTGACTACATAAAGAGAATCTTCCTGGTCCCAGCAAGCCTGTAGAGCATACAACTTGTTATAGCATTGACCACTACCTGTAATAGATGAAGCATCCTATTGAGTTTGGAGACGTGTTGCTGATGTATGGAGTTGTAGACTGAGGCCTTTTGTTGTTACCTCCTTGCACCTTCCTGGCATAAGGGTAATCTTTCAGCCTATGACAAGACTAACCACACGCAAAACATTCTTCCTTGCTTGGAAGGAACTCACCCGGATGGTTCTTACCACACTTTGGACACATCGGGTATGTCCTATTACCTAAATTACTCCCCTAACACTTAAATCATGATGCCCTACTCTTCTGATCCTCTTGAAACATAGGGGATGGATCACTAGTTTATGAAGGCGCTAGGGTTAAGTATTTCTGCTGAAACTATGAGTGATTTCCACCACCCACTATCTGTTGAAAGTATTTATAATTCCTATTTCTTGTTTTTCTATTGTAATTAAACATTTCCCTGAGCTTATATCCCACGAAATTCATAGCATGAGTCGTAAGCCTAGAGAGTCAAACTCAGTTGATATGAGTTGTTCTACTTTGAAATCAATTGTTTCTTTCTAAGATTCTCGGTTGAATTCCTTTTAAATTATATTAATTATTCAATAATGGTTTCTCTTGGTTAGATTATTTAAGTATGCTTCTGATTTGCCAGATATAGAGTTATCTTTGGGGTTATTTGTGACACTAGGTCCCATGTTACATCTACGGGCTAACCTCGAACATGATAAATTAAGTAGATAGAATGTGAGCGGGCCCATTGATTTGTCAGAAGGTTGACCGTTATACTCTAGTTGGCGACAGAGAGCTAGTATTACTAGGGTCTAAATTTCTTCTGGTAATTGATTATGGACAGTTTAATGAGGCCTCATTATCAGAGTGGTTTTAGTTGGCCCAATTTTGAAAAGCTATTTTTCTCGTTGAGGTTACCCTCGATGTTCTTAGAGTAGAAGGCCGGTCATAGCAACATTATCGATAACATTAGATGTTTATTCAGGTACTACTGATTGGAGGAATAAATCTTAGGTCAAAATTCTCAAGGTACATCTAATATAGAGTGATATGAGTATTTGTTTTTATGTATTTGCCTTTTTCGACAAATTCACTTCATCTCTTTTAGTGTCTCACGTGTTTGAAAATTATTTGCTATCAATGTTTTCTCAATTTCCTTTTATACATTCATGTTCTACGTCGATATTAAGTCTCTTTAATATTAATTAGATCAAAATATATCTTCTGAGAGTTTCTTTTCTATTAAGTGTGATTTGAAATGTATGTGATGGACGTTAGACATGTGATATACACATGAATATTTTTTCTTAAATAATAATAATAATTTTCATGATCGACACGTTAGTAGTCTTGATATTTACTTTAAATTTGAGAAAATCACGTGGTCTGAATGTAATACATGTGATATTTCACATGTTTGTTTTTATATTGAACAATAACTATTTCTTTCGTAAATGAAACAAAAATAGGTAAGAAATTATCTATACAAATCTAAAATTAAAAAATGTGTAGTGCTCCTCTAATATTAGAAGAGCTCTTATAAATGCCTATGAATTTCATATGCATTTTCATATTTCTCCTCACACATAATTTAAAATAATAAGATACACTAGTAATTTTACATCATTTTGATCTGTCTTTAAAGCATGTTGAGTTTTGTACTTTCAATATGACCTATAACACATTCATATACAAAAAGAAATTATATAACATTCACATCTCTTATTTGTTCCAACTCTTGCCTTGATTAAAATTTTTCAAATTTCCATGTATTCCTAGACATGGAGAATTTCCTTTTCCCATACATCTTTTAGATATCTATTCTTCTAGTGTCCATTCAAGAGCATTTTTCATGTAGTAAACAATATAGTTTGTACTGGTCCATATTCTAATTCTTCTATTTTTTCTTTTGTTTCCCGATCAACAACTTTTTATTGCATTTCATACTGCATTAAATGGAACTCTTTTATTAAAAGATGTCATTTTTAAAAGGACATCCTTAAAGATGTGATTGAATGCTATACACGAAGCCAAATTTTAACTCTTTTCAAGTTTGTTCTTCTGTGTTTCCTCTTAACCAATGACACACTACAATTCTATACCATATCTCTTGCTAATTTGTTACAAATTGTATTTACAGTAGCACACATGATGTCTCTCTCTCTCTCTCTCACTCACACAAGTACACACACATATACATATAAATACACTCACACTCATCAATTTATCGAGGGTCTAACCTGTCTACTTCTATATATGAGAAAGTGATAAGGTATGTGTACATTCTACCCTCTCAAGACTGCACTTGTGGGATCACAATGGGTATGCTGTTGTACTCACCTATTTCTTACCTAAAATATATATATGTTCCGCTAGCTTTTCAATTGTTAAATACCTCATTTTCTGCATCTATATATAGGATCATAACTGTATTTACTTAATGCATCTTTTATTTATCATTATCACCTTCCCATTTTTATACAAACTTTCTCATAGAAATTTCTCATCCAAGCCAAGAATCAATAATCATTGACAAAATTCACCACAAATCACCAAAAATATTCAATCCTTTCTAAGACAAGGTTCCCATTCAACAGAGTTAAGAAAGTTGTTGTTCATATGCACGAAGATAATATATCCATCGAAGAGGAGTAGTTCAAGTGTGCATGTGAAGTTCGTGTGATACTAGTAGATAATGGAAAAAAGTTTGCTATTGAGGTGATTTATTTGCCAAATTCATGTTTATAAAATGTTACATCTCTAAAACAAATGCTTTGATTTAACTAAATTCCATCTAATTCTCTTAAACTAAATTTCCTTGTTTATGGATTGAAAGTTCTCTATAATATCTTAAGAGATGTCACCTTTATATTCATATGATTTTAGCAAATGAATCATCTCACTGGCAAACTTTTTTTCATTATCTACCAGCATTACACGAACTTTTTGAATAATATCATAAAGTAGGTATCCTTCTCATACTAATTCTTGACAATATTGTATTTATTTCGAAGCTATTGTATGCTATCTGCGTTTAGATCAACATTCAAGCTTCATCCATGTTATCATTTTGTTTTATGATACTCTAGATAGTTATGACATAGTGAACAATTGTTAAAGGTGGAATTGGGTTTCGAGTATTGGACAACTTTCACACTTTATGTCTTTTATTAATCTATGTTGGGGGCGGAATTCATTGTTGGCCACCTAAAGTTGGTATCATTTTTTACTTAGATACCTTAAATAGGCTTTGTTTATATTAAACACCTCATATTAGGTTTCGCTATGTCAATTTAACAATTTTCTATGACTTCGCATAATGTGTGTATTGCACACATTTTATGCGTATAAAAAACTTAAATTTTGCATTTTTTAATTTTTTTAATTTCTTATTCTTCTCCTTCTCTCTCATTCCCACATTTAATTCATCACCCACCACCATATATTCAACCTTTATTTTCATTATCATTTTAGAATGTTGCACATGGTTGTTTTCTTTTAAAATTAAGGCAGTGATTATAAATTGTGAAGATGAATAAAAATATTATACAAATGTTATTTGACAATATGTAGCCTCAATAATTTGCAATATATTTTAAAATATTGAAGGCATTTAAGTTTTTCTCACAATTTTGTATAACTCTGTATTTGAACGTACAGAAACTTGATTCAAGCATGTGGTTTCTTCTTCTTCTTCGGCTTCAATTGTGGCACATAAGATATTTCTTCAGTAATCAAATTTCAAATCCTTATTTTTCATTTTCTAAAGTTTTTGGAATTTTGTTTTTGATGATCCAAAAGCTATGGATATAGTCGAAGGAAAAAAATGGTAGATTTAAAGAAAGGGATGGTGAAAGCAATTATAGTGTCATGGTTATGACTTATGAGTAAAAGCTTGTAATCCAAGTTAATGTTAATTTTGATGATTATAATAGTTGGATTTGAATGAAAATGATTGAGATCCATGATGACTTTTAAATAAGGGATTTGATATTCTATATAGTTGAGTTTTGAGTTTCTTTATCTGTAGTATCAAGGGTTTATTTTGCTGAGCCAGAGGTTAGCTGCCAGTCTTCTCTATTGTAGAAGCAAGGGAGAAATATCTGTTAGTCTCTAGCCGGCTATATTTTGTACGAATATATTTCTTGCATTATGATACAATTGGTTCATGTTTAGTTGGATTTGAAGGAAAGTATAGTGGTAGTGATAATGTTAAATTTGATGAAGATGCTTATGGTGGTATTGTAGATGGAGACGGTGAGATGAAAAAGGTGATGCAATTAATACTTTAATTATTAAAATGTAATTTAAGAATTTATTAATTAAATAGTTTTAAAAGTGTTTTTAATTCAAGATATATCTTTTCATACATATTTATGATATATTGTCCACGTGTCTTCATTTAATTCATTACTTAGACACATTATCGGCGAGTGCCTTATACTCTCCTAAATATTATTGTTGATTATAAAAAAGGTGTCAAAGTGACACGGTAGGATCTGGAATGAGGTGTCTAAAATGAATAAATCCTTATTGAGTTGTCTAAGTGAAAGTTGGTGCAAACTTTAGGTAGCCATCCATAGATTTGACCAAAGTTGGGTAACTACCACATTTCCTTAGTTCTTTAATATTTTATTGTGTGTTGTGTTGAATGGATGATTATATTACCTATACAAGGTTTAAGGTAGGTGTCATGATGACCTTATTTTGGATCCGGATAATCTCAAGGTAGGTGTCATGATGACCTTACTTTTTGGATCACGATAATCTCACATGAATTTATACTCATCTATTTTGAATGTGTGTTATGTTGGATTCAATAAATGAAGATTTTGTAGAATGAAAAAGTAAAAAAGTAATGCATGTAACTGGTTGACTCAACACAATCTTACATAACATAGTATAAGAAGTAGTAGGAGCCGAAAAAGATGCAAACATTGGGGAACTCAGATACAAAATGGAAAGGTTGTTTGATATATATATATATATATATATATATATATATAGCAAGTTTTTCTACAAAGAATTTCGTGCACTTACATTGAGAGTTATGAGTATAAGATAATCTTGAGAGAGTTCTTAATGAAGATCTGTTGAAGCGCCTCATATCAACACAACTGAAGAGTTTTATTCTATTTGCTTTTGAGTCTTATGTTAGGTTGCTATATTTGTTTGGTTGTGAGTTTTAGTAAGGTTGGATTTTCGAGGTGGGGCCACTTGAAGATTCGGGAGAACATAAACATGCGGATTTGTGTTCTGAGTCTATGAATTAGAATTTATAACTCCTTAATTTACATTAGTTTGTAATCTTGTGTAGTTTGATGTTTTTGAGTTAATAAAGGTTTGAAATTGAAATTGGTTGGAAATCATAAAGGTGCTTACTTTGAATTACTAAACATTCTATGATCATATAGCTTATACACGGTACTTAGAAGAATTACGGAGGTTAGAATTCCAACGTTTGGTATCTAAGTGAGTTATGTTAATCAAGAGTCTACTAACTCATCAAAATATTACTATGAATTATGCACCTCCTCATGGACACACTCAAAGACAACGTACAAATAGGCGAACCTTATTTAGTGGACAATATTCATTGTGGAAGGCGAGTGTCACGTCCCGAGGCTATCCCTTGACATAAGCACAATACCTAGGATTAGGAGTGACCCCAAGCAAACCCTGATCTGGCATATCATAAGGCTACAAAAACAACTTAATAAAATATAATATACAGAAGTTATAGAGATGAGATAACTGAAAGTGTAATACCTAATAATGGTATGTATACATAAAATATACTAAGAGTTCGAAAATACTGAAAGACACAGTCTAAACTAAAGTTTGATCTAATAATATGTTTAAAAAATCCTTTACTGACTGGAGTTGCTAAGACATGCCCCAAATAAGTCTAGCAAAAACTGAAACCGATATTTAAAGACTGAAATGGAAAACATGCCTATTGTCCTCGAAGTATTAGGACTCATTACCAAAATTAATGAGTATGGATCCGAAATAGATCGAAGCACATTTTGAATGTTGAGGACCTGCGTAGAGTATGCATCAATACTTGGAAAATAGTGAGCATGCATGATATAGAATATAACTGAAAAATATGAAAATTGAACAAAGCATAATTGAGCAATGACATAATCTGAACATAATGTAGATATTGAAATATTTAGAAATGATTTGAACTAAGTCTAATGATTAAATACTGGTCATCAACATACATGATCAGACTAAATACTAAAGAATAATTGCAAACCGGAGCCAAATGCACTAGAGTCTAATTGTTTGAGGTATCATTAATGGACATAAAACCATGTGAGCTAAATACGGAGTCTGATGTAAACGCCTATTGAGAAGACCCAATCTATCTTGCAAGGGGTATAAAGGCATGACTGGTATGATAACTAAATTTGATGACTATGGAGACTTATAATCCTGAGGGCGCATGTAATTCTAGGACTACAAGGATACGGAGAAACCTAGTCCAACACGATGTTAAGCTTACTCCCAACTAGAAATGTATATGAAACAACTTAACTAAAATACTGGATAGCTCAATTCTCTAACATGCAAATCTGAGAATGCAACATTTAGGAAATTACAATGTAAAATTCGATAATTGGAGCATGTTTATGTATTTAACTGATTTGGAAAGGTAATTCATGAACTAAGAGAATCTAAAAAACTTCGTTCTGTGTTTCATGCAAAGAATTAAGCAACAATTTCATGGAAGTATTATAGATCTATTAAGAATACTATAAAACTATAAAACCAGTATCGATGGTTATAAAAACCCTAGGTCTAAGCAAGATATAGGGAATCAAGAATTTGACTTAGTTCTAAAAACATAGTGGACAAAAGGAATCTACTAGTGAAATCCCACACACAAGGTGAGGAATTTTAGTTAGAATGCCTTCGATTTTGTGGGTGGATTTGAAGAAAACTTGTTGTGTGTTCTTGATAAAACTAGTGCCTCTTTCTTCTCTTTTGCTATAAGTTTCATTAATTTATGTGATAAATTGCTTAGGGTAAAATCATACTAGAATATTAGGCTAAAACTGAACAGAACGATGTAGTTTAGGGATACAATAATTAGGAAAAATCCTGACTACCTTTAAACTAATATACAATTGGATAATCGACATACCTGACCAACGGAATGTAGGTTGACAGACGATCCTTCCTCTAAGTTTGTCATCTGTCTTAAAAGATGGGGAACTAGGAACTTAAACCAGAGACCATGGTCCCAGCTATGGTCTGTAGGCCTGCCGTTGGATAAGATTTTTCTGGTAATTCTAGGTGGGCACCTAAGGTCCACACCTACCATCTATGAACATACTTACGGTCCGTAGGTGGCCTCTGTCCATGACACTTGTAAGTTCTGAAAAGTTTGAATTATTCCCATTCTCGAATCCAGGTTATTACATTATCTTTCCCTTGAAAACATTAGTTCTTGAATGAAGTCTAAACTTGTTTGATGAAGATGGAAGGAGCTTCAATCCATCCCACAAAGTACTTAAAACTAATGTCTAACTGAATTGAGTTCCAACAACATTTAATTGTGCTAAAAATGCAAGAACACCTGAAGTAACATGATACTAAGACTGATTTTACATAAGAGTGAACTAAGAGACCAAAGAGGAACTATAATCTAAAGTTGAAATGGAATTAGAAGAAAAGAGATGAGGATACTTGGCCTTTATGGCTGCTTCTACTTCCGAAATTGCTCCCACTACGAACCGACTTGTCTATCAAACCTTCAGTGAAGCGACTTCTTTATTGCTCAACCTAAAAACCTGACGGCTAATAATCTCAACTAAAACCACTTTATAAGTGAAAGCATCCTTCTTGGACACACTCTCTTATAGCAGTAATTATGACGAATCACCCACACACTTCTTTAACAAGGAAATGTTCAAGAATGGATGAACCCTGACTAAACTACTGGAAGCTCTATCTCATAAGCCACTTTGCCAATCCTTTTTCAAGAAACAATAAGTAACTACATATCTTGGACTAAGATTCTCTTGACAAATCTCATCACCTCCTTCAAAAGTGACAATTTAGGAGAACCCAATCATCAATATAAAATGCTAAGTCCCTTCTCTTCACATATGCATGTTTTGATGACTCAGGGCCGTCTTTAGTCTATCTTTGATGATCTAAACTTTTTCCATGGCCTCATAAACTCATTCACACCCAATCAGTGCTTTATCACGTAGTTCAAGCCAACAACCAGATATCTACATCTACTCCCATATAATGCCTCACAAGGGACCATCTGAATGTTGGAATTAAAGATTTTATTATAGGCAAACTTTATGAGAGGTAGTTGACCATCCCAAATGTTCTCAAATCAACACCACAAGCTCTCAACATGTCCTATAAGGTATTAATGGTACACTCTACCTGACCATCCATTTGAGATTAAATGTCGCGTTGAGATTTACCTGAGTACGAAGACCTTTCTGAAATGATTTATAGAAATATGAGGTAAACGAAGGACCGTTATTTGAGATTATATACATGGGAAATCTATACAACCTACATGACCATATCACTGATGTAGAGTTTAGCATAGTCCTTTGTTGAATCTTTAGTCTTCATAACCAAGAAGTGACTGAAGTTAGTAACTCTATCTAGAATCACCCAAGTAAAGTTATGATACATGCGACTACGAAGTAAATCCGTAATGAAGTCTATGCTTATCACTTTCCACTTCCATGTAGGAATGTTAACCTATTGAGACATACTTCCATGTTTCTGATGTTCCACCATATCCTTCGACAATTATGAAACTTAGCCAAAATCTCTGCTATATCCTTATCATGCCTTTCCGCAAAAGGACTTCCCATAGATCATCGTACATCTTAGTGGAACCTTGATGAAAGGAATACCTACATTTATTGGATCCTATAAGGATCTACCTCCTCAACTCACCCTTCTTAGGAACACATAAGCGACCCTAGTAACGAAGTACATTATCTCCCCCTTGGGAGACAACCTCAACTTTCTATCGATGAAATTCACCTTTCAAATGAGAAATATAGGATCACTATATTATTTTTACATAACCTTCGCTATCAATAAATATTCTGAACCATTATGAACTATCACACCATCACCGGATATGTTCATAAGGTAAACTCCTAAGCGAGTAAGCCAGTGAAATTCTTTGGCTAATTCCTTCTTACTCAACATGTGCTACACTATCCATAGGCAGTCTTCCTTGAGGAACTTAAGCCACCTCCTATGATGAAGATTCAACTCTTTTTAGGTTAACACATACTATAGGTTCTTATGATCTTTGAACACATCCACGTGAACACCATACAAGTAATGTCTCCAATTTTTTAGGGAAAATACTACGACTACAAGATCAAGGTCATGAGTCAGTAGTTCTCTCTTGTACCTTAAGATTTGTTGAAGCATAATCTAAGATCTTACCTCGCTACATCAAAACATAACCTAGGAAAATCCTCTATGCATCACAATAAATCACATAACTATTTGAACCATTTGGTAGGATCAAGACCGGAGTTGTAGTCAACCTAGTCTTCCATTTTGAGAAGATTTTCTCACACTCATCTAACCACTAAAACTTGACCTTTTTCTGAGTTAACTTGGTCAAGGGAAATTATATGGATGGAAATCCTTTAACAAATCTTCTGTAATAACCATCCTAATTCAATAAACTTACGATATTTGTTGGGAATAGAGTCTGGGCGATTACTTCACTACCTCTATTTTATGAGGATCTACTAAGATTCCTTTGTAAGATACCTGATGACCAAGGAAAGTGACTGACTGTAACCCTATGTCATATTTATGAACTGAGAAAATAATTTGTGATCCTTTAAGGTTAAGAGAACAACTCTCATATGAGTTGCATGCTCTTCCTCATTCCTAGATTAAATAAGGATATTATATTAAAGACGATAATGAAAAAGTCCAGATCCTTCTTGAACACCCTGTTCATCAGGTCCATGAAAGTTTGAAGATCACTTTTTAGTCAAAATTAAATAACTATAATTTCATAACAACCATATCAAATTGTGAAGATTGTCTTTGGAATGTCACTATCTCTGACTCTTAGCTGATGAAAACATAATCTGAGGTATATCTTCGAATAATAACTAGAAGCCTAAAGTTGGTCTAACAAGTCAGATATTTGTGGGGTAATGTTTTTTCTCTTGATAGTAATTTTGTTCAACTGGCGATAGTCAATGCACATTCTCAAGAACCATTCATTTTTTCCACGAACAACATTGGATCACCTCATAGAGATATGCTAGGTTTGATTAAGACCTTATCTAGAAGTTCTAGGTTTCTTATCTAGAAGGAGATCAATTCTTAATTTGATTTTCCTTTCGGGTGGAACTCTAGGAAGATATTTTTGGAATACTTTTGGAAACTAATTTACTACTAGAACTAACTCAAGAGTTGGGATTTCAGAGTTTGAATACTTATCCCAAACGATATGATATATATACCCTTTAAAGATCACCTTTTTGGTCTTAAGGTAAGAGATAAAACGACATACAAGTGTTGAGTTTCTACCCTTCCATTCTAAGATTAGCACGTTTGAACATAGAATCCAAATGAACCTAGTTCTACAATCGACTGAGGCATAGAAGGAACATAACGAATCTATATATAGATTGATATCAAATTATACCATTTTTAACTCTACAAGATCTATTGAGGTGACTTTCTGTGAAATGTGACATGAAAAATTTTGTATACTCGTCTAGCTATATTTAGTAAGAAATTAGAGTAGAAATTTAGCAGAGTTTTGAAAGAGCTTCTGGATTGATATGAAAGTTTACTACTATGTATAGGGTTACAAAGAAGAGAGTATCCCTTGAATATACAAATTCATAAGCATCTTAATGAAAGACTCGTAACGTACCAATGACTACATAGTGAGAATCTTCATGGTCTCGACAAGCCTCGATAACATACAACTTGTTTTAGCATTGACCACTACCTGTACTAGATGAAGCATATTGTTGATTTGGTACACCTGCTAGTGTTGTTGGAGTTATAGACTGATCCCTATTGTTGTTACATGCTTGCCCCTGCTTGGCAGAAGGGTAATATTTCAACCTATGACAAGACTAACCAAACCCGAAACATTCTTCCTTGCCTAGAAAAAACTCGCCTAGATTGTTCTTACCACACTTTGGATACATCGGGTAGGTCATATTACCTTAATTACTCCCTTGAAACTTAGATCCTAATGTCTACCCTTCTAATCCTATAGAAACTTGGGGGATGGAGAACTAGCTGATGGAGGCACTGGGGCTGAAGATTTCTGCTGAAATTATGAGTAAATTCCACCACCCGATTTCTGTGAATGTGTTCATAATTCCTTGTTCTAGTTTTTTATTGTCCTTAACCATTTCCTAAGATTATGTCCCTCAAAAAGCTGAGAATGAGTCATAACACTAAAGAGTCAAACTCAGTTTATATGGGTTGTTCTACTTTGAACTAAATTATTTCTTTTTGACATTCTCAGTTGAAATCCTTTGGATTATATTAATTATTCAATTATGTTTTTGCTTGGTTAGAGTTATGTAAGTATGTTTCTAATATGCTAGATTTAGGGTTAGCTCGGGGATACTTATGATGCTAGGTCCTGTGTTACGTCTAGGGGCTAGCCTCGAGCATGAAAAATTAAGTCGATAGAACATGAGAGAGTGCACCAGCTTTACAGATGGTTGGCCTTTCTACTCTATTTGACGACATAGCTCTAGTGTTATTGTCTAAATTTCTTCTGGTAGGCCTCATTATAAGAGAAGTTTTAGTCGGCCAAATTTTGAAAAGTTATTTATCTCGTTGAGGTTATCCTCAATATTCATAGACTAGAAAGATTTGTCAAAGAAACACTAAAGATAACACCATATGTTTATGCAGGTACTACTGATAAGAGCAACAAATCTTAGATCAAGATTCTCAGGGTGCATCAGTAAAGAGTGATATGTGTATTTGTTTTTATGTATTTGCCTTTTCAACAAATTCACTTTATCTCTTTTAGTGTCTCACGTGTTTGAACATTATATCCTATCATTGTTTTCTCAATTTCTCTTTATCCGTTGATGTTCTACCTCGAATTGTTGTTTTATTAATATAAATTAAATCAAATATATTTTATGAAAGTTTCTCTTCTTTTCAATATGATTCTCTTGAATATATTTGATAGACGTTATACATGTGAGATGCACATGAATTCATTTTTCTTAAAGAATAATAATTATTTTCATAATCAACACATTATTTGTCTTGAAATTTCCTTTAGATGTGAGCAAAACACGTGTTCTCAATGTAATACATGTGATATTTCACATGCATTTGTTTTTATATTGAAAAATAACTATTGTGTTTGTAAACAAAACAAGAATAGGTATAAAATTATCTATATAAGTCTAATAAAACAAAAGTATAGTCCACTTCTAATATTAGAAGAGCTCTAATAAATACCAATAAATTTCTGATGTATTTTCATATTCCTCCTCACACAAAATGTAAAATAATAATATACACTAGTAATTTTATATCATTTTGCTTTGTCTTCAAAGCATGTTGAGTTTTGTTCTTTCAAAATCACCTATAACACAATCATATAAAAAGAGAAATTATATAACATTCACATTTCTTATTTGTTTCAACTCATGCCTTAACCAAAAATTTAAAAATTTCCATCTATACCTAGGCATGGAGAATTTCCTTTTTCCTTTTTCCTTTTTCTATACCTCTTTTAGATTCCTATTCTTCTAGTGTCCATTAAAGAGCATATGTAATGATCCATATTTTAATTCTTGTATATTTTTTCTTTTTCTTTTGTTTTCCGACAAACAACTTTTATTGCATTAAATGGATCTCTTTTATTAAATGACATTATTAATAGACGTGATTGAATGCTATACATGAAGTATCAACTTTTAACTCTTTGTATGTTTGTTCTTTTGTGTTTCCTCTTTACCAATGACACACTAACTTTATACCATATCTCCCGCTAATTTGTTACAAAATGTATTTCCAGTAGTACAGAAGATGCATCTCTCTCGCTCTCACACATATATATACACACATTCATCCATTATCGAGGGTCTTTCAAAAATAACCTTTCTACTTCTATATATGAGGTAGTGGTAAAGTGTGTTTACATTCTACCCTCTCCAGACAGCACTTGTGGGATCACACTAGATATGTTGTTGTACTCACCTATTTCGTACCTCAAATATATATTTGTTCCTCGATATATATATAAAGGATCATAAATTTATTTACTTAATGCATCTTTGTATTTATCATTATAGATATTTCCAATTTTATACAAACTTTCTCATAGAAATTTCTCATCCAAGCCAAGAATCAATAATCATTGACAAAATTCAACACAAATCACCAAACTTATTCAATACTTTCTAATCCAAGGTCCCTCGTTCATCAGAGTTAAGAAAATTTTTGTCCATATGCAAGTAGATAATATATCCATCGAAGAGGAGTAGTTCAATCGTGCATGTGAAGTTCGTGTGATACTAGTACATAATGGCAAAAAGTTTTCTATTGAGTTGATTTATTTTCTAAAGTTGTGTTTATAAAATGTTACATCTCTAAAACAAATTCTTTGATTTAACTAAATCCTATCTAATTTTCTTAAAATTAATTTCCTTGTTTGAATATTGTAAGTTCTCTATAATATCTTCAAAGATGTCACATTTATATTCATATGATTTTAGAAAATGAATCATCTCATTGGCAATGTTTTTTTCATTATCTACCAGCATTACATAAACTTCTTGAATAATATCAAAAAGTAGGTATCCTTTTCATACTAATTCTCACTTTGACAAGATTGTATTTATTTCAAAGCTATTATATGCTATATGCGTTCTGATCCACATTCTAGCTTCATCCATGCTATCATTTTGTATTTTGATACTCTAGATAGTTTTGAAATGGTGAAAAATTGTACAGTATTATAAAAGCTCTTGTAAGGTGGAATTATGATTTGATTATTGGCTAACTTTCACGTATATGTCTTTTATTAATCTAAGTTGGGGGGGGGGACTCATCGCCACCTGAAGTTGGCATCATTTTTTACTTTGATTCCTTAACTAGGCTTTTTTTATATTCAACACCTCATATTAGGTTTCGTTATGTCATTTTGACGCTTTCTTCTTGGCATTTTGTGTGTATTGCACACATTTTAAGCGCGTAAAGCTTAAATTTTGCATTTTTTTAATTTCTTCTTATTCTTCTTCCTTCTCTCTTATTCCCCCACTTTCTCCACCATCCACCACCATATATCCAATCTTCCTTTTCATTGTCATTTTAGAATGTAGCACATGATTAATTTAAAAAAAATTAAGGCGGTAATTATAAATGGTATAGATGAAGAAAGTATCATACAAATGTTATTTGACAATATGTAGCGTCAATAATTTGCAACATAATTTTAAAATATTGAAGGAATTTAAGTTATTCTCACAATTTTTTGTATAACTTTGTATTTGAACGTTCAGAAACTTGATTCAAGCCTGTTGTTTCTTCTTCTTATTCGGCAATATTCAAATTTTTACATACTAACTTTTCATTTTCTAAAGCTTTTGCCTTTTCATTTACGTTTATCAATAAGATATAGAGATAGTCGAAGAAAAAAAATGAAACGGTAGATCTAAAGAAAGGGATGGTGAAAGTAATTATCGTATCTAGGTTATGACTTACGAGTAAAAGCTTGTAATCCAAATAAATGCTTTAATGATTATGATAGTTTGATTTGAATGAAAAGTATTGAGCTCCATTCGTGACATTTAAATAAGGGGTTTTGACATTCTTTATAGTTGAGTTTTTCATCTAGAGGATCTAGGGTTAATTTTCATGAGCCAGAGCTTGGCTGCCTGTCATCTCCATTGGAGCAGCAGGGGAAAAATGTCTGTTAGTTTCTAAATGGTTATATTTGTTCAAAGATATTTCTTGAAGTATGATTCAATTGGTTCATGTCTAGCTTGATTTTAAGGAAAGGATAGTGTGAGTGATAATGTCAAATTTGATGAAGATACTTATGGTGGTTGTATAGATGGAGACGGTGAGAAGAAAGAGGTGTTGAAATTATTGTTTGTAATTATTAAAATTTAATTTTAGAATTTATTAACTAAATAGTTTGAAAAATATTTTGAATTCATAATACATCTTTGCATACATGTTCATGATATAAGGTGTCAAAGTGATTCGGTAGGATCTGACATGAGGTTCTAGAATGAACAAAGCCTAGTTGAGGTGCCTAAGTGAAAGTTGGTCAAACTTTAGGAATCCACCAATGGTTTTGTCCAAAGTTGGGTATCTACCACCTTCACTTAGTTCTTTAATAGTTTACTATGTGTTGTGTTGATAGGATGGTTATATTATCTATAGTAGGTTTAAGGTAGGTGTCATGATGACCTTACTTTTTTGATCATGATGATCTCACATGAATTTATACTCATCTATTTTTATTGTGAGTGTTGTTGGATTCAATAAATGAAGATTTTGAAGAATGACAAAGTAAATATCTAATGCATGGAAGTGGTTGGCTCAACACGACCTTACATAACCTAGTACAAATAGGACTAGTAGCCGAAAAAGATGTTGGCATTGGGGAACTCTGACTTACACAAGGAGAATGAACCACTATAACTTTAGTGAGTTAGATACAAAGAAGCAAAGGTTTATATATGTATATATATATATATATATATATAATGTTCTCTACAAATAAGCTTGTTCACTTACATATAGAGATACGAGCAAAAGATAATCTTATTATGAAATGGTTAATACTAATGATTTGTTGAAGTACCTCAAAGAAACACAACTAAAGAGTTTTATTCTATCTGATTTAAGTCGTATGTTAGGTTGTTGTAATTTATAAGTTGTGAATTTTAGTTAAGTTGGATTTTCGAGTTGGAGACACTTGAAGATTTGGGAAAATATAAACATGCGGATTTGTGTTCGTAGTCTATGAATTAGAGTTTATAACTCCTTAGGTTACATTAGGTTGTAATCTTTTGTAGTTTTAAGTGTTATTAATAATGTTTTGAAATTGAAATTGGTTTGCAATTACAAACGTGCATACTTTTAATTACTAAATATTCTATGATCAGATAGCTTATACATGATCCTTAGAACACAATTGGTATCTACGTGGGTATATTAATCAAGAGTCCAATATTTCATAGTAATATTACTATGAATTATGCATCTCCTATTGGAAAATCTCAAAGTCAATATATCAATACGCCACCCTTATTTAATGGACAAAGCTACTCGTCGTGGAATGCGAGTGTCACGCCCTGAGGCTATCCCTTGACATAAACACAAGACCTAGGATCACGAGTGACCCGACGTTAACCCTGATCTGACATATCATAAGCATATTAAAACAAGTTAACAAAATATACTATGCAGAAGCTTAAAATATGAGATAATTGAAAGATTGGGAATATCCAATACTAGTAATGAATATATAAAATATACTAAGAGTTTGACAATAATGAAAGAGTAACTCCAAACTAAAGTTGAATATAATACTATGTCAGAAAATCCTTTACTGACTAGAGTTGCTGGGACATGCCCCAACTAACTCTAGCAAATACTGAAACAAAAATTAAAAGACTGAAATGGAAAACATGTCTATTGTCCTCGATTAATTAGGACTCATCACTAAAGTTGTTGAGTATGGATATGAATAGATCTAAGCGCATAAAACCGGGATCAAATGCACAAGACTCTTATTGTTTCAGCTACTATTAACAGATATAAAACCATGTGAGCTAAATACGGAGTCCGATGCAAACGCCCATTGAGAGGACCCAATATACCTTGCCAGGGGTATAAAGGGATGTCTGGTGTAATCACTAAATTTGATGCCCACTAAAGGAACTTATACTCCTGAGGGGAAAGTGGTTCTAGGACGACAAGGATACGCACTACCCTAGTCCAACTCGTGTGAAGCCTACTCCAATGTTGAAATGTATATGATACAACTTAACTAAAATACAAGATAGGTCAATTTTATAACATGGAAATTTGAGATGGAACATTTAGGAACTAACAATGTAACATTCGATAACTGGAGCATGTTTATCTGTTTAACTTACTTGGCAAGTGTAATTGATGAACTAAGAGAATCTACACTATAGTATGTGTTTCATGCAAGGTAGTCAATAACAATTTCACTGAAGCATGATAGATCGATTAAGAATATTATAAAACTACACACACAACCAATATCTAAGGTTTTAGAAACCCTAGGTCTAAGCAAGGTATAGAGAATCAAGAGTTTGCTGAGTTCTAAAAACATAGTGGACGAAAGGAACCTACTAGTGAAATCTCACATACATGGTGACAAATTTTATGGAGAATTCCTCCGGTTTCGTGTGTGGAACTTAAAAAAACCTGTTCTTTGATCTTGAGAAAACTAGCACCTCTTTCTTCTTTTTTTCTATAGGTTTCATTAATTTTGGTAAATGAATTTCTTAGGGTAAAATCTTTCTAGAATACTAGGCTAAAACTGAACAAAATGAAATTGCTTAGGGATACAGTATTTTTGAAAAAAATCCAAGTACCCCTAAACTAAAATTTAATTGTATGACGGACAAACCTGACCAATGGATTATAGATCGATAGACAGTCCGTCCTCTCAGTTCATCGTTTAGCTTAAGAGAATGGTAACTTGGAACTTGAACTACAGATCATGGTCCAATCTATGGTCCATAGGCCTGCGTTGGATAAGATTTTTGTAGGAATTCTAGGTAGCCAGTCGATGAGACACACCTATGGTCTATGGTCCCACCTACGATCAGTAGGTTGCCTCCGTCGATGGCATCTGTAAGTTCTAAAAAGTTAGATTTTTTCCCATTCTAGAATCCATGTTGTTGCATTATCATTATGTCGGAAACAATTGTCCTTGTATGAAGTCTAAACTTGAAGGATGATGATGGAAGGATCTGCAATCCTTGCCACAAAGTACTTGAAACTAAAATCTAAATTAACTAAATTCCAAGAACATGCAATTGTGTTAAAAATGCAAGAACAACTTAACACAAATGATATTAAGCCTAATTTTAATCAAGAGTTAACTAAGAGACAAAGAGGAACTATCACCTGAAAATGAAATGGAATCATAAGGAATGAGATGAGGATTTTTGGCCTTCATGGCTGTTTCTGCTTCCCAAATTGCTCCCTCTACGGACTAACTCTTCTACAAAACCTTCAATAAAGCAACTTCTTTATTTATCAATTTACAAACCTAACGGCCAAGAATATCAACTTTAACCTATTTATGAATGAGTGTATCCTTCATAGACACACTCTCTAATGGAACTATGGATACCGGATCACCCACATACTTCTTTCACAAGAAAATGATAAAGACCGGATGAGTCCCTACTAGTAATGTTAGAAGCTCCATCTCATAAGCAACGTTATCAACCCTTTTCAAGATTCATTAAAGAACTACATATCTCAGACTTAGCTTTCCTTTGATGACAAATCTCATCACCTCCTTCATAGGTGATACTTTCAGGAGAATCCAATCATCAATCTAAAATATTAAATATCTTCTCCTCACATATGCATAGGACTTTTGATGACTTGAGCCATCTTTAGTCTATCTATAATGAACTAAATTTTTTCCATAGCCTCATAAACAAATTCTGGCCTAATCAATACTGTTTCACCTAGTTCAAGCCAACCAACCAGAGATCTACATCTACACGCATATCATGCCTCATAAGGGGCAATCTGAATACCTAAATGAAAGATATTATTATGGGCAAACTCTATGAAAGGTAGGTGATCATTCCAACTGCTCTGTAAATCGATCCTACAAGATTTCAACATGTCCTCTAAGGTATGCATAGTACGCTCTACCTAACCAACCATTTGTGCATGAAATTTCGTGTTGAGATTTACCTAAGTATCAAGACCTTCCTAAAATGATTGCCGAAAATGGGCGGTAAACCTAGGACCTTTATCTAAGACTATAGACATGGGAACTCCATGTAACCTACCTGACTATCTCATTAATGTAGAGTTCAACATAGTCCTTTGTTAAATAAGTAGTCCTCACAACCAAGAAGTGACCCAACTTCGTAACTATGTTCGTTATCACCCTAATAGAGTCATGATGCCTAAGAGTACGAGGTAAAACTGTAATGAAGTCCATGCTTATAAATTCCCACTTCCATTAAGGAATGTTAATCTATTGAGTCATACCTCCTAGTTTCTAATGTTCTACCTTAACCTTCAACAATTATGGTATGTCTTAATCGAACGTGGATAAAAGAAATACCTAGATTTATGGGCTTCAATAATGATCTGTTGCCTCAAATCACCTTTCTTAGGAACACATATGTGATCATGATAACGAATTACACCATCTACCCCTTGGGAGAAAACCTCAACTTTTTGCTACGAAACTACACCTTTCAAATGAAGCAATATAGGATCAAAATCTTGTTTTCCTTAACCTTCGCTACCAATAAAGATTCTGACCCACTGTAAAATATCACACCATCACTGGATATGTTCATAAGGCAAACTCCTATGCGAGTAAGCCGATGAACTTATTTGGCTAATTCATTTTTTTAATCCTTAACATGCGCTACACTACCAATAGACAGACTGCTGAGAGCATCCACTACTACATTGGCCTTACAAGAATTGTAAAACACTTTCATATCATAGTCCTTGAAGAATTTCGGCCACCTCCCATAATGAAGATTAAACGTTTTTTGATGAACACATACTAGAGACTATTATGATCTGTGAGCACATCCACTGAACACCAAACAAGTAATGTCTTAAAGTATTTAAGTTAAATACTACGAATACACGCTCAAGGTCATGAGTCGGGTAGTTTTTATCTTGTTTCTCATGCTTTATAGAAGCATAAGCTATGACCTTACCTCGATGCATCAACACATAACCTAGGCCGACCCTGGATGCATCACAATAAATCTTATAACTATCTGAACCATCAGGTAGGGTAAAGAACAAAGTTGTAGTCAACCTACTCTTTGATTTTGATAAGATTTTCTCACACTCATATGATCACTGAAACTTGACCATTTTATGAGTTTACTTAATTAAAAGAGGAAGCTATGGATGAAAATCTGTAACACACCGTATTTCATCGTGAACTAGTTCTATATATATGTCGCTTAAAAGTTTCCTTGTGGTATAGTTATGGACTCGGTTTCCTATGCGATTGGTGACAATATAATATTTTTTTGAAGTTTTAATACCCCATGCCTTCCAACACATATATGAATAATTGAACAAAAAAACAATTCAAACTCAGGATATTAAAGGTTATATTCGATATAAAATTCAAAGTGGTACAGTTTGTATTTAGTGTTACGGTCTTGTAACGAATTTATGATGGGGAACATGGTGCAAAATAATTGAGGTGCTTGCTTGACTAAACTATGCTAGTAGATTACAAGTTGGTGATGCACCTACTGAGAGTTAGTGGAATGCATTTTAACTGAAAAAGGAAAAGTAGGTGATGCACCTACTTAGAATTAGTGGCGTGACTTTTAAGTTAAAAGGAGCAAGTAGGTGATTCACCTACTTAGAACTAGTGGACTGAATTTTAAAGGAGAAAGTACGTGATGCACCTTCTTAGAATAAGTAGACTGAATTTAAGTTAAAAGAGTAGGTAGCCGATGCAACTACTTAAAACATGCGGCAGAAACTAAGGAGGTGATGCACCTTCTCGCTTAAAGTAAACATACCATATTATTTTCCAATTTATTAAAGGGAAAACGTCCAAATGTCCTCTAAATCATCAATCTTATCATATCTCCTTCATATTACTTATTCTCCAGAAATTACTCCCAACGAAAGCCATGAAAGCTCCAAGAATTCTGTTCTGCAGCTTCACCATTAGAATCTTAAGGAAACAGGGTTTTTAAAGTATAAGTTTGTAGAACATTTACCTTCTTAATTAATTTAAGTGACTAATCTGATTTAACATCAAGGTAAGTTAGAGAGGACAACCTAAACCTTGAACAATCCAAGTCTTGGAAAGTGAGGTTTCTATCTAGCAAGGTATGCTGTAGAAATTTCCATCCCTCTCTTGTTCTTGCAATATTTATAAAAGCTTGCATGTGTTAATGAACTGATGAGTGTTGCCTCTCTATGGTGTGAGCATGGTGAATGTTCATAAAGAAGGTGCTTGTTTAGACATAGATGGAGTGAAGTCCCCTTAAATTTTGATTGTGAATTTGTTTTGAGAATCTAATTTTTTGTTGGAATTCACAGGATGTTGATCGGACGTCATGACTTCATATTGCTATTTCCACATTGTGAGGCTTAGGGACTGTTTTGTGTTTCATATAAATAAGAGGGTCTGGCAGAATATATAGAGAAGTCATGAAAACTGGTTACAGGATAGAACATTGAAAGTGTAGTGATACGCCACTTAATTGAGTGTTGCATGAGCTTGCTTCTTGCCATTCCTTTAATACTGTTTTCTAGACGTGGTAAAGTCGAGGGGACCTTATAAAAATGATTAGGGGAAAATGGATGGGATAAACTCTTGATGGGATCAACTGGAGATATACTGCCAATTAATGTTTTAGTCTGATCATGTAGCCCAAACATGTTTAGAAACTAATATTATTTTTATTATTACTCCATTATAGATAAATAATCTTAAAGGAAGATGGTTAACTCATTGTGATACCTATTGTTGTGCGGCAAGGTATGTAAGACTATTTGATTTCCTACTTCCTTAGCATGATTCCAACGCTTTTAAGCTTTCTAAGTGCTCTTGATAGTGACTGATATATAAATGCAGTTCGTACTCCCTTGAGAATTAAAGTGAGGACTCTACCATGAGTTTGTTACTAAATGTGCGTTTTTGCTCTACCAAGTGTAAGCATGCAAGGTTTAAACTTGTTCCATTGTAAAAGTACACTGTCACGTATGTCCCTTATATAAGTCAAAGTCCTATATTACGCATGGTACATATGTTTATAGGATGGATACACGATTTCCCCATATCTTACCAACTTGCTTTAATAGTACATTCCATCATTTATGTAATCATTTCACATGTTCATGTGTTCCCTTTATTGGTTATACTCCCATTGTTTAGACAATTATGTTGCCTCACAAGATGTCTACTTGCTTTATTGTACATTTATATGGATGTACTTACTTGAAATATGTATCCATCCTTAAGTTAAACTTGTCCACATTCTTCCTTGGTTCCACATTCAAGTATACCTTGTATTTGATATTACTTGGTGAGTGTTTGGCTATCATATAGAGTTCATAACTCTTGGCTGAAAGTTATATGTCTTCACTTCGTATGTGCTTCAGTTTTCAATGTCAAAAATGTGTACTGAGTCATAAAAGAAGTATTATGTTGGTGTCACATTTGCTTCCCAATTAGTATGGAAGGGTGGCAGCTCAGTGGCTAAAGCCTATTATGGGCCGATCCCAATTTATGGAATTATTAGGACAGCATCCCAGGGGTTAAAATGACTAGCATGGGTCATCCTCTCCTACTACTTATCAGCTGGTTATTTCTATCATATATCTTACAAAAATTATAACGCTGAGAAAGGGAAAGAAAAGAATGTAACATACACAAATCCACAAGTATAGGTGAAGGTGGTCTCTAATCCTTATCTATTGATATTTGGTTTCACTTTATCTCTTATGTCACATATGGTTGTTATATGCCTTACATATTCAGTACATTTTTTCATACTAATGTCCCTTATTGGGGCGTTGCATTTCAAGCTACAGGTCCAAGCATTCAAAAGTAGATATCCCCAATAGAAGCACATGATATTCAGTTGTTGGTGAGCTCCAAGTTGATTCGGGGCTTTGCCGATTATTTACTATGTCTATTTTCAAAGCATGGATTCCAATAGAAGCTTTGCAGACATTGTAAAGTTATCATATGTATTCATAGTTTCACTTGCACGTGTCTTAGTTCAGCTAGTCAACAAGTGTTGCATATAAACTTTTCATCGGTAATATTCATAATAGTTTACTTTCTCATCATATATTACCTGTAAAGCATGAGTTCATAGGGTACTGTCCGCCTCACCTAGGGTTGGGGTTCAACAAAAGTGGCGTAAGAGCTATTCGTCCCAAGGAGTCTACAAATCCGTGTCAAGTAGAGCCCTAATTATGAATGTGTTGCGCGCCACATTTATATGGATATATATATTATAGCATATTCAGGCACATATTCTTATGAGGATGTAACGAAGTCTTGAGTTCTATATTTTCCCCATACTTCAAGATCTATTCCAATAAGGGACACTTGTTCTTAGTCTTTGATATGCATAAAATTCTCAGCTCTAGACAAGTTCTCAAAATTGATGTAGTTAAACACGTTTCTCAATTTTATAGGTTGATGTATCAGGTCCATAATGTTACTAGAGATACCCCTAATTGGATGGAAAGGCTTAAATTATCATCGTATATCCTCCCAATTATGTTAATGTGTGGTATTTATATGGTATGTGCCAACAATTTCGAATAAGTACTAATAACAATTGTATTAAAACTTATGATAAGTGTGTCAATTGCTGAAAATGATATATGTATGGCAGTTATGATCTATGTTTTGGATACAGAATCGTGATGTGACTAAAGGGTAAGGTTAAGAAAAGGAAAATTGATTGGTTAGACCTAAGCTGTAATTAGTCAGGTTATACAGAGTGGGATCAGAGTGCATGAAGCTACTTGTTTTGATCAAAAGGTACTTGTTAGATAGGAAGCATGTGGAATGATGTTTGAGAGATGTGATAGGTTATATTCCCTAAACATAGGAGTAGGGGTGATATGATGATGCTATAGAGAAGTGACATAGGTGTCTATGAAAGAGAGGTTGCTAAGTGTATGAGGCAATAAAAAGGTATCAACTCTTCAACCCTAACAAAATTATAATGGCGCACCTAGGAACAACTTTGTGAACCTTTGATAGGGAAATAAATTTAGAATTGATTGAACCTGATAAAAACAAGAAATGAAGAGGGGAATAGAAAGGGTGCATGATAGAAGATACATGGACCTACTTCATCTACATCATTACTACCAAAGAGAAGTAGAGAATCATACACATGCATAGACTTCCATCAAATTGAATAGAGCTATTACAGAATTCATTTAAGCATGCAGTAATTCATCAATCATAGTCTAGTTAAGGGAGAGGAAAAATTGATCATATGATAGTTGTTATTATTTGCTACATTGCATGAGAAAAGATTCGGAGCACCCTAATTTTTTTTAATTTAAAAAACCTATAGGGATGGTCATGCCTTTACCTAGTTAAGCCCAAAGAGAGCACTCTAATATTTTATGAATCATGATATAACTTATAGGTACCTGACATTTACATGTTATTAGTGTTCATTTTTATGGTGCGTTCAATGTTTACTAATTATTTTATATTTTAACCCCCAAAGGGTGCATTCCTTTTGCTTTTTCTCATTAATTACATTGCCAAAACAGAGTTTAGGGCTTCCGACGCCAAAGATGACTACTGCAGCAGGTAATGGACTCTTCAAGTTCCTCCGCCCCAAACGTCGTCCCAATCCATCGATATACAAGCCGCCGCAGGGTGGGGTGTCGCCGCCGTTACTGGCGCCCTCTGGGTCATTAGCTATGGGATTTTTTGAGGAAGGCATTTATCGAGAAGCAGGAAGAAAAGAAGTGATAAAAATGTCGAGGAAGTTGGTAGTAAAATGATATCATTTTTGGTGATAACAATCCTTGAGCAAGATTGATGTCAATAATACATTTACATTTCATGGTCCTTGTTATTATGATCACGAGCCTTTGATGGTTAGATTCTTCAATCAATTTTATGATTTGGATTTATTTTCCTTGGTCAAGTTTCGTGCTCATTACTGTTTGTTCATATTGTTAATTTGACGCTTCTTCTATGGTTTACTCACCATAAAGAATTGTTATGTGTGTGTATGCTATGCAAAGGTTGAATGGGTTTCCAAAATAATCCAACTTTTATTTTTATAAAAAAACCCTCAAAGGGCACCAGGCATTGAGCGTCATATAACACATGATAGTAATCAAGGAAAAGTTGACTTCAGATTTCTACTACGAAAATGAACATGGGGATTTTCTTTTACTATCTTAACTGGGGTATTTATATTGATATAGAGGGAAGCAAATCCCTAATAGCCGAATATCTATAAAATTCCAAGGATATTGAAGAGAATATATGGGGAAATCAATTGTATGTTCTTTGAGGTGAGTAAGGAATATGAGCAAAATTATCCCACCCGTAACCTAACTCTTAAGACAATGTTTTTTCCCTTAACATAAGGAGTGGTTCTATAGGATTTCCAAAGATGGTTTGATATATAATCATATATGCTACATATTCTATAACTCATATATATTTGTATGACATTTGTCCTTTATGGATTACTTTCTCACATGTTATCTAATGGCATAGAATTCTTGCATGTAAGTGTTATCCGCTTTGGAGCACCCTTGTTTATTGTCATATGTTTTAATAGGACCTTTCTCTACATGATATTTATTGCACTGGTTACTTTCCACATGTCACTTGACCATATTGTGTGGGTACTACAGGCTAATTGATCATATGGTATGGGCAAAGTTAGTGCTCGCGGGTTATATTAATCATGTACCACTTGTTGAAATGTCATATGCATTATCAAACATTATATTTTACATGCCTGGTAGCCTACTTGCTTAAACATTACATGCCTAATAGGTTTTCTGACCATGTGTCATGTGCTTCACTTTCTCATATTTCATATGTGTACATATTGCCATGTTAGTCCACCTATCAATGCAATACAACACACTTGCTCAATGTGATTTGTGTTTCGTAGTTCATTTTCTTTTGTGTTTACATGCCATATAGTCTACATGTCTTAGCTTATGTACTCATGCATCATGTGATGATCTAGTCAACATTCCCTAGAGTTCATACACTCACATGTTACCTTATAGCTCATATGCACGCGTACACCATGTATTTTTATATATTACTGCTCGTATACCTTGTACACTCCCTTTTGGGCTAGTCTGCCTATGTTTCATGTCTAATGTGACTTATTCATCCGTATAATATTCCCCTTTATGCTTACTGATTTGAGTTTTGAAAAAAAATTGGGAGAACATTTCCTTGTATCATTATGTAGTGAAGATTTTGACCAGAAAAGATTGGGCATATATATATATATATATATAATCAACCATAAATATATAACTTAGCATAATTCCCTATTCGAAGGTACGACATAAAACTTTAGAGTTTATATTAACAACTAGGCGATCTTATAAGATGGGCCTCGAAAAAGCATCATGCAATAAAAGAGAAGGGAAAGTACTGCCCCTACAGGTTAGCCTATGATTTTATGTGTCTTTTCCACATACAAAAAATTTGGAGATATTATAGTTATTCTTGAGTGTTAAAGCCCGGAAGCTAAGCTCAAAATGTGTAACCTTCATTGAAGTATTAGGGAAGGAATAGAATATGACATAACATACATGGGAATAGAAGATGGTCGAGATCCTAAGTAACCCTCCTCATTCAAAACAACAACATAAAAATCTGAGATCATGTGGTCCCCTTATATGATCATGAGTCCTACTAGCATTTGTTAGATTTATATGTCATTTAAATATCTTGAGCTTAGTAGGTGTATCGAATTCCTTATTTGTATGAGTTCTATTTGTGTATCATCAGTGAATTATATGATTAAGAAAGGGGTTTAATTTATTATTTTATTAGTTTATGAACCATATCTATTGAGACTTCATGCGAAACTTGTCTATAAGTATTTTAATTAGTCAATGGATTTGCATAGTCCTATTTATGATGGGAACACTCACAAATCTCCAAATGAAATTCATTGGTTAACAAAACTATAAGCATCACCCATCATTTGAGGACAAATGATCATAAGGACGGGAGGATGTAACACCCTGTATTCTACATTAACTTTTTCTATGTATATGTAGCTTACAAGTTTCCTTGTGGTATAGTTATGGACTCGGTTTTCTATGCGACTAGTGACAATAGAATATGTTATAAGTTGTAATACCCCGTGCCTTCCAACACATATACGAATAATTGAACCAAAAAAACAATTCAAACTAAGAATATTAAAGGTGGTATTCGATATAAAAGTCAAAGTGGTCAAGTGTGTATTTAGTGTTACGGTCTTGTAAAGACTTTAAGATGAGGGACATGGTGTAAAATAATTGAGGTGCTTTCTTGACTAAACAATGCTAGTAGGTGGGTGATGCACCTACTTAGAATCAGTGGACTGCATTTTAAGTGAAAAAGGGCAAGTAGGTGATGCCCCTACTTAGAATTAGTGGACTGAATTTTAAGTTAAAAGGAGCAAGTAGGTGATGTACCTACTTAGAATTAGTGGACTGAATTTTAAAGGAGCAAGTACATGATGCACCTACTTAGAATAAGGATTGAATTTAAGTGAAAAGAGCAAGTAGCTGATGCAGCTACTTAAAAACATGTTGCAGAAACTAAGGAGGTGATGCACCTTTTTGCTTAGAGTAAAGGACCATATTATATCCAAATTTATTAAAGGGAAAACGTCCAAAATGGACTCTAAAGCATCAATCTTATCATATCTCCTTCATATTACTTATTCTCCAGAAATTACTTCCAACAAAAGCCATGGAAGCTCCAAGAGTTCTGTTCTATAGCTTCATCATTAGAATATGAAGGAAACAAGTGTTTATAAAGTACAAGCTTGTAGAACATTTCACATCATAACTGAATTCATCTGAATAATCTTATTTGACATCAAGGTAAGTTAGAGAGGACAATCTAAACCTTGAAGAATCCATGTCTTGGCAAGTGAGGTTTTAGTCTAGCAAGGTAAGCTGTGGAAATTTCCATCCCTCTCTTGTTCTTCCATTATTTATAAAAGTTTGCATGTGTTAATAAACTGTTGTGAGCTTGGTTAATGTTCAGGAAGAAGGTATTTGTTGGGATATACATGGAGTGGAGTCCCATTAAATTTTAATTGTTAGCTTGTTTTAAGAATCTAAATGTTAGTTGTAATTCACAGGATGTTGATCGAAAGTTATGAGTTCATATTGATATTTCCACATTGTGAGCTTAGGGACTGTTTTGTGTATCATATAAATAAGAGGTTCTGGCTGATATGTTGAGAAGTCATGAAAACTGGTTAGAGGATAGAACATTGAAAGTGTAGTGATACGCCACTTAATTGAGTGTTGCATGAACTTAATTCCTGTCATTCCTTTAATACTTTTTTCTAGACGTAGTAAAGCTGATGGTTTTAGGAGGACCTTATAAAAATGATTAGGGGAAAATGGAAAGGAAGAACTCTGGATGGGATCAACTATAGATATACTGCCAATTATTGTTTTGGTCTGATCAAGTAGACCAAACTTGTTTAGAAACTAATATTAGTTTTTATTATTTACTCCATTGTAGATAAATAATCTAAAAGGAAGATGGTTAAATCATTGTGATGCCCATTGTTGTGCATCAAGGTATGTAAGACTTTTCGATTTCCCATTTCCTTGGCATGAATCCAACACTTTTAAGCTTTCTAAGTGCTCTTGATAAAGACTGATCCATAAATGTAGTTCGTACTCCCTTGATAATTAAAGTGAGGACTCTACCATTAGTTTTTTTACTAAATGTGCGTTTTTCCTCCACCAAGTGTTAGCATGCAATGTTTGAACATGATTCATTGTCAAAGTACCCATGGAACATATTTTCCTTCTATAAGTCAAAGTCCTAGATTAAAACATGGTACATATGTTTATAGGATGGATACACGGTTTGTACATATTTTGGCAACTTGCTTCAATTGTATAAATCCATCATATATGTCATCTTTTAACATGTTTATGTGTTCCCTTTATTGGTTATTACTCCCATTGTTTAGACTATTATGTTGCCTCACAAGATGTCTACTTGCTCTATTGTACATTTTTATGGATGTACTTACTTGAAATATGTATCCGTCCTTAAGTTGAATTTGTCAACATTCTTCATTGGTTCCACATTCATGTATACCTTTTATTTGATATTAGTCGTTGAGTATTTGGCTGTCATATAGGCTTTAAATTTCTTGGCTGAAAGTCATATGTCTTCACTTCCTATGTGCTTCAATTTGAGATGTCAAAAATGAGTACTGAGTCATAGAAGAAGTATTATGTTGGTGTCGCATTTGCTTCCCAAGTAATTTTATCCTTAGACCATATTCATACGTCTTCTACTACTGGTTCATAGTTCCAAATCTCAACAATGATTATGATCACCAAAACATCAATCCCAAATGAGTTACTATCAACAAAACAACAATCTCAAAAGAGTTATGATTATCCAAAGTACACAGTCTCAAAAGAGTTATGAACATCAAAAAAACAATCTCAAAGATTTAAAAAAATCTAAGTGAATAAATTTGTATAATTATGGGTGGAAGCCAAGGGGAAAAACCTAGCATGGGTCGATCCTAGTTGGTATAGAAGGGTGGCAGCTGAAGGGAGAAATCCTAGCATGGGCTGATCCTGATTGATATAGAAGGGTGGAAGCTCAGTGGAGAAAGCCTAGCATGGACCGATCCCAATTGGTATGGAAGGGTGGAAGCTCATGGGCGAAAATTTAGCAGGGGCCGATCCCAATTTACGGAATTATGAGGATAGCATCCCAGGGGTTGTAAAGTCTAACATGGGTCATCCTCTCCTACCACTGATCAGCTGGTCATTTCTATCATATGGCTTACAAAAATTATAACGCACAGAAAAGTAAAGAAAAGAATGTAACATAAACAATTCCACAAGTATAGGAAAAGGTGGTCTCTAATTCTTATCTATTGATATTTGGTTTCACTTATGCTCTCATGTCACATACGCTTGTATTATGCCTTACATATTCAGTATATTCTTTCGTACTGGCGTCCCTTATTGGGGCACTGCATTTCATGCTGCATGTACAAGTATTCAAAAGTAGATCTCCTCAATAGAAGCAAATGATACTCAGCTGTTGTTGGTGAGCTCCAGGTTGATATGGGGTTTTGCCGAGTATTTACTATGTGTATTTTCAAAGCATGCATTCCTATAGAGGCTTTGTAGGCATTGTAAAGCTATCATTCGTATTCATAGTTTCACTTGTCACGTTTCTTAGTTCAGCTAGTCAACATGTGTTGTATATAGATATTTTCATCAATAATTTTCATAATAGTTTACTTTCTCATCATAGATTACTTGTAAAGCATGTGTTCATAGGGTAGGTTTCCGCCTCAATTAGGGTTGGGGTGCGACAAAATCCTTTAAAAACTCTTCTGTAATAACTATCCAAACCCAAGAAACTTCTAATATCTATTGGAGAGGTGGGATAGGGTTTAACTTCCATCATTCTCTAATAATTTATTCATATTACTTTGAAAAATACCAGATAACCAAGGAAAGATACTGACTGTAACCCAAATTTACATTTTCTGAACTTAGCAAATAATTGGCGATCCTTCATAGTTTGGAGAACAACTCTCATATGAGTTGCATACTACTCCCCATGCCTAGTGTAAATGTGGATATTAAAATAAAGACGACAAACAAATTCAGATACTGCTTGAACACCATGTTAATCAAGTCCATGAAAAACTCAAGAGCATTTGTTAGTCCAAATTACATAACTGCAATTTCATATTGACCATACCGACTTCTGAAGGTTGTCTTTGGAATGTAACTATCTCTTACTCTAAGAGAATGATAATTGAATCTGAGGTATATCTTTAAAAAAATAACTAGGACCTTGAAGTTTGTCGAACAAGTCATAAATCTACGGGATAGGGTTTTTTCTCTTTATAGTGACTCTGTTCAAGTGATGATAGTCAATGCACATTCTCAAATAACCGTGTTTTATTTCACAAACAACATTGGAGCACCTATGGAGATATACTTGGTTTGATGAAGACCTTATCTAGAAGGTCTTTGACATTTTCTTTTTATTCCTTAAGCTTAGATTGAGTCATTATGTAAGGATGAATCAAAACAGGTTGGGTATCTAGAAGGATATCATTTTCGAATTCGATATCCCTTTCGAGAGGAACTTTGGAAAGATCTTCCTAGAATACTTTTGGAAACTCATTTACTACTAGAACTTAGTCAAGGGGTTAGATTTCAGAGTTTGAATACTTAACCCTAGTGAGATGATAGATATAACTTTAAAGATCATCTTTATGTTCTTATGTCAAGAGATAAGACGGGCTATAAGCATTGAGCTACTACCCTTCCATCCTAAGGATCACTCGTTTGAAAAGTGAATCCAAATGATCCTGGTTCTACAATCAACTAAGGCATAGATGGAATGTAACGAATCCATGCCTATATTAATATAAAAATCTACCATTTCTAACTCTACAATATCTGCTGAGGTGACTTTCTTATAAAAGTTGACATGGAAAATTTTGTATACCCCTCTAGCTATAATTGGGTAAGCAACTAGAGTAGAGATTTGGAAGGATTCTGAAAGAGTTCTTGATTGACACGATAGTTTACTTCTATTTAGAGAGTTACAAAAGATATAGTATCCCTTGGATATAACAATGCATAAACATCTAAATGAAAGACTCATAATGTACCAGCAACCATATTTGGAGAATTATCCTTGTCACAGGAAGCCTGAAGAGCATAAAACTTGTTCTAGCATTAACCACCACATGTACTAGATGAAGCATCCTGCTGAGTTGGAAGACCTGTTTGTGCTGTTGGAGTTCTAAAATGAGTCCTATTGTTATTACCTCCTTTCCCTCCCTAGCATAAGGGCAATGTTTCTGACCAGACTGACCACACCCAAGGCATCCTTCCTTGCCTAGAAGAAAATTGCCCAGATGGTTCTTACCACACAGTGGAAACATTGATAGGTCCTATTACCTAAATTACTCTACTAAGACTTCGATTCCGATGCCCTACTCTTCTACTACTGCCAAAACCTGGGGGATTGAGCACTAGCTTTTGAAGGTGCTAGAGCTGAAGAATTCTGCTAAATCAAAGAGCGATTTCTACCACCCAATTTCTATTGAAAGTATTCATAAATCCTTGTTCTAGTTTTATTTATTGTCCTTACCTATCCCCTAAGCTTATCTCCCCCAACCTGTTGAACATGATTCATTAGCCTAGAGAAATTCATATCCTCTAACATCATAGCATTCCAGCACTTTGTCTTCACTAAGTCGGATACCCTGAACATAAACTTACCTATTTGTGCCTTGGTAGCGGCAACCATTTGTGGAGAATACCTGGAGAGCTGGGCAAACATAAATCTGTACTCCTAGATTGACATGGTACCTTGTCTCAAATTTATGAACTCTTGAGCTTAGCCTCCCTTAACTCTCTCGGGAAGAACGTATTTAAAAGATCTCCAGTAAAACACCTTCCAAGTCACAGCAGATGCATCTGAATCCCAAATGTCTTTCAATTGTGAAAACCACATGTAAGACACATCCTTTAACTGGTAGGATGCCAACTCTAACCTATCATTACCAGTCACTTGCATCACTCCAAAGATTTTCTTGACCTCATCAATGAAGTTTTAGGGGTCCTCACCAACTAGAAACCGTAAAACATCATGGACATTCATCCTAACAAAATCTCAAACTCTATGTGTAGTTGATCGACATTGGTATAAGTAGGAACTATGACCTTCTTATTGTTCCTGTTGGCTACACATTAAGACAAACTCTTAATCGCAATCCTAAATTCTACATTCATAATGTCATGGTTCAAAAATGAAGGAATTTATTAATGTTGGGGGAATCAGTATTCCTACACATAAAGACGAACAATAAAGAAGATCATACCATACCCACACGTGATAAGAATTCAATAAAATGAAGCTTCTTCTGAACACTTTGTAGCCTCCTTCTGATTAGATGTGGTACACTTCACACCAATGAAAGAGACTATACTTAGAGCGACGTTCAAACATCTTAAGACTCTTAATCCTATGTTATAAAAATTTTCATGACCCGAGGCTACCTCGTTAACGTAAACACCTTATCTAGGATCACAAGTGACCCCAAGCTAACCCTAAGTTAGCATATCATAAGTATAGTAAAATAATTGAACAAAAGATACTATGTGGAAGCTTAAAACATGAGATATTTGAAAGATGGGAAATACCCAATACTTGTCTGAATATATAAAATATATTTAGAGTTCTACAATACTGAAAGAGTCACTCAAAACTAAAGTTGAATCAAAAAATATGTTTGAAAAAGCCTCTACTAACTAGAGTTGTTGGGACATGCTCCAACTAACTTTAGCAAAATTTGACATTGAAATCAAAAGACCGAAATGAAAAAAAATGTATATTGTCCTCAAAGAAATGAGGACTCACCATTGATGTTGTAGAAAATGGATAAGGAACCGATCTATGCGTGATCTGAATGTTGAGAAGCTGAAACTAAGTCATGAAAGGGTGTAGAGCATAGTATGTGTTAGTACTTGGAATATATTTGGCATACATGATATTAAATGTAACTAAACAAATATGAAATTTGAATAAAGCATAACTGAGCAATGACATAATCTGAACATAATGTAAATACTGAAATATTCATAATGAACTAATTTGAATGTAATGACCAAGTATTGATCATCAACGTTCATGGCGAGACTAAGTACTGAAGTATAATTGAAACTTTGTCAAATGCACTAGAGTCTGACTGTGGGAGCTACTGCTAACAAACATAAAATCACGTGATCTAAATGCGAAGTCCGATGTATACAGCCATCGAGAGGGCCGAATATACCTTCCCAGGGTATAAGACAAGACAGGTGTGACCACTAAGTTTGATGCCCACTTAGGGGACTTATAGTCATATGGGGAGAAAGTAGTTCTCGGACTATAAGGGTATCCTAAACCCTAGTCCAACTCAGTGTTAAGAGTACTATGAACTCAAAATGTATATGACACAAATTAACTGAAATACTTGATACCTCAATTTTCTGAGTTGCAAATATGATGAGAGTGCAACATTTAGGAACTTACAATGTAACATTTTAAAACTCGAGCATGTTTATCAGTTTAAATCACATTGCAAGAGTAATTCATGAACTAAGAGAATCTACACAACTAGGGTTCTATGTTTCATGCAAGGAACTACGCAAAAATCTTACGAAAGAATGATAATTCGATTAAGTTACTATAAGACCTAAATCACAAGTAATATCTAAGGTTTCAGAAACCCTAGGTATAAACAAGATATGTAGAATCAAGAATTTGACTATTTGATCCTAGTGGACAAAAAAGTCACTAGTTAAATACCACATAACTGGTGACAAAAACTACGGAGAAACTCTTCGATCTCAAAGTTGGAACTGAAGAAAACCTGATGTGTGTTCTTGAGAAAATTGGTATCGCTTTTTTCTTTTTTTGCTCTAAGTTTTAAGAATTTTGGTGAATGATTCTCTTAGGGAAAATATGACTAGAATAATATTCTTAAACTGACCAAATCGATGTAGTTTAGGGATAAAATAATTAGAAAAAGACCCAACTACCCTTACATAAAAAGTTGACTGAATGACCGACGGGCATGACCGACAGATTATAGGTCAACTAACGATCTATCCCGTTAATTCGTTGTCTGACTTTAGAGAGGGGGGACAAGGACCTTGAACAACATACAATGGTCTTACCTATGGTCCATAGTCCCTCTATGGTTAAGATTTTTTGGGAATTCTAGGTGGCCAACCTACGTCCACACCTACAGCCTCTGGTCCCACCTACGGTCTGTAGGTGGCCTTCATCGGTGGAATCTGTAAGTTCTAATAAGTCCAGATTTTTCCCATTCTCAAATTTGCAATGATAAAATAAGGATAGAAGACTTCATTTAAGCTGAAGACTATGAACTATGGATGAGAATCACCAAGGGAATTTCGATGATTACAATCAAGGACAACGAAGGAAAGGATGTTCCTAAACCAAAGGCTCAATATGGAGAAGCTGACTACATAATGCTAGAAAATAATGCCAAGGCTAAATGCATTCTTGTATTTGGACTCCTACCTGACGAGTTCAACAACATCTATGGATTTACCATAACTAAAAAAATATAGGATACACTTCTGAACGAACATGAAGGTACTAGTCAAGTTCGAAAGTTCAGAATCACAAGACTTTGCACTAAAAATGAGTCCTCAAGACGAAGAATGCAGAATCACTTCAAGATATCATCACTAAATTCACAATAATGGTAAAAAAAATTAATATCCTTGCGAAAAAAATATACACTACAAAGGAACATACAGATAAGATTCTTTGAACTCTACCTAAATCATGGGAATGCTTAAATCATGGAAAATCAAAGTTAGTGTAGTAAGAGAGTACAAAGACTTACAAATGTGACCTTAGATGAGCTTGTAGGGAATCTAAGACATGTTAGATGAACGTCAAAAGTGCCAAAACAAGTGAATGAAATAAAGATAAGAGTCTTGTTCTCAAGGCAACGAATGAGCTTAATGAATCTGATATTGATGATGAGGATATTGCCTTGATAAGTAGAAAATTCAATAAAGCATGAACTATGGAAATAAACTTTCTCCTACCAAGGAGAAGAGCAAAAAAAAGGCCATAAAATGGATGTTATAAATATGGTAAAACTGACTATCAAGTTAAGGATTATCCTATGTTTGAAGTTGAGTAGAACAAATAAAGGGTTGAACCGAAGTTAATTTATTCAACAAGATCTGTTCGGATCAGATCTACCAGCGACCAAAATAAGAAAGAGAACCGGCAAACAAAAGGAAAAGTTACAAAAAAGAAAAATAATCAAGATATGTAAGTTGGCTGGGAACAGGTTTAGAAACCTCAAAGGAACATGAAGACATTGAACTGATGGCCATAAAGGATTCAAAACCCAAATTTGATTCTGACACTGAGGAAGAGAAGGTCAATTTTCTGATTTCAAAGAAAAATTACAGAACATGGCCAAAAACACCCCTAGACTATAAGAAAATGTTTTTAAAATACCCTTCATCCATCTTATGGTGTAAAAATGTACTTATATTCACCTTTTTGGCTCACTTACATAATTGAAACTAACAGCTCTCTTTATTTTTTATTTCGTAAAAAAATATTTATTATGTGTCATTCTCCTAGTGGATAATATTTAGACCCTACCTCAATTAGATTATTTTCCATTATTTATCCAAATCAAAGCAATATACATCTTGAAGACCCCAATTTTTTTTTATCAAGAAGATCTTGTAGTTTTTGAATTTACTGTAGTATCTTCTTATTAATTTATTTTTTTATCCAACTCCTCTCGATTTATTTCTCTATTTTCTCAAATTTTTTACCAACATTGAAGATTCATGATATAACAAAAAATTACCGGCTAAGATTTAATTAATTAGATAAAGATTCTAAACATGATATAGATACCTAATATTCTATAAAGAAATTTATTATGTCATAATTATTAAAATATACTATCTTATCAATAAATACATTACACAAATATTACTCTCTATTTTCCTACTGTACTTTTCCCTATGGCTACGATCATCCAGATGCTTTTGTTTCCTTTTCTTTTTAATTGTTTGTGGAACTTTTTCTTTGAAATGTAGTTATCACATACACAATAATTAAGTTAACAATTTTTTTATTTTAAAAGGAAGATAAATATTGCTTAGGATTTATAAATAACATGATATTTTGTTCTCATTGTGGCATTATTAATATATTTTATAATATATTAACATATAAAACAAAAAAAATTCAGAGTTAATACAAAAATTACTAGATATTTTTAAAACAGAGAGGGGTCTTGAATAGATATATTTTTTTTATTTAAATAAATTATGGGGGGAAATTAATATTAATGAGATTATTATTTTCTACAATAAAAAATGACACATAATAAATATTTCTTTAAAATAAATAAACTTTGGTTGTTAATCATAAATGTATAAGTTAGTCAAAAAGGTGAATGAAACAGTATAAGTGAGCAAAAAAGGTGAATGAAAGGGTATGATTAGACCAAAGGATGGATAAAATGTATTTTTTGACCTTTTCCTATAGTTTACACTTCGAAAGGAACCTCAATTACAAACAAAAAAATTTCTCAGTAAATTGATCAAATCGGTTGGCAAATTGAGTTACCAAACAAATGTCAGCTTATATTAATCTGTTGCTAAAAAGCTCATCGGTATGAATGGGACCCTAGGGTTTGCACAATTTGTGGTAGCACAGATCACTCTAGAAACACATGTCCTATAACCAAAATTAGTACTACAAAAACTATTAAAATTGACAGTTAAGTAGGAACACAGATGTACTAAAGAAAAAGAAAAAAACCTAAATACAAGGATCTTATTCACCCTTTTGATCATAATAAAGGACCCAAGTTAATCTGGGTTTCAAAATCTAAAACCCTTGATTTTTTCAGGAAAAGGTGAGGAAGCAAGCAATAGGTACGACTAATGTGTATCGTGTTGTAGGCTTGAGTCACAACTTGCTAAGCATATCACAACTTTGTGATAAGGGAAACAAGATAATTTTCTCTTCCACTAGACTTGAATTAATAAATCTCGAAATAAAGGAAACTTTCTGACTAGTCAAAGATATAAATATGTTTATATTGTAGATAGTACAAAGGTACCCACTTAAAATCTTATATGCCTAAGTGTAGTGGACATAGATCCTTTAGTATGACATAAACACATAGGTCATGCGAGTCACATACAATTAAAGAAACATATTTCTAAAGATTAAGTAATAGGAATTTTTAAACTAAATTTAAAGAAGAAAGGATTTGTGAAGCACGTATTCGAGGAAAATAAGTAACATCATGTTTCGAATCTAAACAAGTGGTAGTAAGATCAACCAGGTCCTTAGAACTAGTGCACATGGATCTATACTAACCTATGCGAGTCAACAGTAGAGGTGGAAAAAGACATATGTTTGTGCTAGTAGATGACTTTTCAAGGTACACTTGGACACACTTTCTTGCTCCAAAGGGCTATGCATTTGAAGCCTTCTTCACATTAATAAGAAAACTTCAATATAAATAACTAGTAACTACTTGAAACTGAATTTGGGAATTCTAATGTTCTATATTCTCAATCTCATGGGGTTGGCCACAATTTTTCTACCTCCTAGGATTCCTCAAAAAAATGGAGTAGAAGAAAGCAAGAGTCATGCTTTTAATCCTCCAAGCTACCAAAAAATGAACTATATACCATTTGAACCCTCTATCAGCCAAAAAATATTAATTGTGATAAAATATGTCATCGAGGGATTTTACTTTATCATGAATCCATTGATTCTATATGAATTATTACTACTCTCTCTTTCGCACTTAATTTGGGAATTCTAATGTTCTATATTCTCAATCTCATGGGGTTGGCCACAATTTTTCTACCTCCCAGGATTCCTCAACAAAATGGAGTAGAAGAAAGACAAAATTAGAACCCTTCATGAAATGGCTAAAACTATGATGATTGCTAACAATATAACTAATCAATTCTGGGCTTACACTATTAATATTGCATGATTTACTATAAATAGATGTATGTCTAGATCAACGCTATATAAAACTCCTCGTGATTTATAAATACAATTTTAAAAAGAAGAGAAGGAGTTCTCACATTGTTCACTTCTAGATTTTTAAGTTTTTATATTCTAGAACATTGTTTTTATATTTTTGAGTAGAGATTTATAAATTGTGAGATTTTTAGCTTAAATTTCAGCATTTGGGATATGCAGATCATTGTCAAATCAGAAGGGACACTCCATTGATAATGATTTATTGTTTTTCACTATTCTTGGCTAAAGCCCCTATTCTTGGGAGTGGGTGATAATGTAGTTGAATGCACTAATTAGCTAATGATTGTTGTTAGTTACTGTTTAATTAAGGAATTGTAGTTGCAAGTGCAATTTTTGTTTAGTATTCTATATTTACATGCCTACTTTATTCAAATGAGAAGAAACGTAACGGTGACTCAAAAAAAATTTTAAGAATAAATGAATTTTAGTGGAATTGCCACCTAATTTTAATAAAAAAACTAGGAAACCAATTAAATAATCTAAGAAATCGATAGATTCTAGGTAAGGGGTTCAAATATAACAAACATGGAGTATACACAAGCGATGAAATAAAATAATAATATAATAAACGACCTAAGTTTGACTTATGTCAATAAAAATACACAATAATAAATTAAAATATAATTTGAATTTTGTTCGGTTAGCTTCAATGGAAGCGAATATGAGGTACCTGTAAAAACACTTAGTAAAAGTGTTAGTTCTAAATTAAAATGAATAAAATAATAAATTGAAATTAAAAATCTATCTTATTAACATGGAATACCTTGAAAATCGACGGTAATTTCTTCATCGACCAAAAATATATGAACTTACACTAATTTCTGTCTTTTAAAATAGAAAGACCTCGAATATAGAAAAATAGATTTTTACTAGCCAATTTTAATGTATGATTAATATAAAGGCTAACATATTAAAATAAGTATAACTTAGGTAAATCCCATCTTATCCCTACTTTTTTCTATTTTGCAAAATCCCTTAAAATATTAGTAATTCGGATACATAAGTATCATTCGGATACATTAATTGTGATATATTATAAAACATTGTCTTTTGCGCTTAATATGGAATATTAACGTAAAATTGATTTTTCCCCACAAATTATGCATAACTGATTGATATCAATTCATTTCGATCTGTAACAACTTCACAAAGTTCAAAAATCAAATTATCATCTTCTCTATAAATTTGAAATCTGGGATCTCAATTTCGCCATCGTTGATGATTGAACATACGAGTCACGATTTCAAATTATCAATTCAAAATCGTCGAGCATAAAAGATCGCTCAATGCATAAGCAAGAGACAAGAACTTCTTTTGGTGGTTTTACAACAGGTCAATCAATTTCCAAGAAATAATTTTGTAAATTCAATTGTTGGAGAAAGAGAGGGAGATACTGGTGCAAATGGAATTCAACACTAAAATAGGGCCAACTTTTTGTACAGATGAAGAATACATCACGTATTCCAGTTATCAAATTTCATGAATCAACAAATTAATAATTTAAATTTCTTCTCCTTCTTCATTGAGGAATCTTTCAAACTTATCAACAAATTTTACTAATACAATATAAATCTATCGATCTTGTTGAGACATTCCACAATATGAGAAAGTGACGTGAGGTATGAATGATACAAAAGTGATGGAATTATTGTTGGTTAAAACATTGATTTTGTCAATCTCAAATCATTCATTGCAGCTGAGTTATAGATCGATGAATTGAGGAAAAATTTGAAGATCTGATACATCGTTGATGTAAAGAAACAAAATATTGAATTTTCAATCTATTAGTTATATATTCATATAACAGGCAAAAAGGTTGAAGAGATACATAGTTTTGATGGATCATCCATATCGTTTATGATGTTGTGTACTTCTGTTTTCGAGATAGCTAGATTTATCAATACATTATTGTATATGTATCTTGTCTAAGTTGATTGTACTTCTACTAGATACATTAAATAAGTAATTGTTGCCTATAAGATGTTAGGTTTGAGATATATTACTTGTGAATTGTGATACTTGCCATATTGTATTAGATATATTTAGTATAAATATAAAGTTACATATCATGCCAAAAAATTAGTGCATGATACATTACTATTTGTGTATATTATTTTGTTTGAGAAATATTGTATTTTATAAAAAGATACGTTATACATGTAATTGTTGCCAATAACATGTTTTAGTGAGTTGATATGTATATTATACATGCAATAAAGTTTGAAAATTGTTGAATATGATATATATTGTGTATCATGTACATATCAATTCATTTGATACACGATGCTTTATCGATAGAATAATATTTGTTGGCTCATATGTACAAACACATAATTTTCAAATTTAAATAAGTCTAAAATTTAACATTATAAATGCATAACAACAATTGATACATGGTAGATTATACCATTTGAACACAATATATTGAATATTACGATTTGTAATGTATCACAATGTTAATAGGAAGGTAGTATACATTAATTTAAGAAAATAAAAATAACTAGATGCATTAAAAATATTATTCCATATATATATCCAAAAAGATAAATAAGAAAAAATCGGAATAAAAAACACAAATATCTGATTTGCTTCTCCTTCTAATTCTTAACATATTGATAATGTATCATATTGTTGATGCATGTGTGGTGGTTCGCTAAATGCGCAATAAAAACCTTGCTAATACATTGTCATAGCACCGACATTTGGAAGAGGACGAGATGGACTCTAAGATCTCATATTAGTATTAGAAGAATTTAATTGAGTAACCTTATGTCCATCAAGTGTTTGTAGAAATGTGTACTATAAGAAAGAGGTCGATATGTGTTTACACTTTAGTAAAAAAAAATCAACCACTTTTACTTAGTAAAATATATAGTAAAAAAAAATCAACCACTTTTACTTAGTAAAATATATTGGAAATGTTGAGATCTGACCCAGATGGGTCGGAAAAAAATCTGAAAAAAATGAAAGAAAACAATAACGGAGAAGAAAAAATCCTACCTATTCAGATGTTTGAAATTAATTGACTTGAGAGAGAGAATCCTTTTGAAAATCAAATTAATTTAAAAATTTTAAATGCTAAGAATGTGGAGTGAATTTAGGGAGAGAAAAGAGGAGTGAAAATGAGAGTGATAAACGTGGTTTTGATTGAATGGTCTTATGGATCTGAAAGTTTTAAGAATTGAGAAATTTATGTAATATTTCAAAAATGTATGAAAAAATAGAGAATAAAGTAAGTAAAGTTGCGTACATAAAGTAATTTTTCCTTACAATAATCAAAATGACACCATGGCAATTAATATCTAATGAGGAAAAGTAACAAACAATAAATTAAATTAAATTAAATAATATGCACAGTGACAATTTATGAGCAGTCATATTAGCAGGATGTAAAATTTAGTAGGGAAGAGTATGAAAACAATAAATTTTATATTAATAAAAATAATATTAAATTTACTGGATACCGAAAACTCAATAACTTATTAAAAATATCAATTCAGGAAAAATAATAAGAACAATAATTAGACTAAATAACCAAATAAAAGATGAAAAAACAATTTATAACAATAATATTTATTAATAAAGTAAATCAACAGAAAGGAAGGAGTAATGCACCGATAATCAACAAATGAAGATAATAATTAATACTCCATAGAAATTGGTCAACCCATATAAAAAGTAAGAGTTAAAATAATAAAAAGATGACTACAAAACCCAAATTACTAATGGAATATATTCAAAAGAAAAAGAAAAAATATTAGATGTCTTTAACAAAACTATTAGAAAATGATTTAACTTAACATAACAATGAATAGAGACAGTGGCATGTGAAATAAAATATTAATAATGAGACCATCTTTGATCCACCTTTATTTTATTGTAGTCTTATTTTCTATATTTAAAGAGTAAAATAGTGAATGAGCACTCTAACTCTCCTCCAAATCACTCTCGATTTTTTCATTTATAGAGAGATTAATAGTAGTTATCCAAACACCATTATTTTACTCTTTGCTTTCTATATTTAAGGAGTAAAATAGAGAATTAGCACTCCAACTCTCCTCCAAATCGCTTGCTATTCTACAGTTATAGAAGTGTAAAATGTAGTTCTCCAAATTTGGAACTAGTGTTCACACTCTCTGTTTAACTTTTTTATTATTTTATTATTATTTCTATTACTTTCTAATTAACTTATTATTTTACATATAATTCCATTAATGAAATATATAATATTCATAATTCCTTTTTAAATGTAATATAATATTTTTAAAAATATTTTAACATATACTACTTTAATTTCAAATGAATAGTATTTTATTTTTTTAATTTTTATCAACAATAAAATTTTGTTTTATTATTAATTTTCATTATAAAGATTATATAAAATTAAAAGACAATATACTAAATTTAATTGAAAAATACAGTACATGATATAATAATTTAAATACAAGATAACAATGCAATACATTACATATTAATTTAAATACAAGATAACAGTATAATATAATACATAACGTAATATTTTAAATACAAGATAAAATACAATATATAACATAATAATTAATGATAACAACAATCATTTACTAATACAATAGGTCGTTTTCAGATCTAACACTATTCGGAAAAACAAATTTCAGCCACACCACGCTTTAATGATGCAATATTTTACTGTCATTATTGAATGTCCGACAATTTGTTTCTTTGTATCGTTGATGCAATTAAAGATCACGACACATACTTCATAAAACGCATTGATGCGCTGGGTATATCTGGATTATCTACTATGCAAAAAATTACCACTGTGCTTAGAATGTTGGCATACGGTTTGCCAGTGGATGCCACTGACTAACACATGAGAATGGGAGTGTCAACTACAATTGAAAGTATGAAGAGATTTTGTCGAGCTACTGCAGAGATTTTTGGTGAGTGATATTTGAGATCAGCAACATGTAACGATGTTGGCGAGAATTCTACACATTGGTGAGCAACATGGTTTCCCGCGAATTTTAGGTAGTCTAGATTGCATGCACTAGAAATGGAAAAATTGTACAACTAAATGTGCTGGGAAAATAAAAGAATTTCCCCCCGCCTCTCGTTGTATTGCTCTTCTTCTTCTTGTTCTTCTTCATCTTCTACTTCGTTCTTGCTTGCTTGCTTGTCTTTCTTCTAGTTCTCTTCATCTTCTTTTTCTTTTCATACATTGTTGGTCTTCACTACAGGCGTCCATTTATTTTATCTTTTATCCCATGAAATCTTTTCTCTATCATACTTTTCATAACTTATATTATAGTATGTTGGATGTAAATATTTTGGATTTTTTACTCCTGATGTACTAGGTTTTTCATTCATGTCTATATCTCCTGTATTTATTTCTACATTTTTTGTATTGTCTATATTATCCAAAAGTTCTGTATATGTTTCACTTATCTCTGAGTATTGTTCTTCTAAATTATTATTGATATCATTAATTCTTACTTCTGGCAGATTCTGAGCTTTTTTCTTCTTTTCTTCTTCATTAATAAGATTTAGCTAATCTAATCAATAGATCAGATTTCGTTTTGTATCAATTGGAATTACTTCATAAGTTATTAGATTCACACATCATTGTTTTGATAAGTAAAATTAATAGTTCTTTGAGTCATTCATCATCTGGGTATAACTTGCAACTTTTTTCAATAATATACATATTGCATTTCCAACAAATGGTTATATATGTTGCAACAGTTGACTATTAGAACATATTATATTCTTATATTGCAACAGAAAAATTATTTCAATTGCAATAGAATAGATATATATTGCACTGTATAACCTACACACGTTGCAACCCATGACTTACATATCGCAAGATAATAGCCATATGTTGCAACATATGATTTATTTGTCACAACATAGTAGTTATATGTAGCAACATATAACTTACATGTCACAACATAATACTTATATATTGAAACATAAAATATATTACTTATACATTTTATTACAACATATTATTTATAACTCACAACAGAATAGTTTATATAGCAAAATATGACTTACATGTCACTAAAAATTTAAATATGTTGTAATGACTACTGACACATTTTATTACAACATGTGATTTATGTTTCACAACAAAATAGTTATCTGTAACAACATATGACTTGCACTCCGCAATAGAATAACCATATATTGCAACGTATAACTTATTTGTCACAATAGAATAGTAATATGTAGTAATATATGACTTACATATCGCAACATAATAGTCATATGTTGCAACATATAAAATACACATTTCTTCATCAGTACTAATTATTTTTTAATTAATTCTTTTTGGATACAATAAATGGAGGAATTATTTGAAAGAATTGATTATCGTGATGAACGGGTCAAAAAAAATCAATACATTTGGAGTTGGAAGGATGATAAGAAATGGGGAGGGTCTGTAGGGATGACTGTTGAACGAAATATTTTGTATGATTATTTTATTTGGAACGGTGCCACAACCTTATTTGTTCGGAGAAATATCAATTTGTTGCACTGTTAATCAATTCTATTACTTTCACTGTGAATTATGTAATTGTCATAAAGAAATAGACGAAGTAGCTAAATTTATGTCTTAACAAAATTTTCATATGTGGCAACATATATACATTTCTTGTAAACTCATGGGTAATAGGTTCCATTTTGTGTTTTGGATTGATTTTTAAATTTGTTCTCTATAAAATATTTAATCTAAAAAATATTGACATTTTTCCATTGCTAATCGCTTAATTTACTAATTAACCCATCCTTGAAGTGATATATGTGGCAACATATGCACGTTCTGTTGGAGAGATTGCAACAGACATGTCATATGTGACAACATATGTCTCTCATGAATTGTTTTTTTTGGAGTTAATCCAATTAAATTATCACCTAATTCAACATGTAACACTAATATATAGTCCTACAACATGGCTGAGTACAAAATTATGATCTAATACAACAACCTTAATCAACTCTATCGATTATTTTTACAAAGACTAGCTTACAAATAGTTCATAATACAATAACCAAGTAACCCCATATGATAGTTATATAACACCCTTCTAAATCTAGTGTAATAACATATTTTAATTGCTTAGTTACGGTCCAAAGTACTACAATTTGGTTCAATTTGATATTTTTCCAATGTAAATCGCTCAATTTATCGATTAACTAATCTTTGAAATGTCATCTTTTGCAACATATGCACATTTTGTTGGAAAAATTGCAACAAACATGTCATATGTTGGTATGTATATCCTAAATTGTGCTTTTTAAGGTTAATTTAATTATATTGTCACCTAATTCAACGTGCAACACTAATATATACTCCTACAACATGTCTAAGTATGAAATGATGGTCTAATACAACAACATTCATCAATTCTATCAATTATTTTTACAAAGACTATTATACCACTAGTTCATCATCATACAATGACCAAGTAAGTCCAAATGATAGTTATATAACACACTTGTAAATCTTTGCTCGATGTGTTATAACATATTTTTATTACTTAATTATGGTCCAAAGTACTAAAATTTTGTCCAATTTGACATTTTTTATTCTTAAATCTCAAAATTTATCGATTAACCCATCCTTGAAGTGACATATGTGGAATCATATGCACATTCTGTTGAAAAAATTGAAATAAACATGTCATATATGACAACATATGTATATCACATAATATGCCTATTGGAAGTTAATTTAATTAAATTGTCCCCTAAATCAACATGTAACACTAATATATAGTCTTACAACATGCCTAAGTACAAAATTGTGGTATAATAGAACAACCTTCATCAATTCTATCAATTATTTTTACAAAGGCTATCATACCACTAGTTTATCATACAATGACAAAGTAACTCCAAATGATAGTTATATAACAACCATGTAAATCGTTGTTCGATGTGTTATACATATTTTTATAGCTTTATTATGGTCCAAAGTACAACAATTTTGTCAAATTTGACATTTTCTCATTCCTAAATCTCTCAAGTTATCAATTAACCCATCCTTGAAGTGATATATGTGGCAACATATGCACATTATATTGGAAAATTGTAATAGACATGTCATTTGTGACAAGATATGTATATTATTAATGACCTTTTTTTTGGGGGGGGGGGGGGTAATGTCATTAAATTGTCATATAATTAAACATGTAAAACTAATATATAGTCATACAAATTGTCAAAGTGCAAAATTATGGTATGATACGACAATCTTATCAATTCTATCAATATTCATCTTCATCATACAATGACCAAGTAACTTCACATGATAGTTATATAAGACCCTTGTAAATCATTGTTTCAAGTGTTATAGTTTATCTTTATTTCCTAATTATGGTCCAAATTACTAAAATTTGGTTCAATTTTACATTTTTGCATTTCTAAATCGTTCAATTTATTATTGAAAAAATTATAAAAAACATTTCATATCATGTGACACAATATATATATCCTAAAATGAATTTTTGGGATTGGTTTGATTAAATTGTTACCTAATTTAACATGTAACACTAATATATAGTCCTACATGATGTTTAAATATAAAATTATGATCTAATACAATCTCCATTCAATTCTATCAATTATTTCACAAAGACTATCAACTACTAGTTCATCATAGAATGAACAAGTAACTCCATACGATAGTTATATAATATCCTTGTAATCATTGTTCCAAATGTTATAACATATTTTTATTGCTTAATTATGGTTCAAAATACTAAATTTTGTCCAATTTGACATTCTTCCAGTTTTAAATCGCTCCATTTACCGATTAACAAATTCTTGAATTGTCTATAAATGCACGTTATGCTGGAAAAATCGCAACAACCATGTCATATTTGGCAACATATGTGTATAATAGAATAATCTTTTGGGGGTTAATTAAATCAAATTGTCATATAATTACCATGTAACACTAATATATATTCTCATAACATGTCCAATTATAAAACTATGGTCTATACAATAATCTTTATTTAATTATATTTATTATTTTCACAAAGACTCTCATTTCACTAGTTCATCATACAATGACCAAGTAACTTCATATTATAGTTATATAACACCCTTGTAATCGTTGTTCCAAGTGTTATATATCTTTATTGTTTAATTATGGTCTAAAGTACAATAATTTGATCTAATTTGACATTTTCCATTGCTAAATTTCTGAATTATCATCCTTGAAGTGTCATATGTGACAATATATGAACGTTCTATTGAAAAATTACAACAAACATGTCATATGTGGCAATATATGTATAACATAAAATGATCTTTTTTGGGTTAATTCAATTAAATTGTCACCTAATTCAACATGTAACACTAATATATAGTCCTACAACATATCTAAGTACAAAATTATGGTCTAATACAACAACCTTAATTCAATTCTATCAATTACTTTTACAAAGACTATTCTCCCACTAGTCCATCATACAATGACCAAATCACTCTATTTGATACTTATATAACACCCTTGTAAATCGTTGTTTCAAGTATAATAACATGTTTTTATTGCTTAATTATCGTCCAAAGTATTAAAATATGGTCAAATTTGACATTTTCCTTCTTCATCCTCAACTTCTTTTCTGTTCTGTTCTTCTTACTCAACTCAATTTTTTTTGTCTACTTCATCAACTTTTTTTTCTCTTTCTCCATCATCATCAACGTTATTTTTTTACTCTCTTTTGTTGAGGCATAATTCTGTGTTTTTTTACACCAAAGGTTATATATGTTGCAACATATATCACATTTCTTCCATTCCGACATAATTTACATTTGTTCCAACAAAATAATAAAAAAGTTATTAATACTAACCAATTATTTTACAAATTTTCAACAAAAAAGTAATTCACAATTGTTTACATAACCATCAAAACTATATCTAATCAATGGTGGTAACCACAACATTTTTATCGAACTTTATTTTTTTAGGTCTAGGCCTTATTGTGTCTTCATTGTTACTAACATAGCCACTCCGATCTTTTAAAATCTTATAATTTCAAAGGAGTGAAGCATATCTCATGCGAAGGTTTGAGAAATAATTTCATAAGATGATATTTGTAGTCCAGCACTCAAAAACTCAGTGTATGCAACAACAAGAAAACCACAATCTCATCATGGTATATCATCAATTAGAAAGTATAATAAAACTAAGAACATTACATATCAATAGTGGCAAAGACAAAGAAATAATGTGATACTTAAAGACTATCGCTTGCTCGTTGGGAAATACCAATAATATTCGAGCAAGATTGTTTGAACCAATCCTCAATTGATATTATTGCTTTAGATCACAACTGATGACTTTGAATTTCTTCTCTTTCTTTTTCTCTTTATATTTTGCTTTCTTTTTCATTTTCTCCTTCTCTTTATCTTGATCCTTCTCCTTCTTTTCCTTCTTTAAGTCCTTATCCTACTCATCCTTCTCCCTCTCCTTCTCCTTCTCCTTTCGTTTTGGGTTTGAGTGTGATTCTGGAGCAGTAGTCATTGATTTTTTTCTTTCACTAATTATAGATAGTGATTGAGAAATAAACTTTTTAACCCCCTACACTAAAAAGACTGTGATATCTTCTTGGATGTATGAACATCAATATTATAAATTATTTTCTCAAAAGTATCTGCGAGTTCTTTAACACGAATAATAAAATAATCATATTGATACTCACTTTATTTGCATAGATAAAAAGAGCATTTCATGTCACAAGAAGAAGCAACAGCAATATACGATTGAGCTGTTGTCATAGATGAAACTTATTTTTGTTAGGATATATACTATTAACCATGTGTTAAGATATAATATTTATTATATAAAAATATTTCCTAAATTTTAATAAATCATATATTCGTTTATGACGTCTATTTATTAATGTAGTAGATGATTTGGTGTACAGAGCTTTAGCTTATACACAGAGGATTAAATCAATAGTTCTTATAAGTACGAAATTTTCACAATCTAAGATTGAAATTGGACATTCCATCTGGTACGATTTTAGCACAAGGTTAGATGTAATTATCCTGATTATGGAAATGGTATAGTTCCAACTTATTGTGCTAGTACATTTTGTATGTATTGAATGGGACCACCTGAAATAGTTACTTTAGACTGACCGACAACAACATATTCTCTAAACTATTAAATGTACTTATATACTTAATCCTGATATAATTGTTATGATATGTATAGATTGATTATCGTTTTAATTTATTAAAATGTGAGATTCTGAGATTGGTCAATATGCTTGCTAAGTTGGATGATAATAATATATATTGGTTAAATAATAAGTTAGTTGATGGAATTAATGTATTGTTTTAGAGATTGATGATATGTTTTTTTTTGAGAAACTTATAAGTTTTCATCATGTCAAACCGTGCCAGTGGATTTATGAATTTGACACATGAAATAAGTTAAACAGTGTTGTAAAGGAAATTAATCACTAAATTAAATTTGTGAGTAACTTAATTTATTGTTTAGTATCTGAAATCTTAACATGGAGAATTACAACAGTGTTTAATAGGGAATTACGAAATATAATAGAGAAGTGCAATTATGAATTTCTAGTGGAATGATTAGTAATTTATTAAGGTAAGAATAATTTAAATTAATTATTTGAAATTGTTTCCATAATAGGAAGCCTTGGTAAATCATTATGTGGTCCCTATAGTTTCCATATTTAACTAGAACCTAGAATCCTATTTCTATGAAAAAGGGAAGAATAATATGGGTTTTTTCTAGTCTTCTAGAAAAACTAGGTTTTCTAGTCCTTTTTGGATTAGGGATTCTGATAACCTAAAAAATAGAGGAATTAGCTTTCAATTCAATACTTGCAGACCCAAGTATTGAGAGAGTTCGGGTGTGAACTTGAAATCACGGTTGAAGACCATAGTTATGTAATTTGTAGATTCCCCTGAAGATCTTTCTATCTTGAAGATTCGCTTGAAGGTATCCACTCACACTTCAAGAAGTAATTCTTGAATTGAATTTTAGTATGTTTATGTGTTCTATCATAAACGATATTGATTATCTATTGTTCATGTAAGCAATAAAGATCCTAATATGCTTTTACTGTTCATATATGTTTTTCCAACAATTGGTATCAAAAGCCATGCTTGCATCTAAATTAATAACTAATATGAAATATATATTTGATATACCTATATATATATATATATATATATATATATATATATATATATATATATATATATATATATATATATATATATATATATATATATATATTTATTTATTTATTTATTTATTTATGAATAGTGAGAATCGTGGAAAACCACTACCTTAATCACTAAGATATAGCTTAAATAATAAATGGAAAACCACCTATACTACAATACCCCTATTAAAAATCATGGGCTAAAACCACTAGCTAAATAAATATCTTTCTATGAAATCTTATCCATATTTTAATGAATTTTCAAATAGTGCAAAATATAAAAAATGAATATTAACAAATGTAACGAATAAAATGAATATTAAAAAATTGTAATGAACGTAATTAATTACATGTAAAAAGATGTAAAAAGTGCAATGTAACAAAATAATGATTCAATCAAAACAAATAAATATTTGAACGTATTGAACCGCTTGTGATAACAAATAATTCAATTAAAATTAGCTTATAAAAATCCTGAAGTTTTGTCAAATAAGGACAAATATAGATAAACTTACTTAAAATGATGAAAAATGTATTTTGAACTATTGATAAAAAAACTTAAAAGTTACGAACTTTGAAAATGTTAGACCAAAATTGGGTGTCAACATTTGTCACTTCCTTGAGAAAGAAGTATTAGAGTTGAACTATTTTGTATTGATTATAAGAACCTAGCTTGAGAAAGTGGGTTTAATAACATTCTTACAAATTCAGCTTGAAAAAGTGAACTAATTAAGGAATTAAGATGTTTGTTTGTGTTTTTGAATTGTTGAGGTTTGAAACAACTCACATGTTTCACAATAGTTTAGTGATAATTTACCTTTGCACTCAAAACCTAGCCTACACAACGAGATTCAATACATTTGTGTAACAAATAATCACTCATTACGCGAAATTAGCATTCAACTTATCACACTCCCAAGGATCTGTGTCTATTTGTTCTATTCATGTTTTAATATTCGCAAATTTGTTAGCCAAATCCCCTCATATTAATCATCAGAACTTTGTGATTTACTTTAATGTTGTGAAAAACATACTACTACAAACGATTTGGACACATTTTTACTTCTTAATCGAATTCTCTATTGTATTACTCCTTGTGGGATCGACCCCAACTCTTAGTTGGGATTATACCTATTAGTGACCGCCTTTACTTTGAATTGAATGAAGTGTAGTTGAGGGTTATCAAAAACTGGCGCCACAGTGTGTGATTGACGTTTAGAGTTCTTTTATTAAAGTTTAGTTGTGAACTAATTTTGTTGTCGTTGAGTCATCTAATTTGTGTTGTTTGTTTGGATTCTCTAAAATAGGTGAGGAGATGATTGTCACGACCCAACCCGATAGGCCGTGATTAGTGCCCGTTTTGGACACCCACATACAAACCTGTTAAGTATGACCAACTGAAACTAAGACAATATGGAATTTAATCAAATAAAGCCAACCCCAACGTCATATATATATATAAGAGGACCTGTCTCATAAGGAGTCATAACCATTCAACCATAACAGCATACGCGAGCCGACAAGGCCGCCACTATTCAAAGCATAATGATGTACGCAGCCGACAAGGCTGCCCCTGTACAAGCGGACATCCCAAACAAACCATGTCCAGACCATTATCCAAAACATATATATACAACCCACATAATGTCCACAGACCTCTAAGAGTACATTAGTGAAACTCGACGGGACAGGGCCCCGCCATACCCATAGACGAGCAAAAGACTACACAAAAGTTATGTAACAAAACGACTGGGCTCCGGAACAGTGGAGCTCTCCCAATCAGCAGAGTAGATATCCTAGGCGGGAGGATCACCGAACTGCGCGTCTACACCTGCGGGCATGAAAAGCAGCCCCCCGAGGAAAGGGGGGTCAGTACGGACAATGTACTGAGTATGTAAAACATAAGGTAAAGATGACAGGATACCAATGTGGCAAGTCGAAACAAAATATCGCTACACATATACTTTTTAAGTGAAAATCATGCATATATTTAACATTTACGGTGCCCAGCTTCCCTAGTAAGGGGCTCGGCAAAATAATCATCACGTCATCTCCGTCATCATCATCATCATAACCATCCTCATCACCAATCATATATATAATATACATACCCGGCCCTCTAGTGAGGAACTCGGTGACATATGCAAGAAACTCCGCACGAACATTACCCGGCCCGGGACTCGGTGAAATGATAAATGACTCTATGCACGAGCAGAATATTATGAGCAACCATATGCAATTAAAATCATTTCTTATAACTCAATAGAACAATCAACGTGAACCAGCAAGGAGTATTACCAAAGATTAATGTTTTATCAAGATTATGAACCTTTAATACGATATGAAAATGTAAAATTTCAATGACTCTAAGAAGCATTACCATAGATATTAGAGATCATCATAGCCTTAGACATAACCGATATATAGAGGAATAATTGTGGAAGCAAGAATATACATCACCTAGACGCTTTAGAGGTAAGTATCAAATCTGTCCGTTATTCGCTTATTTTTAAAAGTCATGCCAAGCAAAGAAAGAAGGGACAATGTTACATACCGTATAATTGAGCCGCACGTCCAATATTTACTGCTCAAGCTATTAATCTATAACAAGCAACAATCGTGCCGCAATTAGATAAACATCGTGCTTTACTTTCTTGTAAGCTAGCTAATAATCTAACGAAAATTCGGCAGCACCTCCCCTATTTTCCTTACTTCGTCCTAATACGACAACAATCCAAATTATCCACAGCAATACCAATAACACATATAACCCAAAGAATCATATAAACAGCCCAAGCACCAACATGACACCACTAATAATCTGATTATGGTTTCCATTCATACTTAGCACATTCAATAACTAAAACAAACTTCCTAAGCTACTGGTCACGCCCCCTTCTTAAAATTAATGGATAATTAACAAGGGTATTCTAAAGAATTAACACACCAAACAAGGAGATTACTAACCATATTATTTGCAGCTGCTGGCCAAGAGTTGCAGGGTTGGTTTCTCCATTTCCATGGCTGCCTAAGACAAGTGGTGAAGAAGAAGATGATATGCAGCAATGCATTTCACCACTTTATATAGCATGGAGTGGATTTCTCCACCTCATTTAATAGTATGAAGTGGAGGCAGCCCCCCTCTACACCTGTCCACTAAGGCCAGCCCACAATCTGATCCATTTTTAATTTTTGCCTTGAGTGGTGGGGCCCATTGGATTAAATCAATCCAAATTAGCCACTAATTAATCCCTCACTTAAAGTTAATGGCACTTACATTAACCAACTCATACTTAATATCACATTTGGAAATAACATCCTTGCCTAATATTTCTTTACGTCTTCTAGATCACGATGCGCACTACGTATAAAAAAAATACGAGGCATAACAATGATTGTCAGTGGGAGTAATTGCAACTAACTTGGGAACAACAATGACATTGTAAATTTCCATGATGTCAATAATGATCTGTTGGAGAGTTCATGTATTATTCGATAACATCCTATTGTGGGTAATGCGGTGCTTCAAGTGACTAGCATAATGTTGCAGCTGTTACAATCCCTCATTGCCACATCCCAAACTTTGTGGATGTGTATGACATGTCCTCTTTCAAGAACATCACACAAGAGTCAGCCAGACTTCATTTGTTTCCCTTTTCTCTAATGGGGGAAGCAACAAAGTGGTTGATCAAACTACGTACCAAGGAATTTTATCACTCCTTGGGAGGAGATCACCAATGAATTTTATGAAAGGGTTTTGCCTCCTTAAAAATGGTGAAGTTAAGGTATAATATTTAGAACTTCAAGTGTATTAGTAACAAGCCTATCTATGAAACATGGTTGAGTTCTCAAAAGTTGCTACTTCGATGTCCAACTCATGGGTTACCGAACAATGTGTTATTGCATTATTTTTATTGGATCCTTGACACTGTCAACAAAGGTGTTGTAGACTGGCTCATTCGAGGGTGGAATCATGAGACTACCGTTTGACATAGCATCATAAGATGAAGAAAATCAATCATTCATGGTACACCATAGAAGATTCAGTGTCTCCTTTGAATTTTGGGGTGACAAAGGAACAACTATAAAAGAACCAAGAGAGAGATTAAAACATGAGCCAAATAATTACCCAAATGGACATAGTGACAGAACATGTCTTGGTAAATTATTCCAAGGCTATGAATGCGGTTGGAATTAATAGTGGAGTAAATACCATTGAAGCACACTTTGAGGACTGTACAGTGAAAAAGTGCAGTTCTTGGCAAATCAAGCAGGGGTTCTCGTCCAAACTATCCAAGGACGGCTAGGAATAAAGGTTTGAATATGGATTGCGATAATGGTTGGAGAGAGTGAGATAGGGAATGGAGTGATCGTGGTAAAAGTTGGAGAGATTGGGATGATGCCGAATATCGCTTTGTGCCTCTCCATGAGTATCAAAATCCAAAATTGCCAAGAGTTGATCTTGAAATTTTTTGACTGAAGATATACTTTCTCACATTCTAAACAAAGGGGATGGACTGGACAAGATGCTAAGGTTAATGAAATATGATGTCTATTCTATGAACCAACCGGTTACATCACAAATGGTGTCTATTGGCACTTGAAAACATATATAGCCCAGATCTCGACTCATTAAAATTTAAGGACAAAATAGAGTCTACCATGTAATACCATGGTTAACCCAAAGAATGAAACTTGAAAGCATCTTCGTAGTATGATAATTCCTCGATTTAGACTCCCTTAGGGCTAAATTTTGATAGGTTTTCTGTCCTCAAATACATATTTTGTCTCTAAAATTATAAAATACTTGGGTTTTAGGTATTTAAACTTGGAGAAAGAGGCATGGATAAAATTGAGCAAAAAGGAACGAAGGCAGTTGTACTATTGAAGAAGAAAAGACTCAGGATTGCCGAACACCATCGGAGGTTCACCAAAGGGTCTTAACCTCACTTAAAGTTCTAGTAACCTGAGCCCTAAAGGAAAGGATCTAACTGGCAGTGAAGGGAAGTAGTCAGTATCTCGCGAGCAGTTCTACAAAGCAGTACTATGTTGCCCAATGATCCAAAATGCAAAAATGTTGAAGGCTAACTACGTCGAGTGGTCCTTCACAACACAACTTTCTGAAAACTGTAAATACTTTTAGCTCAGTATCAAATTTTGTAGTTTTAAATAGTAATTTTAAGACTTAGCTACTATTTTGAGTTTTGAGAGGCTCTCGAAAAGTTTGCTCTTGAACCTTGGACATTTGAAGATTCCCAACTTGAACAAATTCAAAGTGGGTGTTGGAAATTCTTCATCCTATACTCGTATGAAGTGAATATAAATCATACCAAGTGAATGTTATGTCGATTTGTTATCATTTTCTTTTTTTTATGTCTAGCTAAAATCGCAATTCATAGGGCGTGATTTTGTTGATATGAGTTAAATCTATTTTTAGGTGTTTGCTATTGTTTGTGTATTCACTATCTAAATGTGATTTTGTTTAGGAGTTGTGTTTGAGTTGAATGAGGTTGTAACTGAAAATACAATTCCACCTTAGTATTTTTGGCTTGCTCCAGAGAGAAGTTTTAAAACTAAGACTACTAAATAGATAGTCGATGATTATTGGGCTGTCACGGGTTCCGCTTGAGAGAGTGAATCTTTGTCCCTCTCCTACACTTTCAGATGTCGAGAGTGATTGATCTATGGGAGAGGTTGTTCTTATAGGTTGCAACTCATTGTTTAAGAGAAACAAAGTTGACTCTAGGTAAGTTGCTTGGAGAGAATTTACCCCCACTAAAGTCTAGTCTAGTTGCATATATTCAGCGATGTACTATCAATAGCAATTACCCTACATTGTCTTTTATCTCATATTCCATTCACATCCCAAGAATCTCTTTTCTCCATAAGTTTTTCTTGTTTTTACTATTTTTAGTTTTTAATTTGATTGCAAAACCCCTATTGTTAATTGACACTTGTGTCACCCCCTCGAATTTAGTATGTTTTTATTCGAAAATTTATTGTAGCTATGTCTAGCAAGACTTAATGTGTGCTTAGCTGAAATATTCTGAAAAACACTCCTTATGGAACGATCTCAACCCTTGCTTGGGATATATTCTAAATAACGATTGTCGACCCTTAGTATTGGATGAAGTGTCTTTGATGACGTTGATCAAAATGGTGCAGATACCAGGATGTGGTGTTTTTTGAGAATTTTAGTTAGGTAAAATTTTTGTTCTTTTCAGTTGTTGTTCAGTAACTTAATTTTCAGTTTTGTCTTGCTTCTTTGTGTTTTGAGGCAGAGGAGGTGAGTATATCGAGTGACATGTTCTAGCTAATGGAGTTTCCTCCATTATAATTAATGATGTTACGAGATCGCATATTTACCTTCAAATAATTGGGAGGTGAAAGCATCCATGAGTTATCGGAAAGATTCAAAAAACTGATATCTGAATGCCTAAATCATGACAATCTCGAAAGAGTCCTCCTTTATTGTTTCTACAGAAGTATTTGTCCCAAAAGCAAACTGCTAGCTGACCAACTCATTCCGGGAAGTGTTGTAACACAACTTTATGTAAAAACATCTCAACTTCTATATCAGATGGTTGAAAAGAGCCAAGACATATAAAAGGACTTCATGTTGGCCACACTTAATACTCATATGGATGAGTTGTGTAATACCCTCAAATAAACTAAGGTGAACTAAATGTTCGTTAATGTTTAATGAGTTAATTATGTGTTAAAATGGTTTACAATGGTGTTCTTAGGAAGACCGTGAAGTTTGGTTATAGTTAGAGGTAAAACGTCCAAGAACGTCCATGACATTCGGAAGGTGTGCCCTAGAAAGTGCTTGTGCATCTTCATGTGTTCTAGTTAATGTTACGTGTTCGTTTTAATCAAAATTGATAAGGAATGCTCCAAAACCTAGATGAATTAGCATAAGGGTTTAACGTCCGGGTACGACCCTACCTAGTGCAACGAGGGCCCTTGAAGAGGAACCCAACACCTAGGAAGCGTTGCCAAGTCTTCCCCGAAACCAGCCTCAAACGATGAAGGAAAACGATGTCACTTGGGTCAATTGATGACCCTTTGTCTAGGGTCTTAAGTTGGGACTTATTCTAGGAGTCAACACCTCCATGTTCCAAGCTGTAGACCCAAATGAGGCCCAGCAGCATGGGCCATCGTTCAGTCGACGCCCCGTTGCTCTGGTTCGTTGATGGTGGTCCTACAAAAAGCTGCGGGACGCTACCACTCATGCTTGGGATGTTTTGTAAATTTACCCCAAGTATTTTATGAACCTAGGATGATATTTTTAGTGTTTGTATGGTATATTAAATTAGTTTTAAGTCCTATACCTATACAAGACCCCTCATTTAAAATATTCAAACTCTCTCTCTAAGAAAAACTCTCTCAAGTCATCATTAGAGCTAAGACTCAAGGAAAAGCAAGGAGGGATGGTTGGGAACGTTTATTCATAAAAAATCAATGGGTTTCCTTCTCTTTTATGTATTACTATTTTAACTCTAAAATCATGAAGGTTATACTCATTTGGCATGAAAGATTTTTTTTAATAAGATGTCCTTTTTCACAGGTTTTTGTATATGCTATACTTATAACATTGTTTTGTACTAACCCCATGCTTTTATATACTCTATAAGTAGAGGTTGGAGGCAAGAAAGAAGTTTAGAAGGCAAAGCTTGGGAATATATCCTCTCAAGACTAAATATGTCCTCATATATTCGAGGGCAGAGTTATATTTCTTAGTTTCAATAGTTAATACTTGTTATGTATTTTCATTTAATGTAAAGGGTCGTGTCCCTAAGATATTTATATCGTGTCTTTAAGTTTCCTTGTGCAGACAGATCACTATGTAACTTTTATGAAAGATGTTTCTTTTTATTAATATATTCGTGAGAAGTTTTAATTCTGAACTGCTTTTCATGTTTTATGTAATGAACGATAGCTAAGGCTTGTACAAGACCTCCGAAAGGTAAAGTACGCAATTGTTCCGACCTATGAGTGCTCCCTTATTCTAGGGATAATTTTGGGTTGTTACAAACTTGCTATCAGAGCATATGTTATGGGAAATAGTTTAGGGTCTAAAAGTCTCACAAACCATGTATAGTAGAGTCTTGTTAATCAGTGTGAGTAGCGACACATCCATGAGTGAGAGGTTATAAGCAGATAGAAGTTTCACTTTCTTCATTATTCTAATGCCGTGCCTTAGAGTTGAGTTTTATAAGATATCTTTTCTCAACCTCTTCTCTTTGTTTTTATAGGACATGAATACGAGGAGAGTAACTTCTAGAAGGGAGGAGGAAGGTGTACCTTATAAGAGGATCCCTCCTCGTGTTGACCAAGTCCCTATAGTTATCCTAGAGAATTTGAATGAGGCGGTTGCCCTTCCGAAACCTCAAGGATCCCAAGGACCTCAAATGACCTCTAAGACTCAAGCTCCCCAAGCCCCCTTTGTTGAATGGGATATGACTAATGCGGAGTTGAGGGATGCCCTAATGAATTTGACAAAACTCATGAAGGCATAAGCTCAAGTTGTCACCAATCATTTGGTTACCCAAGTTAATCAAGGAGATAGACCTCAACCTAATGTGAGTACTCCCGCTTCTATAAATTGGGATTTCACGAGGATGAACCCTCCTACTTTTTATGGCACTAAGGTGGATAAAGATCCACAAAGCTTCATAGATGAGATATTGAAGGTTGTGGATGCTATGGGTGTGACCTCTAGGGAGAGAATAGATCTAGCCGCTTACCAACTCAAAGATGTGGCTGAAGTGTGGTTTGAGCAATGAATGGATGAGAGACCCTTAAGGGATGGTCCAATAGACTAGGAAGTGTTCAAAGAGGATTTTCCAGGTAGGTTCTTTCCATTAGAATGGATGGAGAAAAAGATGGTTGAATTCATGAATCTTCTTCAAGGGGGAATGAGTGTAAAAGAGTACTCTCTCGAATTCACCCAACTCTATAAGAATGCCCGACAATGGTAGCCAACCCTTGGGCTAGGATGAACAAATTTATGATGGGAGTGTCTACTTTGGTGGAAAAAGAGTGTCGTACGACAATGCTCCTTAATGAAATGTATATCGCTAGAATCATGGTGTATGCACAACTAATTGAGAAGTCCAAAATTAGGGAGATTAGAAAAGAAAGGAAGAGGCCTAGGTTTGATGAGTCTAGTAAACCAAAACCTATGAGGTGGTTCTATAACCAAGAGTCTTCCATGGGGAACAAGGATAGAGTATCCAACCAAATTCCCTAGGAGATGACCATACATTTGACAGGCCTAAGTGTACTACTTGTGGGAAGAACACTTGGGTAAGTGTCTTGCCGGATCGGATGTTTGCTTTTTATGTGGTAGTAATATATACAAGATGAGTGACTCACATAACATCAACGAAAAAGGAAAATGGGACAATCAATCTCCTCAAGATGGTCTAGATCCTAATGACCCAAAGAAGAACCCTCCCTATGAGATGGGGGCTAAGAGGGAGAACTAATCCAGATTCAATAGTCCTAGTAATCGTTAACCCTTTATGATTATTGTGTTTATGTGGTAAGATGATTTTATATGGTTTTTTATCTCTCATGATCATGATTTCTTGATAAAATTCTTAAAGAAGAAATTTTGAAATTAATGCATGTATCACTGTGTGAGAATTGATGTTCACTGTACGATTTCAAAGTTTGAGAAAAAAAAATTCATTTTCATGATTAATGGTACCAATATTTGAAAATTAAGTGTATGAGCACTAATAATGTTGTATAAGGCAGTTCATCCATAAAATGAAGAAGTGAGTGCGTGCTTGAAATTGAAAATTTCCTTTTACAAGTTGCCTATGTTGCTTAAAAAAAACAAAATGTTTGTGGATGTGTAGTTGGTGTTGCTTGTAGGTTTGGTTCATTGACTATGAATGTTTGAGCCTTGAATTAGGGTGTTATATTCTGCTAGTAAGTCCTCAATATTCTTAAAAGAATTTAGTGTCATTCGAGGACGAATGTTGTTCCAAGTGGGGAAGAACGTAATACCCTAAAACAAACTAAGGTGAACTAAAGCTTCCTAAATGTATCATGAGTAAATTTTGTGGTAAAATGGTTTACTATGGTGTTCTTAGTCAATGTGTGAAGTTTGGTAATGTTTGGAGGTCAAACGTCCAAAAACGTCCATGACATTTGAAAGGTGTGCCTTAGAAAGTGCTTGTGCGTCTTCATGTGTTCTGGTGAGTTTTACGTGTTCCTCTTAATCGAATTTGATGTGGTATATTCAAAATACCTATATGACATAGTATAGGGGTTTAACGTTTGGGTACAACACCACCTAGGACACACGAGTGGCCAAAGAAGAGGACCCCAACACGTTGGCAAAACCTTGCAAGTCTGCCCCAACAGCAGCCTCAAACAACGGAGGTAGTGAATGCCCCTCAGGTTAATTGACGCCCCATCGTTTAGGGGCGTTGGTTGGGTCTTAGTATAGTAGTAAAAACCTCCATGTTCCCAGATGCATACCCAAACGATTCCCAACAGCACGAGCCGTCGTTCAGTCGACGCCCCATTGCTTGGGTCCGTCGATGGTGTTCCTGCAAAAGGTTGCTTGACACTGCTGCTTTGGCTTGGGATGTTTTGTAAATTCTCCCTAAGTATTTTATGAAACTAGGACGATATTTTTAGTGTTTTAAGGTATATTAAATTAGTATTAAGTCCTAGACCTAGACAAGAACCCTCATTTCAAATATTCAAACTCTCCCTCTAAAGAAAACTCTCTCAAGATGCCATTGGAGATAAGACTCAAGGAAGATCTAGTAGGGCTGGTTGTTAACATATCTTCATAAAAAATGAGTGTGTTTCCTTCTCTTTGATTCATGGTAGTCATCATTGAAGTCTCTTCCATTCAAGGAGTCATTTTTAAACGATTTCAAAAAGGGTTTCAAATTCTATGTTCTTCTATCTTTGACTCTTAGCATGGGTCTTCATATAAATGTGTTTTAATGATTCAAATATGTTACTTCTAGTATTTATTGATGATTTTAATATCAAAACCCTAATGAACTCATGCTTATTCATATTTGCAACATTTAGTTTAAGCAATTTGTTAAATGAACATGATTGTGTAGTATTTAAGCTTTGGTTTCCTTATGTTGTTATAATGGTTTAGCTACTGCCCTAAGGGCCATATTATTATGAAATATTGGAGAATTGGTTATAGGTGGTGAAAGCTTGGTTAAATTGTGAGTTGGTTATGTTATATAACTATTATTATGAAATGCTCATTAGTAGTATGGTCCACCTTCATGGTGGTTGTGTTTACTTCATGTATTCAGATAAATATTTGTACGTGTTGTGAGTATGGATTTGAAGGCCAAAGGTGTGAAATGAAGTGATAATGATGAGGTTCATTTTGATATGTATTGTGAAGGTTGAATTGTATTTCTTACTTAGATTATGCCTAAATGAAGTATGTGTATATGTTGAGCATGCTAGTGTGTGAGGAATGATGAATGAAGATGTACACATGTCTAGATTTCAATGTTAATGAAAATGGCGATTATGCGCAAGGTGTGATCACATGAACACACAAACACTTACACTTGAATGAATGAATGAACGAATGAATAAAGTTAATGAATGCGAATAAGAGAAGTTTTAAAGTGAACTCTCATTTTTAGTTGATACGAAGTGTTTAGTAGCAACCTCACTACCTCCCAAGAGCTTTCTAATGTACGTTGGAGTATGGATACCCATTGTGAGTTTAGATGGGGTGTCAAAAAGTTATCCTTGACCTTTAGTAATGAATGTATAAGACTCCGTGGGGGTGTTATGCTTAGCACTAAGAGGATTTGACAAAGGGGTGGGTTCACATTGAGAGTAGAGATGTTGTAAACAATGTACCTCTTAAGATGAGAACTTCTTGTGAGTAGAGAGTGAGTTAATAAGTTGCAATATCCTTATCCCTTAACTATCGCCTGCCTAAGTGTAGCTACTGGAAAAGTCATGTAAAAGCTAAGAGAAAGGGCCCACCCTAGGCATGTTGGGAACCCTCATCCGATAAGGGTAGTATCGGGATTCCATGTCTAGAGCTCATGGTCGTGTCAGTTAAAGCTATCCCCCCACAAAATATCGAATGAACTAAGTCTCTTAAAAGAGCGTACTACTCAGGGTAGGTGTTGGTATGGAGCACTATCTATCCATTCTACTAGGTGGACCTTCCAAAAGGGGAGTCTTGGTGTGTTTTATATGAACTGTATGAACTAAGTCTCCTAAAAGATCGTACTACTTAGGGTAGGTGGTGGTATGAGACGCTATCTATAAATTGCACTATGTAGACCTTCAGAAAGGGGAGTCTTGGTGTGTGTTATATGAAGTTTATGCATGAGATATCATGTATTAGAAATGAAATTGAAGACTTTAGGTCTAATGTTAAGGAAGCATGTTAAAGTTAAGTTTTATGTAATGAAGTTATTAATGGCTAATTAAGTGTTCTTGATCCAAGAAAATACTCAAGGATTAGTAAGTCGGAGTAGTAGTATGGGATGCTACTCCCACATTGCACTTAGTGTAACTTACAAGTCCCATTGGAGTAGGGCACTGAAATGATGTTCTTAATGTATGAATGTTCTTCTAATGTCAAGTCTAGAGTGTGGATTTGTTTCCCGTTCAAGGTAAGCCTATTTTTGGTAGTTCTAAGGTTCACTTAGTTGTGTGTTGAAGGGGGTGTATGTGAGGTTCCTTCATGTCTTACCTTAGTGAATCTTGGGATAACTTTGTTAGGAAAACTTCAAGGGAAATATTTCACTCTGTTATGGTTGAATGGGTTCACTGTAATGTTATATGTGTTCACTGTAATGTTATATGTTTACTAAAAAAATGTATTTTGGTTCTAAAATTATGAGATTTCTATTTATGTGTAAATGATGATGATATTACTACTTTAACTCTAAAATCATGAAGGTTTTAATTATTTGGCATGAAAGATTATTTTACTAAGATGTCATTTTTTCCATATTTTTGCATATATCATACATAGTACATTGTTTTGTAGTAACCCCATAATTTCTATACTCAATAAGTATAGGTTGGAGGCGAGGAAGAAGTTTAGAAGGTAAAGCTTGGGAATCTATCCTCTCAAGACTAAGTGTGACCTGATATATCTGACGGCATAGTTCTATTTCTTAGTTTCTATAGTTAAGATTTACTATGTATTTTCATTTAATATAAAGGGACGTGTCCCTAAGGTATTCATGTAGTGTCTTTAAATTGGCTTGTGAAGACGAGATCACTCCGTAGCTTCTATGAAAGATGTTTCTTTTTATTAATTAATTTGTGAAGAGTTTTAATTCCACACTACTTTTCATATATTATGTAATGAATGATAGATAAGGCTTGTACAAGACCTCTGAAAGGTCAGGTGCACAATTGTCCCAATATATGGGTGCTCTCTTCTTCTAGGGGGTACTTTCGGGTTGTTAAAAAAAGACCAAAAGGTAGTGGAGACGGAGGTCCAATAAGAAGGAAGCATAAATACATCCCACCTAATAAGCAAAAAAGAACTAAGGACAACGAGGGCCAACGCATGGATTGTATTCTCCCAATCATTCTTCCAGGTGATAGACGAGATAAATGAGAATAATTAAGTGATGAACCAGATGATTGGTCCTCATTCCAGATCTACCTGGACTCTTGAGAACTTTGTGAATTATGAATTACCTCATCTATATCCAACCGGTCAATTAGGGTTACCTAGTACTACTAGGGACAACCCAAATAATGTGGAGAGTAAGGACTTGCATCGTGCCACAACTCTTACTAAGGTGCTGTTTGGAGGCAACCCAAAACCCTTTTTATTACAATTTCCTTGTTTTAAAAATAATGGTGTGTTGGTTGTACAGACTAAAGAATCATAAGTGTCAGGAACAAAAGAGTTTAGTAAATAAATAATTTTTATTCGGTGCATCACTGAAGATTTCACTGACCTCGATACAGACTGCCATTGGATTCAAGATATTATTAAGCTAGAGTCTGTAAAAATAGCAAACTTATTCGACCATTGCCAACCTGTTTGGCCATTCCAATCTTTATCTCTGTTTGGATTCCCAAAATTCATTGAAGGTTTGATAAAACTCAACGAGGTAAATGAATTTTTGGTGCTTCGTTGATAATTTCAGAAACCACGACTAATGTAATAAAATGTGTGAGAATTGGTTGGTTTTTGAAATCAAAGGTTTAAATTTCTCTAATTCCTAAAAATTCCCTCAGTTTTTATTCTTCAAACTCACACCTACATCTCTATGTTTATATCTCTGCATTTCTATTGTATTTTGGTTGTTGAGTTCTAGATACTTAAACTTGGAGATAGTTGCATGGGCATAATCGAGCAAAAAGGAATGAAAGGAGTAAAAAGATCAAAGAAGTGAAGGCTAGAGGATTGAGGATCACCATCAACAATTTCCCAGAGGGTCTTATCCTCACCTATATTACTAGTGAGTTAGGCCCTGAAAGAAAGGATCAAATCGGTACTGAATAGGAGTAGTCAGTTTATCGATGAGCAGCCGTGAGAAGTAACACTATGTCCCCCAATGATCTAAAATGCAGAAATACTTAAGCCTAACAGATGATGGGGATGAATATAACAAAGGGTGAATCGCCTAGTTTATCGGTGATCCTGATTAATTGCAGTGAGTAATCCTTCGCAACTGAGCTTTTTGAAAACTATAAATACTTGTTAATATTTTTAGCATAGTATTGAATTCTGTAGTTTTAAACAGTAATTTACAACTTAGCTTCTATTTTGAAAGCTTTTAGTAAACTTTGATATTGAAACTTGGAGATTTGAAGATTTCAAACTTGAAAAAAATTCAAAGTGGGTGTTGGATATCATCCTCGACTCATTTTCTGTAAATAGAAATTACATCAGTTGATGTTATCTCAATTTTGTATCATTTTTTTCCTTTTTTCTATGTCTAGATAACACCCTAACTTTTGAGGTGTGATTTTGTATTGATAGTTTATTCATTGTTTAAATGTGATTTCATTTGGCACTTGTGTTTGAACTAAATAAGATTGTAGTTTCAAATATGATTTCACCTTAATATTTTTGGTTGCTCAAGAGAGCGGTTTCAAAACTAATACTAGTAAATTGATGGCCGATGATGATTGGAGCGTCATAGGTTCAACTCAAGAAAGTGAGTCCTAGTCCCTCTCCCACACTTTCAGCTCGAGAGTGTGATTGGGATAAGGCGGATGCGGTGCATAAAGGCTGCAACTCGATGTTCAAGAGAAACCGTCCGATATGTTGCTCGACAGAGAATTTAACCCATGAAAATATAGCCTATTGCATATATTTAGTGATGTACTATCAATAGCAATTACCATACGATGTCTTTTATCTCATATTTTTGTCACATCCCAAGAATCCTGTTTCCCCATTAGTTTCTCTTGTTTCTACTATTTTAAGTTGGTAATTTGATTGCAAAACCTCCTATAGGTAATTGACAGTTGTGTCACCCCTCTAATTTATAATGTTTTTATTTGATAATTTCTTGAAGTTATGACGATCATGATTTAATTTGTTCTTAGCTAAAATATTCTCTAAACAACTCCTTGTGTGAATGATCCAAATCTTTGGTTGGATTATATACTAACTAACTATCATCGACGCATAGTATTGGATCAAGTGTCTTTGATGATGTTGATCAAAATGTCACCGTTGTCGAGGAGTGGTTTTATTTGAAAATATTTAGTTAAGCAATATCTTTTTCTTGCTAATTGTGGTTCACTAATTTAATTTTCAGTTTTGTTCTACTTTTTTGTGCTCTAAGGCTTAGGAGGTGACTATATCTAGCGACATCTGCAAATTAATGGATTTTTCTCTATTAGAAGTGCTGATGTTCCGGGATTGCATTCTAACCTTCAAACAATTGGGAGTTCAAAGGATCCATGAATCATGGTCAAGATTCAAAAAAGTGATAACCCAATGGACAAATCATGAAATTCCCTACAAAGTCTTCCTTTTATGTTTCTACAGAAGTATTGGTCCCACAAACAAGGTCCTAGCTGAGCAACTTATTCCGGGAAGTATTGTAACACAACCATATGTAAGAGTAGCTCAACTTCTTCATCACACGTTTGAAAAGATCCTGTACATACAAAAGGACTTCATCTTGTCCTTACTAATGACATACATTGACGAGTTGACCAAAAAGGTAGTGGAGACTGAGGTCTAATGAAAAAAAAGGATAAATACATCCCACCTCATGAGCAAAAAAGATCTAAGGACAACGAGGGCCAACACGGGGAGGGTACAGTCGCGATCATTCTTAATAAGGTAAGTGAGCATGACCGGGTGATTAACGAGATAAAAGAAAACATCGAAGTAATGAACCAGATGATTGGTTCTTAATCCAGATCTATCCAGATGTTTGAGAACCTCATGAATTATGAATTACCTCATAAGGGTTACGTAGTACTACAAAGTCCAACCCCAATAATGGAGAGTAAGGACTTGCATCGTTCCATGACGTTAACTAAAGCACTATTTTGGAGGCAACCCAAAACCCTTTTATTGATTTTAGCTTGTTTTAAAATTAATGGTGTGTTGGTTGTGCATGCTAAATCTTGGAAAGTATTAGTAACGAACGAGTTTAGCAAACAAAAAAGTTTCAGTCGGCACTCGCCGAAAATGTCAGCGACCCCGATAAAGACTACTGTTTGACTGATGACAAATTTAAGCTAGAGTTTTTAAAATATGGTGAGCCCATGAAATTATCGGCGCATTACCGACATGTTTGGTGACCATGAATAATGTCGCCGAATCGGAGAGAACTGGATGATTTTTAAAATAAAAGTTTTAAATTTCTCAAACTCCTTAAAATCCCCTCACTTTTCATTTTTAAAACTCACACCAGCACCTCTGCATTTATATCTTTATATTACTATTGTATTTTGGTTGTTGAGTTGTACTCAAATTTGAATTGCATTGCCTCCTAGAATCCTAACTACATCTTAACTAGAACCTAAGGTTGGTTTTCAACCCCTGAGTTTCTTTTATTAAAAGTTGTACTCAAATTCAATTACATAACTTTGTCGATGAGTGTTGAGCCTTTCTGGTATGATTAGAATCCTTGTTTGCTTGCTGGATTCGCTAATGTTGCCAGTAATGAGTTGAAATAGTAAATTTCTAAAAGTTAGGCCTCAAATGAAATGAAAAAAATGTGGGATGTGTATGAATTTCATTGAACCTAAGCGTAATTTGAGTTATGTACGCCTAAGCTCTATTTCCGGGGGTTGTAGGGGTTAAATTTAGGAAGTAGGTTTAAAAGGGGCACGTTGAGATATTTGGTGAGCTTGATTGAGCGTGCTTAACCACTCAGTGGTTCGCTTAAGGTACTCATCTATCCTTTAAATTAATGCTAAATATGATGTTGAGTTCTGTAACTTTTGGCAAGAACCTTGAGGTCACCGAACACATTTGATGTCTCGTCAAAAGATTTATTATTCGCCCTTAGTCTTCAGCCTTAGATCCTATGTGCACTTTACTCAATGAACTAACTAAGTTGTTGCGCACTTTGCAAATTGGCTCAGTAAATTGATTATTTATCTAAAGTTTCTTACTTTTGTTTGAATACTTTTTAACTTTTTCTTGAAGCTTTACAAAAACGGCTAGACCAAAAGTAGTTGAAAAAGATATGCCACCTCGACATTTAAGAGCGAAAAATTTCATGAAGAATATAAAGGCAACAAAATCTTTAAAAATAGATAATGAAAGAAAGACGCCTAGTTCCATCAAGAGAACTATCCTCGAGACCCCACTTTTCCTTTGTGGAGATATGGATTCTTCTCAGCTATACATTTCTTTTTGGCAGCTCATGACTTGGAAAATTATAGCAAGTCAGTAAATGCTAAATGTTCTGAAGAATATCAGGGGACTATTATCCAAAAATACAACACATTGGGAACTGATGCCTAGACAGATGGAGAGACTGAGTAGATACGATTTTTATTTACCTCCTATATTTTTTCTTCTATTTTTACTTTTAGATTTTTTTTAATTTGCATTTGCGAAGAAATAATTCTTATTTGTTGTTGAACAAAGCTCACCTTTTATTTGCTATTTGTAACTTGTGTTTTTATTTATATATTTGGGCTATTTAGTTTAAAATAGTGTTTTATAATGCTTTTTTGCGGATGTTTGAGATTATGGATGCTTAAGTAATAGATTGCAAATATTTTTTCAGTCCGAAAAGGGTTTATTCTTTCCTCCACCTCTTGCATGTATTTTGAATATGGTTGTTCTTAGGAAAATTTGAGTCTCGGTTTGATCAATACTGATGACTTGAGTAGTGCTTGCAATCAAATGAACATGAATGTGCGGCTACAACGAGGCCAGATGAAGTTGCATAGACAATATGTGAACTCTTTGCATCTCATTGTGATTAGGCAATTATCAAATTGATCTTATTGGGATGAATATTGAACACTTGAAAATGTATGGAGCCTTATTTTTCTTTAATGACAGTGCATCTCGTGATGATCTTACCATGAACTATGCATGACGACATCTAGAATTTGACCCGTTAGTTTAGTTGACTAAGTGATGTGAACTCAAGATATGATCTTAGGAAACTTTAAAAGAGTGTTACTTATTTTAAATATACCTCTTTTTGTGGCTTAACATTGTGAGTGTGCGCACCTCTTTTGAACACCCCTTGAGCCTTACCTTTCTTTTGGTGAAACTTGATAAAAACATGGCCTCTCTTAATGCTCTACCTATAATCCTCTTGATTTATGGTTAATTGAATATCCAACTTAAGATAAAAGCCTAAATTGGGGTGTGGGGAAAATAGAACGCATAGAGTGCACAAAATGTCTCTCTTAATCCATGGTGTTAACAAAAACGGAACCCCTCCATCAAAAAAAAAAATAGGGAAAGAAAGAAAAAAAATAGAAGAAAATAATGAAAAAGAGAAAGTCATGGAATAATTTATGAAAATACAAAAAATGGGATTTCCGAACAATCCATGGAATGTTACTAAAGGGATTACCTACGCGCGCATTTCAGCAGGATAATAGTCACTCATCCTAAATGACCACCACATTTCATGAGGATAATAGTCATTCATCCTAAATGACCACCACATTTCATGAGGATAATAATCACTCATCCTAAATGACCATACCTACACACTCAGCCCTGTTACAAGCCTAGAAAAGATCTATTAGATCTTGAGTGAGCTGAAACGAAGGTTGAGTGGAAATACAGGCAAATCTATGGGTTAATTCATGCATTGTGTTCATGTTTGTGAGTGTGAGCATTCAAATTGATTCCGGATCTTTAACTCGTATGTGTGTGAACATTGAATCATTTTTTATTGTGAGGGTATTTGATCACTTTTGTTGAGCTTGAACTTACATTTGAACCAAGTAGCGTGACCTTGAAAATCTTTGATAATGGTGTGGCACAACTTGAGTCTTTGATTGTACATTTGATCATTTCATGAGTACCTTGATTCTTGTTGTGCGCATTAATGATTGATTATTGTGTATCACTATTTGAGATATCCTTTTTGAACTACTGAACTTGAGTTTTACTTGAGGACAAACAAAAGTTTAAGTTGGGGGTGTTCATGAGTCCATGATTTGGACTCATTTAGGGCTATATTTTCATAGGTTTGGTGTACTTAAATGCATATTTTATCTCTAAAATAGATAAAATGCCTTGAGTTTGAGGTATTTATACATGGACAAAGGCATGGAAGCAATAGAGCAGAAAGGAATGAAGGCAGCTGAAAGTAACGAAGACGTGAAGAGTTGAGGATCGCTAAAAAACATTGGCAATTTTCCAAAGAGTCTTACCCTCGTCTAAAGTTCCAGTTTGCTAAGACCTGAATTAAAAGATCAAATCGTTAGTGAAGAGGAGTATTCAATGTGTCGCCGAGCAGATCTATGAAGCAGTACTATGTCTCCCGATGATCCAAAATGCAAATATGATCAAGGCTATTGCAAGACATCAATGAATATATCAAATATAAGATTGTCGTATTGATCGACGATCCCCACTAACTGCGCTGAGTGGTCCTTCGAAACACAAAATTTTTAAAACTATAAATACTCGTTAATATTTTTAGCTTAGTATCGAATATTTTAGTTTTAAATAGTAATTTTTGGACTTAGGTTCTATTTTTAGTTTTTTCAGAGCTTTTGGGAAACTTTTCTCTTGAATGTTGGTGACTTAAAGATTCCCCACTTGAAGAAATTTGAAGTGGATGTTTGAAATTCCTTATCATAACCTCGTTTGAAGTGAATATAAATCAAACCCAATTGATGTTATCACAATTTGGTATCATTTTCTTCCTTTTTCTCAATTCTTGGGGTGTGATTTTGTGGGTATGAGTTAAATCTATTGTTGGTGTTTATTATTGTTAGTATATTTGTTGTTTAAATGTTATTTTATTAAGTAGTTGATTTTGAACTCAATGAGGTTGTAGCTGCAAATACGATTTCACATTAGTGTTTTTGGCTTGTTGGAGAGAGAACTAAGACTACTAAATTGATAGCCGGTGGTTATTGGGTCTTCATGGGTTCATTTTAAGAGAGTTAATCCTAGTCCTTTTCCCACACTTTCAGCTTGAAAGAGTGATTGGGCTAAGGCGGAGACTTTGCTTAAAGGCTACAACTCGGTGTTCGAGAGAAACCGAGTTGATTTTGGGTAAGTTGCTCGAGAGAGAATTTACCCCATTAAAGTCTAGCCTAGTTACATCTATTCATCGATGTACTATCAATATAAATTACCCTACGATGTCTTTTATCTCATATTTGTGTAATATCCCACGAATCCAATTTCCACATTAGTTTCTCTTCTTTTTACTATTTTTAGATGTTAATTTGATTGCAAAACTCCCCATTGTTAGTTGACACTTGTGTTCCCCCCTCTAATTTACTATGTTTTTTATTTGATAATTTTTTGTAGACATGATTAGCATGGATTAATTTTTGCTTCGCTGAAATATTCTAAATATTACTCATTGTGGGAACGATTCAAACCCTTGGTTGGATTATGTACTTAATAACGATCATCGATGCTTAGTGTTGGATGAAGTATCTTTGATGATGTTGATCGTCGTACCACATAGTTAAATAAGACGCTTCTTGGAAGGAAACTTATGTTTTATTTTATGTTATTTGAATGATGGTTGTTGGATGTGTAGGTTGGAAATTTAACGTTTGGGAGTAATAGGTGATCGGGCGAGCTTAGAACCCACTCAACAATTTTCTGAGAGGTTTGACAAATCACTGAGAGGCCCGGCTAGCTTGGTGTGGATACCTTTTTGACCAACCAAATGGTTGGACTTATGGTAACCTTGGCAGGGAAAATTTTATTGAGCGCATCGCCGAGTGGATCATCAACATAGGTGACCAACGGCAACTCAGGTGCGAATTGAACAGTCAAAAGGCTTCTAACAATTTAAAATTTAAAACCTCTTCTTCTTTTGAACTTTTAGACTCTTGCACTATCTGAAATTCGTTTTAAATATTAGATTATTAAATGATTACATGGGTATCATTTCCTGTTTTGAATCCATTACTTTGTTCCTCTTTGTTTTTGACCTCGACATTTATTTTTCTATTTATGAGGTTGGTTATCCGAATTAAATTTTATTTCATATCGTATTTTTAGCATGCCTATGGTTGTTCTTAAATCTATTAAATATTTTTGTGTGACTAATTGATTTTGAATTATGAGGTTTTAATTAATTTTTTTAGATATAGTGTTTATCCAAACGTTGTTTGAGTTCTCTATTGAAATTGCTTAAAAATTGTGAGTTTGTGGGTGTGAATGTCGGGCTGTCTGTGGCTGAAGTTTGAGGAACCCAGATTGCACTACAAATTTAATTTTCCCAACGATAAATTGGGTTACATCGTTCTTAAAGGAAAAATACGTTGCTTGGTTAATTCTAGGTAATTTTGGGGAATTATAATTCAGGTTTGGTAATGATTTGGTCTAGGAGTTAATTGCATAAAATGGGGATTTGGTAAGGTTATCATTGATTGTGCGATGAATATTGGGTCGAGGTACAACTTTAGCATGATAGGCCGTTAGGAGGGCTTAGTCGAGCTGGCCAATAACTCGGCGGTTCACCAACTTGTTCCTTTCATTGCCTTTTTTCCTTGAAATATAGTTGCTAGCTTTTGTAACATTCGGTGATACACATATGTTCACTTATTTGACTTGGAAACTCATTGAATTCCTTATTTATCACCCTATTGAAGCTAGATTTTGGTACTTACTCTTTAAATTCGTTGAATCACCTTTAGATAGCCGATCAAGTTGGATGACGCACCAAATATGCTTTTTCATAACAATTTTACGCTGTATTTCTGACAATTTGATCTATAAATGATTTCGGTGACTCTACAAGTTGATCGACATTTTTTTGTGCTTTTTGTTTCCAAGATTGATTCAGTAATATTTTGCAACCACATTATTATGTATGTGTTGTTCTGTAGATATGGCTAGACCAAAGGTTGTTTAAAGGAGTCTATTACCTTAGAAGAGAGTTAAAATGGGTTGTTATTGCAACAAACGTTGCTCTTCCAAGACAAACGAGACCAAAACTTCCTCCGATATGGGGGGAATGTACAAAAAAATGATAAAAAACATGCGGAGCCTAGTTCTAACCGTTACAGCTCCAACAACATGGGTGTCTACTCCACCCCTAACCTATTCAGATTCTGAAATTGGGGAAGAGATTGGGTCTAGGACTATAGTCTTTGAGTCTAAACTAGCAGACGATAAAACCCTTAAATGGAGACAAGCTGAGTTGCACTCGAAGCGCTACATGATCCCAAAGAGTCTCGACACTCCCGACTGATCCACTACCTCCAACACAGGCAGAAACCTAGGCACTGGAAGTATCCTTATCCCAAGCACCTTCACCATGCTCGATGAACATTTTAAAGGCTGCCAGTTTGAGAACAATTTTGGAGTAAAAGAGGTTGTCCACCAAAGGGGTAGTAGAAAAGTATCCATCTATGTGGTACATGATTCGTTTCTACAAATTCGAATGATTTACACAACCACAAAGCCCATATGTACCTTCTTGGGTTTGGAAATTTATGAGGGGTACCAGAAACTTATCCAAAAAGGCAAGAAGAAAGCATACACTTCAGGAACAATTTACTCTATTGTAGTGCGGGGTAAGAAGGTCAAGTGCAGCAACATAGATATAAATGAGGTATTGGTTTCATAGTCTTTTCCAAAACTTGGAGTACAATATCTAGATGAAGTCTGTCGACAATCTTAAGGGGTGGTTATCCCCTCCGATATCTAATATCTCACATTTGTGGATTCAGCGTGAGGTCCAATTGAGAAGGACCTGAACATCATTGGTAGATATTTTTTTGTGGTTCATCAGCAGTACACTCATGCCCTGACAAGATGAATCTATCCTCAGCCACACAAAGCCAGCTCTTTAGGGGATTTGTTTTTACCAGGACAGACAAAATCTCGGGCTGATTATCAAGAAGGATATGGTCATAAGCGCCTAGCAGATCCATTCATCACTATCATTCCTTGTGCTGATCATAGAGTTGTACCTACGATCTCCAGAGCAATTTTTGGCGAAGATGGATGGGGATATGTCACAACCCAAAGGTACCCCACTACACGTAACATGACGTACATGATCCCAAATGAGTCTCATAGCAGACCTTATCATATAAAAACATAACATGGATTAAAAAAATAAGAGTAAAAAAACATTTAAGCCTAAGAAGTCTTTATAAAAGAAAGTGGAAGTCTAAACTTTTCTCAATTTGCCATCAATTATAATTTATGAGTCATAATAGGGTCACAACCCTAATCTAAACAATCCAAAAGTAGAAATCACTAAAAATGAAACTCCCCGTGAAACTTCCATCCTACAATCATATGGTATCACCACAAGTAACGAGAGTAGTAAAATCCAAGCTTGAACCAAAGGGTAAACTCAAAGTATCAGAACCTACACTTTGGAAAAAATGTAGAAAATATGGGATACTACAAAAGTGAACTAAGTATGATAGTCATGCACAAAATACTTGAAAAAAATTTCAAAAAAGCAAATTTTAGTAGAATGCATGCGATTTACTAGTTTAAACCAGCATTTTGAAGATAATGAAATGGCATAAGTCATAAGCATAAACAACGTATATATCATCACACCATAATAGGAACATACCATAATACCGCCAAAGTATACATGTGCAATGAATGAATAGAATACCATAATACCACCCATTCTAAGTAAAGATTTTGAGTAGCTATAGATCACATCTAATCTTCTTGTTCATACTATCATAAAACGGGAGATTAGCCTTAACCGACATAGACCATGTGAGCTAACATAGAATCCAGTGTTTACCCCACACTGAAAAGGGGTTGTTCTACTTGCCTAAGGTATAACCATACGCTAGATTAGGTGGATAGACTAGAGAAAGACCTATATGGGAACATAATTATGGGATAAGGAGATTTCTACTAGACTCAAACTCTAATAAGGTATAAGGATTCCATCTCGTGAGATACATACTATGGGAAACCAAACTCAAGTGTAAAAAAACACATCTCATATTCATATACGGTGATAAGTATAATTTCCATTGAGGTTATGTTATGTCTTGACTTAGGTTCATAATTACAAACGAATGTCTTCACATTCAATCCCTAAAACTCATACTAAACATAATACATTCAATAGGTGTGACTACTGTTCCAAACTTAGAACCACTATTTGTGAAAAACCTTTCGAATCATATAATATTCATATATGAGTGCGTACATGGGAATAATCATGTAATCAACACAAAACTTAGACCATAATAGTATTCACTTTACTCTTCCAGTGATCTAAATGCATGTACATACACCTTATAATCATATATAATTCGCATGTTTTTCCATTCAACTACTATGTATCACATTCAATGAACATATCTAGGATTAATACATTCGACATGTGTAATAACATGACTTAATTATTGCAATTACTATAAGCATAATCTCATAATACTCTTCATTGTAAACTCCACCCACATCAGAAAGTCATAAATTAGGAACCTGTGGGATGAGGCTAGGCACAGTTCGTGGTGGCCACCATAAGTCGTGAAAAACTTCTTGTTCATGGTGGGATGTGGCTAGGAACATTTTTGAGAGCCTTGGCCTCCCTGCCATGACCCTCACCCATTTTCTTTGGCCTTTTCCCTTTACTCTTGATGTTAACCTCTCGTTTAGTCTATTAGTTTCTAAAGTGTCATAATATCTCCCCCTTTGTGAAAATTCTTCTTTAAATGACGATCTAAACACCTTATCGATGTAAGGACTAAAGACTAGCAACCCATCATACATGACATCAAAATAATGGACAACTAAAAGGAGAAAACATCAACTCTATCTCAAAACATAACCAATGCAATATAAAGTAGGAACTAAACTACATCTATCAACCCAATACGCATGAAACTCAACATTTCTCATATTTGTAGGAGGAACTAATTTCTCCAACCAAACTCATGATCAAAACAACCTAATGAATCCAATAAGCTATACTCTCAAAAGAATACTAAAACATGTTGATCAATTCATCTCATGAAGTCAAATAGACAACTCATACTAAATTCATAATAATATGAGGGATAAAAATAACGAAAACTCATTTTTCTAAGTAACCATGTATTTCATCAAGAACATGCATAAAATGAAGAAACCATGGAAAACACCTAAGTCACACATGACCTCCTAAAAAAGGGAATTCTAGAGGAATTACTTACCTCAAGCTTGAATAGGAGTATAAGGAAAAAGATTTGGGGGCGGGGGGGATAAGGCCTTCATGTCTACCTCGGCCTCCTAAGTAGCACCATCAACTAACAGATTTCTCCATCAAACCATAACGAAAACTATTTCCTTCTTTCTTAATCTCTTGACTTAGCGGTCTAGGATCTATACCAAAACCTTTTCTTAAAAAAGGATTTCTCAACTCCTAACCTTTCTAAGGGAATAACACTTCTTAGGTGTACAAACATGAAATACTGGGTGAACCGGACCCAACTCACTTGGAAATCCATCTCATATGAAACTTCCTCAATACACTTTAAATTCTTATATGGGCTTACATACCGGTGACTAAGATTCCTTTTCTTTCCAAACCATATCACATTGTTCCTGACTCAGATTTTCAAATATACCCAATCATTAACTTCAAATTCTAGGTCCATTTTTCTCACATCAAAATAAGACTATTACCCACTATAGGTCATCTCAACATCACTCTAATGAGCCGAACATTTTCAGTTGCTTCATAAACTCATTTGAGACCAACAAGGAATCCCATCTAGCTTCACCATCTCATTTTTGTATTATTTGGCATAGTCTTCCCCCGAATGAGAGATCATGACGAGAATAAAGTGGACTGATTTTATCATCCTATAATGACCCAAATATAATCATGTTGCCTTCTAATACAAAGCAAATATACAATAAATTACATTTTCAAATCATCCCACTTCCATGAAGGAATAAAGATATCTTGCAACAAGCTTCCTGGCTTTTGATGTTCAACTTTACCTTTTTGACAATTAGGACATTTGGCTGCAAATCCCGCAATATCTCTCTTCATACCATTCCACCCATAGAGTTTTTGTAGATCATAGTACATCTTAATGGCTTCGGAATGAATAGAATATCGAGAACTATGACTTTTTTCTAGAAATTTTTCCCTTCAATAGTCAATATCCGGAACACATAACCGACCTTGGTACATAAACAACCTATCTCCCTCGGAAGAAAACCTCAATGACTTCTTGATTACTGACTCTTTGAACTCAATTAATAAAGTATAAAGTCTTGCTTAGAGTTTACATCCATCACAAAGGATGATTTCGAACCCTTAAGAACCATGACACCACCCTTGGTGGAATCTGTTAGTTAAACACCTAGCCGAGCTAACCTATGCATATCACAAACCAACTGTCTCTTTTAATATTCTATATGAGCCACACTACCCATGCAGAATCTACCAAGTGCACCTACTACCACATTATCTTTGTCAAAACTTAAAGAACACTCGTGTCAGATGCCTTAAAAAGGTCTAACCACTTTTTTTGTAGGAGATTGAAGTCTTTTTGGCCCAAACATGCATTCAACACTTTTATTATTGGTCAGTACGTCTATATGGACCTCACACAAGTTCTTCTTCCATATTTTCTAGTTAATTACTACAACACCTAATTCTAGATCATGGGTCCAATAATTCATCTCATGTATTTTAGGTTGAATTGAAGCATGGGTAATCATTTTACCATTTTGCACGAGGACACATCAAAACCCAACTCTAGAGGCATCACATATACAAAAAAACCATTTGTACCATCTGGTAAGGTCTATACTGAAGCGGATGTAATTCTATATTTCAACTCTTGAAATATTTTTTCACAGGCCCCTGTCCACTCAAATTTAGCCTTCTTTTGAGTCAAAGTCGTCAACAAAGAAGCAATAGATAAAAAACTTCAACAAATCTCCTATATTAACCAGCCAAACCCAATAATCTTCTAATGTAGAAAGAGTTAAAGGTCGTGGCCAACTCTTGACCACATCTGTCTTCTTAAGATCTACCTCAATACCCTTGATTAAAAAAATATGACCAAGAAAAGCTATGGACCTTAGCCAAAATTGACACTTGCTAAACTTTGCAAAATTTTGTCGGTCCTTAAGGACATGCAAAAAAATTCTCAAATGATCCACATGTTCATTCTCACTCCACGAATAGATCAAGATATCATTGGTAAACATAATTTAAAACATGTCTATGTATTTCCTGATCACTCTATTCATCAAATCCATAAATGTTGTCGGTGCATTTGTGAACCCAAATGATATAACTACAAATTCATAGTGACTATACCTGGTCTTAAAGACCATCTTGGAAATATCAATCACTCTCACCCTTAGTTTGTAATAACTAGAACAAAGATCAATTTTAGAGAAACAATTAACCCCGTGAAATTGATCAAACAAGTCATTAATTCTAGGAAGAGGATAGTTTTTCTTAATGGTCACTTTGTTCAATTAAAGATAATCAATGCACATTCTAAGATACCCATAATTCTTTCTAACAAATAACACTTGAGAACCACATGGAAAGATACTCGACCAAATAAAACCCATATCTAACAAATCCCTTAATTGCTTCTTCAACTCATTAAACTCGGACGGAGTCATTCTATAAGCAGGAATGGAGATAGGTTGTTCGGTAAAAGATCAATGCCAAAATCCATTTCATTCTTGGGAGGAATATCATGTAAATCATTGGTAAAAACTTTTGGAAACTCGTTCACAACAGGAAACTACTCTAGAGAAAGGGTTCAGACTCAACATTCATCACTTAAAAAGATGGTAAATGCAACCTTTTTAGATCATTTTCCTAGATTTAAGACAAGAAACAAATTGACCTTTGGGGATGGAATTTAAACATACCAGTCCCAACATGCAGGGGTCTTTCATTGGTCACATCAAGACTGAAGCCAACTATACCAGTCCCAACATGCAGGGATCGACTTGTGATCACCACTCTTTCCATAACTATACCACCCATCCAAGCCAACTATGCACTTGCCTTCATGTTTTTTCTTACCATATTTTGAACAATTAGGTCTTGTAACATAAGAACCACCACTATCACTTCCTCTAGGTGTAGGGTTGTAAAATCTACCCTTTAGACCCGTAGATCACTAGATAAGCCTTTATTGGGAAACCTTTGTTTGGACCTTTGACAAACCTGTCCATCAGACTTAGTATAGGAGAAATTCTTATCACTAGTTTTATCTCTTTTGACCTCTCTATTATTGTCTAGGTGTTTCTCATGTTCCATTTGTTGTCAATGCACCATAAGACGCGAGATATAAATATTATCATGAAGCAATGAAGAACAACATTCTTTTTTTACCAATGTAGACACACCCGTCAAGTACCTTTTCAACATATCCCTTGAATCTTCCACTAAAGTTGGGGCATACTTGGAGAAGTAAATAAACTTTAGAGAATATTAATGAATACTCATACCTTCTTGACAAAGGTTAATGAATTAGTCCACCTTATCTTCCGCCAACACTCGAGGAAAGAACCTATCAAGGTACACCGATTTGAACACTTCCTACTCTATTGGACCCGCTCTAACCAGCCCATTATTATTCCATTGAGTACACCATAATTGGGACACACTTTTAAATTGGTATAGAGCTAACTCAACTTTCTCTGCCGAACACACTTCCATGACATCTAGTATCTTTTAAATATCTTCCACAAATTCTTACGGATACTTTCCCACTTAGGAACCAACAAACTCATGAGTGTTCATTCATGCCAAATCCCTCTATCTAGAAGCTGCGAAATTTATATTAGGATTCACATGAGTAACCACATCCCCATTTGTTTTAAACTCCAAAGCTTGGGCCAATACTTGTAAAGCCGACCTAATCTCCTCATTTAACATAGCCAATGGATCTATTGGGTCTTGGCTATCTTGAGGAGATTGATCACCTTGAGGAGCTCATTGATTCACTTTCTCCTGTTCCACCCTTCTATCATTATACCTTGATGAATTCATTTCCTGAAGACACAAGTGAAGGATTAGGAGAGGAACTTTCATAGAGATAAACTCTAAGGCACAACTTAAGAATAATTAAAAAAGTGACATTTCCAAAACATCTGATAAATGCTCATTTATAAGTGTGGAGTGCTTCACACTTCTGATCAATATTCTACTAGACGTGGCTTATGGTATGTCATCATAGAATTATTATAACCCTTGTTCTTTGATAACCATGTTTTTCACGACCCAAGGGTACTCCACTAAATGTATTATGGGGTACTTAACCCCGTAGGGGTCTCATACAAGCCCTTATCATACCATAGCATAAATTTTTAGAACAATAAAATAAAAAACACATTTAAGTACAAAAAGTACTAATAAAATAAAGCAGAAGTCTAAAATTCTCTCAATTAGCCATGTATTAAAATTTATAAGTCAAAATAGGGTCTAAACCCAACACAAGATAATCCAAAAGTAGAAAGTACTAAAAATGAAACTCCAAGTGAAACTCCCATCCATGAATCATGAGGACTCACCAAAATAAAGGAGAGTATCCAAAATCGAAGATTGCACTAATGTGTAATCGTCTTGATAATCGAAACCTACACTTTTAGAAAAATATAGAAAATATGGTTAGTACAAAGCAATAAGTATGATAGTCATGCAAAAAATCTTTCAAAACATGCTAAAAATGCAATTTTAGTAGAATTCATGCCAATTACTTATTTAAAACATCATTTGAAGATAATGAAAAGGAATGAGTCATAAGAATAAACAACTCATATATCATTATATGATAATAGGAACATACCAAAATACCCTCAAATCATACTTGTGAAATGCATGGGTAGGATACCATAATCCCACCCATAATAAGTAAAACTTCTTGAGTAACTATAGTTAATATCACATCTTCTTGTTCATACAATCATAAAAAAGGAGATTAGCCTTAACTTACATATACCATGTAGCTAACATGGAATCCGTTGTCTACACAATATCAAAAAAGAGTTGTTCTACTTGCCAAACGTAGAACCATACTCTTAAATTCGGTGGATCCACTAGATAAATATTTTATGTGGAAACATATTTATGGGATAAGAATATAGTTACTAGAAGCCCAGACTATACTAAGGTATAAGGATGCCATCTCATTAGATACATACCTTGGTAACCCAGACTCAACTAGTGTAGAAGAAACCCATGTAATATTCATATCCATTTGGTGCTAAGCATAATTCCTGTTGAGTTCATATTTAGTCTTGACCTAAAGTTCATAATTAAGGAAGAATGCCTTGACAATTAATATACAGAACTCATACTAAAACTCATAGATTCAATAGGTGAGACTAGTCTTTCGACCATAGAATCACTATATGTGACTAACTTTTTACATCATATAAATTCATACATTAGTGTTTACTTGGGGATAATCATCCAATCAACACAACAATTATATCATAATGATATTCACTTTACTCTCAAAGTGATATAAATGCATATACATACACCTCATAAACATGCATAATTCTCATGTTTTTCCCTGAAAGGAACATATATTACATTTAATCATAGGATTAAATAAATTAGACATGAATAATAACATGATTTAGTTACTACAATTACTATAAGCATAATCTCGTCATACACTTCTTCTACAATTCACCCACATCATAAAGTCACAAATTGGATGGGGGTTCCATAGATTCTTGGGATATTTTATCATAAAACTACAATAAATCATCAATTCAATCATAATATAAACTAATTAAACCAATATAATATTTTTTGAAACGGAATCCAAGACTTGGAGTAAAACCTAACTTTGGGAAATTACTACTTTTGAAATTGAGTTTACATGAAATCCATGTATGAAAACTATACATGGATGAAGTAATGCCATAACATAGGTATGACTTTATGAAGAAATTTAGTGATAAATACTTGCTTCTTCAATCCCTAATTTAGACTTTACTCTTCTCCTTTCTTGAGTTCTAGATAGAGAAATTTGAGAGAAGATGAACTTTTGGGTTTTGATTTAAAGTTTTGGAAATAATGGGGTGAATGTGTATATTCTTACTGAAAAGGACTTAAATAGGTGTATTAACTTAAGGAAAAAAGACTTCATTTAATAACTACCTAAATTGGAGACCTAAAATAACCTTTAATTTAAAGTGGGGCGTCAGGTGCCACAACCCACCTTCACGAGCCGTCAAGGTAAGCACGGGCCGTGGTAGTGCCTATGGTCCCTTGACCAGTAGATATACTACCTGAAAAAAGACCCCACAAGGTGAAACAAAACCCACGATCCTTCCTATGGGCTGTGAAGTGGCTCGTGAAGGGGAGTTTTCCTTGGGTAGTTTTATGGGATCACTTCCTAACCCACCATGGTTCGTGAAGACCCTCGTGGTCATGGTAGGAACTCTCTAGGAATGTTTGGGCAGCCTTAGCCCCCTCCATGGCCCTCACCCATTTCCCTTGGCCTTTGCCGTTTACTCTTGACTATTTAGCTCTAGTTTTAGCCTGTTTGTTTCAATGTGTTATAACTAACATCCAGAGTATGAAGGCATAGTACACTAACTATGCGGCTAATCAAAGGAAGACAAACCCATTCAAGCATCCCTATTTGTATATTTAGAGACCTTAGAGAGAGATTCTACTCCTACTCAAGCCGGTGAGCCATCAATCACACCTAGCTCTTTGCTCCTACTACTTATGTTGTTATAGGTGCTTCTTTCTCCCGTCTTCAGTTGAAAAAGTCCATTCAATAAATATGGTCCATCTAGATTATTGAGCGAATATGTATGCCTCCAGGTTGAGGCATCTATCTCGGGGTTGATTGTGTGGGTTATTGTTTTGCTGTTTCCCCCTACATGGGATATGTTGCGAGATTAGAGAGTGTTTATTGAAACTCATGGCCTAGCATTGGACTCACTCAACGTTTGAGCTGAGGCGTTTTAGCATGGAGGTCAATAGTCAGAGGATGTGATTGAAGGGTGATGTTGCTCAGTTAAGGTGTGATGTGAATGAGATTGAGTTCACTAACATTTCAATGCTCTAAAGCAATGTCGACATTCCTGAGGGTCCTAGTTAAGATTTTATAGCTGTGTCTAAGATCCCTCTAGCTACTGCAACTAATGGTGGTCACAATCCAGTTGCGAGTCGGATGCGTTAGAGATTGATAAGGAGGAGTTGGTGACTCAAGAGGAGGCAAAATAAGTAATTGGAGGACCTTCAGGGTGATACTGTTCAGGTAGCTACAGAGGCGTCACTGCAGGAAACTTCGATGATAGGTCCTAGTGGATAACAACGCACTCTTGGAGGAGATTTGGGCAATGACTCCTTGATTGACAGAACATGCACAACATTCGCCTCAAAATTAGCCTGACAGTGGATCTTGACTCTTTTTTTTATTTATTTTTGAGATATTTGTTTTATTTTATATTGAGGACATTGTTTAGTTTTTGTATGGTTGGGTGAGAATGTATATTCATATATGTTTCATTCAATTCTATTTTTTTGTTTTGTTTTTTATGTTTTTCGATGATTACAAGTTTTTACTATGTCAGAAACTTCTTGTTTTTTATGAAATAATTTGTTAATGTTGTGGATGCTCTCATGCATATTTGAGTATCATATAGGATAAATATCGATGACTTGAATTGCTCTTATGATTGAAAGATACATTTTCTCAAGTGTAACGAGGAAAATTTGAGTTGCATAAATCATGTGCGAACTCATGTAATCTCATTGTGACTTGTTGATTGACGAAGAGAATCTTGTGATGATCATCACATGCTAGCTTAACTTGTAGAGTTATGATCGATGATTGTGTTGAATGCCTTGTGTGGTGAGGTTTTCTTGAAATAGGTGCTTGGTGATACCTAAATCTTTCCTTGTTGTTACAATCGACTAGCATTGGAAAATGAAAGAAATGATCTTAGGCACAAATTTGAGAGTGAACCCAATTGCGCTTATACATATTTGTGACCACCTTCAGAGAGTGTGAACCTATTTTTGCGCCATTTTAGCCTAACCTTCCTTTGGATGAAACATGAACACATTTAGCCCTTTTCCCTCCATACCTAAAACCTTCATCAAGCCTTCATCCACTTGAACTGCCAACTTACGTCAAAATCCTAAATTGGTGGTGTGATAAAAAATAAGGAAAGAAATAAGAAAGATGTTTGTGAAATTCACCCTTGAAGAGTTATGTTTAAAATATATAACCCCTACATATAAAAAAGAGAGAAACAAAGAAAAACATCAGAAAAATACTAGAAAAGAATTTTGCATTTTGTGCATTGGTGGAAAGAAAAGGGGTGTCCAATAAGACATACAAAAAAATTTGTGTTTGAAAATACTTAAGATGAATAATGGTAATAAAAAAAGTGAAAGACTAGGAGAATAAGTGAAATACAAGACATACTCCATGAAGGTAGAAGTCAGTAAACCAAAATGATCATACCTTTACCCTCAACTCTCCTTCAAGCCTTGAAATACCTTGGGGATCTTGCATAAGCTGAATATTATGTTGATCGGAAAAACGAGCAAGCCTATGGGCAAAATTGTGCATGTATTTTGGTGTGTACACGATTTGGACTAATTTAGGGATTTATTTTATTAGATTTAGTACCCTCAAATGCATATTTTTTGTTAATAACTGGTGGAAATCCTTGATTTTAAGGTATTTGGATTGATGAACCAAACGTGGATACTAATGAGCAAAAAGGAACAAGGAAAATAAAAGAATGAAGAAAAGAAGGCCTTAGGATCGCCTAAGCCATTGGACAAGTCGCTGAATGGTTATGGTGTCCCCTAATATTCTAGTGTGCCAAGCACTAAAGTAGAAAATCAAGTAGTCGATGGAAAAGAAGAGTTGGCAAATCGCCTAACTATTCCGTGATGAATTGATATATCACCCAAAGTTATAAAATATATAATGCTGAAGAACAAAGCAAAAGGTGATGGAATAGACAAAAGAGAGGGTCACTGAGTAGATCGGTGATCCGTACTTATTGTGCTGAATGGTCCTTTGCAGAATTTTTTTGACACTATTTTAACAACCCGAAAATGACTATGACAAGTAATGCATAAACGTACCTAGAACGCCTAGATTAAACAAGGTTCACACGACTTGATGCTCATGGAACCAAACCTCAGGACCTATTCACTAGACAAGCCAACCAACTTGGTGAGTTAGTTGCTAGGCAAGGTTGGGTCCAGCCATGTAGGGAAACCGAATATTAAGATTCAATATGATGATTCTTAACCGGAGTTGAAAGGAATAATCTTAGGTTTGGAGGGTCAAGGGGTAAAATGGTCTTTCCCAGGCTAAGGGTAGTATCATAATTACCCTAGATTTAATTAATTTATTAATTAATGTATTTTAGTGGACGGTTAAGGTTGGGTCGACCCGGATTAGCCCGTTCGCTAGAAGAGGTTCACCCATATTCGATCTTTAGTGGAAGCAATATTAAATCAAATTAAATTGTATTTAATTATCTGATTTAAGTAAGTGAATAGCAGTCATTTCAATTAGCCTTAGAATAATCAGATTTTTAATTAATCCTAGGAATGTTTCCCTGTTGCATGTCTGTGTCAATAACTCCCATCGATTTTTGTAGGTTAGGTATGTTCGCTAGTAGAAATAAGGGATGTAATGTGTTTTTGTGATAATTATGTTCATGTATGTATGTTCATATTTATGTGACTGATAGTTATGTCTTTCCGAAACTACCTGATAAGTATGTGTGTGCATTGTGTTTGCCGTGACTCTTGGTCACAGATTGAAGTGTGCAAAAGGCATGCTAAATCCTTGTATGTTATGTGCAAATATTTGTAAAAAATTGTGATGTTCATATTAGGCATGATGTCGCTGAATTGAGTGAAAACTCTTTGCTCAATGTAACTAGGAAAATGGACCTAATAATGTACGAAGTGTTCCACGAATTTTCCTAAAATCTAACGTATAAAATGTTGAGAAAATGGACTAGAAAACGTGATCAAATTTCAAGATTTCAGGAAATTTGGTTTCGGCTATGCAACTTGAAGAATTGAAGTTTCAAAAATTGTTTAAAGATATGTGAGGTCATCAACGATTGAACCAGAGACATTACCATATGCACGCTGCTGAATATTTAATAATAAATGTGAGGTTTGGGGGAATCGAACTCGGGTTTTAGCTGAGTAAGAAAATCTAGAAAATTAATTGAATGAAATGAGGTACATGTGATTTGAACAAGGCTGTCCTTGGCCGAAATTAAGATTGGTCCATGCGAGAACAAAAATAAATCAAATGGAGTGTGTGGGAATCGCACCCACAACCTCTCGGATAGGTGAAGAAACTAGGAGAACCAATTAAAAAAAATAAAATGAAGTTGAGGGGGATCGATCCCACATCCTCTCGATCAAAAACAGAAAAGTTAAGGAGAGAAAAGAAAGAAAATAAATGTTGGCGTTGAGATTCAATCTCGAGTCGCAAATCTGAAAGTTTAAATCAAAATTAAATATATGATTAAGTGTTGCTCAAGGTTTTCAGAATCGGGTTCCCTTGCCCAATTCCGTTTTGATACATAAGTCTTACGTAAGCAAACATTTAATGAATGCTGCCTATAGGAATCGAACTCGAGACCATGGCATACATACAAAATGCATAAGTCTTGTATCATATAATCATTTGCAACTATAAGTCACTTAGATGAATTATGAACGAAGCCTCATGGCTTGTAAGTATGGGTTCATAAGTCCAGCGTACGTTTAAAAGTAAGTGAACCTAAGATGTATATGATGAAATGATGTAACCCCAGGAGGGTTAAGTAAGAGTGTGAAACACATTAAAAGGCCAAGTGCATTAGCATATGACAAAAAGAACATTCATCTTATGGGGTGAGTCATTATGAAGAGTTAATATGATAAAGTTAATGAATCTGATTACAACATTATACGAGGGTAATAGGAAAAAAGAGACCAATTTCAAATGAGCCTAATAAGTGTTACAAAAAATCGTACTCACCGATGAGAATGTAAAACTAATAAAAAGACAAGTCTCTAAGAAACACTTTAATGAAAGTATTGAGATAAATGCACACTTAATACTAATGATGAGATGAGAAATCATCTAACGAGAAATGATACCCTCATGCTAGAAGCCAACTTTTATGATGTGTGAGATGAATGTAATGGAACTTTATACTGAGCACTGATAGGATACTATGAGTCGCGCTACCTTTTTTCAGGAAGGCATAGGTTCATGTAAATCTCATGAGATGAGACAGTGCGTTTAGGCGGGTATTGGTCTCCTTATATCTCCTAGCCTTTGAACCTATGCTGCCAACATAGGGTTATAGCATGGTTCATTTCCCTATATATGCTCTCATGTTTTGGTTTCACTTTAGTTAGTGATTCCACCTCTTTTCGGTGTGGGGTAGACACTTGATTTCATGAAGCTCACATGATCTATGTCGGTTAAAGTTAAAGCTCCCGAAGAAAGAACGAAGTCAGCCTTATGTAATGCACACAATGACATGAATGATACCACAAGTGTTTGGATGGAATAATCAAGAGGTAAACTAGATTGAAGTAAGGACATTAGGTCATTCTTGGTCAGCCCACAGTGAACCTGATGAGAGTCCTAAACAACATCCTAGGTATATAAATGGATGAATGAAGTACGTATGAGTGAATGAAGAAGACTCTGTGTTTTCTAAAGAAGGTCCCATCTGTTGAGCCCTTATTTGGGAAGTCCTAATGTCAAGTCTGTGATTCAAAGGTTTCATGGCATATGAACGAAAGACAAGTGATATATGTATGTGCTAAATGCAATGTGTTATGTGTTGTGTACATAATGAAAAGAATGATGATGCATGTTACCCTCATAGCATGACTTTCCTAATTTGATTTGGCAAGTCTAACTGACTTGTATTTCCATAACTCATATCGTTAGGAGAGATCTCTTCTTAATCATGCATGTCCTTGGTGTGTACTTGCATACTTCCATACTTAATACAAGTTTGTACTAATTCAATACAATCCTTTACTTTTAAGTGGAGGTGCAGGTGGATGCTAGAGCTTATGAGATTATGTTGAAACTAACCGAACGTGGAGCATTCATCAAGTCTTGGTTGGCCCTCATGCTTTCGAGGATGCTTATCTATTATATTCTATCTTAGACGTAGGCATTATCTAGTGGAGGATGTTACACTAGTGTTTCTTTTTTACTTATTTTCAGACGTTGTATTGGTGCCATTTTTGCAACTTTATGTTATTGCAATTATTAACTATTTTCTTCATTTGAATATCTTATTATTAGATAGTTTTTGTGAACTGATGTGATATAATGTAATTCTTACTATGAAGTCTATGTATACTTTAAAGAAAACAAAAGTTTTAAATTTTCCGCTAAAATTAACCTATATGATGTAATGATGACGTATGTAGGCTTGTCTCCGACCTCCGAGAGGTCAACGATGTTGGTTTAGTCTAGGGTCTAGACCTCGCTCGTGACCAACGTTGTATCAAAGCATAGGTTTAATTCCAAGGATAATAATGTTGACATCAAGCACATCAGGTTGTTTCTAACATATGTTAGTGAAGTGTACCACTATCATGAATTAGAGACTGCATGATGCATAGGATATTTTCTTTCTTCTGATCTTGTCGTGCTTTCCATGAAGTCTGATTTTTTGGTGTTATGATCGTATCTAATAGCGATTCTTATTTTTTTTCATAAAATGAACACAAGGGGGAATGCTAGTCTTGAAAGAGTAGGACCAGCTGCTGAGGGAAACCACGTTCCACCCCAGGCTCCAGTTGAAGGAGTGTCCATGTCAGCTCACCCGACTAGGTTGACTGATGCGCAGGTGCGGACTGCTTTGGAAAAGATGGCTCAAGATATCACTGTGTAGGCTCAGGCTATGAAGGCCCAGACTAATAGACAAGAGGTTTAGGGGGAGAACCCACCAGCCAATAATATGGCGAACAGGTGCAGGATTTTACGTGGATGAATCCTCCAATCTTTATAGGATTTAAGACTGCATTGGATCCTCAAGAGTTTGTTGAGGAGGTGCAAGAAAATTCTGGTGGTGATGGGGGAAACAGAGATTGAGAAAGATGAACCAGCTCAAGGATATTTCACAGACCTGGTGCAAGATGTAGCAGGATAGCAGGGCATTGGATAGAGGTCCGATCACTTAGGATCTATTTAAGACAACCTTTCTGGAGAGATTCATCCCCATGGGGAAGAAAGAGTCTATGGTTGAGGAGTTTATCAACCTTAAGTAGGCCTAGATGACTGTCAGGGAGTATTCTATGAAATTTGTAAATTGTTTAGGTATGGCACTTCCCTTGTGTTGAACAACATGGAGGAGATTAGCAGCTTCTTTAAAGGAAACTCAGAGGAATTGGAGGAGGAGTGTTGGGCTGCGATGCTCCATGACAACATAGACTTGTCCAGGCTGATTATGCATGACCAACAGGTTGAGGACAACACAAAAAACAGGAGAGTCCATGAGGTTAGGAGGCCTTCACCTTCTGACTAGGAAGATCCAAACAGTGGTGGTGGAAGGATCACTTCCGAAGTTTTTTATCAGCCCTGATTCAAGAAGGGGCATCAGAGTTCTGGGAAGTCTAACTCTCAGAGGAGTGCAGCGCCCAAAGGAAGCAAACCCGAGCCCAAGAAGGTCAATTGAGGTGATGTGCAGCGTCCAAGAAAGGATTGTGGCAAGTGTGTCCCTAATCATAGTGGGGAGTCAGACTAGGAACAAATGCATACTACGGTTGTGGGAAGAGCGGACATATGGTCAGGGATTGTCCACAGAATAGGGGTCATGCTGGAGGTAATGCTCAGCCTAGGACTAATCCCCAGAATTATTCTGGAGCCGAGCTTCCGAAGAGGAATAGATTCTACGCCATAAAGGGCAGGGATGAGCAGGAGAATTCTGTTGATCTGTTAACAGGTATGCTGCATGTTTTCTCAACCTCTATTTATGCTTGACTTGATCCAGGGTTTACGCTTTCTTTTGTACTCTCTGCTTGCTCTAACTTTTGAAACACTACCTGAGGTTTTTGCATCATCCTGTCGTAGTTAGTACTCCCTCACGAGAAAATGTAAGAGCTGATAAGGTTCATAAAGACTACCCAACAGTAGTATGTGGTAAGACTATGTGTGCAGACCTTGTTATGTTAACCATTAATGAATTCTATATATTATACTTGGTATGGTCTGCCTACATAAATGTTATGCCTTCATGGATTCCTATAGTAAGGATTTGAGATTCCATTTCCTTGTAGAGCTGGTCTGGGAGGGGTACAACTTTATTCATTCAAGTCTCTTGATTTCGAACCTTAAATCTAATAAAATGATATCCAAGGGATTGTTATGCCATCATGTGAGTGTCAATGATCTAGATCATGATATTCCTTCCATAGACATTGTGCCCGTAGTGAGTGACTTCCAAGACGTTTTCCCCGATGATTTGCCTGGAGTCCCTCCCCCTCTAGTGATTTATTTTTGTATCGACCTAGATCCCGATACAAAACTAATTTCAATTCCTTCCTACATAATGGCTCAAGCTGAACACAAATAGTTGAAGGTGCATTTAAAATAACATAGTGATAAGGGTTTCATCTTGCCAAGCATATCCCCTTGGGGCTCTCCATTGATGTTTGTTAAAATGGAACCCTTAGGATGTGTATCGTATTGGAATCTCAACAAATTCACTATAAAGAAAAGTATCCACTTCCCAGAATAGATGACTTATTTAATCATCTCCAAGGGTGTAGTTTCTTCTCTAAGATTGATCTTCATTTCGGGTATCATCTGCTTAGGATTAGGGATGAATATCTCCCAAGACAACCTTTCGTACCCGTTATGGTCATTATTAGTTCCTAGTCATGTCATTTGGTCTCACTTATTCACCAGCTGCATTTATGGACCTCATGAACCGAGTCTTCCGTGAATACCTTGATTCATTCATCATAGTATTCATTGATGACATCCTCATCTACTTTAAGACAAAGGAAGAGCATAAACAACATTTGAGACTAACCTTGCAGGTGCTTAGACAACATCAACTATATGCCAAATTCAGCAAGTGTAAATTCTGGCTTAGATCACTGGCCTTTCTGGGTCATGTTGTGTCTGATCAGGGTGTGGAGGTGGACCCTAGGAAGACTGAGGCTGTTAAGAAATTGTTAAGACCTCTTACTCTCACCGATATCTGTAGCTTTCTGGCATTGGCTTGTTACTACTGCAAGTTCGTCTCTTTTATTGTTGCCCCACTGACATCTTTTACTAAGAAGAAAGCCATGTTCGAATGGGCGGAGACTTATGAGAAGAGTTTCAAGGAGCTCAAAGACACACTCACTTCATCCCCAATGCTTACGTTGCCTATATGTGGTTAGGGTTACACTATTTATTATGATGCATCTAGGGTTGGTTTGGGTTGTGTTCTTATGAAGGGTGGTACGTTGATAGCCTATGTGTGCAGACAACTCAAGGTTTGTGAGAAGAATAATCCCACTCATAACTTGGAGTTGGCAGCTGTGGTGTTTGCATTGAAGTTGTGGAGGCATTACTTGTATGTGGTGCATGTGTTTATGTTCACAGACCACACGAGTATCTAGTACGTGTTCACAGAGAGGGAGTTGAACCTACGTCAGCGGAGATGGTTAAGGCTGTTGAAGGACTATGACTGAGTGTCCACTACCATCCAGGGAAGGAAAATGTTATAGCTGATGCTCTGAGATGGTTGAGCATGGGGAGTACAACCCACTTTGATGATGAGAAGAAGTAGTTAGTGAAGGATGTACACAGGCTGTCCAGATTGGGTGTGCGGTTGATAGACTCTACTAGTGAGGGTGTTTTAGTTCATCCTAGTTCTGAATCATCCATGGTAGTTGAAGTCAAGAAGGGTCAGCATCTTGATCCGGTGTTGATGGAGTTGAAGGACTCAGTGCTGATAAAGATGAATAAGTCCTTTGCTTTGGGAGGTGACGACATACTTAGGTACCAGGACAGGCTGTGTCTACTAGATGTGGATGATTTGAGGCCCATGATTCCAAGTATTCGATACATCCTAGTTCCACAAAGATGTATCATGAACTCAAGCAAATTTATTGGTGGGATGGGATGAAAAAGGACATTGTTGAGTAAGTGGGTAGATATCCGAATTGTCAGCAGGTTAAGGCAGAGCACCTTAAGCCTAGTAGTCTCAGTAAAATGATTTAGGTTCCAACCTGAAAGTGGGAGGCCATTAACATGGACTTTCTAGTTGGTCTTCCGAGGACTAGGAGACAACATGACTTTGTGGACAGAATTACTAAGTCTGCCCCACTTTATCCTTATGAAGACTACTTACAAGTCCGAGGATTATGCGATACTCTACATTAATGAGATTGTGAGGTGGCATGGTATTCCATTGTCTATCATTTCAGATAGAGGAGCTCGATTCACTTTGCATTTCTGGAGATCCTTCCAGAAGAGCTTAGGTACGCAAGTAAAGCTCAGTACTTCCTTCCATCCTTAGATAGATGGGAAGCAAAGCGCACCATTAAGACAATGGAGGACATGTTGAGAGCGTGTGTGATTGAATTTAGGGGTAGTTGGGACGACCATCATCCATTGATAGAGTTCTCGTATAATAACAACTATCACTCCAGCATTGGGATGACACCGTTTTAGTCACTATATGGTAGGAGGTGTAGGTATCCATGTTGGTGGTTCGAGGTTGGAGATTCATCCATTTTTGGTCCAGAGATCATTTATCAGGCCTTAGAGAAGGTTAGGGTGATTAGGGATAGGTTGGCTACTGCTTACAGTCAGCATAAGTCTTATGCAGATAACAGGAATCAACCCTTAGAGTGTGATGTTAAAGAACAGGTCTACTTTAAGATATCACCCATGAAGGGGGGATGAGGTTTGGCAGGAAGGGTTAGTTTATTCCGAGGTACTTTAGGCCATACAATATTCTATAGGGTGTGGATGAGCTGGCCTATGCGTTGGCGTTACCTGCGAAACTAGCTTCTGTCCATCCAGTCTTTCATGTCTCTCGTTAAAGAAGTGCCTGGGTGATCCAGCATACATTGTGCCTATATAAGGTTTGGGGTTGATGAAGACTTGTGCTATGAGGAGTCTCCTTTTGAGATTTTAGACCGGCATGTGAAGCGGTTGAGAACAAGAAGGTTGCCACAGTGAAGTATTGTGGATAAACCATATTGTTGAGGGTTCTACGTGGGAGGCCTAGGACGATATGAGATCCCGCTATCCTTATCTTTTCAGCTGTTGAGGTTAGACTTTCTACTCTTACGTCTAAGTTTCCTCATCTCCTCTATTATTTTTTGTTATTGCTTGACTGTGTAGAATATTTATGTTATGATATGAGTGGAATTGTGCTAAATAATTAGAGGTTTCATTCGGGGATGAATGGTCATACGGGGGAACAATATAACAACTCGAAAATGACTATGTGAAGTAATGCCTAAACTTACCTAAAATGCCTAGATTAAACTGGGTTCACATAGCTTTATGCGCGTGGAACTAGGCCTTAGAACCTATGCGCCAGCCAAACCAACCAACTTGGTTACTTAGTTGAGCTAGGCAATGTTGGGTCAAGCCATATAGGGCAACCAAATATTAAGATTCACCCAGATGAATCTAAACCGGACTTCAAAGGGGTAATCATAGGTTTTGAGGGTGTAGGGGTAGAAAGGTCTTGTCAAGGATAAGGGTAGTATCGTAATTATCTTAGGAATTTATTATTTAATTAATTAACGCATTTTAGTGGAAAGTTTGGGTTAAGTCAACCCGGATTGACCAGTTCGCGAGAAGAGTTTCACCCGGGTTCTATCCTTGGTGGAAGCGATATTTAATCCAATTAAATTGTATTTAATTATCTCATTTAAGTAAGAGCATATCATTCATTTCACTTAGCCTCTGAAAAATCAGATTTTTAATTAAATAGCAAGGATTCCTAGTTTGACTAAGTCTTAACCTAAAACTCCTGCTCCTAAGCTACTCTCACGTCAAAACCCCCACTATCACTTTCACGTTCCATTATCAGTAAACGCAAAAATAAAATTCAAAACATCGTTACACTTGAAGAACTTGAATCATAAATCTCAAAAGAAAAAGTAGTCTAAAAATGAAAAGAAAAAGCAAAGTTCTTGACAGGATTGTGTTGGAGGTTTTAGTGGTGAAGCTTTTATTCGTCGGAGTTGGCAGTGCATTGGAAATATTTGAAGCAAGTGTTGAATGAATAAAAGGTATGGGTTTTCGTTATCTTGATCCCTTTCCCATGTGACCCCTAAAATTCAGTCTATTCTAATTCGAAAACTAGGAATGTTTCCCCGTTGCATGTCCCTGTCACTAGCTCCCGTCAATTGCTGTAGGTTGAGTATCTTTCCCAGTAGAAATTAGGGATGTAACATGTTTTCATGATGATTTATTTAATGTATGTATGTTTGGATTTATGTGATTGATAGTTATGTCTTTCCAAAAGTATGTGATTAGTATGTGTATGCATTGTGTATACCATGACTCTTGGTCGCAGATTGAAATGTGAAAAAGGCATGCTAAATCCTGGTACGTTATGTGCAAATATTTGTAAAAATTGTGATGTTCATATGACATGTGATGTCGCTGAATTGAGTGAAAACTCTTGGTTAAATGTAATTACAAAAATGCACCTAATAATATATGAAATGTTCTACGAAATTTCTTAACATCTAACGTATAAAATGTAGAAAAAGTGGACTAGAAAATGTGATCAAATTTCCAGATTTTTGGAAATTTGGTGTCGGGTATGCAACTGGAAGAATCAGAGTTTCAAAAATTACTTTAAAATATGTAAGGTAATTAGGGGTTGAACCCGAGACCTCACCATATGCATGATACTGAAAATTCAATAATAAATGTGAGGTTAGGGGGAATGGAAGTCGGGTCTTAGTCGAGTAAGAGAACCTAGAAAATTAATTAAAAGAAATGAGGTACATGGGATTCAAACCGTGTGTCCTTTGCTAAAATTAAGACTGGTCAATGCGAGAATGAAAAGAAATAAAATAGGGTGTGTGAGAATCAAACACACAACCTCTCCGATAGGTGAGGAAACTAGGAGAACCAACCAAAGAAAGATAAAATGAGATTGTGGGAGATCGATCCCACATCCTCTTGATCAAAAACAAAAAAGTCAAGGAGAGAAAAGAACGAAAACAAATGTAGGCGTTGGGATTCGATCTCGGGTCCTAAAGCTTAAATTTTAAAACAAAATATAATGTAAGAAAGGGGTTCGATATCAGGTTCCCATGCTCAATTTCATATTGATACATAAGTCTTACGTGCCAAGTATTTAGTGAATTCGGCGTATGGGAATCGATATTGAGACCTTGATATTCTTCAAGATGCGTAAGTCTTGTACCATATAATCTTGGGTAAGTATAAGTCACTTAGACAAATTATGAACAAAGCCTCATGGCTTGTATGTAGGGGTTCATAATTCCAGCATACACTCAAAAGTAAGTGAACAAAAGATCTTTATGATGAAATGATGTTACCCTAGGAGGGATAAATAAGAGTGTGAAACACACTAAAAGGACAAGTGGATTGGCATATGACAAAATGAACATTCACGTAATGGGGTGAGTAATTATGAAGAGCTAATATGCTAAAGTTAAGAATGTGATGACAACATGATAAGAGGCTAATATGGAAGTCGAGACCAATCTAAATTGATCCTAATTAGTGTTACCAAAAACCGTACTCACCTATGAGACTGTAAAACTAAAAACGAGACCTGTCTCTAAGAAACACTCTAATAAAAGTATTGAGATTAATGCACACTTAATACTAATGATGAGATGAGAAATAATGTAATGAGAAATGATGTCCTCATGCTAGTAGCCAACTTCTATGATGTGTGAGATGAATGTAATGAAACTTTATTCTGAGAACCAATAGGCTAGCTATGAGCCGCGATTCTATCTTTTCGGGAAGGCAGAGGTTCGCTCATGAGTTGAGACTTTCCGTTTAGGCGGGTATGGGTCTCCTTATGTCTCCTAGTCTTTTAACCTATGTTGCCAACATAGGGTTCTAGCGGGGTTCATTTCTCTATATATGCTAGCATGTTTTGGTTTTACTTTGGCTAGTGTTGACACTATATTTCATGAATATAACATGATCTATGTCGGTTAAAATTAAAGTTCCTGAAGAAAGAATGAGGTCAGCCTCATGTAATGCACAGAATGGCATGAATAATCCAAACACCAATCAAGAGGTAAACTAGACTCAAGTAATGACACTAGGACATTCTTGGTCATTGCACAGTGAACCCGATGTGAGTCCTAAACAAAATCCTAAGTATATAAATGGATGAAAATGAAGTACGTATGAATGAATGAAACAGAATCTGTGTTTGCTATAGAAGGCTCCCTAGTTGAGGTCCATATGTTGAGCCATCATTTGGGAAGTCCTAATGTCATGTCTGTGATTCCAAAGTTTCACGGCATATGAATGAAAGATATGTGATATATGTATTTGATATATGTATGTGCTAAATGATATGTGTTATGTGTTGTGTGCAATATGAAAAGGATGACGTTATATGTTACTCTTATAGCATGACTTTCCTAACCTGATTTGGCAAGTCAAACTGACTTTGCTTTCCATTACTCATATCGTTAGGAAAGATATCTTCTTAATCATGCATGTCCTTGGTGTGTACTTTCATACACCCATACTTAGTACAAGTGTGTACTAATTACATAAAATCCTTTACTATTAGGTGCAGGTGCAGGTGGAGCTAGAGCTTATGAGACTACAATGAAGATACCCGGACATGGAGCATTCATACAGACTTGGTAGGCCCTAATGCTTTCGAGGATGCTTATCGCTTATATTCTACATTAGATGTAGGCATGAGCTAGTGGAGGATGTTCCACTAGTGTTTCTTATTTACTTATTTTCAAACGTTGTGTTGTTTCCAATTTGGAAACTTTATATTAATGTAGTTATGAACTATTTCTTTCATTTGAGTATCTTATTATTAGATATGTGTTCTAAACTGATGTGATATAAAGAAATTCTTACTATGAAGTCTATGTATACTTTAAAGCAAACAAAAGTTTTAAATTTTCCGCTAAAATTAGCATATCCTATGTAATGATTGCCTATGTAGGCTTGTCTGCGACCTCCGAGAGGTCAACGATGCCGGTTTTGGCTAGAGTCTAGACCCCGGTTGTGACAACTATAACTAAATATTTAAATTCTTAGTTTAATATCTGTCATTCAACATTATAGTTTCATTGTGATAAATGAGATTTATTTATTTTTTTGTTTTGATGTTTTAGAGTTGAGAACAAAGTATTGAGAGAATATTTTCTTACCTTTTAAGATTTCTATTTCTGATAAATTGGAAGTGGGCATTAAAATTTCCTCCTTTTAGACCTTTGTAGAGACAATATTACTCTTACCAGTTGATAAAAACACAATCTGGCAGAACCTCAAACGACATTACAACTAACTCATGGCGACAAGAAAAGAAAAAAATACACTTCATGTTAACAATATCAATAACCCAATGACGACTAATCAACAAACAACAAAAAGAGTAGTTATTTTTTTGACATTAACAAACAAAATAGGGGAAGAGAAAAGCTATTGGAGAAAATGTTACCTTTTCTTGGACAGCGAATAAGGGACAAAAAGAGCAGAACGCGACTTCACCAGGAAAAGCTCAAACACAAACAACCAAATGGAAATCGGGATATAAATTTAAAACCCACACACTGAAGCTATTATCCTCTTCTTTCAAAATATATTTAGTATGTACTTAAAATATTTTTTGCTTAAGCTCTTTTTTATTTCCTTGATAAGTAAAAAAAAATCCAACTAAAGACTACAACCAAGAAAATTTGCACCAATTTCTTTAACCATTTTCTCCCCTCTTTTTCAACCTTTAATAATGAAGATGAGCGGGCATTTAAAGGGGAAAACTAAGGTGCAAATGAATGGGGTGGGGGTGGACAGATTGGATTTCATTTCGAAATTCAAATTCATTAGAGGATAAGATGCTAGAGTGAATAGGAACAAATATCCAACAGATAGAGAAGGAGTACCATTCCAACTAATACAAGGACGAGGAGGCGCTGAGATTGTTCCATCTGGCATCGAAGGACGACGACAAGGCTGGTGAATCACTAGGCTCGGGTCTGATTTGGATTCTTCTGGTTGCTGCTGGGTTTCAATTTTTTTTCTTGAGTTCTGGGTTTCATGTGTGTAGGAGGAAGAGGACGCGAGTATCGAGTACTAGTTTTTTTTTTGATTGGTTCTCATTTTGTGTCACGAGTTTCTGGGTCACGTTCGCGAAGAAGATGACAGGGGTTTGGGTTTTAGTACTGAATTGAAAGGATAGGATGGGCCTGGGTTATTTGTTATGAATTGGAAATTTTGGGGGAAAGTTAGAAGGATGGACTGCTAGGATTTCAAGGCAACAATGGGCTTAGAAATGGGTAATGTGTTTTTTGAAAAATTGGGAGAAGAAGACGCAATATTAATTTCTTAAAGGTTTGGAAGTATGTCAAAGAAAATGGCTAAAACAATAAAGAGATATAGCCAAGCTGAATATAATTTGTGATATTGGCTAAAATCTTAAATAGGATAAATTATTAAAATTTAATTAACAAGCTTCTTAACATTAACGAACTTAAAATAATTGACTCAAATGTAGACTAATAACTCTAAAAATAAAAACTATTTAATAAATCAACTAATACGAACTATTTAATTAATACAAAATATTTCTAAGACTATTTTAAATATTTATAAAATATATCGACAATATACAGAATTATATAGAGATATATTTATATTTAAAAATTCTAAAAGTAACAAAATATTTAAATAAATGATAAACCATTATTATTATTTATTCGTTTTAAATTTTTTCTAAAACTAATTATTTCAAATTGTCTGAAATAGAAGAAGCTTAATGATTAATTTATACTGTGAGGGTAAAAAATTTGGTGTCATCAATTGTCTAATAACATCTTCATCCTTCAGAAAATAGTTTTGGTATGGATTTAAGGAATTATGGCCAATCCAGGAAGTAGGTTTTCTATATATCTCAAAGTATATGAAAATTCAGGTCATTTGTAGTACAGTATGCTTTATCTAATGGACAATTTTTAAGAAAAACAAAGTCATCCGGATCTCAAATTATGAGGAAATCAAGATGCTCGGGGTTAAGACATACGATAGAACTGTGGAATATATCCAAGTTTTCAACAATAATCCCACCTACATATCCCCTAACTTTGTGAATCAAGCTGCTTGTAGTTCAACTCAATCGGTTGAAAAAGAAATCTCTTATGCAAGATAACTTTTTGTTTTGGTAAAGTGACAAAGAAAACTCAAGTTTCAAATTGAGGCTTCCAACCTCTTAGCTATGAATTTGGTGCACTTCAGGCTCATAATTAAGAACATACACGGGCATAATTTCCAAATCTCGTGGTTAATTTTCACTCAGATTGGAAAGATACCGCCAGTGAAGACCAGAACTTTCTGGATGGAAAGCAAAATCGGTAAATCTAAAGAAAAATCCACATACCTTGTAATAGGATTGTGGTTGAATGGTGGTGGAAGGAGCTCCTCGTCTTGAATCCTAAGAGTTTGAAACTTCTCTTCGGACTATGTCTCAGTTCGCTGCTAAAAAAAATTCCATGTTGTGATGCATCCTTATTAACCACATGTTGTTTGATTGAGAATTTATACCTTGAATGCTCTCGACAAAGACTGAGATAAACTCATTAGCATAAAAAAGTAATTCAAATGAAGAGATAGTGTCTTTTTCCATGCTGAAACTTAGTCGTTCTCCTTGAACGTTTAATGTCAGTTGCTTCATTTTGATGTTAGGCCAAAAAAACTTGTATCTCATATTTGCAATATAATTCTTCGAACGTATTCTTTTTTTGATAATATTATAATAAAAATATAGACTAATGTAATATGTTAATGGCCCTCTTTGTGATGATTTTGCCAATGAAAATAATGATGATAATTCTTCATTGGTAAGTTAACGATAATGCATTAGTAGGATGATATTTATCCATTGGTAGGATAATGTTTCTACATGATAGGATGATGATGACGCTTTATTGATAGGATAATGATGTTGATACTACATTTATAGGATATATGGTTCTTCATTTATAAGATGATGATAACGATAGGAGAATAATGTTGCTTCATCGATTGGATGATGATGCATTGATCCATTGTTAGGATAATATTGATCCGTTGGTTGTATAATGATAATGATCCATTGGTAGAACAATGCTAATGAATATTCGTCGGTGAGATGATGTTGATCCATAGGTAGGATAATAATAATGATTGATTGATATGATAATGATGATCCATTTGTAGGATGATGATAATGATCTATTGGTAGAATAATGTTGATGATCCATTGATAAGATGTTGATAACGATCCATTGGTAGGATGATCATGGTCTATTGGTAGGATGATGATAATGATCTATTGATAGGATAATGTGGAGGATCCATTGGTAGGATAATGATGATCCCTTGGTAGGATGATGATAATAATCCATTGATAGAACAATTATGATGATCCATTAGTAGTATAATAAAGATCTATTGGTAGGACAACATTGATGATCCATTGGTAGGATAATGATGATCAGATGGTAGGATGATGATAATGATCCATTTATAGGATAATGTTGATTTATTTTTAGGATAATGTGATCCATTGGTAGGATAATGATAATGAATATGATAAAGATCCGTCGATAGGATGATGTTTATCCGTTGATAGAATGATGACTATCGATACCGACCAAAGACGATGCTTCACCGATCAACGTAGGTGATCTTTTGGTATCTTCTGAGTGGTAGTATCATCTGAATCGACAATACAAATAAAAATGACCCTCAAAGTATTGGTATCATCTCATTCGACAATACAATATAAATAACTCTATGGGTAGTAATATTATCATGTCTAAGAATATGGTGCAGATAACGTCCTCGGGTTATTTTTAGTTAATGGAAAACAGTAAAATGTATTTCATCTTGATTTTTATTTATTCTATCTCTGTACATAGTTGCACATTCATTATGGACCTGTCCTTGATGGGAATTGATTAAAATAATGTTATTCATATCCTCAAATCTTTGATACACACAACATAAAATATTTTCTGCATCTACAACTGTCAATTTTGGGGAGCTCTTCACTCTTATGAATTCTCCCCGTTCATTGAATGGAAGAATGTGCTAATTGTGAGGTAAACTTATAGACCTGCATCCACCAAAAAAGAGTTGGTTTATAAATGAACTGATTTTTGTCGACCTCTTCGGTTTTCTGCTCCTTGTCTTGCTATCTCTGGTTGATTTCTCAAATCTCCTTTCTTTTGATAGATAAAACAATATTTTTATGTCAAAATAATTGAAATACGGGAATTCTTTTTAAAGAAAATAAATTTCAACAAGTACAGTTTGGAAATGGTCACTGACAGGTGTCATGTCATGGCAAGCTTAGCGAATTTCTTTGAGATTGATGCTTGGAGGCTATCTGATTACTTGTTGGGAAACATTCAATGTTGATATAAGTCGTCGATACATTTTGTCAAAATTTTGAGGCTATCCTAAAAATTTCTGTCCCAATTAACTGTTATGGTTTATTGTTAACCGTTGGTGAGAAAATTATGGAATTTTTGAGATCTTCTCAAAAATTCTGTCATTGTTGCAATTCTCAAATTAACTTCACTCTCGACTTTGTTGGAGGGATCTTCTTCTTGAAAATTTTTGAGCCCTTCTCACCAAATTTGTCCAAGTTCCTATTATAAAGAAAAAAAAGTATACATGAGATATGACCGATCTATTGTGGCGGCTACATATCCTATTGAGGAAGAAACAAGGTCAAATGAAGTTCCCTATAAAAGGTTAACAAAAATTAGAAATTTAAAAATAAACTAGCCGGCCTCGACATAGGCCGCCTACGTATCTCATTCTTGAGAATTTAGGTCGAACGTAGTTTAAATACAAATAAAATATTAAATGGGATAAAGCGGTATTTGAGGCCGACACAAGCAACCTACATATGTCATTCTGGAGAGTTCATATTGAACATAGTTAAAATACAAAGAAAATATTAAAAAGGGATGAAGGGGTGACTGAGTCTTCCTAAGGTCATCTACGTATCTTATTCTTGAGAATTCAGGTCAGACATAGTTCATTACAAGCGAGAGAAAATACTAAACAAAATGATTACAAGCAAATAACACGATTTAAAAGAAAATAACATAAATTTGAATGGAAATGCACACATAATGTCTCTTAACGACATTTAAGTATATCAATGACTTCTGAGATCTTATGTTTATGATTGAATATGTGATGTCATTAAAAAAATGTATCGATGTGTTCGCTAATCAAACTGATGAGTTATTTTTCCTGTTATTTTGTGAGATACGCACCAATTTTGATTTCTTTTATTCGTTCATCATTTTCATGATCATTGTTCTGATCTATTCTAAATTTGATTCCTCAGGAATTTTGATCTTTATGAAAACATTAACCAAGCATTTGGGTATCATGATATCTTCATTATAGTCCTCATGTTTGTCTGCATCTACAACATTTTGTTCATTTAGCTTGTGAAATGACAAAATATTGAAAGATTTGAAAAATATTTTACAAGACGAGCGAGGAATCAAGAGCGCAGTGCATGTCCAGTTAGATGTTTGCTCATTTGGATCGCCTTCTAGTACGACTGGCATCTCAATCGTCTCTTCAAGAACAATATCACCTTCTTTAAACCAATTTTTGGTTCCTTCCCCTATACAACTTTACATTGGAAAAGACTGATAGAAGTGAGGCAATGATTTTGGAAAAGCTTGAGTGATCTTCTTTTTGTTCTGACCCTTTTTCGTTACTAATGAAAAAGCTTGTTGAGGTGCCATGATCACAAATAAGATTTCTCTTTTAGTTGGAGAGGCTACAACTTTCTCAACATTTTAAAGGTTGGCTGAGATTAGTTCTGGCAATTTAAGCCACTTTTCACTGACCCCGCTCAAATAGCCCACTAAATATGGGTTGAAAAGAGTGATTTTAAATATGGGTAATATTTGGGCTTAAACCCATATTTTACCCATTAAAATATGAGTAAATTATGGGTAAACTACGGGTCATATATGGGTAGTCCATGTTTTGCCCAAATTTTGAAAAAACAATCTGTCGCCTAAGTTTTTGAAGTAATTTTTCAAATTTTTCATATATAGGTACCTATTAAAATTTCAAATATCGACCCCCACCCCTACCCCGCCCATAAAAAATTAAATTTTATATTATAAAAAGTATTTTGAACTTCAAAATTTAATTTTTCACCCATACCCTCGACCCCCCCAACCCACCCACCACCATACCAGCCCCCTCACCCCCCTCGCCCCCGCAAAAAAAATTAGATTTGTTTTTAGAAAAATGTTTTCAACTTCAATTCATCCCTACCATTGTTCCCACAACAGCCCCCCACCCCCACTAAAAAAATTTAAGTTTGTTTTTTAAGAAACCCCACCCCCACCAGCCCCCTACCCCTAACAAACCCCCACCCTTCAAAAATATTAAGTTTATTATTAAAAAATATTTTTAACTTCAAATATTTATTTTTTTCACCCTATCCTAGAATACCCCCCAGCCCCCTATCAGCCCCCCCCCCCCACTCAAAACCCTTAATTTTTTTAACTTTTATATTAAAATATGTCTAAATGAAGTATTTTCAACAAATTTTATCTAAAAAAGACTAAAATATTTTATTCATATTGAATTCGTAGGTAAAGAATGATTTCTTCATGAAATATGGGTAAAATATCAGTAAACTAGTATTTTACCCAACCTATTTATTACCTAACCCATTTTTACCCATATCAAATACGGGCGGGTTGAATGATTACCCATTTTCAACCCGCCCATTTGCCACCACTAGCTGATATTATACCGTTCTCCACATTCAAATATTCTTCAACTTCAACCATATTAATAGTCACCCCTTCATGATTCGGCATGGGGTTAATATTAACATTATGAAATGGCAGACTAGAAAGCGACGACCTTTTGATCTATCAAGACTTGAATTTTATGCATCAAGTTGATATAATCCTCAGTAATATTCCCAGATCATCTTGAATGATAAGCATAGTGAAGATCAGGTCTATAAAACTTGGTGTTCACATTGATATTTTTTGGATCGATTGTCTATATTAGGCTAGCTGAGTTCAATCTCTCAAAAAGTTGTTTTTGACTCTCAACAAAAGGAGTAAAGACTTTAGTATGTTTTTCTAAATATTTGGACGAGGAGGATTGTTCTTATTTCCTGGATGTGAAGGTACTTGATAGTAGTTTGGAGGATTTGGTGAGTTGGTGCTTCCATTTGGAAATTTGGGTAATGTCAAGCTCGGTAGCTAGGAAGTGCACTTTGGTAGTGTGGGGGTGGAGTTTGGTAGCTTGATTACATATTTTAACAATTAAGTGATTGAACATGATAATATGGATAGGTATTTTTCTAATGTGGAGGTGGAGTTTGGTAAATAGAAGGTGGAATTTGGTAAGTCGGTGGTGGATTTTTTGTAATTTGAAGGTGGAATTTGATTACTCGAAGGAGAGTTTAGTAATAGGGAGGTGCAGTTTTATAACCCATTGGTGGATTTAATAACCTGATTGGGCATAACAAGTTGTATATGTATTTTGTAGATCTTGAGGATAACCTTTGTAAGGTGAGAATTTTCTGAAGTGGCCTTTTCCATCAGATGCGAAGGAAATGGAAGACACATCATCTATCTTATTTTTGAACAATCCTTAAGATTCGGTTGGGGCGGCAATACGAGAAAACTTTTCGATTTTAATCCCATCTTCGATAGCCTCACCTACCTTGACTATCTCCGTAAAGTTTTCTTCAATGAGCAATATTCCTGTCGTAATATTCTTGATCTTGAATGCGTATGAACACTTTAACGATCTGCTTCTCAAACATAGAGGGTCAAACCCGTGTGAACTCTTTCCTCCACTTATGCGCATATTAGCGATAACATTCAGTTGATTTCTACTTGATTCTCTCCAAAGAGTAGCGATCAGGAACGATCTCCACGTTATAAGTGAATTGTTCGACAAAATAAAGAGCTAGTGTATTCTAACTAGATTATTTCTTTATATAATTAGAGGTAAACCATTCTAAATCTTCTCCAATTAAATTTTCGCGAAACAGCCGCTTTAATAAGGCTTCATTCTTACCAACTCTTACGAGTTTGTCAAATTAGGTTCTCAGGTGCGCCAATGGATTTCCTGTTCCTCTAAAAGTGTCAAATTTTTGCTCTTTGATCAATTCGGGGTGGTCAAGATTCGGATGGATATTCAAATCCTCATAACTTAATCCATCAAATTCAGGAATATATTGCAACTCCTTTATGGCTTTCCTGATCTCTCCTATTTATATTCAGCTTGACTGCCTCTTCTTTTGGCCCCCACACTCTCTCATGTGCCTTCTAATAATCAAGCTCAAGAAAGTTAGCATAAGGTTCATTTGGAATCAAAATTTGAAATGTAGCAGTTTGAGTCAATGGCGGAGCAATGGAGGGATTTTAGGTATTTTGAGTGTCTTGGTAATTTTGGGGGAAAGCCTTGGGGTTAGTATGTTGATTTTTATGATGGGGGGGGGGAGGTATGCAGATTGTTAACCTTTTTGAGGAGGAGGGTAATTTTGCATGTTAGCATTTCGCAAAGGAGGAAAGGTTTGAGTGTTGGAACTTTGAGGGTAAGGTGGTGCTTCATAGGAAATGAAGGTGTCATGTGGATTGGGTCTAGTTAAATCGATGGTTGAAGGGTTGTGAATTGGGTTGGAGGTTGGGTTAGTGATATGTTCTACACTTGAATTGGGCGAGCATAGTAGAGTGGAGGTCTTCCATCACCTGGAATATTTTAGCTGATGATCGAATTTCGAAAATCTTTCTTTTTCAAAACCTCAACCCTCAAATCACCAATTTGTTGCATCAATTGTGCAATCAATTCATTTTATTCAGCCCTGGAAGAATGAGTCGTGATAACATCATTTAGGCCAATCTCGTCATTGTTATCATCTATTACTATCTTTTCGTTTTGCAAACTTCGATCAGGGAAGGATTCTTTGAAGGCCTTAGATCTTGTTAAATAAGGATGATCAGTCAATTTACCAACACATATCAGTTCTACGTACCTGACAAATGAAAAATAACTCAAAAGGAAAACATGTTAGTGCCTAAAGGTAATAAATAATACAAGATATGACGAATAGGTGTAAACAAACAAGTGTTGCTTCATTTAGAGATAAACTTGCCCAGTAGTACAGAGAAATAGCTAAACAGGCAGCAATTTGTCTACTTGACTTTGGGATTAGTGAATGAAAGATGTTGACTTGTACTTCCAATTTCTGATTGATATGAAACATCATTCTCCTCGAAAAAGGTGGAAAAGATAAAATTTCTCAAAATTTGGACCGAACCTCGGAAGGCTACCTATGTATCCTACGAAGGATAATTTAGGTCCTATGTAGTCCGACCGCCTTGAATCTCTTTCATTTTAAGTTGGCGTACGTAATATTTTAAAGTAAGAACTTTGTTTGGAAAATAAATTCTGAAAGAGTATTTGGACACACTTTTGATAGTGAATTGATAATTGTGATTAGGGAAAAATTTCCCAAAAATAGTGGGCTAAAACATATTCAAATAAATAAATACATTCAAACAAGCATATCTAACCCTTAAACAATTACTGCGCGTTCAAAATAGATACGTGACATTTTAATGCATAGGGTAGGCCTAACGATTCAAGGGTTGTGTACATTATTTGAAACAATGCAATATCTTAAAACCCAATTTTATACCAAGTTTATGAATAAACTTAATGGGGGTACATAATAGGGAAACCAAATACAAATAATTATTCTCACGCAGGGGTATAACCCTAAACTATACCACCGTGAAAAGTCTTTCGAACTTGATTTCTTCTAATCTACTCCTTACCCTAAGGACAATGAATTTTCAAACGACTATACATCCTTCAAATTTAAACAAATAAACATGATCGTTTGTTTAGGCCAAGTGCCGTGTTGGACTAAAGGTTGTCTTTCTAATGGGCCCAGCACACCTTGGGTGTTGAGTCATCTTAGTTTAATACACTAAAAAGGATTTGGTTTAACTCTACATAATTGACCAAGAGTTGGTTTAGACAAGAACTGGTTACCTTAGTTGGACAAACTACGGGGTGAAGACTAATAAATGACGTCGGATGACAACAAAGACAACTATTCTTTTATCATTTCCAAAAAATTTGACTTGTGCATTTCTAAAGGATAGCCATGGTAAGCCACGTAACCGCAAATTTTTCTAATGCAATTTATTTGGCGTTTAGCGGGATTAAAAAGACAAATAAACAGTTAAACACATAGGAAAAGCAGTTAATTTTAAGGTTAGGACTATTCAATTCCCTAGTTGAGTCGTCATTCTATTTTATTTAAAAAATCTAATAATATCAGGTTTAGAGTCGCCACTTAATTTTTGAAGAAAAATCAAGGAAACATATTCTCAGAGGACAACGACAATGATGTTGGAATCGCTAGGATCGGGTCTAATTTGGATTCGTATGGTTTCTGCTGGGTTTTGACTTATTTTTCTAGAGTTCTGGATTTCACGCACTGAGAATGAAGAGGATGCAAGTATCTAGTACTGATATTTTGTTTGGGTTTATTCTTATTTTGAGTCGTGAATTTTTGGGTCTCTTTCGCGAAGAAGATGAACAGGGATTGGAGTTTTGGTATCGAATTAAAAGGATGGGTTAAGCCTGGATTATTTTGTATGAATTGGAAATTTTCAGGGAAAGTTTGGAGGATGGGCTGTTGGGATTTTAAGGCAACAGTGGTCTTAGGAATCAGTCATGTGTTTGCTGAAAAATTGGGAGGAGAGGACCCAATATTGTCTTCTTAAAGGTTTGAATGTATGTGAAAGAAAATGTCTAAAATCATAAATAGATATAGCCAAATTGAATATAATTTGTGACTTTGTCTAAAATCTTAAATAGGATAAATTATAAAAATATAATTAACGAGTTTCTTAATTTTAACAAACATAAAATAATTGAATCAAATATAGACTAATGACTTGAAAAATATAAATTATTGAATAATTAAAATAATTAACAATATTTAATTAAATAAAATATTTGTGAGACAATTTTTGAACAATATATATCAACAATTTACAAAATTTTATAAAGATCTATTTAATTTTTAAAAATTCCAAAAGTAACTATAATAGCATATCAACCATTATTATTATTTATTTTTGTTTAAAATTTTCTAAAACTAATTATCAACAAACGTCCAAAACAGAAGAATCTCGATGAATTACTTTATATTGCGGATGTCCAAATTTGGGTGTCAACAAAACCTCTTTCTTCTCTTTTTGCTTTAAGTTTCATTAATTTTTGTGAATGAATCGCTAAGGGTAAAATCAAACTAGAAGACTAGGCTAAAATTGAAATAATGACATAGTTTAGGCATACAACAATTAGGGAAAATCCCAACTATCTTAGGTCGGCATACGATCTGTCCTCTTAGTTCATCATCTCGATTTAGAGATGTGGAACTACAAATTTGAACCACATACCATTGTCCTAGCTATGATTCCTAGACCTGCCATTGAATATGATTTTTCGGGGAATTCTAGGTGTCCTACCTTCGGGCCACACCTACGGTGGCCTCCGTCGATGGCACCTGTAAGTTATGAAAAGTTTAAACTTTGTTCATCTCGAATCCATCTTGTTACATTATCTTAACCTTGGAAACATCTGTCCTTGAATGAAATTTAAACTTTCTGGATGAGGAGGAAAGGAGCTACAATCCCTGCCACAAAGTACTTGATACTGGAGTCTAACTGAATGGAGAAACATGCAATTGTGCAAAAAAATGCAAGAACAATTGAAGGAACATGATACTCAGACTAATTTTATGCAAGAGTGAACTAAGAGACTGTAGAGGAACTATCATTTGATGTTTAGATGGAATAAGAAGGAACGAGATGAGTATTATTGGCCTTCATGGCTGCTTCTGCTTTCAAAACTACTCCCTCTACGGGCCGAATCCTCCACAAAACCTTCACTGAAGCGACTCTTTATTTCTTTACCTACAAACTTGATGCTACGAATCTCATCTGAAACCTCTTAATAAGTGAGAGTATCTTTCATATACACAGGCTCTAATGGAACTATGCATGACGGATCCCACACCCACTTTTTCAACTTTGAAATGTATTATAATGGATGAACCTCGACTAGTTCTATTGGAAGCTCTATATCATAAGCCACTTTACCAACCCTTTTCAGGTTTCGGTAAGGAATTACATATCTCGGAATAATCTTCCCTTTGTTTCCAAATCTCATCACTCCCATCATAAGTTACACTTACAAGAGAACCCAATCATCAATCTCAAAATCTAAGTCCCTTCTACTCACATATGCATAAGAATTTGATTACTCTAGGTTGTCTTTATTCTATCTCTGATGAGCTAAACCTTTTAAATAGAATCATAAACTAGTTTTGGCACAATCAGTGTTGTTTCACCTACTTCAAGCCAACCAACTAGAGATCTGCATCTACACCCATATAATGTCTCATAAGGTGCCATCTGAATGCTGGAGTTGAATTTATTATTATATCGAACTCTATGAGAGAAGGTGATCATTCCAATTTCTCTTGAAATGATCACACAAGATCTCAACATGTCCTTTAAAGTATGAACGGTACGCTCTACCTGACCATCCTTTCTTTTATGAAATCTCATTTTGATATTTACCTAAGTACAATAACCCTCGTGAGATGATTTATAAAAACTAGAGGTAAACTAAGTAGATCTATATGAAATTATTGGCATGAGAACTCCACGAAACCTACATAACTATCTCATTAGTGTAGAGTTTAACATAGTCCATTTTTGAATTTGTAATCTTCACAACCAAAAAGTGACTTAAACTAGTAACTCTATCTATTATCACCCAAATAGAGTCATGAAACCTGTGAGTACGACGTAAACCCGTAATGAAGTTCATGGTTATAACTTCCCACATCTACGTTGGAATGTTAATATATTGAGTCACACTTCCAGGGTTCTGACCTTAACCTTTAAAAATTATGAAACTTAGCCAAAAAATTGCTATATCCACCTTATTGCCTTTCCACCAAAAAACATCTCATAGATATTGGTGGAACCTAGATTAAAGGAATACCTAGATATAATGACTTTTATAAGGATCTACTTCCTCAACTCATTAACCTTAGGAATACATAAGCAACCCTGCTAATGAAGTACACCATCTCCCTCTTTCACGAGAACCTCAACTTTCTGCTGATGAACTACATGTTTCAAATGAAACAATATAGGATCACTATCTTGTTTTTCTTTTCACATTGCTAGCAATAAAGATTCTGAACTATTATGAACTATCACACCATCACCGGATATGCCTATAAGGTAAAATCCTAAGTGATTAAGCCGATGAACTTCTTTGGATAATTCTTTTTTTCTTCCTAAACATGTGCTAAATTTTTGAGAGCATCCACTACTACAATGGACTTACAAGGATGGTAAAACACATTCATATCATATTCCTTGAGGAATTTAAGCCACCTCGTATGGAAAAGATTCTATATTTTTGGGTGAACGCATACTAAAGACTATTATGACCTGTGAATACATCCACGTGAACACCATACAATTAATGTCACAAATTTTTAGGGAAAACAAAATGAATACAAGCTCAATGTGATGAGACGGGTAGTTCTTCTCTCGTACCTTAAGCTTTCTAGAAGAAAAATTTATGACCTTACCTCACTGCATAAACACATAAACTAGGCAAACCATGTATGCATCACAATAAATAACATAACTTTCTGAACCATCTGGTAGGGTCCAGATAAGAGCTATAGTCAACCTAGTCATCAATTTTAAGAAGTTTTTATCACACTCATCTAAGCACTAGAATTTGACCTTTTTTTGAGTAAAGCTTGTCAAGGGGCGAACTATGGATGAAAATCCATCAACAAATATTCTATAATAACCATTGGAATAGGTGTGTCTTGGCCATTTATTTACTACCTCTATTTTTTGAGACTCAACTCAAATTTTGCGAGATACCAGATGACCAAGGAAAGCGATTGATCGTAACCTGAATTCACATTTGTTGAACTTAGCAAATTATTTGTGATCCTTTAGGGTTTGGAGAACAACTCCTAGATGAGTTGCATGCTCTTCTTCTTTGCTAGAGTAAATAAGGATATCATAATAAAAACGATAACAAGCAGGTCCTAATACTTCTTGAACACCGTTTTCATCGAGTCCATGAAAGCTGCAAGAGCACTTGTTAGTCGAAATGACAAAACTATAATTTTATAATAACCATACAAGTTAAGAAGGTTGTCTTCAGAATGTCACTATCTTTGAATCTGATCTGTTTTTAACCTAAGCTGAGTTCTATCTTAAAAAATAACTAGCACCCTAAAGTTGGTAAAATAAGTCCTAATGTGTGGGATAGGGATTTTGCTCATGATAGTGATTTTGTTCAAATGACGATAGTTAATGCACATTCTCAAAGAACCATCCTTCCTTTTTCACTATCAATATTGGAGAACCTCATGAAGATATACCAGGTTTGATTAAGTTCTTATCTAGAAGTTTTTAAACATATTTTTTCAATTCCTTAAGCTTAATTGGAGTCATTATTTAAGGATGAATCAAAATAGACTAGATATCTAGAATGAGATCAATTCCAAATTTTATTTACTTTTCAGGAGGAACTACAGGAAGTGAAAACTCATTTACTACTAGAACTCACTAAAGAGTTGGGATCTCAGAGTTTTAATACTTAGCCAGAATGAGATGATAGATATAACTTTTAGAGATCATCTTTTTGGTCTTAAGGTAAGAGATAAAACAACCTACAAGCGTTGAACTACTATCCTTCCATTCTAAGGTTGAGTGATTTGAAAACAAAATCCTATTGATCCTCGTTCTAAAATCGACTAAGGCATAGAAGGAATGTAATGATTCCATGCCTAGATCGATATCAAAATATACCATTTTTAACTCTAAAAGATCTGCTGAGTTAAATTTCTGAGAAAATGTGACATGGATAATTTTGTATGCTCGTCTAGCGATAAGTGGGTAAGCAACTAGAGTTGATATTGAGAAGGGTCTAAAGAGTTTCTCGATTGACACAAAAGCTTACTACTATATAGAATGTTGCGAAGGAGAGAGTATCCCTAGATGTAACAATTCATAAATATTTAAATGGAAGACTCGTAATGTACCAGTGACTACTTATTGATAATCTTACTGGTCCCAGCAAGACTGTAGATTATACAACTTGTTCTAGCATTGACCACTACATGTCCTAGATTAACCATCATTTGAGTTTGGAGACCTCCTGGTGCTGTTGATGTTTTAGACTGAGCCCCTTTGTTATTACCTCCTTGGACCTACTTGGCAGAAGGGTAATCTTTCAACCCATGACAAGACTAACCACACCAAAAAAATTCTTCCTTGCTTGGAAGAAACATTCTTAGATGGTTCTTACCACACTTTGGACACATAGAATATGTCCTATCACCTAAATTACTCCCATAATAATTAGAAACTGATGCCCTACTCTTCGGATACTCTTTAAACTTGAGGGTTGGATCACAAGTTGGTGAAGGTTGTGGGGCTGAAGATTTTTGCTTAAGCTATGAGCGATTTCCACCATCCACTTTCTATTGAAAGTATTTATAATTCCCTTTTTCTAGTTTTTTTATTGTCCTTAACAATTTCCATAAGCTTATTTCCCACAAACTGTTGAGCATGAGTCATAAGCCTGGAGAGTCAAACTCAGTTGATATGAGTTGTTCTATCTTGAACTCAATTGTTTCTTTCTGACATTCTCAGTTGAATTCCCTTAGATTATATTAATTATTCGATAATGGTTTCTCTTGGTTAGAGTTATTTAAGTATGCTTGTGATATGTAAGACATAGATTTATCTTGGGGTTACTTGTGGCACTACGTCATATGTTACGTATAGGGTCTAGCCTCGAGCATGACAAATTAATTCGATAGAAGATGAGTGGGCGCATCGATTTGTCAGATGGTTCAATTTTCTACTCTAATTGGCGATAGAGATATAGTATTATTAGGTTCTAAATTTCTTCTGGTAGTTGATTATGAACGGGCTATTGAGGCCTCATTATTAGAGAGGTTTTAGTTGGCCCAATTTTAAAAACTATTTTTCTCGTTGTGGTTACCCTCATTGTTCTTAGAGTAGAAGGTCGGTCATAGGAACACCATAGATAACACTAGATGTTTATTCAGGCACGAGTGATTAGAGCAATAAAGCTTAGGTCAAACTTCTCAGGGTTCATCCAGTATTTGTTTTGATGTATGTACCTTTTCCAAAAAATTCAATTTATCACTTTTAGTGTCTCGCATGTTTGAAAATTATATGCTATCAATATTTTTTCAATTTCCCTTTATCTATTTATTTTCTACCTCTACGTGTAGTCTCTTTAATATTAATTAGATCAAAATATATTTTATGAAAGTTTCTATTCTATTCCATGTGATTCTTTTGAAATGTATGTGATGGAAGTTATACATCTAAGATACAAATGAATTTATTGTTTGTTAAATAATAATTATTATTTTCATAATTGACACATTAGTAGTCTTGAAATTTCCTTTAGATGTGAGAAAAATAGATGTTCTGAATGTAATACGTGTGATATTTCACATGTATTAGTTTTTATATTGAATAATAACTTTTTTTTGTTTGTAAATGAAACAAAAAGAGGTAAAAAATTATCTATACAAATCTAATAAAACAAAAGTATAGTCCTCCTCTAATATTAGAAGAGCTCGTGTAAATTCCTATAAATTTTTTATACATTTTAATATTTCTTTTCACACATAATTTTGTATAATAAGATACACTAGTAATTTTACATCATTTTGATTTGTCTTCAAAGCATGTTAAGTTTTGTTCTTTCAGAATGACCTATAACAAAATCATATACAAAAATACATTATATAACATTTACATTTTTTATTTGTTCCAACTCTTACCTTGATAAAAAATTTACAAATTTCCATGTATACCTAGACATGGAGAATTTTGTTTTTCCATAAATCTTTTAGATACCTATTCATCTAGTGTCCATTAAGGAGCATTTTTCATGTAGTACACCATTTCGTTTGTATTGGTCCATATTTTAACTCTTGTATGTTTTTTCCCTTTTCTTTTGTTTTCCGACTCACAACTTTTTATTGTATTGCATACTACATTAAATGGATCTCTTTTATTACAAGATGCCATTTTTGAAAAGGAAATCCTTAAAAGACGTGATTGAATGTGATACATGAAGTATCAAATTTTAACTCTTTCCAAGTTTGTTCTTCTATGTTTCCTCTTTACCGATGACACAGTACTACTCTATACCATATCTCTTCCTAATTTGTTACAAATTGTATTTCCAATTGTACACATGATGTATCTCTCTATCTCTCCCTCTCTCTCTTTCTCTCTCTCTCTCTCTCTCACACACACACACATAAACACTCACATCTTCAATTTATCGAGGGTCTAACAAAAATAACCTCTCTACTTCTATATATGTGATAGTGGTAAGGTCCGTGTACATTATACCCTATCCAGATCACACGAGTGGGATCACATTGGTATGTTGTTTTACTCACTTAATTCGTACCTAAATTATATATTTGTTCCTCTATATTTCCAATTTTAAATACCTCATTTTTCGCCACTATTGTAGGATCATAATTGTATTTACATAATGCATCTTTTTATTTATTATTATCTCTTTTCCAATTTTTATACAAACTTTCCCATAGAAATGTTTCATTTAAGCCAAGAACCAATAATCATTGACAAAATTCACAACAAATCGCCAAACATATTCAATCCTTTCTAATCCAAGGTCCCCCATTTAACAAAGTTAAGAAAGTTATTGTCCATATGCAAGAAGATAATATATCCATCGAAGAGGAGTAGTTCAAGTGTGCATATAGAGTTCGTGTGATACTAGTAGTAATGGCAAAAAGTTTGCTATTTAGATGATTTATTTGATTAAGTCATGTTTATTAAATTATAAATCTCTAAAAGAAATTCTTTGATTTAACCAAATTCTATCTAATTTTCTTAAAGTAAATTTCATTGTTTAAGGATTGTAAGTTCTCTATAATATATTAGGAGATGTCACCTTAATATTAATATGATTTTAGCAAATGAATCATCTCACTGGCAAACTTTTTATCAATATCTACCAGCATTACCTGAACTTCTTGAATAATATCATAAAGTAGGTATCCTTGACAAATTAATTCTTAACAAGATTGTATTTATTTCAAAGCTATTATATGCTGTCTGCATTTTGATCAACATTCTAGCTTCATCCATGTTATAATTTTATGTTTTGATACTTTAGATAGTTTTGAAATAGTGAACAATTGTACTATCTTTTAAAAGCTCTGGTAAACTGGAATTGGGTTTTAAGTATTGGATAACTTTCACATTTTATGTCTTTTATTAATCTAAGTTGGGGGCGTTACTCATCGGTGGCCATCTAAAGTTGGCATCATTTTCTACTTAGATACAATAACTAGGCTTTGTTTGTATTAAACACCTCATATTAGGTTTTCTTGTATCATATTTACACTTTTGTATGACTTGGCATAATGTGTGTATTGCACATATTTTAAGCGCATAACAAACTTAAATTTTGCATTATTTTAATTTTCTTAATTTCTTCTTCCTCTTCCTTGTTTTTAGTTCCCACATTTCCTACCCATCCACCAACATATATCCAACCTTCATTTTCATTATCATTTTGTAATGTAGAACATGTTTTTTTTAAATTAAGGCAGTGATTGTAAATTGTGAAGATGAAGAAGATATTATATAAATTCTATTCGACAATACGTAGGCTCAATAATTTGGAATCTATTTTAAAATATTGAAGGCATTTGAGTTATGCTAATAATTTTGTATAACTCTGCATTTGAACCTACAGAAACTTGATTCAAGCAAGCAGTTTCTTCTTCTTCTTCGACTTCTATTGTGGCACATAAGATTTTTCCTCAATATTCAAATATCAAATCCAAAATTTTCATTTTCTAAATCTTTTGAATTTTTGTTTTTGTTTATCCAAAAGCTATGGATATAGTTGAAGAAAAAAATGGTATATTTAAAGAAAGGGATGGTGAAAATGATTATGGTATCTAGGTTATGACTTCTGAGTAAAAGCTTGTAATCCAAAATAATGTTAATTTTAATGATTATGATTGTGGAATTTGAATGAAAAGGATTTGGCTTCATGGTAGAAATTTAGATAAGGGGTTTTGACATTCTCTATAATTGAGTTTTGAGTTTCTTTATATGGAGTATCAAGGGTTTATTTTGCTGAGTCAGAGGTTAGCTATCTGTCGTCTTTATTGAAGCAACAAGGGAGAAATATCTATTAGTTTTTAATTAGCTATATTTGTACGGAAATATTTCTTTAAGTATGATTAAATTGTTTCATGTCTAGTTGTATTTGAAGGAAAGGATAGTGCTAGTGATAATTTGAAATTTGATTAAGATACTTATGGTGGTAGTATATATGGAGACGGTGAGAACCAAGAGGTGTTGCAATTAATATTTTAATTATTAAAATGTAATTTTAGAATATATTGATTGAATAGTTTTAAAAGTATTTTTATTTCATCATATCTCATTTCATACATATTAATGATATATTGTCCACATGTCTGCATATAATTCATTACTCTGACACATCATCGGCGAATGTGTTATACTCTCCTAAATATTATTGTTGATTGTAAAACATGTGTCAAAAAGACGTGGTAGGATCATACATGAGGTGTCTAAAATTAATAAAGCCTAGTTGAGGTCTCTAAGTAAAAGTTGGTGCAAACTTTAGGTAGCCACAGATGGTTTTGACCAAAGGTGGGTATCTACCACCTTTCCTTTGTTCTTTAATATTTTATTGTGTGTTGTGTTGAATGGATGATAATATGACCTATAAATGGTTTAAGATAGGTTTCATGATGACCTTATTTTTGGATCTGGATAATCTCACAAGGTAGGTCATTATGACCTCACATTTAGGATCGTAATAATCTCAAATGAATTTATACTCATCTATTTTTAATGTGTGTTATGTTGGATTCAGTAAATGAAGATTTTGTAGAATGAAAAAGTAAAAAAAATAATGCATGGAACTGGTTGACTCAACGCGATCTTACATAACATAGTATGAATAGGACTTGGAGCCAAAAAAGATGCAAGCGTTGGGGAACTCTTAATAACACAAGGAAAAGGAACCACTATAACTTTAGTGAGTTAGACACAAAAATGGAAAGGTTGTTTGATATATATATGTGTGTGTGTGTGTGTGTGTGTGTGTGTGTGTACTAGTTTTTGAAGACGTGCTTCGCACGTGTGTTTCATGTGAAATTTTATAGATACGTTAGAACGATTAAAATCTCATGGAAATATATTCATAAATTTTGATCAATAATAAAATATAACAATTAAAAAATAAGAATAAATACTCACGTAATAAAACATTCATAGAAAATTAAATTAAGAAGTCCAACAAGAGGAAAAAAAACAAAAAGAAACATAATATTTAAGAAAAAAATACAATATAGACATTATTCTTATAAGATTGATGTATATATAGGTGAAAAAATAAGTACAAAATTAGTACATAACTCTCTGAGTTCTTATCGACTCCTTTCCTATCCAATCAAAATTCAAGAGTCTTCATCATCTACTTTTACTATAGAACAAAAATAATAACCTAATAATCTTGTAGGAATTTCATGAGATAATGAAGTTCAATTTATATAAATAGAATAGAAGTAATATCAAAAAATATCTTAAAGTTTTAGTCTAAATATTTAAATGTTATGAATATTAAGAATATAAAAGTTAAATAAATTATTAAATAATAATAATAAATAAATGAAGAATATGAAAAAGAAATTAAAGTTAGCAAACCATTTAGAAAGAACAACTAAAGTTCTTATCATGTAATTAAGCATTAATAAATTTAAATTTGTGAAGCTAGAATCATTCTTTAATAATAGTCAAGAGGACATTATCAATGTACTTCTCCATTTTGTAGATTTGCACCCTTTAAATTATTAAATTTCGTTATTTATCATAACGGATACTACTTTATCCACATCAATCATATTATTCATGAGACGGATTAAGGAAAAAGTGGAATATTAAAGAAATTGAGGAAAAGGTTTTTTCTTAAAAAAATTAAAATTATTATATACGTATGGATTATAGATGATAAATGTTAATAGATTAGCTATTTAATTAGGATTTAATCTTCGGAAGTCTAAAAGTCATTAACATTTAATTAAATTTATACAATTAAATATTTAAAATTTTTATAACAATCTAATTTATAGAAAGGGTAAAACCGTAATTCGACTTTCAACATTTTTTTTCATGCTTTTAGTAATATATATATATATATATATATATATATATATATATATATATATATATATATATATATATATATATATATATATATTACTAAAAAAATTTATACAAAGAATTTCGTGCACTTACATTGAGAGACATGAGTATAAAGATAATCTTGAGAGAGTTCTTATTGAAGGTTTGTTGAAGTGCCTCAAAGATACACAACTGAAGAGTTTTATTATATTTTTTTGAGTCGTATGTTAGGTTGTTGTAATTGGTTGGTTTTGAATTTTACTAAGGTTGGATATTCGAGTAGGGGCCACTTGAAGATTCGGGAGGACATAAACATGCGGATTTGTGTTTTAAGTCTATGAATTAGAGTTTATAACTCCTTAAGTTTCATTAGTTAGTAATATTTTGTAGTTTGAAGTTTTTTAGTTAATAAAGGTTTGAAATTGAAATAGGTTGGCAAACACAAACATGCTTACATTGAATTACTAAACATTTTATGATCAGTTAGCTTAAACACGGTCCTTAGAAGAATTATAAAGGTCACAATCCAAACGATTGGTATTGAAGTGAGTTATCTTAATCAAGAGTCTACTAACTCATCGTAAGATTACTATGAATTATGCACCTCCTCTTGGACACACTCAAAGACAAAAAATAAATAGACCACCCATATTTAAAGGACAATACTACTCATCGTGGAACGCGAATGTCACGCCCCTAGGCTACCCCTTGACATAAACACGAGACCTAAGATCAAGAGTGACCCAAAGCTAACCCTTATATGACATATCATAAGGCTACATAAACAACTTAATAAAACATAATATACGGAAGCTATAAAGATAAGATAAAGATTGGAATACCTAATAATAGTATGAATATATAAAATATACTAGGATTTCGTAAATACTAAAAAACATACTCCAAACTAAAGTTGAATCAAATACTATGTCAGAAAAATCCTTTACTAACTGGAGTTGCTAGGACATGCCCGAATTAAGACTAGAAAAAATTGAAACAGATACTAAAAGACTGAAATGGAAAACATGCCCATTGTCCTTGATGTATTAGGACAAAGAACTAAAGTTGTTAAGTGTAGATCCCAAATAGATTGAAGTGCATTCCGAATGTTGAGGAACTAAGTAGAGTATTCTTTAGTACTTGAAATTATTGAGAATGCAGGATATAGAATGTAACTGAAAAATATGAAAGTTGAACAAAGCATAATTGAGCAATGACATTATCTTAATATAATGTAAATAATTAAATATTTTGAAATGATTTCAACTAAATGTAATGATTGAATACTAATAATCAACATGACATGCTCAAACTAAATACTAACGTATAACTGAAAACTAGGGTCCAATGCTAACTAGTCGAGCTACCATTAATGTACATAAAACCACGTGAGTTAAATACGCAGTCTAATGTAAACGCCCATTGAGAGGACCAAATATATCTTGCAAGGAGTATAAAGGTATGACTTGTATGATAACTAAATTTGATGCTTACTAAGGTACTTATACTCCTGAGGGGGTACGTAGTTTTAGGACTACAAGGATATGCAGAAACCTAGTCCAACTCGGTGTTAAGCCTACTCCCAACTTGAAATGTATATGAGAAAACTGAACTAAAATACTAGATAGCTCAATCTTCTAACGTGAAAATCTTAGAATGCAACATTTAGGAACAAATAATTTAACATTCAATAATTGGATCATGTTTATTTGTTTAACTGACATGGCAATGGTAATTCATGAACTAAAAACCTAAACAACTGGGCTCTGTGTTTCATGTAATGAATTAAGCAACAATTTCACGGAAATATTATAGATTGATTATGAATAATATAAAAACTATACAACAACGCCTATGGTTTCAGAAATCCTAGGTCTAAGCAAGATATAGAGAATCAAGAATTTGACTTAGTTCTAAAACCATAGTGGACGAAAGGAATCTACTAGTGAAATCTCATATACATGATGACGAATTTCAGTTAGAATTCCTTCGATTTCGTGGTTGAATTTGAAGAAAACTTGTCTTGTGTTCTTCTCTTTCATCTCTTTTTGCTATAAGTTTCATTAATTTTATTAATGCATTGCTTAAAATAAAATCTCACTTGAATACGAAGCTAAAACTTAGTATAACAACGTAGTTCAGGGATACAATAATTAAGAAATATCCCAGCTACCCTTAAACTAAAATTCAATTGGATGATCAACATACCTGACCAACAGACCGTAGCTTGACAGACGGTCTGTCCTCTAAGTTCGTCATCTGGATTAAGAGATGGGGAACTAGGAACTTGAACCAATAACCATGGTCCCAGCTATGGTCCGTAGGCCTTGTTGGATAATATTTTTCTGGGAATTCTAGGTGCCCAACCGACGGGCCACACCTACCGTCTATGGTCCTACCTACAGTCCGTAGGTGGCCTCCATCAATGACACTTTTAAGTTCTAAAAAATTTGAATTTTTCCGATTCTTGAATAAAGGTTGTTACATTATGTTTCCCTTAGAAACATTAGTCCTTGAATGAAGTCTAAACTAGTTGGATGAGGAAGGAATGAGCTGCAATCCATGCCACAAAGTACTTGAAACTTAAGTCTAACTAAAATGATTTCCAACAACATCAATTGTGCTAACAATGCAAGAACAACTAAAGTAACATGATACGAAGACTGATGTTATGAAATATTGAACTAAGAGAACGGAGAGGAACTACCATCTAAAGTTGAAATGGAATCAGAAGGAAAGAGATGAGGATACTTGGCCTTTATGGATGCTTCTACTTCTGAAAATGTTCCCTCTACAGACCGATTCCTCAACCAAACCTTCAGTGAAGTGGCTTCTTTATTACTCAACCTACAAATCTAACGGCTAAGAATATTAACTGAAACCTCTTTATAAGTGAGAGTATCCTTCTTGGACACACTCTCTTATGGAAGTAATGATGACGGATCACCAAAGACAATTTTTCAACAAGGAAATCTTCAAGACTGGATGAACCCTACTAAATTATTGCAAGCTCGATCTCATAAGTCACTTTACCAACCCTTTTTTATGAATCTATAAGGAACTATATATCTCGGACTAAGATTTTCTTTGTTGTCGTATTTCATCACCTCCTTTATAAGTAAAAATTTAGGAGAACCCAATCATCAATTTCAAACTCTAAGTCCCTTCTCCTCACTTTTGATGACTCTGGGCTATATTTAGTTTATCTTTGATGAGCTAAACTTTTTCCATAGCCTCATAAACTGATTCTGGTCCAATCACTGCTATTTCACCTACTTCGAGCAAACAACCAGAGATCTGCATCTATGATCATCTAATGCCTCATAAGGGGACATTTAAATGTTGGAATTAAATATATTATTATAGGTGAACTCTACGATAGGTAGACGATCATCCTAACTGTTGTTAAATCGATCACACAAGATCTTAACCTGTCCTATAAGGTATTAATGGTACACTCTACCTTACCATCCATTTGAGATGAAATGTCGTGTTGAGATTTACCTAAGTATCAAGAACTTTCTTAAATAATTTACCGAAATGAGAGGTAAACTCAGGACTCTATCTGAGATTATATACATGGCAACTCCATTCAATTTACATGACTATATCACTAATGTACAGTTTAGCACATTCCTTTGTTGAAGCATTAGTCTTCATAACTAAGAAGTGACTGAAGTTAGTAACTCTATGTACTATCACCCAAATAGAATTATGATACCTGGGAGTATGACGTAAACCCGTAATTAAGTCTATTTTTATCACTTTCCATTTCCATGTAGGAATCTTAATCTATTTGAGTCATTTTTGCAGGTTGATGTTCCATCATAACCTTCGACAATTATGAAACTTTAGCCAAAATGTCTACTACATCCTTATCATGCCTTTCCACGAAAAAATTTCCCAGATCATGGTACATCTTAGTAGAACCTGGATGAAAGGAATACCTAGATTTATGGGCTTCTATAAGGATCTACTGCCTCAACTCACCCTTCTTAGGAACACATAACCAACCCTTGTAACGAAGTACACCATCTCCCCCTTGGGAGACAATCTCAACTTTCTACGGATGAACTACACCTTTCAAATGAATCAATATAGGATAACTATATTGGTTTCCCTTAACCTTCGCTACCAATAAATACTCTGACCCATTATGAACTATCACACCATCAACAAATATATTTATTAAGTAAACTCCTAAGCATGTAATCAATTGAACTTCTTTGGATAATTCCTTCTTTTCTTCATCAAATATGCTACACTATCCATAAATAATCTTCTAAGAGAAACAACTACTACATTGGCCTTACAAGGATAGTAAAGCACATTCATATCATAGTTTTTGAGGAATTTAAGATACCTCCTATGACAAAGATTCAATTTTTTTGGATGAACACATATTAGAGACTTTTATGATACTTGAACACATCCACATTAACACGAAAGTGATGTATCAAAATTTTTGGGGAAAATACTATGACTACAAGCTCAGCGTCATGAGCAGGATAGTTTTTATCTTGTATCTTAAGTGTTTTAGAAGAAAATTTTATGACCTTACCTTGCTGTATTAACACATAATTGAGGCAAACCCTGTATACATCACAATAACATAAATGTTTGAACCATCTAGTAGGGTCTAGACCAGAGTTGTAGCACCCTAGTTTTAGTTTTGAGAAGCTTTTCTCACACTCATATAACCACTAAATCTTGACCTTTTCAGAGTTAAGTCTATTAAGAGGGATGCTATGCATAAATTTCTTCAAAATATCTTCTATAATAACCATCCAAACCCAAGAAACTTTTGATATCTATTGGAGATGTGGGTATGGGCTATTTTATAACTTTTCAAAACTCCAAGATTTGTCTTAAAGCCTAACATAGGTGTCTTGAGGTCTAGATACTCTTTTTAAGACTATGATAAATATAAGTCATTTAGGAGGTTTAGAAACCAAAACGTCAAAGAACGTCCATGATGATTGGAAATTTGGTTCAAGGAAGTACTAGCGTGCCTTAACCTATTTGACTAGTTGTATGGAGTAGAAAATTCACTAAATTAAGTGGAAGGGTGTATAACATATGTTTAAGGTAATTTGTAGTTGAAACGTCTAGGTAGGACTCCCCAAGGAAAAACCAAGGTCCCTTAAGGAAGAACCTAGCACATAGGAGGCAACAATGCTTAGGCTGTGTGCAATAACGGAAGGCAAACAACAGCTCATGTGTGGATCGATGGGGTGTCGATGCCAACCCTCATCCCACATTTTGACAAAATTGGAATTCCCTCTCCAGCATAAGTATCTGACCAAAACTACGAGTGTTCGGGACAGAGGAGGACCAAGTCGTCGACTCACAGACAGCCTGTCAACGGGGTTCCATCTGTAAGGGTCAAGTTTTCCTGCACATTTTTAAGTTAATTGATTTAATTAGTTAAGGGGTTAGATAGTTAATTAGGGTTTTAAGGGAGTCTAATTAGGTTAATTAACTCCCCATATAAAGACCCCAACCCTCATTATTCTAAACACACCTCACAAAATAAACTATCTTCCTCATGTCTTCTTTCTCTCTCTATCTGGAAGACACCATTAAAGACAAGCTAGGGAGAGGTTTTGGGGGCTGAAAAGGGGAAGATTTAATCATTCAATCTTCATCATACATTGAGGTTTGGTATCTAATTCACCTTTGAGACTTTTTTCCTCAAAAGGGTCATTCAAAGTATTTCTTAAAGATGGGTTTTCAAGTGGATTTCATTCAATTACGAATGTGATATTATCAACTGAGTTGTTTATGGTTTCTATAGGATATAATGAATATATTAACATGTATTTTAAATTTATTATGATAATTTTTTATATTTTAATCTAAATAGAAGAACCTAATCCTTAACTCTAAACCCTAGGTTTGATCTTGATGTGAATTGGGTTGTGATTGATTCAATTAACTTAATTATTGGTTAAATCACTATTAGATGATTTTATACACTAATCATTAACAAATAAAGATTCCTAGTAGCCTTTCTTACTAATTCTTAAGTAGTGATATGCTATGAGAATTAACCTAATTATGTTGTCTTAAGCTTTGATTTTGTCCTGAATTATGGTGTAGTGACTCTTCTAGACTTGTTATCATGTTTATTATTGAATTATGATGTGGAACATATAAATTATATTGAATTGAGGGTTTATGCTATCACATAAATGATGAACTACAAAGGAGACTTGGTAACTCTTATGATCTCTATCTTTACTTCCAGTTGTGATTTTTTCTGGTTAATTCATGATGTTACATTGGAGTAAGCCTTGTTTTAGGATTTATTGGGTGGTATGATGTTGAATTTAAATGTCTTGAATATGTTGTGAGGTTGATTAAGGTGTATGTGTTATGAGGATGTTGATGACTATCAATGTGCATTATTATGATATGAAATGCTAATGTGCTAACCTCAGTTATATGAATTGTAATGAAAGGACTTATACTCATACAATTATTATTGAGCTATTGATGATGATGATTATAGAAGGGGTAGACCCTATAACCTAAACTAAGTTATGATTGATAATTAAAGGCATAAAGACATTTCAAAAAGGGACTCTAGCTTAGCACCGAGTGAACTAGATTAAGGAGCTTCCTTTCCCACATAGGGAAGGTAGGAGCACCAAAGTACTCATTAGATTGGAGACTACAATGCATGGATCATAAAGAGGGCCCCAACAATGACTCCTAGTTCCTGAAAATAGTTTCCCTCATAGAAATACTAACTAGTGGATCCACGTAGTTGCTATGTTTTATTTTTTACTAATATCTTGGAAAGTATTCCGCATCTCTTTTTTGTAGGGTTCATGACACTGGATTCCACACTAGCTCATGTGATCTATGTCAGTTAAAGCAAGATGTTCCTAAAAGGTAAAATGAATTATAGGATTAAACTTTAACTAGGATAACCTAAGGGGGTCTAGCTTAGTTCAGGTAGGGGTATGGGACTCTACCTAAACATTGCACTAGTAAGCCTTGAGGCGAGTCTTAGGAGGTTGTCCTATGTACGTTTGTGTTTATGATGATTTATGATATGTATATGAAGGACTTGAACATTAATAATACTATATGTTGACTAGTTCACTTATAAGTATATATTGCTTTATATTGTTAAAGAAAGATGAATTGTATATCTAAATGCTATGTTATATGAATTAGGGTGTTAGTCATGACTCTTGTTGGGTTACTTGATTGAGTAAGGTTATGGTCTTTGCTTGGTCATTCCACTTGTTGACTTGATAGGGGTTCATGGGTAATTGTCTTGATTTATTATAATGAAATGTACTCTTATTCATGCTTGTGATGTCATTTCTTGATGACTTGTTGTTGTAGATTATGGGTTCATGTATGATGATATGCATATTACTTGTTTGAGTTAGTAAGCATGTTTTGTAACTTGGTATGACTTGCTTGATTGTGCATGAGACATTTTAAAGGGGTAAAATAGCATGGTTTAACTAAATGTCCCTTTTTAGGTTTTGAGGTTTTATGTGCATGTGGTCTCATACTTAGTACAAGGAACACTTAGATATTCTATACCATCCAAGTGGGTAGGTCCTCACTTTCCTACGGCAATGAATATATCTTTCTTATGGAGTAGCTTTATTTTTCTAAGAGTCTTATGTTCATTCTATTTTCATTTCAGTACAATTTGTATAAGCCTATATGTAGCTTCTTTACATTGATGTAGGTCTATGCCCATAGTTATAATCATTTAGATGGTATGATATGAGACAATCCATAAGATTATGTTCTTTGTTATATATATATATATATATATATATATAGGTGTGTGTGTGTGTGCAATAAAAGTAGAAGGCTATGTAACCTTCATATACGAGGATCTATGTATACACAATATCTATATTATGTGTATGTAGAGGTCTATTTAAATATCCAAGTATAAATAATAAATTTTTTTAGTTTTTCCGCTAAATTTGACTTATGAATGTGATTATGTAAACTAAGAGGCTAGTCTTAGACCTTAAAGAGGAGAATGACACCAGTTACGAATACGGGGTAAATTCGGATGTGACACACTTTGTACCAGAGCATGATGTTGAATTAGCTAAGAGTCAATGTCTCTCTCAACAACGTCTATGTAAGTTCGTGTTCATAATTGTGAAGCGTGCCATACCTATGGATAGGAACCTACAAGATGCCTAGGAAACTCTAAATTTCTTGGAAATCTTGTATCGTGCCATTACAGTGTACTTATGGAGTGCTTTTGCATTTAATACTGTTGTTGTTCTTATAGGAAGAATGAACACTCGAAGGAATGTTGCATGAAGACTTGCAGTGGAAATTTCCAATGCGGTAGCTCCTCCCCGTGGTGAGCAAGTTCACCCATTTGAATAAGATGCTAATATTGAACAAGCTCCTCTCAATCCCCCACCTTTGACCAATGGAGATATAGGGGATGCCCTCAACCAATTGGCTCAGGACGCCACTGTTAGAGCCCAAGCATTGATGGCCCAAGCAAACCAGAAGGTTGTACCCCATCCTCCTCAACAAGTCACTATTATTGCTTCCCGTATAAGGGACTTCACTCGAATGAACCCTCCTACTTTCTACGGGTCTAAGGTTGAGAAAGAACCCCAAGAATTCAACGATGAAATCTATAAGATACTTTTGGATATGGTGTTGTCCACAAGTGAAAAGACCGAGTTGGCCACTTACCAACTCAAGGACGTGGCTCAAGCATGGTTTGTGCAATGAAAAGATGATAGGCCTTTGAGAGGTGGTCCTTTAAATTGGGAGATCTTCAAGAATGTTTTTCTAGATAGGTTCTTTCCTAGGGAGATGAGGTAGGCAAAAGTGGTGGAGTTCATCAATCTTAACCAAGGAGGTACGAGTGTTCATGAATACTCTTTGAAATTCACTAAATAATCAAAATATGCTCCTTCTTTCGTTTCTGATCGTAGAGATGAAATGGGCCGCTTTGTGATGGGAATGTCAAATGATTTACAAAATGAGTGTCATTTCGATATGCTACACGATGACATGAACATTTCTCATTTTATGGTGCATACCAAGCATGTGGAAGAGGCAAGGACTAGGAAGGAGAGTAGAGATGCCAAAAGGAAACATCTTTTGATGGAGGTTTTACAAAGAATAGTCTTGAGATACAAGACAAGCCTACGTTTAAGAAGCAGGTTTCAAGTCAAGTTCTTTCCAAGTTCCGAAAGGCTAGTAGTGATAGGGTGTCTAATCCTATGTTCAAGAAGGGAAAAGGTACTAATTCACGAATCGAGAAGCCAAATTGTGTAAATTGTGTCAAGAAGCACTATGGTGATTGACATAAGGGGATGGAAAATTATTTTGGTTGTGGTAAAAGCGGGACCAAAGTTAGGTATTGCCCTAATGTGAGGGCCCAAGACTAGGTTAGTGGTAAATCTCACGAGAGTGGTTCAAATGAGGATCCAAAGAAGAACCACTTCTATGCTCTCCGCTCTAGGGGTGACCAAGAAACTTATCCCGACGTGATGAACGATATATTGAAAGTCTTCTCTATTGATGTAGATGTCTTATTCTATCCCGGTGCTACTTTATCCTTTGTTACTCATCTAGTATCTAAAAAGTTTGATAATTTACCCGATATTCTGCATGAACCTTTTATAGTGTCTACTCCGATTGGTGAGTCGGTTGTTGCAAAAACGGTGGATAGGAGTTGTCCTATAATGTTTCCCTATAGAGTTTCTTATGTTGAACTACTAGAACTAGATATGATTGATTTTGATGTTATATTGTGTATGGATTAACTACATGCTTTCTTTGCTTCTATTGGTTGTAGGAGGAGGGTGGTGAAGTTTAACTTTCCAAATGAACTCGTTGTTGAGTGGAAGGGGGGAATTCTATTCGTAGAGGTCGTATCATCTCTTGTATAAAAGCATAAAAATGATCTATAAAGATTGTCTATACCATATTGTAAGAGTTTAAGATGTAGAATTAGAAATTCCTTCTTTGAGTTCGTCCCCGTAGTGAGTGAATTTCCGGAGGTTTTTCCTAATGACCATCCTAGTATTCCTCCCGAACGGGAAATTTATTTGGCATTAATTCTCAACTCGATACAAAATCAATTTTAATTCCTCCTTATTGTATGGACTCGGCCTAATTAAAAGTGTTGAAGGCACAACTCAAGGATTTACTAACAAAGGTTTCATAAGACCTAGTATTTCTCCATGGGTACTCCGGTATGGTTTGTGAAGAAGAAAGATGGGTCTTTAAGAATGTGTATTGATTACCAAAAACTCAATAAGGTCACAATAAAGAACAAGTATCCTCTCCCTCGAATTGACGACTTGTTTGATCAAGTCCAAGGACAAGCTACTTTTCTATGATTTATTTGAGGTCAGGGTATCATAAACTTCGGGTGAGAGGTCAGACATACCAAAGATGACATTTTGTACTAGATGTGGTCATTATGAGTTCTTAGTAATGTCCTTTGGTATCATAATGCTCCGGCGGCGTTTATGGACCTAATGAATAGAATATTTTGAAATTACCTATATTTATTTGTCATTGTCTATATTGACGATATCTTAATATACTCAAAAAATGAGAAGGATCACATGAACCATTTGAGGTAGTGTGGCAAGTAATTAAAGAACATAAATGGTTTGCCAAGTATAAAAAATGTGAGTTTTGGTTGAGGTCGGTGACATTTCTTGGTCATATCATCTCTATTGAGAGAGTTGAGATTGTACCTATGAAAAAAGAGACGGTGAAAAATTGGCCTAAACCTTTGACTTCAATTGATATTAAGCTTTTCTTGAGTTTGGAGGGTTATTATTGGAGGTTTGTGGATTGTTTTGCACCCATTGCATCTTCCTTGACTACTTTGACCCGTAAGAGTAAAAAATTTGAGTGTTCAGAGGCATGTCAAAAAAACATCAAAATTTTGAAAGATAGGCTTTCTTTCGCTCCGTTATTTACATTACCGAAGAGTAAAACGGGTTTTGTTGTGTATTTTATGCATCCCGTGTGGGTCTAGGGTGTGTGCTTATGGAACATGGGAAAGTGATACATTATGCTTCTAGGCAACTTAAAGTACATGAGCGAAACAATCAAACTCATTATCTTGAGTTAGCAGCCATGGTGTTTGCCTTGAAAATATGGAGCAATTACTTATATGGGGTTCATGATGATGTCATTACCGACCGTAAGAGTCTCCAATATGTATTTACCCAAAAGTAATTGAATCTCCAATAAATAAGATGGTTAGAATTGTTGGAAGATTATGACATGAGTGTCCTCTATCATCCAATCATGGCTAATGTGGTTGCAGATGCCCTAAGTCATATGGCTATGGGTAGTGTATACCACATTGATAAAGACAAGAAAGACTTAGTGAAAGATGTACATAGGTTGGCTAGGTTAGAGGTAAGGTTGGAAGATTCTTCGAATGGTTGTTTCATGGTTCGTAACAACTCCGAGTAATCATTAGTAGGTGAGGTGAAGTCCAAACAACACCTTGACAAATGGTTGATGTAATTCAAGGAATCGGTCCTTGGAAAGCTTAATGAGACATTCTCCCTAGGGGGGATGGTATTTTAAGGTGCCAAGGAATACTATGTTTTCCAAATATTGAAAATGTACCATGACCTTAGGGAAGTATATTGCTTTAAAGGAATGAAGAAGGTCATAAAGGAGTTCGTCGCTAAGTGTCCGAATTGCCAACAAGTAAAAGTCGAACATCAAAGTTGAGTGGCATACTAAAAGAAATCCAAGTTCCTACTTGGAAGTGGGAAGACATCAATATGGATTTTCTAGTGAGTTTACCTCGGACTAAAAAGCAATATGATTCTATATGGGTGGTTGTGGATAGGTTGACCAAGTTCTCTCACTTTATTCCCATCAAGTCTACTTATTCGGCAGAAGATTATGCTACGATATTTATAGATAATATTGTGTGTAGCCATGGTATTCTGTTATCCATCATATTGGATTGGGGTGCACAATTCATATCTAGGTTTTTGAGGTCATTCCAAAAAGGGTTGGTTACTAAGGTGAGTTTTAGTACCACTTTTCATTCCCAAATGGATGGTCAAGCAGAACGTACTATTAAAAACCTTGAGGATATTCTTAGAGCTTGTATTATTGATTTCAAGGGAAATTGGGATAAGCATTTTGCCTTTAGTGGAGTTTTCTTATAATAATAGTTTTCGTTCATCCATTTCCATAGCTCCCTATGAAGCTTTTTGTGGTAGGAGGTGTAGGTATCCTATTGGATGGTTTGAAGTTGGAGAGCCTTTGCTTCTTGGTCCCGATTTGAAATATAACACTTTGGGGAAAGTTCATATCATAAGGAATTGATTGCAAATGGCCTATTGTCGGAAAAAGTCTTATTACCGATCATAGGAGGAGGGATTCGAGGTTTCTAGAGGGTTATATGGTGTATTTAAAAATTTCACCTATGAAGGGGGTTGTTAGATTTGGAAAGAAAGGGAAGTTGAGTTCTCATTATTTGTGTTCGTATGAAATCTAGCAAAGGGCTGGTAAGGTTGCCTATGAATCAAAACTTCCTAATGAATTGGCTTCAGTTCATCTGGTTTTCCATGTTTCTATGCTTAAAAAGTGTATTGGTTATCCCGAGTCTATTCTTCCTATTGATGGTCTTAGTTTCAAGGATTACCTATCTTATTAGGAAATTCTGGTTCAAATTCTTGATAGGCAAGTCAAGAAGTTAAGGAAAAAAGAGGTGGTTTTCGCAAAAGTTTTATGGAAAAATCACCTAGATAAGGGTGAAACATGAGAGTCCGATGCCGACATATAGTCCCATTACCCTTATATTTTTGAGAATTAAGGTTAGTAATTCTTTTAGATAATTTAAATATTACTAGAAATTGAAGTTTCTTGATTGTTGGTGAAATCTTGCAAAAAATTCCATTTTGAATCGCATTACAGTAAGTTACATTGCATTTGGCTCATAAAACATGAAATTTTGCCTTTTGTTTTGTTTGAGTTATTTTGTGCATTTTGACATGTTGAGTCTTAGTGAAAAGTTATGTTTCATGTTGATAAGTGAACTTTGTGCTAAATGACTCATGTAAAGTATGTTAAGCTCATGTGTGTTGTGAGAAGGAAATTCCTCACGATGAAGTGTTTGAGCTTTATGTGTGGTAAATGAAGTCTTAAAATTGCCTTGTTGAAATTATATGAATTATGTTGTTATGTATTGTTGTTGGGTGGGTTGCTAGTCTTGAGTCTATTCTTTCCAAAGGAATTTTATGTCATTCGAGGACGAATGTTCCGATGGTGGGGACAATGTAACATTTTGAAAATCAAAGATTTGTCTTAAAGACTAATATAGGAGTCTTGAGGTCTAGACATTGTTTTAGGACTATGATAATCAATTTAAGTCATTGAGGAGGTTTAGAAATAAAACATCTAAGAACGTCCATGACGTTTGGAGATTTGGTTCAAGAAAATACTAGCGTGCCTTAGCCAATTTGATTAGATTTTTAGAGTCAGAAATTCATGAAATTAGGTAGAAGGGTGTATAACATGTGTTTTAGGTGATTCATGGTTGAAAATTCCAGGTACGACTCCCCAAGGACCACCCAAGGACCCTTAGAGAGGACTTAAGCATGTAGGATGCAACACTGCCGAGGAAGTGTACAACCACAGAAGGCAAACGAAGGTGTCGTGTGTGGATCGACGGGGCATCAATGAAAACCTTTGTCACACACATAGAAAAAATGGGAAAGCCTTTTCCTGGACAATTCTCTTACCAAAACAACGAGTTTGTAGGACGGGGGGGACCAAGTCGTCAATTCAAAGACGTCCTGTCGATGGGGTTTCGTCTGTGATGGTCAAGTTTTCCTGCACGTTTTTAAGTTAGTTCATTTAATTAGTTAAGTGGTTAAATGGTTAAATAGGGTTTTAATGGAGTCTAATTATGTCAATTAACCCCCCATATAAAGACCTCAACCCTCATTAGTCTAAACACACCTCACAGAATAAACTCTCTTCCTTCTCTCTTCTTTCTCTCTCTATTTGGAAAACACCATTGAAGACAAGCTAGGGGGAGGTTTTGGGGGCTGAAAAAGTGAAGATTTCAGAATTCAATCTTCATCAAACTTTGAGGTCTGGGATCTAGTTCACCTTTAAGACTTCTTTCATCAAAAGGGTTCTTCAATGTATTTTTAAAGTTGGATTTTCAAGTGGGTTTCATGAAATTATAACTTTGATGTTATGAACTGAGTTGTTTATTGTTTCATTAGGATATAATGAATATATTAACATGTATTTTAACTTGATTATGATAATTTTAGATGGTTTGATCTAAATAGAAGATCATGATCCTTAACCCGTAACCCTAGGTTTGATCTTGATGTAAATTAGGTTGTGATATATTCAATTTAATTGATTAGTGGTTAAATCAATGTAAAATAATGTTGTTACACTAATCATGAGTAAATTAGGATGATTTGTAGCCTTTCATACTAGTTCTTGAGAAGTGATCTAGGTTATGAGAATTGGCCTAAATATCTTGTCTTAAACTTTGATTTAGTACTAAATGATGGTTTATTGACTCTTCTAGCCTTGATATAGTGTTGATGATTGAGTTATGATGTGTAACATCTAAATTTGATTGAATTGAGGGTTTATGGTAAGACCTAAATGATAAACTACGGAGGAGACTTGGTAATTCTTATGATCTCTATTTTTACTTCCAACTGTGATTAATTGTGGTTAAGTCATGATGTTATATTGGACTAAGCCTTGTGTTAGTATTGATAGGGTAAGTATGATGTTGAATTGAAATGTCTTGACTATGTTGTGAGGTTGATTAAGATGTATGTGTTATAGGGATGGTAATGACTACCAATGTGCATTATTATGATATTTGTTATTGTGTTAACCTCACTTACATGTATTGTAATGAAAGGACTTGTACTCATGCAATTCTTGTTTAGCTTGATGATATGATCATGCAAGGGATGGACCCTATGACCTAAACTAATCTATATTGATAATTAAAGGCTTAAACACATTTCAAAAAGGGACTTAAGCTTAGCATCCAATGAACTACATTGAGGACTGCCCCTTCCCACATAGGGAAGGTAGGAGCACTAAAGTACTAACAATAATTGAACAATTAAATAGCCTTGGATATTACTCAACCATTACTCTAAACATATTGGATTTTACTCATCTTTGGCAAGTCATGTTCCAGGACGGAACATCAAAATATCTATTGCCTGCCCTTTAGGCCTTACGGACTTACCATGATCTAGTTTCAGGCTTACCAAGTCCTTAAGTCGTAGATTAATCGGCATACTCAGACTTATGCAGACATGAAACCTCAATATGGGTAATGGGAAACAATAGGTCATAATTTCTTAATCGAAGTAAACTATGATTTAATAGAATAATAACAAAGCTATAATTTCTTTAGATTATGTTTATCAAAGTTAATAATATCATAAGCAAGATGAAGTAAGTTAAAATCATCCTAATCACTTATTGATTCTTTATGTTCTATCATGCATTAAAACAAGTGCTAGTAATTCATATGAATAATAATGTTGTTAAATTTGTTAATATATCTCTTTCTAAAGAAGAAAATCGATTGCAAAATTAGTCTTTTCCTAAAAAACCTTTTAATAAGATTTAACAAATAGGTAATTTTCATTTGTTTAAAAATTATAATATTAAAACTTGTGAATCAACTTCCGCAAATAATAATTCCTTAGTGACTATTAAATTGTTGATTGTTGCTGATATAGACAAATGTAAAAAAGAATTTAATTTTCTTCATATTGCTCTCGTTAAAGTAGTTGTTAACCCTGTTTTTCGTAAATGTTTAAATATCCTATTTGTTTACTCCTCAAAAAAACAATACTTCTCAATTTTGATGATTCGCTGTTATGAATCTTACAAAGTAATCTATCTAATGGGCCATTTTACTTAAATTGTTATCCCAATTTCTCTATAGAAATAGATGACCCTAATATTTTTGATACTTTGACGCTTAATGTCAAAAACAAAAACATGAATAGAAAATAAGGAACAAGAGATTTAGCTGTAATATATAGGGTATATTATAAGCTAATGAAAACCACTATTGACCCCAAACCAATTAGCGCTAGTACCAAAGGTGCTACAACGCTTATGGAATATAACCAAGAGCATAGCACGACCTTTGTCCATGAGTCCTAAAGTTGGATGAAATTCTTTCAGATGATAGTGGAAATTTGATTCCATTACTAAACCTCTTCCAATACAACCTTCTAGGTCTTCCCTAGAAAGTATTACCCAATTTGCGGATGGATCTATAAACCTTAAGTTTTTAAGATCGAACTCTTTCGGCCAAGCATCTTCAAGTAGAAGAATGTCTATGGCTAAACCTTCTATTTTGAAAACCCGAGAGGAAGATGACTTTTATGAAACCACTGATGTTTCAGAACAGTGTAGGTTCCATAGTGTGGATTTTTCCCAAACCATCCCCAAGGTTTATTATGAATATTCTTTCGGGGGGAGTCATTCTTCAAGTAAAATGAAGGCTTCTTTACATAAGAAAAAGGATTCTGTTGGAGTTATCAAATCTTCAGATATCTTCACCTCGGATAAAATAAAAATCAACAGATGGTGGAATAGCTCTAAACATTCTCTTAAAAAGGCTTGGTATGCGGATACATACACAGAAAAACAAAGAATCTCATTTAGGGATAAATTGTTCAAGGACATGAAGAGATTCAAAACTGAAATTGAATTCTTCAAATAGTTTGAATGTTTCTTCCAAGTCGATAAAACTAATTCATCGTTTCAAGTTTTGATAAACAGGTGGCGTACCAAAGATAAGGTTGTCGAAAGTATTACTCCTCCTTTTGAAGGTATAAACATCCCCTACAGGAAATATGTTTTGAAAGCAGCGCCTTTCAAAAAACCTTAAGAATAAAAAGATAATAGCATTGTGACAATTGATGAAATCAACAATGTTTTTGAGCAAAATAATTATACTAACCAAGTTCTTCATGTTGTTTCTAAACAGATTGAGGATTCTAAGTATAATTATAGTGGTACCAGCCAAATTGTTAACAAACCTAGTTCTTCAAAAGGCGGTTTCAATATAGAAACAGTCCTATTTTCAAAATCCATAAATTTTCTCCAGAAGACTTTCCTAAACCAGTTAGTGAGTTCAATAACTCTCCTAAAATTATAGAAAGGATTAATGATAAACTCAAAAGGCTTAAGATTACACAAGGTGATAAGGTTGGATCTCTAAAGGATAGACTTCCTTATTCCAAAAACTTTTATCCCAAACCTTCTTTTCCTGATAACCAATTTGAAGAAAACAATTTGCACCCCCAAAGTGTTGCAGATGGTACAGGAATAACCGAATTGAATATTGATGGAATGGAAGATGGCCAAATCAAAAATAAACTTTAAGAAATGGGCATGAACATTAAAGCATACAAATAGAAAAATGCTACCGATAAGCAAGTATCTAACATGTTAGTAGGAGATTTTACATGTACTTTTAGAAATTGGTGGAACAATTATCTCACAGAACAAAATAGAAATGAAATTTGTTGATGTTGTCGCAGACAAGAGTATTGTTAACACTGAAGGAGTAAAAACCTCCACAACTTTAGAAGTGGTTGAGGATGCAACCGCTACTCTACTCTACAGCATTGCTAAACATTTCGTGGGAGAACCACGACTTTTCCAAGATAGAAGTTTAGAAATATTAAACAATCTATACTGCAAGAAATTAATTGATTTTAGGTGGTATAAAGATATGTTTATAACTAAGGTCATGCTAAGAGATGAGTGCAATAATGATTATTGGAAAGAACGTTTCCTTAGCGGTTTATTCCTCATTTTGCCGAAAAGTTCAGATCCAAAATAAAAGATCGTTGTGATGGTAAAATACTCAATTCTTAACTTACATATGGTGATGTTACTGGTTTGATTCATTTTGTAGCTATGGAGCTATGTACATATCTTAAGCTAAAAGAACATCTCAAGAAAGATAAAAAAATTTCAGCTAACGAACTTGGCAGCTTTTATCAAGACTTTGGATTTCCAAGTTTAAAACCATATTCAGCAAGAAAGGTTTTGAAGAAAGAACAATCTGGAGATTCGCAGCACCGTAATGAATCCTCTCGAAAGAAAATTCGTTCAAAAGAAAAAAGAAGTAGGAAAACTTCTAACAACACTTCTCAAGAGGATAAGTGTTGGACATGCGGCAAAACGGGTCACAAATCTCCTGACTGTCCAAGAAAGAGAAAAAATAAGAACAAAGTCAATCTTCATGAAATAGACGAAGAAACTAAAAACAAGTTTCTTTCTATTTTGGAAGAATAAGAATCAGGATCAGATTCTGATTCCTCTTAAGATGAAGAATTTCTCAATGTTGCCCAGAACTCCAAAGATAGTGGTCAAAAATGCAATCTCCAAGGAGCATTTTGCCATTGTGACGACCAATCTATTTGAGTCCTCCCTGAAGATTCTGTAGAAGTCTTGTTCGCGACTACTGAGCATATCAAAGATGATGATGCTCGAAGAAGCTATCTTTAGGAACTCGAAAAGCTTGTCGTCAACGGAAAGGAAAAGGAAGCTACAACAAGTGTAACTCCTTTTAGCATGAAACAAATCATGCAGCGATATACAAATAAGAAGGAAGAACCTTTCTATAAATGAACTACGTGCAGAAGTCAATCTTCTTAAAGAAGAAGATAGAAAAGTCAAGTCACATCTCAACAAGATTGAGATAGATAATTTGGCAGCACAATTTTTAAAGGATGCTGCCATATTATCTAAAGGAAAAGAACATGTTATCTTGGATGATGAAGATGTTAATACTAAAAAATTCCCAGTCTATTCCTTCATCACCCAAAGGCAATGATGATGAAGGTATTAGTTTAATCACAAAGGTGAGACCCCAAAGCTCTCATATTATGATTAAACTAGACATTAATAATAATTTTGTACTTAACAAAATTTCCTTGTTAGACAGTGGTGCAGATAGAAATTGCATAATTGAAGGATTGATTTCTACAAAGTACATTCAAAAGGGAACTATTAAGTTATACAGCCCGACCGGTGAGCGTATCTGTATAAATTATAAACTTTCAAATGCTCATATTTGCAATGATGGTATATGCGTTGCTAATAATTTTGTTATCACAAAAAAACATTAATGAAGATATTATTTTGGGTATTTCTTTTATTACTCAAATAAAACCTTATATTTCAGATTTTGATTCAATCAAAACAAAAATTTTGGTAAAAGAAATTTCTTTTCCTTTTATAAAAACTCTTTCTCTTGAAGAAAGTAAATTTTTGCATAAACAAACTGCATTTAAAATAAATCAGATTTGTTTTCTTAAAGAGGAAATTAAAATTAAGAAAATTGAGCAAATTTAAAAAAACCCAGGAATGGTTGCTAAAATAGCCACTCTTCAAAAAAAACTTACGAAAAAGAAATTTGCTCAGAATTTCATAACATTTTTTGGGCTCGAAAGACACATATTATATATTTACCATACATTGATGGATTTGATGAAAAGACCATTTCTATAAAAGCTAGTCCTATTCATATGAACCATGAACTTATGGAAATTTGTAAAAGGAAATAAACACTATTTTGAATAATAAAATTATTCGTCCTTCAAAATTTCTTTGGAGTTGTTCAGCAATTTATATTAATAATGCAGCTAAACAAGAACGAGGTTCTCCAAGAGTTTTTATAAACTACAAGCCTTTAAACACAGTTTTGAAATGGATTCGCTATCCAATTCCAAATAAAATAGTTCTTCTAAAAAAACTTTTAAAGCCAATATACATAGAAAATTTGATTTGAAATCAGATTTTTGGCAAATTCAAATTTTTAAAAAAGATAAATATAAAAAATTGCTTTTAATGTCCTGTTTGGACAATTTGAATGGAGTGTAATGCCTTTTGGGCTTAAAAATGCCCCCTCTGAATTTCAAAATATCATGAATTCAATTTTTAAACACATAAGCAATATTTCAATTGTTTATATTGATGATATATTAATCTTCTACGAGGACATTGATTCTCATTTCAAACATCTGAATGTTTTCTTTAAAATTATTAAGTATCATGGATTAGTCATTAGTGCTAAAAAGATAAAACTGTTTCAAACAAAAAATCATATTTTTATGACTTTATCAAGGTACCTACAAACCCATTTGCAGAGATTCTTAGGAAACCTTAATTATGTTGCCAACTTTATACCTAAGTAAGGCACGTTTGTACACCTCGATTTGACAGGTTGAAAAATAACCCATCTCCTTGGAGTGATGAACAAAATCAGAACAGACTTTCAGCATTGGCCCAATAGGCTCCAATTGTTCCGTTTACACTACCATCAAGTATTTCTTCAAACATGCTTGTTTTGAAAAAGTCTTTTCAAAAGGAGCAAGAGCAGCCCAGTTCAACATCCCCATCGGGAAAACTTAGATTTTGCCAAATTCAAACAAGTGAGTGTTATGCAATGAAGCAGCTAGAAAGATTCGTAGAGGCAGTATCTCCGAATACCATTAAAATTATTGCGAAAGAAAAGGAGAAATTTGATGTTGTTTCTTTATAGGTTTTCCCCATCCTTGGTTTAGACAAGGAATATGAAAACTATTAGGGTAAACACCTCCTGAAACCCCTTTACTCAAACAGGAATTACGTAGAAATAGATTATTCCTTAAAAACCAGGAGATTTTTTGAGTTTATTCTCGTAGATACAGGGTCTATCGAGATTCAACATGAACTCGCTGATAAGTCAGATCCGAAAAGCATTACCTATTCAAAATTTACTATTAAAAAGATGTTATCTCAATTTGAGTGGCAAGTTGACCACTTACAAACCCCTATCAACTTATCAAAACGTTTTAATCCACAAACTTATAATTGGTATGATTATAAAAATGCTAGGACTAACTTCTTTTATGTTAGGCCAACCCCTCATACTTGGTTTGTGAAACATTGTCCGGAAGTAGCAACTTCTGTTATCCCAAGATGGTTCTACGAATGGTGGATCTGTTTTGGTGGAACTGAATGAGTTATGCCTAAGCAACGTCTTTCTTCTATTATTAGCTGGACGTTTGTTATTACAGATTTTGACAGGATCAAATTTCTTTCAAAAGAAGGCTGGTCTCCAGCTAAAAAGGAATCTCCATCATCTTCATCCAAGAAGACTCAAATCAGGCTTTCACCCTCAAAGAGTGAATTAAAGAAAAAAACTGGAAAAGGCATTATCACAATTAGATTATGACCCAAATGAAGCTTCTATTATGAAACTTCTTGATCAAGCTTCGTCACAAAGTGACGACAACAGAGATATGATGAATCCTAAGGCCCTTGCAAGGTCATATCCATTTGGTTAATCTTAATTGAGGTTATTAAAAATCGGAATAAATAATCTTTCAGATAGAGATCACAAGATCGGAATTATCTAGAAAGAGATAAAGGAGTTTCAAAGAGACGAAATATTTATCAACAAATCAGATTGACCCTACCACCAAAAGTCTTTTAGACTATTCGGAAAAGAAGAAGAGCAGTGGAACCCACTTATCTTATCTCTTCAAAAGCGGACCATACCTTATCAAGAAAATTTGGGCATCAACCAATTATAGACAAGGAACTAGATTCCTCTTATCCTTTTCACATCTATATAATGCTTTGTAAATTAAGGAAGAGGGCATTCAAAAATTTTCGATACAACTCTATTTTCTTTCCTAAGACTCTTATTTTCATTCTATTTTTATTTGAGGACAATTTGTATAAGCCTATATTTGGCTTCTTTACGTTGTTGTAGGGCTATGACCAAATTGCTATGATTGTTTAGATGGAGAGACAATCCTTAAGACTATGTGCTCTCTTATATATAAATATATATATATATATATATTCTTGAAAAATTTATATAGTGCTATTAGAGCATACTTCAGGTGTGATTTCACATCTAATCCTATTGTTGTGCTTATAAGAAGAATGAAGACTCGAAGGAATGCGGCATGAAGACTTGAAGATGAAATTTCCAATGTGGGAGTTCCTCCCTATGTTTAGAAAGTGCCCCCACTTGACAAAGATGCTAATATAGAACAAGCTCCGGCCAATCCTCCACCCTTGACGGGTGGAGATATAAGCGTTGCCCTCATCCAATTGGCTCAAGTCGCCACTATTCAAGCCCAAGTTATAACGGCCCAAGCCAACCGGGAGGTTGTACCTCATTCTCATCAACAAGTCACTACTATGGCTTCCCGTCTAAAGGACTTTAATCGAATGAACCCTCCTACTTTATACAAGTCTAAGGTTTAGTAAGACCCCCAAAAATTCATCGATGAAGTATATTAGTTACTTTTGTCTATAGGGTTGTCCTCAAGTGAAAAGGCAGAGTTGGCCACTTATCATCTCAAGGACGTTGCTCAAGCATGGTTTGTGCAATGAAGAGATAACAGTCCTTTGATAGGTGGTCTTTTGACTTTAGAGATCCTCAAGAATGCTTTTCTAGAACGGTTCTTATTTAAGGGGATGCGGGAGGCTAAAGTGGTGGGGTTCATCAACCTTCGCCAAGGAGTTATTAGTGTTCATGAATACTCCTTGAAATTCACTAAATTGTCTATGTATGCTCCTGCTATGGTTTCCGATCCTACAGATAAAATGAGTCGCTTTGTGACAGGCGTGTTGGATGATTTGCAAAAGGAGTATCATTCAGCTATGCTACACGACAACATTAACATTTATTGTCTTATAGTGCATGCCAAGTATGTGGAAGAGGCAAGGACTAGGAGGAAGAGTAGAGATGCTAAGAGGGCAAAATATTTTGATGGAGATTCTTTAAAGAATAGGTTTGAGTTACAAGACAAGCCTAGGTTTGAGAAGTGGGTTTCAAGTCAAGTTCCTTCAAAGTTCCCAAAGGCTAGTGGTGATAGGGTGTCTAACCCAAAGTTCAAGAAGGGAAAAGCTACTAATTTACTTACCGAGAAGCCAACTTGTGGAAAGTGTTGCAAGAATCACTATGGTGATTATCTTAAGGGGACGAACAATTGTTTTGGTTGTGGTAATAGTGGTCACAAGGTTAGGGATTGCCCTAATGTGAGAGATCAAGACAAGGTTAGTGTTAAAGCTCAAGCGAGTTGTTCAAATGAGGCTCCAAATAAAAAACTACTTGTATGCTCTCCGCTCTAGGGGTGAGCAAGAGCAATTCTCCTAATGTGGTGACCAGTATGTTGAAAGTCTTCTCTATTGATGTATATGCTTTACTTGATGCCGGTGTTACCTTATCCTTTGTTACTCCTCTAGTATCTAGAAAGTTTGATATTTTACCTAAAATTTTGCATGAACCTTTTATAGTTTCTACTATGCTGGGTGAGTCGTTTATTGAAAAAAGGGTGTATAGGAATTGTTGTATAATATATCCCAATAGAGGTTTTCTTGAACTAGTAGAACTCGATATGCTTGATTTTGATGTTATATTGGGTATGGATTGGTTGCATGCTTGCTTTGCTTCTATTGATTGTAGTAAAAGGATAATAAAGTTTAACTTTCCAAATGAACTAGTAATTGTGTGGAAGGGGGGAATTCTATTCCTAGAGGTTGTATTATCTCTTTCCTAATAGAATGGAAAATTATCTCTAAAGGTTTTCTATACCACATTGTAAGAGTCCATGATCTAGACTTCGAAATTCCCTCTCATTGAGTCGGTCCCCGTAGTGAGTGAATTTCCGGAGGCTTTTCGTAATGAACTTCTTGGTTTTCCTCTCGAACGGGTAATAAATTTGTGTTGATTTTCTACTGGATACAAATCCCATTTCAATTCCTCCTTATCGGATAGGTCTGGCGGAATTTAAAGAGTTAAAGGCACAAATCAAGGATTTACTAGACAAAGACATCATAAGACCTAGTATTTCTCCATGGGGTGCTCCAGTATTATTTCTAAAGAAGAAAGATGGGTCTTTAAGAATGTGTATTGATTACCGCCAAATTCATAGGCCACAATCAATGACAAGTATCCTTTCACTCAGATTAACGACTTGTTTGATCAAATCAAAGAGGCAAGCTACTTTTCAAAGATTGACTTGAGGTCGGGGTATCAACAACTTAGGGTGAGAGGTGAGGACATACCAAAGATGGCATTCTAGACTATATATGGTCATTATGAGTTCTAAGTAATGTCCTTTGGTCTCACTAATGCTCTGGGGGCCTTTATGGACCTAATGAATAGGATGTTTCGAAATTACCTAGATTTATTAGTCATTGTCTTCATTAAGGATATCTTGGTATGTTCGAAAAATGAGGGGAATCACATGAACCATTTGAGGGTAGTGTTGCAAGTACTTAAAGATCATAAATTATTTGCCAAGTACAGCAAATGCGAGTTTTGGTTGAGGTCGTTGACATTCCTTAGTCATGTAATCTCTAGTGAGGGAGTTGAGTTTAATCCAATGAAAAAGGAGGCGGTGAAAAAATGGCCTAGATAGGTTTACTTCCCCTCCATTGTTGACTTTACCGGAGGGGACAAAGGGGTTTGTTGTGTATTATGATGCATCCCCTGTGGGTCTAGGGTGTGTGAATATTCTACATGGGGAAGTGATAGCCTATGCTTCTAGGCAACTTAAGGTACATGAGCAAAAATTTCCCACTCACGACCTTGAGTAAGCGGGCGTGGTGTTTGCCTTAGAAATATGGCCACATTACTTGTATGGGGTTCATGTTTATATCGTTACCAACCAAAAGAGTCTCCAATATGTGTGTAACACTCCGAAAATTCTATGACTTAGACTAGAGATAAATCAACCAATAATGTTTAAAATGTTGTTTCCTGACCTATATTAATGTAATAAACTCATTAGGAAAAGGTTACAGACAAAATGAGTAAGAAAGAACTCGACTTCGGGAAACTAGCTATTTTGAACTAGTTGACGTCCCTTTGTTTGATAAAAGTTTTGAAGTGTCAAATGAAGTCTAAAACTTATAAAGTTACCTTGGTAGGTATTATGCAGTACAAACGGTCCAAACGTCCACTAACGACACCCCAAGGACCACTCTAAGGGTCCTTGGGGAGAACCCCAACATGGGTAGGCACGATGCCAAAGCAGCTTGCGCGAACAAGATTGGCACTTGATGTGTGAGACGCAACTGGACGAGGTGTTCTGCCTCAAGATTTGAGAGGAAGCATTGCAACGTGAGGCTGACACGCACCTTTCTGCCTCAACTCAAAATTCAATAAAAATGATGGCATTTAGCCCCTCAACGCGTAGCTACTTCCCAGAATTGTTAAAGTCGTATTTTTCATAACTTAACTTATTTAAAAGACCCATTTAAGTGGAGGGTCTTTTGGGTGATTCATAGGACGACTATATATTGATATTAGGTCAGTTTAGACCACTTTTACATGTCCCAAAACAGATCAAACGAAATTTCTCTCATTCTCTCAAGAACACGCTCTTCTCCAAACATCATTTAAGAATAACAAGATCTTAAGAAAAAAGACGAATACCTCAATCTGTTTATCAAGTTTTCGTGGATTTTTCATCTATAAGGTATGAGTTTTTCACTATTGGGATTCGTTTCCCTAAGAGGTCTTCAAGATAAGTTTTCAAGAACTTAAAGTAATAGGGTTTTGATCAACTCCAAGGTTCTAGTTATTTTTCCAAGATTGACTTAAGGTTGGCATATCACCAACTAAGGGTGAGAGGAGAAGATAAACAACTTTACGAACTAGATATGGTCACTATGAATTCCTAGTTGTCTTTTGGGTTAATGAATACCCCGACGCCCTTCATGGACCTAATGAAAAGAGTTCTCCGAGATTACACCTACTCATTTGTGATTGTGTTCATGGATGATAATTTGATATAAGAATAAAGATGATCAGAGGGTCATTTGAGATTAGCCTTGCAAGACCCAAAAGAACACCAACTTTATGCCAAATTTAGAAAGTGTGAATTTTACTTAAGGTCAATTTCTTTTCTTGGCCATATTATCTCTGGTGATGGTGCATCATAGGTTGATCCGAAGAAGACGGATTCGGTATAAAATTAGCCCATACCTTTGACTCCCACACACATAAGGATTTTATTAGGTCTAACCGGCTACTACAGAAGATTTTTTGATGGATTTTAATCTATTGCTTCTCTATTGAAAGCTCTGACCCAAAATAAGGTGAAGTTTGAGTGGCCGGAAGCTTGTGAGAAAGGTTTTAAAGATTTGAAAGATAAGCTGACCTCCGCTTTTGTGTTGACATTACCGGAGGGCAATGAAGGCTTTGTAGTGTATTGTGATGCTTCGCGAGTGAGCTTGGGATATGTCCTCATGCAATATGGCAAGCTTATTGCTTATGCTTCTAGGAAACTCAATGTTCATGAGAAGAATTACCCAACTCATGATCTTGAGTTAGCCGTTGTAGTTTTTGGCCTTTAAAATATCGATATATTACTTGTATGGGGTGCATGTTGATGTGTTTACTAACAATCAAAGTCTTCAATATGTTCTTACATAGAAGGAGTTGAACCTCCGACAAATAAGATGGTTAGAATTGTTGAAGGATTGTGACATGAGAGTCCTTTATCATCTCGGAAAAGCCAATGTAGTTGCGTATGCTTTGAGTCTAATGACTATGTATAGTGTGTTTCATGTAGAGGAAGAGAAGAAATAACTTGTGAAAGATGTTCATAGATTGGTTCTCTTAGGTGTGCGGTTAGAAGATTCTCCAAATGGTGGTTTCATGGTCCATCATAACTCCGACTCATCATTAGTGGTGGAGGTGAAATCCAAGAAACATCTTGATCCACTATTGATGGAGTTGAAGGAATTGGTAATTGGTAATCTCAATGAGTCATCTTTCAAGGGTGGGATTGTGTTCTTAGATACCATGGGACATTATGTGTACCCGATTTTGAGGATTTGAGAAATTGAATTCTAGAAGAAGCTCATGGTTCTAACTATTCTATACATCCGGGTGCCACCAAAATGTATCATGACCTTAGAGAGGTCTATTGGTGGGATGGTTTAAAGAGGGACATAGAAGTGTTTGTTGCTAAGTGTCCAAAATTCAAACTTATTAAAGTTGAGCATCTCAAACCGGATCTTTTAACCCAAATCATGGATGTTCCTACATGGAAGTGGGAAGCCATCAATGAGGACTTTCTTTTTGGGTTGCCTAGAACCCGAAAGAAAAATGATTCTATGTGGGTTATTGTGAATAGGCTGACCAAATCTACCCATTTTATTCCTGTTAAGTCCACTTACACGGCTGAAGACTATGCAAGAATCTATATTAATGAGATTGTGAGTCTTCATGGGATTCCTTTGTCCATCATTTCAAATAGAGGTGCACAATTCACTTCTTGTTTTTGAAGGCTTTTCAAAAGGATTTAGGTACTCCAGTGAAACTTAGTACCACTTTTCATACTCAGACGAATGGTCAAGCGGAACGTACCATTAAGACCCTTGAGGACATGTTAAGAGAATGTGACATTTATCTCAAGGGAAGTTGGGATGATCACTTACCTTTAATTAAGTTCACTTACAAAAATAGATATCATTCGAGCATCTTCATGGCCCCTTTTGAAGCTCTTTATGGTAGAAGGTGTAGATATCCGGTCTGATAGTTTGAGGTTGGTTAGTCCTCACTCCTTGGTCAAGAGATTATCTATGAAGTTATAGAGAAGGTTCGAATCGTAAGGGATAGATTGAAGACAGTCTATAGACGGCAAAAGTCTTATGACGACAATAGAAGAAGAGATCTTGAGTTTGAAAAAGGTGATAATGTCTTTCACCGATGAAAGGGGTCATGAGATTCGGTATAAAAGGGAAGTTAAGTACCTGATATTTTGGTCCCTATGAGGTTTTACAATGAATTGGGAAGGTTTCTTGTGAGTTAAAACTACCTAGTGAACTAGCTTTGGTTCATTCGATATTTTATGTTTCTATGCTCAAGAAATGCATAGGAGACCCGTATCCATTCTTCCTATAGAAGGTTTAGGAGTGGATGAGATCCTCCCCTATGAAGAGGTTCCGGTTGAGATCCTAGATCGCCAAGTCCAGAACTTGAGAAACAAGGAGGTTACCTCTGTAAAAGTTATGTAGAGGAACCATCTTGTAGAGGGTGGAACATGGGAGGATGAAGCCGATATAAAACCAGCTACTCTCATATTTTTACTCCTTCAGGCTAGACATTTCTCTTTATAGAGAAATTAATGAATAATCATGAAATTAACTTGTTTTCCTAAGTAGGTTCATGTTTGGTAAAAGTTGTACCAATTAGAGCTTTGAAAATGCCTTCATACTATATTCTTGCACTTATGTGAAATATGTATGCATGTGTCTTCTTGACATTTTGTTGTTTTGTTGTTTCCTTGAGAAGAACAATAGAATGGTAACTCTTTCATGCATTTTGAGCTTATGATAAAGTTGAGAAGGAAATTCCTCACTATGTGTTAGGAATATGGAGCTCTTATATGTTTTGTATCATGAATTGAGTGCTATATGTAATGTTACGGTATATGTTGTAAGGAGTTATTATATACTCCTATGAGCTGCGACTCATTATGATTTATGTTGTTGATTTGTTTTCGCTGCTAGTATTGAGTCTATTCCTACCCTCTAAAAGATTTTAGTGTAATTCCGGGACGAATATTTCTATGGGGGGATACTGTAACACTCCGGAAATGTCATGACTTAGACTAGAGAATAATCCATCAAATAATGTTTGAAATTATGTTTACAGACCTATATTAATGTAATAAACTATTTAGGAAATGGTTAGAGCCAAAATGACTAAGAAAGACCCTGACATCCGGAAACTAGCTGAACTAGTTGACGTCCCTACGTTTGGTGAAGGTTTGGAACTGTCAAATGAAGTTCAAAACATTTAAAGTGTCCTTGGATCATAGTATGTAGTACAAAGTTTACAAACTTCCGGTAACGACACCTCAAGGACAAACCTAAGGGTCCTTGGGGAGGACCCCAAAAGGGGTAGGCAGGTTCCAAAGTAGCCTGCGCGAAAAAACATTGGGACTTAAAGTCTTTGACGCGAGCTGGACATGAGGTGTTCTGACTAAATATTTTAGAGGCAGTCTCGCGATACGAGGATGACATGCACCTCACTGCCTCAACTCAAAATTCAATAAAAATGATAGCATTTGACCCCGAGACGCACAACTACTTCCAAGAATCGTTAAAGTTGAATTTTTGGTAATTTAACTTATTAAAAAATGATTTAAGTGGAGGGTCTTTGGGGTAATTCAAAGGACAACTATATGAGGATATTAGGTCAGTTTTACACTTCTTTTACACGTCCCAAAACAGATCACATGAAATTCCTCTCATTCTCTCAAGAACACTCTCTTCTACATACTCCATTGAAGAATAGCAAGAGCTTAAGGAAGAAGGCGAAGACCTAAAGCCTTTTATCCAATTTTCGTGGATTATTCATCTATAAGGTATGGGTTTTTTAGTCTTGGGATTCCTTTCCACAAGAGGTATTTTTAAGATAAATTTTCAAGAACTTCAAATACTAGGGTTTTTATTCTAAGAAACGGATTTTCTTCCTAACCCTAGATATATGACTTTCAATGAAAACTATGTGTTTTGTATGGTCTATTCCACACGATTGGATGAGTATGTTTTTATTTATGTTTCTACTTTCGACGGTAGACCACCTTCTTTCGGTGTGGGGTTTTATTACAATGGATTCAATGTTTACCTCACTTGGTATATGTCAGTGAAGGCCTATGTACCCTCATGTAAAATTAAATAAAAGTGAATGAACGTTGATTAGGGTAACTTGAGGAGTCTAGTTAGTAGAGGTAGGGGTATGGGACTCTACCTAGACATTGCACAAGTTGACTCTAATGGAAGTCCTAGGAGATTGTTCTTATGTAATATGATAATATAAAAGGTATATGTTTATGATACATGATATTACACTTATTTGATGTTGGTCATTATGATGAATATGTTATTGGGTTATAATGCTAAAAGTGATGACTAATTATGTTACAAGTAGATGAAGCAAAGCTTTACCTATGGTCTCCTATCTTATCTATTTGGTTTTGTGGGGTTGTGGGACCTCACATGACCATTGCACTTGTAGGTTGGGGATGGTATCATTGGTAAGAGTTTTGTATGTTATGTTATATGATCTATTGAATATGAAAAGTTAAAATAACTATGATAATATGTCTTTAATTATGATCATGATTTATATTGATGAAATCCTTGACTTGTATATGTCCTGTGGTATGTGCATTAAAGAAATCTACATGACTTAGCAAGTTTTCTAAAGATATGATAAATGATCATTTTTCATGCATGTCCTTAAATGTTATGTGCATATACCCATACTTAGTACATGTGGTGTACTAACCCCATTACTTTATATTACTACAACTGTGGGTTCTTTCCATTGAAGTTAAGGAGGTCGATTTAAAAAATTTGGAACTCTTTCTCCAAGTCATGATAGGTCCTCATGTTGGGAATACTATCTTTTGTATTTTATCTTACGCAGATTTTTAGTAGTTTTAAGAATACGGTATTCCCATTATGTTCTTTAGATTCTTTGGTATTAAGGCTTATATGGCATATTGACTATGTATTGGGTAAGTCCAATTTGCACTCTTTAGATGGTTTTATATATGTGAGACAATTTCTTAGAATATCGTATGGTTTATGAATGATTAGTATGAATTCCAAGTATTCTTCAAGTGGAATGTAACAGTTTTAACTTTCTGCAATTTTTACTGAACACATGGTTATGATAAATGCTAAAGGCTTGTCTTAGTCCTCTAAGAGGATGACGACGCTGATCTCATCTAGGGTATACGCTCCGGGTGTGACAAGGTGTTTAGCGAAAAGGATTTGAATCTCTGACAAAGAAGACTATGTGTTCCCAATATAGATGGGTTGAGCGACTGGATCCTTGAGGAAGCCCATGGGTCCCATAAATCCATTCATCCAAGTTCGACGAAAATGTACCATGACTATAGGAAAGAATATTGGTTGGAAGGAATAAAGAAGGACATAGCGGAGTTTCTCGCTAAGTGTCCGAATTGCCATAAAGTAAAAGCCGAAGATCAAAATTCAGGTGGCTTACAACAAGAAATACAAGTTCCTACTTGGATGTGGGAAACATCAATAGTTACTTTTAGTGGGTTTACCTCGTACTGAAAAGCGATATGATTCTAGATGGGTGGTTATGGATAGGTTGACCAAGTCGGCTAATTTTATTCCCGTCAAGTCTACTTATTCGGCCGAATATTATGCTAGGATCTTCATAGATGAGATTCTGTGTCACTATGGTATTCCTTAAACTATAATATCGTATCGGGTTGCACAATTCACATCTAGGTTTTGGAGGTCATTCCAAAAAGGGTTGGATCCTAAGGTGAAGTTGAGTACCGCTTTTCATCACCAAACGGATGGTCAAGTGGAACATACTATTCAAACCCTTGAGAATATGATTAGATATTGTATTTTTGATTCAATGGAAACTGGGATAAGAATTTTCCTTTGGTTGAGTTTGGTATAATAATATTTTTCATTCATCCATTTCCATGAATCACTATGGAGCTTTGTATGTAGGAGGTGCAGGTCTCCTATTGGATAGTTTGAAGTGGGAGAGCCTTCGCTTCTTTTTCCCGATTGGATTTATAAGACTTTGGAGAAATATATATTATAAAGAACAGGTTACAAACGGCCTATTGTCGGCAAAAGTCTTATGCCGATCATAGGAGAAGTGATTTTGAGTTTGAAGAGGGTGATATGGTGTATTTGAAAATTTCACATATGAAGGGGCTGATTAGATTTGGAAAGAACTAGAAGTTAAGTCCTCTCTATGTGGGTCTTTATGAAATATGGAAAAGGGTTGATAAGGTTGCCTACGAACTGAAACTTCCTAGTGAATTGGCTTCGGTTTATCCGGTTTTCCATGTGTTTATGCTTAAAAAGTGTATTGGTGATCTCCAGTCTATTCTTCCTATTGAGGGTCTTGTTGTGAAGGATAACTTCTCGTATGAGGAAGTTCTGGTTCAAATTCGTGATAGGCAAGTCAAGGAGTTATGGAATAATGAAGTAAGTGGTTTCCATAAAAGTGTTATGGAAAAATCACCTAGTTGAGGGTGTAACATTGGAGGGCGAGGCCGATATGAAGTCCTGTTACCGTCATCTTTTTTATAATTAAGGTTATCTTTTTAATAGTATAAATATTACTAGAAATTTAAGTTTCTTGATTTTTGGTGAAATCTTGCAAAGATGTGCATTTTGAATCACATTGCAGTAAGTTACAGTGAATTTGGTGCATAAAACTTGAAATTTTGCCTTTTGGTTTATTTGATATATGTGGTTCATTTCACCAAGGTGATTCTTAGTGAAAAATTATGTGTCGAGTTGATAAGTAAACTTTGTGATAATTGACTTATGTAAAGTATGTTGAGCTCATGTGTGTTGTGAGAAGGAAATTCCTCACGATGAAGTGTTTGAGCTTTATCTGGGGTAATTGAAGTCTTGAAATTGCCTTGTTGGAATGATCTCAATTATGTTGTTATGTATTGTTATTGTTTGGGTTGCTAGTCTTGAGTCTATTCCTTCCAAAGTAATTTTGTGTCATTCGAGGACGAATGTTCCTAAGGGGGGATAATTTATCATTTCGAAAATAAATGATTTGTATTAAAGCCTTATATAGGTGTCTTGAGGTCTAGACACTGTTTTTAGGACTATAATAATGAATATAAGTCATTGAAATGTTTTAGAAACCAAAACGTCCATGAACTTCGGAAATTTGGTTCAAGGAAGTACTATTGTGCCTTAGCATATTTGAATACCTTTTTAGAGTAAAAAATTCATGAAATTAGGTGGAAGGGTGTATTACATGTGTTAAGGTTGTTCATGGTAGAAACGTCAAGGTACGACTCCCTAAGAACCAATGAAGGGCCCTTGAGGAGGACTCAAGCACGTAGGACGCAGCACTGCCTGGGCAGTGTGCAACCACGGAAGATAAACGATGGCATCGTGTATGGATCGACGGGGTGTCAATGCCAACATTTATCCAACACTTCGATAAAATGGAAAATCCATTTCTTGAACAAGTCTCTTACCAAAACGACGAGTGTGTAGGACGGGGGAGAACAAGTCGTCGATTCACAAACAGCCTGTCGACGGGGATCCGTCTGTGAGGGTCAAGTTTTCCTGCACGTTTTAAAGTTAGTTAATTTAATTAGTTAAGTGGTTAGATGGTTAATTAGGTTTTAAGGGAATCTAATTACGTCAATTAACCCCCCATATAAAGACGCCAACCCTCATTATTCTAAACACACCTCACAAAATAAACTCTCTTCCTTCTCTCTTCTTTATGTCTCTATTTGGAAGACACCATTGAAGACAATCTAGGGGGAAGTTTTTGGGGATTAAAAAGGGAATATTTCACCATAAAATCTTCATCAAACATTGAATTAAGAGATCTAATTCACCTTTGCTACTTCTTTCCTCAAAGGGCTCGTTCAAAATATTTCTAAAAGTTGGGTTTTCAAGGTTGTTTCATTCAATTACGAATTTGATGTTATGAACTGAGTTTTTTATGGTTTATTTATGATAAAATGAATACATTAACATGTATTTTAATTTTATTATGATAATTTGTGATGAGTTGATACAAATAGAAGAACATTATCGTTAACCCTTAACACTAGGTTTGATCTTGATGAAAACTGGGTTGTGATTAATTCAATTGATTTGATTAATTGTTAAATAACTATTATATGATGTTTTTAAACTAATCATGATAAAAGTATGATGATTTTTAGCCTTTCATACTAGTTCTTGAGAAGTGATCTAGGTTATAAGAATTGACCTAAGTATCTTATCTTAAGCTTTGATTTAGTATTGAATTATGGTGTAGTGGATCTTCTAGCCTTGTTATTATGTTGATTATTGATTTATGATGTGTAACATCTAAATTGTACTGAATTTAGGGTTTATGGTAAGACCTAAATGATGAACTATGAAGGAGTCTTAGTAAGTCTTTTGATCTCTATCTTTACTTTCAATTGTGATTAATTGTCGTTAAGTCATGATGTTATATTGGAGCCTTGTGTTATGATTGATAGAGTGGTATGATGTTGAATTGAAATATCTTGTTGTGAGGTTGATTAAGGTGTATGTGTTATAAGGACGGTGATGACTATCAATTTGAATTATTATGATATGAAAAGCTAATGTGCTAACCTCACTTATCTAAATTGTAATGAAATGACTTATACTTATACAATTCTAGATACTCTATTAATGATGATGATTATACAAGGTATATACCTTACAACCTAAATAATGATATGATTGATAATTAAAGGCTTTAGGACATTTCAAAAAGGTACTCTAACTTACCACTGAGTGAACTAGATTGAGGAGTATCCCTTCCCACATAGGGAAGATAGGAACACTAAAGTACTCTTGAGATTAGATACTTCAATTAATGGAGCATAAAGAGGGTCCCAACGATATCTCTTAGTTCTTGAACTATGTTTCGTCCATAGGAATACTACCTAGTGGATCCACGTAGTTGCTATGTTTTATGTTATGTTACTACCTTGGCAAGTAGTCCGCCTTGCTTTGGTGTAGGATTCTATGACACTGGATTCCAGACTAGCTCATGTGGTCTATGTCGGTTAGAGCAAGGTGTTACTAAAAGTTAAAATGAATTAAAGGATTAAACTCTAACTAGGATAACCTAAAGCGGTCTAGCTTAGTCTAGGTAGGTGTATGGGACTCTACCTAAGCATTGCACTAGTTGTCCTTGAAGGGAGTCTTAGGAGGATGTTCCTATGTATGTTTGTGTTAATGATGATTTATGATATGTATATGAAGGACTTGCACATTATTGATACTATATGTTGACTAGTTCACTTATGAGTATGTGTTAGTTTATAGTGTTAAAGTAAGATGAAATGTATATCTAAATATCATGTTATATGAATTAGGGTGTAAGTAATGATTCGTGTTAAGTTACTTGATTGAGTAAGGTTATGGAGATTTGCTTGGTCATTGCACTTGTTGACTTGATAGGGTTTATTGGTAATTATCTTGCTTTGTTATAATGAAATGTACTCTTATTCATGCATTCGATGTCATTCCTTGATGCTAGGTTGTAGTAGATTATGGGTTCAAGTATGATGATATGCATATTACTTGTTTGAGTTAGTAAGCATGTTTTGTTACTTGGTATGACTTGCTTGATTATGCATTATATATTTTAAAGGGGTAAAATAGCATGGTTTAACCAAATGTCCCTTCTTAGCATGTTTTGAGCTTATATGTGCATGTAGTCTCATACTTAGTACAAGTGGCATACTAACCCCATTTTCTCCTTTTTTTCCCAAACATTTTAGGTTCCAGTCATTGAAGGCTCATTCAAAACGACTTGAAAAAGACTTGGATATTGTCTACTATCCATGTGGGTAGGTCCTCACTATCCTAGGACGATGTCGATATCTTTCTTATGGAGTTGCTTTGTTTTTCTAAGACTCTTATGTGCATTCTATTTTCATTTGAGTATGATTTGTATAAGCTTACATGTGGCTTCTTTACATTGATGTAGGGCTATGGCCAAATTATTATGATCGTTTAAATGGTATGAGATGATACAATCTTTAAGACTATGTTTTATCTTATTACTTATATATATATATGTGTGCAAAAAAAGTTGAAGGCTACGTAACCTTCCTATACGAAGGGTCTATGTAAACTCGATATATATATATATTATGTGTATGTAGAGGCCTATGTAAACCTTCAAGTAGAAGTAATAAATGTTTTTTGTTTTTCTGCTAGATTCGACTAATGAATGGTAACCATGTAAACTAAGAGGCTAGTGTTAGTCCTCAAAAAGGACGACGACGCCGGTTACGTCTAGGGGGAAAACCCGGATGTGAAACATTTCTTCACTACCTCTATTTTATGAGAATCTACTCGAATTCCTTTGCGAGATACCAAGGACCAAGAAAAGCGATTTGACTGTATCTTGAATTCACATTTGATGAACTTAGATAATAATTTGTGACCCTTTAGGGTTTAGAGAACAAATCTCAGATGAGTTGCATGATCTTCCTCATTCCTAGAGTAAATGAGCATATCATAATAAATTCGATAACGATCAAGTACTGATACTTCTTGAACACCTTTTTAATCAAGTCCAGAAGCTGCAAAAACTCTTGTTAGTCCAAATGACATAACTATAATTTTATAATGACCATACCGAGTTTGAAGGCTGTCTTTTAAATGTCACTACTGTGACTATAAGCTAATGATAAACTAATATTAGGAATATCTTCAAAAAATATCTAGCACCCTAAAGTTGATCAAAAATGTCATATATTTGTGGGATAGTGTTTTTGCTCTTGATAGAGATTTTTTTCAACTGACAATAGTCTATACAGATTCTCAAAGAACTATTGTTCTTGTTTCACGATCAATATCGGAGCACCTCATGGAGATATACTATGTTTGATTAAGACATTAGCTAGAAGTTCATTAACATGTTCTTTCAATTCTTTGAGCTTAGTTGGAGTGATACTGTAAGGATGAATCAAACAAGGTTGGGTATCTAGAAGGAGCTCAATTCCAAAGACGATTTCCCTTTCAGGAGGAACTCCAGAAAGATCTTCTTGGAACACTTCTTGAAACTTATTTACCGCCACAACTCACTTATGAGTTGGGATTTCAGATTTTCAATACTTAAATGAAATAAGATCATAGATATACATGTTAGAAATCATATTTTTTGTGTTAAGGAAAGAGATAAAATGTCCTACAAGTGTTTAGTGAATGCCTTCTATTCTAAGGCTGGCTCTTCTTAAAACATATTCCAAATGATCCTAATTCTACAATCGACCGAGGCATAGAAGGAATATAACAAATCCATGCGAGATTGATATCAAAATCTACCATTTCTAACTCTACAAGATTTACTAAGGTGACTTTCTGAAAAAATCTGACATGGCAAATTATGTATACCTGTCTAGTTGTAATTCGGTAAGCAATTAAAGTATATATTGAGATTGATCCCGAATGAATTTTTGGATTGAAACAATAGTTAACTACTATATACCGGGTTACAAATGAGAGAGTAACCATTGGATATAACAATGAATAAACATCTAAATTAAAGACTCGTAACATACCAGTGATTGCATAGAGAAAATCTTCCTAGTCCAGGAAAGTGTGGAGAGCATAAAACTTCTTCCAGAATTGACCACCCACTGTACTAGATGAAGCGTCTTATTGAGTTGAGAGACGTGTTGGTGCTGTTGGAGTTGTAGAGTGATCCTATTGCTGTTACCTCCTTACCCCTGCCCAGCATAAGAGTAATCTTTCAACCTATGACAAGACTTACCACACCCAAAGAATTCTTTCTCGCATCGAAGAAAATCATTAAGATGGTTCTTACCACACTTTGTACACATTGAGTAGGTCCTATTACCTAAATTACTGCCGTGAGAGTTAGATCCTGATACCCCACCTTCCTGGGGGATGGAGCACTAGTTGATGAAGGTGTTAGGGCTGAAGATTTATGTTGAATCTCTGAGTGATTTCCACAGCCTGATTTCTGTTGAAAGTATTCATAATTCCTTTTTCTAGTTGGTTTATTGTCCTTAACAATATTCCTACTCTTATTTCCCTCAAACTGTTGTGCATGAGTCATAAACCTAGAGAGTAATATTTAGTACATATGAATTGTTATACTTTCGAACTCAATTATTTCTTTCTAAAATTCTCAAATTTTAATTACTTTAGATTATATTAATTATTCATTTATGTTTTCTCTTGATTAGAGTTATTTAAGTATGCTTGTGATTCGCAAGACTTAGGGTTAGCTTGTAGTTACTTGTGACTCTATGTCCTGTATTACGTCTAGGGGATAGCTGATACGCTCAAACTTACTTGTCAAATAAAAAGTAAAGGTCGTGTCAAGTAAATAACCCAACTAGTGAGGTTAGGATCGTTCCCACGAGGAAAATAGTCTATACTTAACTTCAACCTGTTATTACTATCTTTTTGTCAATGACTTCCTTGGAAAGTAAAAACAATAAAGGGGGGTTTCTATTTCTAAATGAGTGAAAGTAAATAATGAACTTGAAAGAGACACTTAACAACTCTTTCATGCAAAGTGATAAGTTATGTATTTCTAAATCCTTGGTGCGGCATCTAGAAAATCTCACTCCGCACCTTGGTCCGGCTACGTGTGTTGCTATCCTAACCCTTATCCTTACCTCATATTAAGCATCGTATTTGATATTTGACTAAGTTGTTACCCCGTACCAATCAATACTAGCCTATTAGATAGTATACACTAAATCTATGTTAATAATTCTTTTCCTATTATCTACCTCCTTGGTCCGGCAAGTAGAATTAAGGCGAGTTCTAACGTTGGCCATCCGTTAAAAAGACTTTTAAGCGAAAGAATTATTAATCTAATGCAAGACACTAATCTAGAATTGTTATTTTAGTTAGGGTTTATCTCATTATTTGCCTATGGTTCTCACAACCCTAGTTATGGAGTTTAGTTACTCATAGCCATAAACACAATATTCAAATATATTAAATACGAATTCATGTACTTACTTCAATGAGAAAGAATAAAATCCAAAGTTTACTTGATTAATCTCCAAAAATCACTTGCAAGAATCTCAAAATCTAACACTAATACACAAAGTCTAATAATATGGAGTCTAACTATCTGGTGCCTAACAATACAGAGTCTAACCTCAAAAACGATGTTTTTTGAACTATTTATAAAAAAACAAAAACCTAATTAAACAAGGATTCTAATTGCTGGAAATCTGAAAACGCGGCTGCGTCGACGGACCTCGCGACGGACCTTCATGGTCACGACGGACCGTCATGGACTCCGTCGTCCCATACTTGTGCAATTTCTTCTGCTTCTATCTTCATTCCCCTCGAAGGAAAGTTTGACAGACCGTGATTGGCACAACGGCTTGTCGAGGGTCTTCGTTCCAAAACACTTCAACTCTTGGAATATGGGTACTGGGATTACTTCTCTGAACATCATGACGAACCTGCAGGACGGACCATCATTCGTATGTTCGTACTTCCTTCTGCAATTCGTACGTTCGCGCCGGCCTAGCCGCAAGGAAGGCTGCAAACTTTGTCCATGGTGCTGAAATTGCGCTACGCAAGAGCACATGGACGATAACTTCGATCCAAGCCGTCCAACGGATCATTTTTTCAGAGATTTGGCAGCCTTGGATACAAAACCCAGCTACAGGGGAGGATTTTGAATTTCATTTTGACGGAAATGTCGATTTTCACCCTAGCTTTGTTAGAATTTCCCCCACCCTACTACCCCGAGAACCCTAAAAATTATCCCTCTATATAAACTCCCTCCGTTTTCAGAATAGGGGTTGGAAATTTTTAGTTGAGATTTCATTGTAAGGATCTGCCGGAGTAAATTTCTTTCTGTTTATCATTGAAATATCAAGAAATTTGAGAAAAAATCGCAAATACTTTGAAAACGACTGATAGAAGGAAGAGTTGCTAGTGTCTCGCGTTTGAGTCTAAGTTCTCGACTAGACTTTGTTTCTTTGCCAGGGGTTCGAGTCTTCGTAAGGTGGTGAAGTCATTATCTCCTTGCTGTTCCAGTTCGCCGCTTTCGAAGAGGTAATCCCCTGCCTCGTATAACTTTCTTATTTCTTTCGGTTCGAAATGGCTTTTTCTGATGTTTTGACAATTCGTGTGGTGATGACGGTTATGACATTTGAATACGGATGTATGTTACAACCGACTTGTTAGTTTCCTTATAGAATCTATTCGCTGAGCTTTTCTTAAGTTGTTTGTGCTTTGTATGTTTCATGATGCTCTTTTCTTGTTTCATTCACCTCGTCTTAGGTTTGTTAATAAGTGTTAGTTATGGCGTTTGTTCCTCCATGTTCTCTCGATTTCTTTTGTGTTTTCAGCTTGGTATGAATAATGTGCAGTGTTATGATTTTTCTATCATGAATTAATATGTACGGCTGCATCTAGTGTTCATTAATATGATTTCGACTGCTCGGACAGCGCATTTCAAGTTTGGTCTATCTCTTTCTGTTTTCGCTTGCGTTTCCTTTGTTCCTCCTTTAGAAGTTCTCTTACAATGCCTTAACTTGTTGTCCCTTTTGGAGTCATTTGATCACCTTGTTTCTTTGGAATTCTTTCGTCAAATGTTGATTCTATGTGTACTCTATGCATTAAGCATGATTCATGTGACGGTGGAGGCCGTTTTCGCATTGCATATTGGTGGTTATAGGCCTTGATTCTCTTTAATAAGTTTTTTTACATTGCTTGAGCTTGTTATTTGAACTCAAAAAAGAATTTGATTAAGAAATTTGCAGTAGTTTACAGGTTGCCTTGTTATTGTAGGCATTTTGCTTTCTCTGGGATTTTGTTGTTATGACTATGCAATGTTTATTGTATTTTTTACTTTGCTTCATGATTCTGTTAAGCTTTAAGAATGGTATGGCTATGATTTGTAGTCTAGATAACATGCCTTTTGAGTGCTATTTGCTTATTTTTACACATTGTTTGGTTATTTATGTGGGCAAGTAGTGTATAACATTGTTGAATCTTTCTTCCCTTTCTCTATTGCAAAGGAGTATTACATATTGATTGGTTATTTTACATATTATTTGGTTATTTATGTGGCCAGTCTTTGTTCGTAGTGTTGATGCTTTGGATAAATTATAATTCTTCCTTTTCCTTTCCTTTTGTTTTCTTTACATGTGACATCGATCCGAGTCCATTTCGAACTCCATTCTCGCATTCCTCCAAGTTAAAAGATCCTTGAGTCAGCCTATTTCAAGTCTAGGAGGTCTTAAGACCCATTTACAGGTCGAAATCCGTCATTGGAGAGTTGCTGGAAGTGGCGGATTGCAGGCACTTGGCTGCGATTTTTCTTTTGAAGCTGTGTATCTGATTTATACACAATATATACACTGTGATACAGCTCAAAATCCACAGGAGGCCGGAACTCAAAATCTGAGTTGAAGACAGGGAAACTACACTCCTGAAAAGGAGTTTTTAACTTCCAAAAAGTGAAAAATAGGCAGATATAAAGCCTGTATACACATATATATGGGAACGATATACTATGGATATGCTTAAAAAATATGATTGGCAGAGGAACATGCAGGGACGCTTATTTTAATTAAAATTCGGGATTAGGCAAATAATGCGGACGTAGGGTGCAGCCCGTATACATTAGTATACATTATTGGGCAACAATGTACACTTGTTAAGTAAGTTTTTAAAATGATACAGGTACAAATATCCAGAGTAATGCGGAAATTCAGGGGGAAAATAACGAAAATTATGTATTCAAACAGGTGCAGGGCTCAAGAGGTTCAAAATGGGTCAAATATAGATTGTATACAATATGTATACATTTGTGTATATCCTTCATGATCTTTTTTCAGGAATGGGCCAGGGCCCTTTAGAAAATTTTTAAGAGGCCCAAGGGGCCTAAATGTTTTTTGCATGATTTTTAATGGGAAATTTTTCAAAATGTCAATATTTTAGCATTTAAGAGGACTCATTAGCAACAATTTCAATATTTAGTAAAAATGTCATTATAGTTTGTTATGTATCTTATTTATGTTTTTATTATTTATTTTTATTTAAAGAATATAATTATTTAATAACAAAAATGATAAAATTAAGGGGGGAATATTTCAAAAAAAAGGCAAGCATCCTTAATTTTCTCATCAGTTACATTTTCAAATAAAATTTAAATTTTGTTTTTTTTTTCTCCAGAATTTTTATCTTTTTAAAATTATATTCATTCCAAAATATATTCTATTTATATTTATTATAGTTTTTTATTTGTTTATATTCATTCCAATAGGTATACCGAATTTATCTATATAGTCATTTAAGAAATATATTTGTATTTTCATATTTTTTCTCTGTATAGTTATTTTTTTCTTCAAAAATCCTGTATGTATTCATTTCAATATGTATTTTATTTGTATTTATATTTATTCTAGTTTTTATTTAGAATTTTGTATAATAATATATAATATACAAAAAATTAGTATGATGAAAAAGTGAATGAAATATAAAATTGAAAAGAAATAATTGAATATTTGGTGTACTCATTCTTAAATAAAATACATAACTAGTTGACATACATTTAGAATAAATACAAATTAGAAAAAAATGTCAAATTCAGTTGACATACCTTTATTAGTTTGTATTCATTCCAATATATATGTCAAATAAAATGTAGCTATTTAAGAAATATATTTGTATTCGTATATATTTTTCACTGTGTATTTATTTTTCTTTTCAAAATCTTGTTTCCTTTTCTAAGTCGTATTCATTCCAATATGTCTATTATTTGTATTGGTATTCGAATACAAATAAACTAATAGAAAGTTGTTCTTATTATAAATAAAATACATAACTAGTTGACATACATTTGGATGAATATAAATTAGGGACAAATACAAGATTCATAAACCATGCAACATGAAATTTTTAATAAATATAAATATTGATAGTATACATAGTGATTTGAATACAAATTAAGAAAGCATACCAAATCCTAAATAACTTTAAATACAAAACAAACTAATAGAAAATTGTTTGAAAACTATCAGATCTTCGTCGTCTTTTTCAAGATCCTCACGAGTAGACAAAGATTCTACATTTGCGTTCTGAATTTGAGAAATGTTTTGCACACCAATGAGTCTTGTAAATGTTCTTACCTTCTTTCTTCCCTCATTTTAGCAGCGGATCATACATTATACACTATTTGTTAAGTAATAAATAAATTAAAGGATGAAAAATCACCAGAAATTGGTTGATTAAGATGAATACCTCTAGTAAGCCTCTTGGATTCAACCATTGGAGAGTAAATCATAACGGAAATTGAAAAATACAAACAATATTTTTTTAAGATTTAAACAAAAATAAAATTAGAAAAGAAATCTGAAAATAGGATAGAGATTAGAGATAACTTAATCAAAGTGATTCTTGTTGATTCAATTTTTGATTAAAAAACAACCAAAATATATGGCAAAAAAAATATTTGCAACTTGATTGTTGGAGGAAAATCAGAAAAGATAATCATGAGAGAGAAAAAAAATTAAATGGGAGAGAAAATTAACAATTTGAAAAGATAAATATGAGAGAAAATAATTATTTTTTTTAAAAAAAAGGATATATAGAATTAATTGAAAAAGAGAGATAAAATAGGAAGAAAATTGGGACACATAAATTTTTTAAAATAATGACATTTTTGACATTATTGCTAATATTTATAAAGTATGGATATTTTTACTAAATATGTTACTTGTTTTGACTAGTTTACTAATTTTTCCATTTTTAATTTGTTGAAAGGGCCCAAGTCTACATTTGAAATTAGATAGGACAGGTGTGCTAAAGCCGAATGGAATGAATTTGGGCAATAAGGCCCAAGTTCAAATTTTTTTCTCCTCTTTATTTATTATTTGCTTGAATTAATTAATGTGTGGTAGAATTTTAATAATCTCCTAAAGGGTAGTCAATCTTCACTATTTTAAAATTTACCACTTTATTTGCATATTTTTGTTTTATTTTATCACCGTTTTCCTTAAGTTTCTCCTTTAAATGTTTTTCTTTAGAAGTAATAAGGAAACAAAAAATTTAAAAAATTAAAGAATATATCAAAACGATTTCTTACTAAGTTAAAAATAGAAAATATATATTAAAGTCATTTTAGTCAAATAGCCGGTCAACCGCAAGTTAGTGGACATCCCGAGGACCTAAGACCTTCTCGGGATGTACATTGAACTTCGAACCTTTTCAATCGATTTTAATCTGTTTTTAAATTTTTTGAAATTTTTCTTGGTTTTGTCAAAATCAAGTGGCGACTCCATAATTTTGAAATGTCGATTTTTCTTAAACAATAAGATTAATTGATTTTTCGAAACCTAGTCAATATTTTTTCCGTTTTTAAACCAAATAATAGTAGTAGTATTTTTTAAAATAAAACAGAATGGCGACTCCGCTGGGGATGTTAAAGTTCTAACCACAAGATTTGTTTGTTTGACTACTTGTTTAATTTGTTTTATTTATTGTTTGCGCGGAATGGTTTAATCTTTCATGTATTATCATTGAATGCATAACATATTATACTTCCGTCAAACGACAATTATTTCATTTCCACTAAAGGACAATTATGCGGGTTCGCAGTCGTTCGTTAACCAAAGATTTTCTCGGGGTACCCTGACGAGTGTAGTTGACTACTTGATAGTCAACGATCATTAATTGTCCAAGCCCAAGTAGTCCGCTTGGGTTACCCATTTCACGTTAAATATAACCCACTCTTAGTCAAACCAAGATAGAGCAAAAACCAATCCCGAAACTAGCGCATTGGCCTAGGACGACCCAACACCCAAGGCATGTTGGGCTCATTAGAAGACCACGTTGAGTCCAAATTGCCCACGGCCTAAATGGACGTTCATACTTATGTGTTCAAATTTGAAGGATGTATACGTTGTTTGAGAAAATCATTGTCTCATAGGGTAAGGATTAGATTATAGTTAAAGAAAGAGCTTTAAAAGCTACTGGTCCATCCAAATACGTTAGCACCCCAAGGTTACAAAAAAGTCAAGAAAGAAGAAGGATCTTTCGTGGAGGCATAGTTTAGGGTCATACCCTTGCGTGGGACTGTATTTTGTATACATTTCCCCTATTGTGTATCCCCATTAAGTTTTATTCATGAAATTTGTATAAATTTAAGTTTTGCGGCAATGAAATATTTCAAATGACGTATACATCCCTCAAATCGCTAGGCCCACACTTGGCACAAAAAGGTCACATATCTGTTTAGAACGCGCAATATTTGTTTATGTGCTTATGTGTTTACACCAATATGTGATATCTTGTATTATTTACCACCTCCAGGCACTAACATATTGGTCTTTTGAGTTTTTTCATTTTTCATGTATTTAAAATTGATCTGTGTTGATAAGTTGGTTGATCATCCGTATTTCACAAGGTCTAAGGCCCTAAAGATTCCTTTTCCGATCAAAATTTTCAAAAAAAAAAGAAGGGAAAAGACAAAAATGGGGGATAACAATGATGAGATCGACATGAATGATGTTGTCGTGGCTCAACCCGCCGCCGCTGATAAAAATGAATTGATTATGCAATTGATGCAACTGATTATCGAAATGAGGGTCGAAATGCAAAAAATGCAAGATGTGTCTAATACAATTTCATCCTTCAACCCTCCAAGAGATCGAAGACCTCCACTCCACTTTCCTCCACCATGCACGGAACAGGTTCAAAACCTTCTCTCTAACCCTACTCAAAATCCTCCAACCATTGACTTAATTATCCCCAATCTCCGTCCCGCCACCACATAATGTCAAGCACCACGTCCTCCTCAAAATACGAACCTTCAAATCCTTCATCTCTCTCAAAACCAAAATACGAACGATGCTCAAACCATCCCCCATCTTCAAAACCAAAATAATGATCCTCAAACTTTCCCCCAAAATTATCAAGCCACTCAAAATACCCAGAATCCTTCCATTGTTCTACCCATACCTCGAAAGACTACTTTCCAAATCCCAACTTCAAATGAACCTTATGCCGACTGTTCCGAGCTTGATCACTATAAGGAACAGGAGAGAGAGAGAAGGTCAAAAGAAGAGGTAGTCAAGCTAAATATGAAAGAGGAAATCAGGAAAGCCATTAAGGAGTTGCACTATATTTCCGAAGTCAATGGATTGAGCTACATGGATTTATGTATCCATCCGAATCTCGACCCCCAGGAAGGGTTCAAAGTGCCAAAGTTTGTCACTTTTAGCGGAACAGGAAATCCTCTAGGACATCTGAAACTTTATTGTGATCAACTCGTGGGAGTTGGCAAAAATGAAGTATTATTGATGCGTCTCTTCAGTCGAAGTCTAAGTGGAGAAGCTCTGGAATGGCTTACATCACAAGAGCTGAAACAATGGAAAAGTTGGAATGCACTCGCAAAGGATTTCACAAAAAGATTTGGACATAACATAGAAGATGCCCCAGATCGCTACTACTTGGAGAAGATCAAACACAAGTCTACAGAAAATTATCGAGAGTACGCTCTTAGTTAGAGAAAAGAGGCCGCAAGAGTTCAACCTCCCATGTCCGAACGTGAGATCACTGAAATGTTCATTCGTACTCAAGAGCCTGAGTACTATGAAAAAATGTTGTGTATGATGGGACAAAAGTTTGTCGAGATTGTCAATGTGGGAGAAGCTTTGGAAGATGGTTTCAAGACTGGAAAGCTCACCAAATTTACCGCATTGCGATCTAATGGAAAATCTAATAGAATTAGTGATATGGATAAATCAAAATGAAAAGTGCAGGAGGTAAGTATGGTAACGACTACCCGTATGAGGCCAGCTTCTCAAAGGAAATATCAAACCATAGTGTCAATCAAGAAAAATTTCCTTGCCCTAAATTTAGCAAGGTGCCTAAGGTATTTACACCATTAAGGGAATCTCAAACTCAACTTTATGAAAGGTTGAAAGAAATGGGTATGCTCTATCCTATAGAAGGAAGACCAGCCAATCCTTTGGGAAAATTTTACAGAGCTGACAACAGATGTGCTTATCATTCAGGAGCCGTTGGACATGACACAGAGAATTGTTCAACTTTGAAGCACAAGATACAAAACATGATCAACAACAACTTGATCAATATTGAGGAAACCACCTGAATGGATGACATATTCGATGCTCAAGAGTGAGTACAAGACATTTCTGAACTGAGTCATTTGAAGATATTCATTCGAGAAGAAGAATGCCCAACATTGGCGAAAATCTTGCAAATGAAGTTTTGTTACCTTTCTTTTGAAAATGTATCGCACATTTCTTGTTTGAAGTACGTTCGACCTGATTTCTCAAGAATGAGATACGTAGGCAGCCTATATCGTTCTCGGTCGTTTCTTTATCAAAACTTCCTATTTTGGTTAATCCTTGTGAGGGGGAACTACGTTTGACCTGATTCCTGCTCCAATGGGATACGTAGGCGCCACTACGGCTCGGTCATATACCCAGTAAGATTTCCATTTCTCTTCATAATGGAAACTAGGACAGAATTTTTTAGAGGATCTCAAAAATTCATTTGAAGTTGGACTTTTTTAACAAGTCAAAACAGAAGGCCAAAATTTTACGAAGATTAGCCTTTGGGGGATCTCAAAAATTACGATAATCTAGTTTGCAACTGGGAAAGATTTTTTGAGATGATCTCGAAAATTCCACAAATGTCATTTGTTATTTATCGAGGTAAACTGGGACAAATTTTGAGGAGGGGCCTCAAAATTCCAGAATGAGCAACCTCAGAATTATAGAGCTAGTTATGAGAGTTCTTATATATTTTAGATCGGGACAAATTTTGAGGACGGTCTTCAAAATTTCCATCAAATATATCATACAAAAGACGGGCGAGCGTGTAAGCCAACTGCAAGAAGGAGCATGGAGACAAGACCAACACAAACCAGTCTTTCAAACTAAGAATTTTTCTTTGGATGCAGGAACATTGAAGTCACAAAAATGGCTATATAAAGCTTTCAAGAATGACAAAGGGCGTCACTTGCACCCATCATGGACTCATCAACGAAACTTAGAAAATTTTCAATCTCATTTGATCTCTATTTCTTTATATTGCCTCAAGTGATTTATAAACAAGTTTCTTTTTATCTTGCAGGAATATTATAACCAAACATTAATAGATTATTTCAAAGTTGCAAGAAACAAGGTGATAGTATGGGTAAAGCCAGAGTCGTATGTTAAAGCGACATCAAATTTTGAAGATGATTAAAGTGACATTAACTTAGAAGTGTAGCAAGGTAAATTGTCGAGTCCATCACATCTGAAAGATGATGGTTCCTATTTTTGAATTATATGAAATATTATCGAGCCATCCACCTTGTTAGACTTGGACTATTATCAAGTCATCCACCTCGTTACAGTTAGACTATAATCGAGCCCTCCACCTCATTACAGTTGGAATATTATCGAGCCATCCACCTCGTTACAGTTGGACTATTATCGAGCATCCACCTCGTTACAGATGGAATATTATCGAGTCATCCACCTCGTTACAGTTGGAACACTATCGAGCCATCCACCTCATTACAGTTGGAATATTATCAAGCCATCCACCTCGTTACAGTTGAAATATTATCGAGTCATCCACCTCGTTACAGTTGGACTATTATCGAGTCATCCACCTCATTACAGTTGGACTATTATCGAGCCATTCACCTCGTTACAGTTTGAATATTATCGAGTCATCCACCTCGTTACACTTGGACTATTATCGAACCATCCACCTCATTACAGTTGGAATATTATCGGGCCATCCACCTCGTTACAGTTGGACTATTATCGAGCATCCACCTTGTTACAGATGGAATATTATCGAGTCATCCACCTCATTACAGTTGGAACATTATCGAGCCATCCACCTCGTTAAAGTTGAAATATTATCGAGTCATCCACCTCGTTACAGTTTGAATATTATTGACCATCCACCTCGTTACAGTTGGAATATTATCGAGCATCCACCTCGTTACAGTTGGACTATTATCGAGCATTCACCTTGTTACAGTTGGAATATTATCGAGCCATCCACCTCGTTACTGTTGGAATATCATCCAGCCATCCACCTCGTTACAATTGAAATATTATCGAGCCATTCACCTCGTTACAATTGGAATATTATCGAGTCATCCACCTCGTTACAGTTGGATGATTATTGAGCTAGCCAGCTCGTTACAGAGAACTCCAAAGATGAGAAACTACCCCAAAATTAAGGGTTCTCCTAGAAGAAAGAGGCGTTTATATCACTTATGTCAAAGACTTGGAAATGTGATTTGTTTATTTCAGGCAATTCCTAAACAATATGAAATTTACAAAGGTGTCTAGCTAGATTTAAAGGCGAATCAAACAGGAATCTCAACGAAGATTTCACGATTTCCGTAAAGGACGCTATTTGCATTACATTATCAAAGCAAGATATTTATATTCAATCAAGACAATGCATTCCCCAGAAAAGATAGTTATTTTACTATCGATCAACTCGATATATTATCTGGAGGTCGTCTTGCCGTTAACATAAACACAGACGATATAAATAATCATGCGTCGCGGAAGTCATACACTGAAGAATCATGCATAGCGAAAATCATGCATCACGGGAAATCATGCATTGCGAAAATCATGCATTGCGAGTGAACAATTATGTACGACGAGAAGATTCCATGCCTCTTCAAAATTTATACATCGCGAGAAGATTTCATACCTCGCTAAAATTTAGACATCGCGAGAAGAATTTATACCTCGCTAGAATTGGTGCATCACGAGAAGAATACATGCCTCGGTGAAAGTCATGCATCGCGAAAGAGCCATGCATTGCGGAAAATCATGCATTGCGTGTCAATAATTATGCACGACGAGAAGATTTCATGCGTCGTCAAAATTTAAACATCGCGAGAAGAATTCATACCTCGTCGAAATTTATGCATCACGAGAAGAGTCCATGCCTCGTTGAAATTTTGCACATCGCGAGAAGATCTCATGCCTCGCTGAAAGTTATGCATCGCGAGAAGAATCATACCTTGAAGGAATTTACGTATCGCGGGAAGATACTCATGCCCTGTAAGAGGACATACACGGATAAAGAAAGAGCAACACTTATCCATTGGCCTCTATTGCCTTCTGTTATTTCTTATAAAAGTAAACATCAAGAATAGCATCAAAAGTAACGACAAAAGAGACATAAACATCGCATCAGCGTCTATCTATTTATTTTAGCATCAAACGAAGAGTACATTGAAGATTTTATTACACAGCACAAGTCATAAGCTTTATTTGCTAGATGTCAGACCGATAGACTTCACGTCGAATATTGAGGAGAACAATGAAGTGTCGACATGGTAAAAAGACATTGTCTCCCATCCTAATTGCATTTTTTAAGCTGACGAATTTTATTTCAGTCTTTGTCGAGAGCATCCGAAAGGTTGAATTCTCCAAAAACCACAGGTGCGGACGACATCAAAAGGATGCAGCACAACGTGGAAATCTTTCTTAGCAGCGAACTGGGAAATAGTCCAAAGAGGAATGTCAAACTCTTAGGATGCGAGCAGAGGAGCGACTTCCACCACAATCGAATCAGCCCCTCGAGGCATGTAGGTCTTTCTTTAGTTCTGTCAGTTTCAGTCTCGCATCAGGAAGTTTCGATTTGCCAGAAGCAAGTTTCCAATCTGAGTGACAATGCGCCAAGAGCTTTGGAAATTATGTCCGTGTAAGCTCTTAATTATGGGTGTGAAGCGCGCCACATTCATGGCTAAGAGGTTACAAGCCTCTTTTTCATACTCGTCTGACTTGTCACTTGTCCAAAACCGAAGGTTATCTAACATAGTAGATTTCCTTTTCCACTGATCGAGTCAAACTAGACACAGCCTGATTCCGAACGTCTAAGGATATGTAGGCGGGTTCAATGTTGAAGCTCGGATGTGTTCCAACATTCGCTCTCGAATTCTATTCTCGAGCATTTCGACACCTTTATAATTCGGTGTCAAGGTGGCTTTTGATTCTTTCAAATCGTGCGGTAAATCAAGCTTATCGAACTACAAGCGACCTGAATTCTCATATAGCCTGAGATATGTAGGAGACCCATTTTCGAGGGTTCGATCAAAATTCCTGAAACTTTTATCAAAAACCTTCTTTTAGAAGGCAAATGGAGTTGGTCAAAATTGGTTCGGTCAATTTCATTTTCCTCGAGTTGCTTGCATCAGCCCAAGTAAAATGAGGGACAATTGTTGACACCCAATTTTTGACCCACGTCGGTATAAATTAATTATCGAGCTTCGTGAGTTTTCTAAATAATTTAAGTTAATTAGTTTTATAAATCTTGTGAAAATTAATATATATATATATATATATATATATATATATATATATATATATATATGATACATTGATTTTATGCTATTTACCATAACTTTAGATAGTATATATATATGTTACATAATTATGTATATAGTTTGTATATTTCATGATTGTTCAAAAAACCCTCTAAGAAGTACACCTAAGTATTTTATTAAACTAGTTCAATCTAAGTTATAATTATACTTTAATCACATTTTGCAATTTTTATAATTATTAGATTAAGAAGCTCGTTAATAAATCGATACGAATTCATTTTTTATTTTAGGTTTGGCCAAACTTGGATATTCATTAAACCAACCCATCCATAAACTTAGCTTGATTAGTTTGGGCCGTTCACACAATCCTCAGCAGCCCACAAACTCCAGCCCATCTTATAATACACAGCCCAACCCAATTCCTCCATTAATTCCTAGCTACCCAATTTACCTACCCAGACCCACTCCATCATCAGCACCAGCAGCCCACTTCAATTTTTTGCCTTACAAATTAATATCCAAGCCCAACCCCTTTAATTTTAATTCAACCAATTTTCCTTTCCCACTTGACCCGGCCCAAACCCAAACCCCATAACCCATATTCCCCTTTTTATCATGCCCCCTCTTCCTCATGCTATATCCAGCAGAAAACAACCCCCCGGTGCGAGAACAAAGTTCCCAGACGCACGACCCCCATGAAAAACCCCCTCAAACGCGATAGAATCCCAGAAACATCCCCGCGTCTCTTCCCCACGCTCTCTCTCCCTCTCTCCTCCTCTCTCACGCGAGCTGTGCAACAGTTTTAGAGCCGTTTCCTTCTGCAATTCGTACGTTCGCGCCAGCCTGGCCACAAGGAAGGCTGCAAACTTTGTCCATGGTGCTGAAATTGCGCCACGCAAGAGCACAAGAACGATAGCTTCGATCCAAGCCGTCCAACAGATTGTTTTTTCAGAGATTTGGCAGCCTTGGGTACAAAACCCAGCTGGAGGGGAGGATTTTGAATTTCGTTTTGAGGGAAATGTCGATTTTCACCCTAGCTTTGTTAGAATTTCCCCCGCCCTCCTACCCCAAGAACCCTAAAAATTGTCCCTCTATATATACTCCCTCCGTTTTCAGAATAGGGGTTGGAAATTTTTAGTTGATATTTCATTGTAAGGGTCTACCGGAGTAAATTTCTTTCTATTTATCATAAAAATATCAAGAAATTTGAGAAAACATCGCAAATACTTTGAAAACGAATGATAGACGGAAGAGTTGCTAGTGTCTCGCGTTTGAATCTAAGTTCTCCACTAGACTTCGTTTCTTCGCCAGGGGTTCGAGTCTTCGTAAGGTTGTGAAATCATTAGCTCCTTGCTGTTGCAGTTTGCCGCTTCCGAAGAGGTAATCCCCTACCTCATATAACTTTCTTGTTTCTTTCGGTTCGAAATGGCTTTTTCTTATGTTTTGACAATTCGTGTGGTGATGACGGTTATGACATTTGAATACGGATGTATGTTACAACCGACTTGTTAGTTTCCTTATAGAATCTATTCGCTGAGCGTTTCTTAAGTTGTTTGTGCTTTGTATGTTTCATGATGCTCTTTTCTTGTTTCATTCACCTCGTCTTAGGTTTGTTAATAAGTGTTAGTTATGGCGTTTGTTCCTCCATGTTCTCTCGATTTCTTTTGTGTTTTCAGCTTGGTATGAATAATGTGCAGTGTTATGATTTTTCTCTCATGACTTAATATGTACGACTGTATCTAGTGTTCATTAATATGATTTCGACTGCTCGGACAGCGCATTTCCAGTTTGGTCTATCTCTTTCTGTTTTCGCTTGCGTTTCCTTTGTTCCTCCTTTAGAAGTTCTCTTACAATGCCTTGACTTGTTGTCCCTTTTGGAGTCATTTGATCACCTTATTTCTTTGGAATTCTTTCATCAAATGTTGATTCTATGTGTACTCTATGCATTAAGCATGATTCATGTGACAGTGGAGGTCGTTTTAGCGTTGCATATTGGTCGTTATAGGCCTTGGTTCTCTTTAATAAGTTTTTTACGTTGCTTGAGTTTGTTATTTGAACTCAAAAAAGAATTTGATTAAGAAATTTGCAGTAGTTTACAGGTGGCCTTGTTATTGTAGGCATTTTGCTTTCTCTTGGATTTTGTTGTTATGACTATGCAATGTTAATTGTATTTTTTACTTTGCTTCCTGATTCTGTTAAGCTTCAAGAATGGTATGACTATGATTTGTAGTCTAGATCACATGCCTTTTGAGTGCTATTTGTTTATTTTTACACATTGTTTGGTTATTTATGTGGGCAAGTAGTCTATGACATTGTTGAATCTTTCTTCCCTTTCTCTATAGCAAAGGAGTATTACATATTGCTTGGTTATTTTACATATTATTTGGTTATTTATGTGGGCAGTCTTTCTTCGTAGTATTGATGCTTTGGATAAATGATAATTCTTCCTTTTTCTTTCCTATTGTTTTCTTTACATGTGACATCGATTCGAGTCCATTTCGGACTCCATTCTCGCATTCCTCCGAGTTAAAAGATCCTTGAGTCAGCCCATTTCCAGTATAGGAGGTATTAAGACCCATTTACAGGTCGAAATCCCGCATTCGAGAGCTGCTGGAAGTGGCGGATTGCAGGCACTTGGCTGCGATTTTTGTTTTGAAGCTGTGTATCTGATTTATACACAATATATACACTGTGATACAGGTTAAAAATCCACAGGAGGCCCGAACTCAAAATCTGAGTTGACGGCAGGGAAATTACACTCCTGAAAAGGAGTTTTCAACTTTCGAAAGCTGAAAAATACGCAAATATATACGTGAATGATATACAATGGATATGCTTAAAAAATATGATTGGCAGGGGAACGTACAGGGACGCTTATTTTAGTTAAATTTTGGGATTAGGCAAATAATGCGGACGTAGGGTGCAGCCCGTATACATTAGTATACATTATTGGGCAACGATGTATACTTTTTAAGTATGTTTTTTAAATGATACAGGTACAAATATGCAGAGTAATGCGGACATACAGAAGGAAAATAACGGAAATTATGTATTAAAACAGGTGCAGGGCTCAAAAGGTCCAAAATAGGTCAAATATATACTGTATACAGTATGTATACATTTGTGTATACCTTTCATGATCTTTTTTCAGGAATGGGCCAGGGCCCTTCATCAATTTTTTAACAGCCCCAAGAGGCCAAAATGTTTTTTTTTGCAGGATTTTTAATTTGTTGAAAGGGCCCAAGTCCACATTTGAATTTAGATAGGATAGGTGGGCTAAAGCCCAATGGAAGGAATTTGGGCAATAAGGCCCAAGTTCAAATTTTTTCTCCTCTTTATTTATTATTTGCTTGAATTAATTAATATGTGGTAGAATTGTAAGAATCTCCTAAAGGGTAGCAAATCTTCACTATTTTTAAATTGACCACTTTATTTGCGTATTTTTGTTTTATTTTATCACCATTTTCTTTAAGTTTCTCCTTTAAATGTTTTTCTTTATTTAGAAGTAATAAGGAAACAAAAAATTTAAAAAATTACAGAATATGTCAAAACGATTTCTTACTAAGTTAAAAATTGAAAATATATATTAAAGTCATTTTAGTTAAATCACCGGTCAACCGCAAGTTAGCGGGCATATCGAGGGCCTAACACCTTCTCGGGATGTACATTGAACTTCGAACCTTTTCAATCGATTTTAATCTTTTTTTTAAATCTTTTGAAATTGTTCTTGGTTTTGTCAAAATCAAGTGGCGACTCCATAATTTTGAAATGTCAATTTTTCTTAAACAATAAGATTAATTGATTTTTCGAAGCCTAGTCAATATTTTTTTCATTTTTAAACCAAATAATAGTAGTAGTATTTTTTTAAATAAAACAAGCTAAACCTTCCACTGTCTCTCATTTTATCTCGCCCAGTTTCTCATATTCTTTCACCTTGCTATTTTCTTCTTTCTCCATTTATGTAAGTGACTCTCTTCTTTTCTTGCTTGTATTTCTTGTGTATTTTTCTTTTTCTTTACTCTTCTTTTCATCTAATTCTTGAGTCACTTTACTTTTGTTCTCTATCTCTTTGTTCTTTCAACCCCACTTTCAAGAGCATTCCTCATAGTAGCCACCCTCAACTCATGGCTTTTCCATGAGTCAAGGTACACAAAACCCAAAGTTGGGTCAGGGCCATAACGAAGGTTGTTTATGCATGAGCCACCCTCAACTTATGCCTTTGGCATAAGCTAAGGTGCACATTTTCAAGGAGGGACCAGGGCCAACACATTGTTCTCAGAAAAGATCAGTTGGGGTGAAAAAGAAAAGTCAAATTTTAAGCTCAGATTATTTGGATCAAAGAAGGATAAATTTCATTTGGTTTCTTTTCTTTAGGCTAGAAATGGGCTATATTGAATAAGGGCCTATGATCATTTCCTAATTGTCTATTACAGCTTACTTTTAGCAGGACTAACGAGGCAAGTTCTAGCTCAGTACCAATAGTGGACTATTTAAATTTCCTCACACTCACTTGACATCTCATCACTATACCAGATTATCAGACCCCTAGTTTGAATTTAAGACTTAGGGTAATGCAATGGTGTAACTCTGTTTCATGCTTAGAGCCATACAATTATCAGTTACTATGCCTAGTCATGCATTTTTTCCAGTTTATCAGGATATCATTTTAGCCATCATGCTTCAGACTTAAACTATGTACAACAGATATAAACATGCCAGTTCAACAGAAAAAGTAATCAGTCATTTGGGGAAAAAGAACACAGGCAAGAAAACCCCAAAAGAGGATAGTGAATTGGGATACTCAGACTTCACCCTAAAACTCACTATCCATTTACCCCACCCCCAAAAAAAAGGCATGCAATTTTCCCCAATGCATTAAAATCTAAATACAAGAGTGGTAGGTGAAGCAAACCTGTGGCGCAAAGCACCGTCGATCAGCAAGATGGTAGGTCCGGTTCCCCGAAACCCACGTCCTCTGCAAGCGGGACACCCTCGGTGGTGTCCTCAGCAACAACTGCACCATCAGTAGTGCCTCCTGCTATCTCAACAGTGCGGGAGCTACACGCCCCAGCCGCTAACTCAGATGCTCTCATTCGGTTCGCCTCCTCCTCAGCAAGGGAGGCTCTCCGCGCAACCTTTATCTCTCGGCGCTCCTTCTTCCTTGCTCGGGCCTCGTCCTCTGCTCGACCCCTACGCCTCTTGGCACTCTCTGGAGTGGGAGGTGGTGGAATTTCTAAAGTAGCAAAAAGGGCTGCCAACACGGTGTCCTTAGCAGGCTCGACAGAAGGGGCCTCAGGCTCCCGCACCCTAGCCTCTAAGATCGTGTCAATGTCTACACGAAGACTGTCGACTGCAGCCTGAAGAGTTGACACATCTACCAAAGAAGCTGGTCGGGCTAGCACTCTCAACTCAAAGGCATCCAGGCGCTGGTTAACCTCAGCGATCTTCTGCTCTGTAAACTACATCATCTTCCTCTGTAGACGCTCTTCGGACTCAGTAATTGAACTCTGCATCCACGTCTAGATATGATGCAAAAGATTGGCAATTTGTGCCTCTAGTTTTTGGACCCTTACAAGCGGGACCAGTGTCGGTAGAGGGGCTGCGCGAGAGGAGCTCGGGCTGTGCTACTACCCGAGATAGACTCGACCGGGGTAGTGTCAGTGGATGCTTGTGTAGCTATGCGGGCCTGGGCTATCATATCAGCAAGATCATCAGCAAGTGGGGGCAGCTCTTGACGGGGCCCTCTACGTGGAGTCAACTCATTGGCTTCGTCTCTGATGAGGCCGACGTCTACACTGCCCTGCAGGGTCTTAAGCTGATCTACGTTCCATATGGGCACACCTGCGGACCTGCAAAGGGCAAAGATCATGCACGAGAAAGGGTAGGTAGTAGTGACCTTGAATGCCCTCTCGTGCATGACTGCCTGGAGAAGCCATGCGGAGTCCACCTCGAATCCGGCTATCATTGCCGCCATCAACACTACTCGATCCCAGGAAACTATGTTATCAGCAGCTGTGGGGTAAAGGCAGTGACGGACAAGCAGCCACAAGAACATTGTTGTGAATGTGAGGTTGGCCTTCTTTATGGCCCCCTTCGGCTCAGTCACCCAATCGACACCCTCTTCATCTACTGACAGGTGCAGGACCATCCACCTTTTGGTGGTTTCTCTTAGTGCTGGCTCGCGCAAGAACTGGCCATCCTTTACTATTTGCCAGGGTAGTCAAACTCGACAGTGATAGGGGTCCAAGTAGAATCTGCACTCTCGCCGTTTAGAAACCGGTGGATGGCTGGCAGGGAAATGTCAACCTTGACACCCCGGACTCGGACCTGCTCCAGTTGGGCCTGTTTAGTGGGGCTGCCCGCCTTTCGATCTGTGATCGAAGAGTCACTACGTAGGATGTGTAGAACTCTCAGGCCATTTCCTCGCTGTATCGTCCCAACGGACGTGCTATCCACTCCAAGCGATGCCTGATAAAGAGGTTGTGGATCTCCGGCATCGTTGGGAGACTCCCTGTAAGTACCCGCCGCTCCAAAGTAAGTGTTCGAGTCGTCACTCCTTTATCAGTCAGGAACATTGCGTCGGAGTAGACTTGAAACTGCCAGTCGACACACCACCAGTTGGGCTGGTCAGTGACTGGAGTGGGGACCTGAGCTGGTGAGCCGGATGTAGAGTATGAACTGTCAACCAATTCAGACGAGGCCGATGCTGCAGCAGTGGCGGGGGCGGGAACCTCAGCAGAGTCAGAGGCTTCCTGAGACCAGGATACTCCCAATGAGCCAGACGCTCCTTCCTCCTTTTTGGCTGACCCAGAGGTTGTGCCGGTCAGTGTGCGCTCCTCATCAGACTAGGAAGCAGTGACTACGCCGGACGCCACCTTTTTGGGTGTGGCTCTGGGAGCACGTGCAGGACAAGAAGGTGTGCAAGTGCCTGGGGGCACATACTCAGGGTCCCGCTTATCATCAGAGCTGATGATCATGCGTGCAGATAGGGCGATAGACTTTGATCACCCGCATGCGTAGCTTCGGTCTAGCTTGGGTGCCATAGTAGATAGTACCTGCAAATGATCAATATTAGTACGAGTAGTGGCAAACAAGACAAGCGAAACCATACGAAATAAAACATTAAAAATGGTATGTCATTGGTGTAGAAGCAGTGACACACGATGAGCCAGGTGACGGCTCGTCGTGACTATGACGGACCGTCGTGAGGTCCGTCATGTTTTATTTAGACTATGTATATATAGAGAACCCTAAAGGAGAGTCTCTTACTAGCATGACAGACCGTCACAGCTACGACGGTCCATCATAGATGTCCGTCGTAGGACACTTGAGAAAAAAAATGTACACTCTTAGGAGAGGGGTCTCTAACCGTTATGACAGTCAGGCAGGACGGACCGTCGTGGGTACGACGGTCCATCACATGTGTCCGTTGAAGGACACTTGAAAAAAAAAATGAGAGACCCTTAGAAACGGGGTCTCTGACAACCAGAACGGTTGTGCAGGACAGACCGTTGTGAAGACGATAGTCCGTCACCTTTGTCTGTTGGGGAAAACTTGGGAAGAAATGAGAGACCCTTAGAAACTTGTTCTCTGACAACCAGAACGGTTGTGCAGGACAGACCGTTGTAAATACGAAGGTCCGTCACAAGTGTCAGTTGGGAACACTTGGGAAAAAAATGAGAGACCCTTAGAAACAGGGTCTTTGTCTAGCATGACGGTTGTGCAGGACGGACCGTCGCGAGTACGATGATCCGTCACATGTGTCCGTTGGGACAGGGGTGCTAGGGCTTTTACAACGGACCCTACTACGGTCCGTCGTAGGTATGACAGTCCGTCATCCGGGTCTCGTTCTGAATGACAGTGACAGAACTAAGGGTACCCTAAGCATCACCGATGAACCCACATTACCCTTGTAGTGTTTTGGACTTACATGTGACTAACCCAACTACCTAGGAAACTAGCAAAGCAAAAGCACCTATGTCTAGGGTGGTAAACATGGCAATTTTGAACATTTGTGACCTAGGTTAGAGAGAATAGTCTAAAGTAAACAACATACGATGAGGAACTAAGCATAATACTAACTAGTAAACAAAAAGGCAAGATAAATGAGTATAAATTTAGAGACACATACCTTAGAAATGGAGAAAAACAAATGCACAAGTACTCGGTGGAAAGGTCGACACTCACAATAGTAGTTTCCACTAGTAGATAACACTTTAGAGCTTTGGAGAATTTTGAGAGGGCAATGATCGGTGGTTGAGAGAGTGTGGAAGTTGAAAAGAGAGGGGAGATGAGAGGAATAATGAAGTAATGGGGTGAAATAAGTGGTTGGGGGTTTAAACGTTCTAATTTTGAAAAAGGGTTCCGCCGGGTCGGGTCGGGTATACCTCATTAATCACGCGATGGTTCCCTGATGATGGTCCTTCGCAGTTGTGACGACCCGTCGTTTGTTCCGTCGCGTGTGTCCTAGTTTCAAAATAACAGAAAAACGTACCAGGTACGACGGATGCATACGACGGTCCGTCGATTTGTCCGACAGTGACTGCTGCAGAGTAATTTTTTGCAGAATTTCCTAGTGATGTGCCTGCAAATTTAAAACCCATTAGTAGAAAAATGCTACCATTACTAAAAAGATGATAAGTATTGGGTTGCCTCCCAACAAGCGCCTTATTTAATGTCGCGGCACAACTGGGGACCCTTGATTACTCAGACTTCATCAAGATGGTATGCCTCTATCAGTTTATTCCCCATGCTTTATGCCCAAAATAGAGTTTTATTCTATCTCTATTCCTCTTAAACCGCACTCCCTCCTTGGATTTTAACTTAACAGATCCATGAGGGAATACTTGGGTAATCTAGTAGGGGCCAGTCCATTTAGACTTGAGCCTTCCCGGAAGACAAGGCACCCTAGAACCGTCTACAAGCACCAAATCCCCAACCATACACTCTTGTTTTGCATTTTTATGTTCAGTCTCCTTCTTCATCTTTTCTTTGTGGGATAAGACAGATACCAATTGGATTTCACCACTCTGCCTCATGGTCCTACAAATGTTGAAGGTCGCTTCTTCATTATTCAACCGAAATGTTATATGTCCCTTCTCCATATCAACTAATGCTCTACCTGTAGCAAGGAATGGCCTCCCAAGAGTAATAGGCACTTCAAAATCGACCTCACAATCAAGAATAACAAAATCAACCGGAACGATGAATGACTCCACTTTTACTAGCATATCATGGAGTATGCCTATAGGCCGTTACACTGTCCGATCAGCTATTAGTAGCCGCATCATAGTGGGTTTTGGATCCCCCAAACCCAACTTCTTATAGATTGAGAGGGGCATGAGATTTTTGCTTGCCCCCAGATCACATAAAGCTTTCGCAAAATGTAATGACCCAACTGTACAAGAAATAGTGAATGCACCAGGATCTTCTTTCTTTTGTACAAGGGATCTTTTACCAATAGCACTAAAATGTTGTAGTCTATCATCATCCTCAAAAGTGACCGATCTTTTCTTGGTGACCAGATCTTTCTTAAATTTTGCATGACCGGGCATTTGTTCTAGAGCTTCTACCAAAGGGACATTGATAGAGAGCTGCTTCAACATTGTTATGATGCGCCGATATTTACCGGCCTCGGTCTTTTTCACTAATCTTTGAGGGAAGGGTGGTGGTGGCCTAGGCATGGGAATTACGTTGATAGGTACTTCTGCATCTTTTCAATTACTTTCCTCTGCTTCACCACTACCCTTTACCACATTATCATTATCCTTTCTCACATTTTACTCAGTATATGACATAGGTGGGTCAATGGTTTGCCTACCACCCCGAGTAGTGATTGCCATACAATGCGCATCATTCTTTGGATTTTGGACAGTGTTGCTAGGAAGAGTGCCCGATTGCCGTGTGTTCACTGTCGCAGATAATTGGGCCACTTGAAATTCGATCTTTTTAATCAAAATTGCATGTGTATCAACTTTTTGCCCAATACTAGCTAAATCACACCTCAACTCTTTAATGTGTTCATCACTAGTGTCGAAACTCCTCATCATTTTGTGCAACATATCCTCAACTCGCGCCATACTATCTCCACCATCCCTAGGAGTAACTTCTCAATTTTGAGGAGGGACATAGGGCCAATTCCTGTCGTTTCTATTAGCATAGTTACCCCTGTTAAAGTTGTTGTCGAGGTTGTAGTTTCCATCTCTGACATAATGACCCTCACGGTTGTAGTTACCATAGTTCTAACCTTGGTTCCCTTGACCTTGGTGCCAATTATCCTGATTTGAGCCTTGGGCGCTTGGTTCAAAACCCTCCGTCTGCTCATTTACTGCATACATGTCCTCCGCATAATAGCACTCATCATTAGGAGGTTGTGGCTTATCCAATTAGTTGACGACATTTATCTTTTCTGCACCCCCTTTGACAAGTTTTAGTACCAACCCAAGCTCAGTTCTCATCTGAGCCATTTCTTCCCGAATCTCATCTGTGACTGGGTTGTGAGTGGACTGCACTGCGAAGGTGTTTCTCTCTGTATCAGACTTCCTATTACTCCAACCTATTTTTTTCCGGGAGATTCTCTCTAATTTTTTGGCGATCTCAGCATAAGGGCATTCTCCATAAGATCCACCTACTATAGTGTCCAACACCACTTTGTTGTTATCATCATGTCCCCGATAGAAGTATTCCTTCAGTGACTCATCATCTATACTGTGATTTGGTACACTTCTCAAGAATGAGGTGAATCTATCCCAAGAACTAATAACCGACTCTCCTAGTAGTGCCACAAAGTTGTTCACTCCGTCTTTGTAGTTTAGTTTCTTGGAGACCAGATAGTAGCGTGCTAAGAAGACATCTCTTAATTGGTTCCAAGTGAAGATTGAGTTGTATGGGAGCTCAGTGAAACATATAGCAGCCTCTCCCATTAGTGAGAGAGGAAACACGATGAGACCTATTACATCTAGAACCAAATAAGGCCTCCCCACACAACTTTTACACATTGCCCTTACCTTAGCTATATGGGCATGTGGATCCTCAAAAGGTAGCCCTGAAAACAATCCTCTGGAAGTGAGCATTTGCATCTGACTACTAATTACCACAAAAGTGTGGCCTGTGGGTAGAGGGGGAAAGACAAGTGGCCAATCTGAGTCTGCTATGTTATCATACCCTCTATAGTATGCTTGGGGCCGTGGAACGGGATTTTGTATCCTCTGTTGATGTTCACCCGGAGCATCCGCTAACATCTTACCATGAACATCAACCGGAGCTGGAATGTTCTGGTTTGGATCCTCATCATTTATTCCCAAGTTTCAATTCATATTGCGCAGTGGACGCTCTAACTCGTAATCGTAGGGAAACAGGGGTTCTCTTCCTCTCTGTGTATTTTGCATACAAGGAGGATAGTTCTGAAAAGAAATCAAAAACAGTAAAACAAAGTAAAATCAAGAAAATATCAACTAAACTATAGTAATAAGTTCAAGTTAATCTAAAAGCTATGATCACCGGCAACGGCGCCAAAATTTGATACGCTCAAACTTACTTCTCAAATAAGAAGTAAAGCAGTCGTGTCAAGTAAATAACCCAACTAGTGAGGTTGGGATCGTTCCAACGAGGAAAATAGTCTAGACTTAACTTCAACCTGTTATTACTATTGTTTTGTCAATGACTTCCTTGGAAAGTAAAAACAATAAAGGGGGGCTTCTATTTCTAAATGAGTGAAAGTAAATAACGAACTTGAAAGAGACACTTAACAGCTTTGAATGTTGGGTTTTAATCAATTAATCAAAGTAACTAGGGTTTACGTGTTTCCCACAGGTTCATAACTTGATAATTCTAACTATAACAATTCTTTCCTAGTCTCTTGCATGCAAAGTGATAAGTTATGTATTTCTAAATCCTTGGTCCGGCATCTAGAAAATCCCACTCCGCACCTTGGTCCGGCTACGTGTGTTGCTACCCTAACCCTTATCCTTACCTCATATTAAGCATCGTATTCGATACTTTACTAAGTTGTTACCCCATACCAATCAATACTAGCCTATTAGATAGTATACACTAAATCTATGTTAATAATTCTTTTCCTATTATCTACCTCCTTGGTCTGGCAAGTAGCATTAAGGCGAGTTCTAACGTTGGCCATCCATTAAAAAGACTTTTAAGCGAAAGAATTATTAATACATACAAGACACTAATCTATAATTGTTATTCTAGTTAGGGTTTATCTCATTATTTGCCTATGATTTCTACAACCCTAGTTATAGAGTTTAGTTACTCATAGCCATAAACACAATATTCAAATATATTAAATACAAATTCATGTACTTACTTCAATGAGAAAGAATAAAATTCAAAGTTTGCTTGATTAATCTCCAAAAATCACTTGCAAGAATCTTAAAATCTAACACTAATACACAAAGTCTAATAATACGGAGTCTAACTATCTGGTGCCTAACAATACAGAGTCTATCCTAAAAAATGAGGTTTTTCGAACTATTTATAAAAAAATAAAAACCTTATTAAACAAGGATTCTAATTGCTAGAAATCTGCCAAAACACGGCTGAATCGACGGACCTCGCGACGGACCGTCATGGACTCTGTCGTCCCATACTTGTGCAATTTCTTCTTCTGCTATCTTCATTCCCCTCGACGGCAAGTATGACAGACCGTCATAGGCACAACGGTCCGTCGAGGGTCTTCGTTCCAAAAATCTTCAACTCTTGGAATATGGGTACTGGGATTACTCCTCTGAACTTCATGACGAACCTGCAGGACGGACCGTCACAAGCTTCGTCATCCCACACTTGGTCAAACTTCGCCATCTTCCTTCAGCAGCTGCACTACGTTGCCACCTACGGACCGTCACAAGCATGACAGACCGTCATAGGCTCCGTAGGTGGTCTCTTCTGCAGTTCTTCACTCAAAATCTCCGCATTCAGCTTTGGACAGATTTCCTGCAAAACAAAGAGAAACTTATATAAAAATTAGCACAAAAAGGTTTTTGGACACGCTAAACTTAAGGAAAAAAATATTAATAATACCGTGAAACCACGATATATCAAATGCCTCGAGCGTGACAAGTTAAGTCCATAGAACAGGAGCGGGCGCATTGATATGTAAGATGGTTGACCTTTCTACTCTAGTTGGCGACAAGAGCTAGTATTATTACGGTCGAAATCTTTTTTGGTAGTTGATTATGAACGGAATATTTAGGGCTAATTATTAAGGAGGTTTTAGTTGGCCCAGTTTTGAAAAGCTATTTTTCTTTTTGAGGCTACCCTCATTGTTCTTAGACTAGAGGTTTGGTCAGAACAACACTATAGATGAAACTAGATTTTTATTAAGGTACTAGTGATAAGTGCAACAAAGCTTAGGTCGAAATTATTAGGGTGCATCTAATAGAGAGTGATATAAGTATTTTTTTTATGTATTTTCCTTTTCCAACAAATTCACTTAATCGCTTTTAGTGACTCACGTGTTTGAACATTATATGCTATCATTGTTATCTTGATTTCCCTTTTATCTTTTGATGTTCTACCTCGACTGGAAGTCCTATTAATATTGATTAAATCAAAATATATCGTATGAAAGTTTCTCTTCTAATCAATGTGATTCTCTTGAAATATATGTGATGGACGTGATACATATGACATACACATGAATTTATTTTCATAAATAATAACAATTATTTTCATAAACGACACATAAGTAGTCTTGAAATTTCCTTATGATGTGAGGAAAACACGTGCTCTGAATGGAATACATGTGAACAATAACTATTTGTTTTTAAACGACACAAAAATTGATATGAAATTATCTATACAAGTCTAAAAAATCATTAGTATAGTCCTCTTCATAAATAATAAGATACACTAGTAATTTTACATCATTTTGCTTAGTCTTCAAAGCATGTTGAGTTTTGTTCATTCAAAATCACCTATAACACAATCATATACAAAGAGCAATCCTATAACATTCACATTTCTTATTTGTTCCAACCCTTGCCTGAACAAAAAAATTAAAAATTTGCATGTATACCTTGACATGGAGAATTTGTATTTTTGCTTTTTCCTTTATCCATACCTCTTTTATATACCTATTCTTCTAGTTTCCATTAAATAACATACTTCATATAGTAATCTATTTCGTTTGTATTGGTCCATATTTTCATTCTTGTATTTTTTTTCTTTTTTCTTTTGTTTTTCGACCTACAACTTTTTATTGAATCTCATACTGCATTAAATGGATCTCTTTTGTTACAAGATTCCATTTTTAAAAGGACATTCATAAAAGACGTGATTGAATGCTATACATGAAGTATCAGATTATAAATTTTTTCCATGTTTGTTCTTCTATGCTTCCTCTATACCAATGACACACTACAACTCTATACCTTATGTCCTTCTAATTTTTTACAAAATGTATTTGTAGTTGTAAATAGGATGTATCTCTCTCTGTCAAAACTTGGGGGATGGATCACTAGATGATGGAGGTACTAGGATTGAAGATATCTGCTGAAACTGTGAGTGATTTCCACCACCAAATTTTGGTGAATGTCTTTATAATTCCTTGTTCTAGTTTGCTTATTGACCTTAACCATTTTCTAAGCTTATCTCCCTCAACATGCCTAGAATGTCATAAGCCTAGAGAGTCAAACTCAGTTTATATAGGTTGTTCTACTTTAAACTAAATTATTTCGTTCCGACGTTCTCAGTTGAATTCCTTTGGATTATATTACTTATTATATTTTGCTTTTGATTGGTTAGAGTTATTCAAGGATGCTTGTGATATGCGAGGTTTAGGGTTATCTTGGGGTTACTTGTGACGCTAGGTCCTGTTTTATGTGTAGGGGCTAGCCTCGAGCATGACAAATTAAGTCGACAACACATCGTGAGTGCACCAGTTTTTTACACGGTTGACCTTTCTACTCTAGTTGGCGACATAGAGCTAGTGTTATTAGAGTCTAAATTTCTTCTTGTAGTTGATTATGAATGGACTATTGAGGCCTCATTGTAAGGGAGGTTTTAGTTGGACCAATTTCAGAAAGCTATTTTTCTTATTGAGGAACCCTCAAATATGCATAGACTAGAAAGATCGGTAAAAATCAACATTATAGACAACTCCATATTTTTATTCATGTACTATTTATTAGAGCAACAAAGCTTAGATCATTCTCAGGGTGCATCCAGCAAAGAGTGATCTGAGTATTTGTTTTTATGTATTTGCCTTTTCCAACAAATTCACTTCATCACTTTTAGTATCTCACGTGTTTGAACATTACATGCTATCATTTTTTTTCTCAATTTTCCTTTATCCATTGAATTTCTACCTCGACCTGTAGTGTTATTAATATTAATTAAATCAAAATATATCTTATACAAGTTTCTCTTCTATTTAATGTGACTCTCTTGAAATAAATGTGATAGATGTTATACATGTGATATAGACATGAATTTATTTTTTCTTAAACAATAATAATTATTATTATTTTCATAAGCGACACATTAGTTGTTTTGAAATTTCCTTTAGATGTGTTACATGTTCTTGATGTAATACATGTGATATTTCACATGAATTTGTTTTTATAATCAACAATAACTATTTTTTTTGTAAACTACACCAACATAGGTTTGAAATTATCCATACAAGTCTAATAAAACAAAAGCATAGTCTTCTTTTATTATTAGAAGAGTTCTGATAAGTGCTGATGAATTTCTGATATATTTTCATATTACTCCTCAAAAAAATGTGAAATAATAATATACACTAGTATTTTATATCATTTTGCTTAGTCTGCAAAGAATGTTGAGTTTTATTCTTTCAAAATTTCCTATACCACAATCATATACAAAGAGAAATTATATAACATTCACATTCTTATTTGTTCCAACTCTTGCCTTAACCAAAAATTAAAAAATTTCAATGTATACCTACATGGGAAATTTCCTTTTTCATTTTTCATTTTTCCTTTACCTCTTTTATATACCTATTCTTCTAGTGTCCACTTAAGACCATATTTCATGTACTAAACAATTTCTTTTGTAATGCTCCATATTTTAATTCTTGTATATTTTTCGTTTTCTTTTGTTTTCCAACAAACAAATTTTATTGCATCTCATATTGCATTAAATTGATCTGTTTTATTAAAGGATGCCATTTTGAAAAGGACATTCTTAAAAGACGTGATTGACTGCTAGACATGAAGTATCAAAATTTAACTCTTTCCATGTTTGTTCTTTTGTGTTTTCTCTTTACCAATGACACACTACAACTCTATAGGATACGTCCCGCTAATTTGTTACAAAATGTATTTCCAATAGTACACAAACTTTGTCTCTCACTCACACACACACATATATACACACACACTCATCCATTATCGATGGTCTTTCAAAAATAACATTTCTACTTCTATACATGAGGTAGTGGTAAAGTGTGTCTACATTCTGCCCTCTCCGGACTGCACTTTTTGGATCACACTACATATATTGTTGTACTTACCTATTTCATAACTCAAATATCTATTTGTTCCTCTATATATTCAATAATTAAATACCTTATTTTTCTTCACTATATACAGGAATATAATTGTATTTACATAATGCATCTTTGTATTTATCATTATAGATTTTTCCATTTTTATATAAACTTTCTCACAAAAATATGTCATCCAAGGGAAGAATCAATAATCATTGAAACAATTTACCACAAATCACCAAACTCGTTCAACAAATTTAAGAAAGTTGTTGTCCATATGCAAGAAGATAATATATCCATCGAAGAGTAGTAGTTCAAGCATGCATGTGAAGTTCGTGTGATACAAGTAGATAATAGCAAAAAGTTTTCTATTGAGGTGATATATTTTCTAAAGTCGTGTTGATAAAATGTTACATCTCTAAACCAAATACTTTGATTTAACTAAATTCTATCTAATTTTTTTAAAATTAATTTCTTAATTGAAGATTGTAAGTTCTCTATAATATCTTCAGCGATGTCACTTTTATATTCATATTGTTTTAGCAAATAAATCATCTCATTGGCAAACTTTTTTTCATTATCTACAATCATTACACAAACTTCTTGAATAATATCATAATGTAGGTGTCCTTGCCATACTAATTCTTACTTTAACGAGATTGTATTTATTTCAAATTTATTGTACGCTATCTGTGTTCGAATCAACATTCTAGCTTCATCCATGTTAGCATTTTTGTATTTTGATACACTAGATAGTTTTGAAATGGTGAACAATTGTACTATATTTTTAAATCTCTTGTACAAGTGGAATTAGATTTGAGTATTGGCTAACTTTCACACTTTGTCTTAAATTAATCTAAGTTGGGGGCGGATTCATCGGTGACCACCTAAAGTTTAAATCATTTTTACATAGATTCCTTAACTAGGATTTTTATATATATTAAACACCTCATATTAGGTTTCGCTATGTAATTTTGATACTTTTCTCTGACTTGGCATTTTCTGTGTATTTCACACATTTTAAGCACGTAAAACTTAAGTTTTGCATTTTGTAATTTTTTTTTCTTCGTCTTCTTCCTTCTCTCTGATTCCCACACTTCCTTCGCCATCCACCACCATATATCCAACCTTCCTTCTCATTTTCATTTTACAATGTAGCACATGATTTTTTTTAAAAAAAAATTATGACATTGATTATAAATGGTATAGATTAATAAAATATTACACAAATATTATTCGACAATATGTATCCTCAATAATTTGAAATCTAATTTTAAAATATTAAAGGCATTTAAGTTATTCTAATAATTTTTGTATAACTCTGTATTTGATACTACAGAAACTTTATTCAAGCCTGTTGTTTCTTCTTCTTCTTTTGCTTCAATTGTGGCACATAAGATATTTCCTCAGTATTCAAATTTTAAATCCTAACTTTTCATTTTATAATGCTTTGCCTTTTTGTTTTCGTTGATCAATAATCTATGGAGATAGTCGAAGAAAAAAATGAAATGGTAGATTTATAGAAACGGGTGGTAAAAGAGATTATTGTATCTAGGTTATGACTTATGAGTAAAAGTTCAAAATAAATGTCAATTTTAATTATTATTATAGTTGTATTTGAATGAAAAGGATTGATATCAATTTGAGACATTCAAATAAGGGGTTTTGATATTCTTTGTAGTTGAGTTTTGAGTTTTTCATCTGGAGGATCAAGGGTTAATTTTGATGAGCCAGGGATTGGCTGCCTTTCATCTCCATTGGAGTAGCAAGGGACAAATGTCTATTAGTTTCTAAATGGTTATATTTGTTCGAAGATATTTCTTGTAGTATGATTAAATTGGTTCATATCTAGTAGAATTTCAAGAAAAGGGTAGTGGTGGTGATAATGTCAAATTTGATTAAGATTCGTATGTTGTAGTATAGATGGAGACGGCAAGAAGAGAGAGGTTTTGAAATTTATATTTTTAATTATTAAAGTTTAATTTTATAATTTATTAACTAAATAGTTTTAAAAATATTTTTAATACCTAATACATCTTTTCATAGATATGTATGATATATTGTCCATGTGTCTTCATTTTATTCAGTACTTAGACACATCATTGGCGAGTGTGTTACATTCTCCGAAATGTTATTGTTGATCTGAGATGCGCCTAGTTGAGGTGTCTAAATGAAAGTTGGTGCAAACTTTATATAGCCACCGATGGTTTTGTCCAAAGTTGGGTTTCTACCACCTTCCCTTAGTTCTTTAATATTTTACTGTGTGTTGTGTTAAATGGATGGTAATATTACCTATAAAAGGTTTAAGGTAGGTGTCATGATGACCTTACTTTTTGGAAAATTAAGTAAATGAAGGTTTTGTAGAATGACAAAGTAAAAATCTAATGCATGGAAGTGGTTGTCTCAACACGATCTTACATAATCTAGTACAAATAGGACTAGGAGCCGAAAAATATGCAGGCATTGTGGAACTCTGAATCACACAAGGAAAAGGAACCACTATAACTTTAGTGAATTTGATACAAAGAAGTAAAGGTTGATATGTGTGTGTGTGTGTGTGTGTGTGTGTGTGTGTGTGTGTGTGTGTGTGTGTGTCTATGTATGTGTATGTATGTGTGTGTGTGTGTGTGTCTCTCTCTCTGTGTGTAAGGTTCTTCAAAAAGAAACTTGTGCACTAATCTTAGAGAGATACGAGTAGAAAATTATCTTACTGTGAAAAATCTATTACTGAAGATTTGTTGAAGTACCTAAAAGAATTTAATTTGAGTAGTTTTTTAGGTTGTTGTAATTTATTAGTTGTGAATTCTAGTTAAGTTTGAACTTCGAGTCGGAGCCACTTGAAGATTCTGGAGAATATAAACATGGGATTTGTGTTCTTAGACTATGAATTAGAGTTTATAAATCCTTAGGTTACATTAGTTTGCAATATTGTCTAGTTGTAAGTGTTATTAATAAAGGTTTGAAATTGAAATTGGTTGGCAATGACAAACGTGCTTACTTTGAATTACTAAACATTCTATGATCAGATAGCTTATACTCGAGACCTGGGATCAAGAGCAACCCCAAGCGAACCCTGATGTGGCATATCATAAGCATACTAAAACAACATAACAAAATATACTATGTAGATTCTTAAAATATGATATAATTGAGAGATTAGAAATATCAAATATCCAATACAGGTATGATTATATAAAATATGCTAAGAGTTCGACAATTCTGAAAGAGTCACTTCAAACTAAAGTTGAATCTAATACTATGTCTGAAAAATGTTTTACTGACTAGAGTTGTTGGGATATGCCCCAACTAAGTCTAGCAAAAATTAAAACCAAAATTAATAGACATATATTGAAGACATACTATTGTCCTCAATGAATTATTACTCACCACTAAAGTTATTGAGTATGGATCAAAAATAAATCTAAGCGCATTCTGAAAATCGGGGTCAAATGCACAGGACTCTGACTGTTTTAGCTACTATTAACGGATATAAAACCACATGACCTAAATACGGATTCTGATGCAAACTCTATTGAGAGAACCCAATATACCTTGCCAAGGGTATAAAAGCATGACTGGTGTAATCACTAAATTTGATGCCCACTATGGGGACTTACACTCCTAAGGGGTATGTAGTTCTAGGACAATAAGGATACACACAACCTTGTCCAACTTGGGTTAAGCCTACTGCAAAGTTGAAATGTATATGATACAACTTAACTGAAATACAAGATAGCTGAATTTTGTAACATAGATATTTGAGAATGCAACATTTAGGAACTGACAATGTAAGATTCGATAACTGGAGCATTTTTATTTGTTTTACTTACTTGGCAAGTGTAGATTATGAACTAAGAGAATCTACACTACTGGGTTATGTGTTTCATGCAAGGAATTAAGCAACAATTTCACGGAAGCATGGTAACTCAATTAAGAATACTATAAAAACTACATAACCAATATCTAAGGTTTTAAAAATCCTAGGTGTAAGTAAGATATAGAGATCAAGAATTTGACTGAATTCTAAAAACATAGTGAATGAAAGGAACCCACAAATGAAACCCAACATACATGTTGAAAAATTTTACGGGGAATTCCTTCGGTTTGGTGTGTGGAACTGGAAAAAAACCTATTGTGTGATCCTGAGAATACTATCGCCCTTTTCTTCTCTTTTTTCTGTAGGTTTAATTAATTTTAGTAAATGAATCGCTAAGGGTAATCTGACTAGAATGCTAGGCTAAAACTGAACAAAATGACATTTTTTAGGGATACAATATTTAGGAAAAAATCCAACTACCCCTAAACTAAAATTCAATTGCATGACTGATAGACCTGACCAATGAACCGTAGGTCGACAGACGGTCCGTCCTCTCAATTCATCCTATATCTTAAGAGAGGGGGAACTTTGAACTTGATAAACGGACCATGGTCCCAGCTATGGTCCATAGTCCTGGTTTTAAGATTTTTTCTGGGAATTCCAGGTGGAAAACTGACGAGCCACACCTATGGTACATGGTCCCATCTACGGTCAATAGGTGGCCTGTGTCGATGGCTGCAGCAGACCAATTTTCTGTAGATTTCTGGTGAGTTGATACCTGCACATTGAACACCCATGAAGCTAATCTTTTTTGTATTTTCTAGACATTTTTTGGACATGGACCCTAATATATGCTCTAGCCAACACTAGTAATAAAAAAGAAAAGAGCGGTCAGACGGAACATTAAATAAATAAAAGCAAAAATAATGCAACTATGCCTAGAAAATGATAAAAACCCTATAGTTGGCTAGAGGATACATATTGGTTTGCTTCCCAATCAATGCTTGATTTAACGTCACGGCACGACGGAGGGTTCTTGACTAATCAGACTTCATCTAGATGGTATTCTTCGATCATTTCCTTTGTCGTTTAAGCATGCCTTAGATATTTTGATTCACTACCCGTTCACCTCTAACCTCACACCCTCCTTGTTTTCACACTCAACCGCACCATGAGGAAATAGTTGGGTTATCAAATAGGGACCAGTCCATTTGGACTTGAGTTTAACCGGAAACAAACGCAACCTAGAATTGAACAAAAACACCAAATTCCCGACCAAAAAATTGCGCTTCTCAATCTTTTGATCGTGGTACTTCTTCATCTTTTCTTTGTAGAGGGCTGAACTTTCATATGCCTTCAAGCAAAATTCATCAAGCTCATTCAACCAGTTTAACCTCTGTTCTGTAGCCTAATTCCAATCCATTTTAAACTTCTTCATTACCCACATGGTCTTATGCTCTGATTCAATCGGTAAGTGAAAAGTAATTCATATACATCTTTGTATGGGGACATACCTATGGGAGTCTTGTAAGCTATCCAGTAGGCCCAAAGAGCATCATCAAGCCTCCTTGACCAATCCGTTCTACTAGCATTCACCGTTTGTGCCAAAATTTGCTTAATCTCCCTGTTTGACACTTCAACTTTCCCACTAGTTTGAGGATGGTAAGGAGTGGACACATTTTGGAGAACCCCATATTTTTCCAATAATCCCTTAAACAACTTGTTGCAAATGTGAGATCCCCCATCACTAAAAATATCCCTTGGATGCCAAATCTGGAAAATGTATTCTTTTTTCAAGAACGCGCTAACACTCTTCTCATTATTATTCGCGAGTGTAATAGCTTCCACCCATTTAGACACATAATAGACTACCACACGAATGTAATTCATCCAATAAGAACTCACAAAAGGGACCATAAAGTCTATGCCCTACACATCAAACAAATTAATCACCATAATGGGATTTAGAGGGAGATCTTGCTTTCGCGAAATGACACCATCTCTTTGGCATCTATCACATGCCTTAACGAACTCATGATTATCTTGGTGGATGGTTGGCCAATAGTAGCCACATTGAAAGATCTTGTGAGAAGTTCGAATACCACTATGATGCCTACCTACAGGCGAAGAATTACATGCCTCCAAAATACTTATATCTCAACATCCGGCACACAACGCCAAATAATCCCATCAGCACAACTCCTATATATGTATGGCTCATCCCAAAAGAATTTTTGCACATTATGCATTAAATTTTTCCTTTGATGAAAGGACAAGTCCGGTGGGACGATATCACTAGCCAGATAATTTGTGAAATTTGTGAACCATGGAATCAAGTCTGGGGAGGCAGCCATGACATGCTCATCAGTGAAAGTATCATCAATCTCAACCTTTTCACCCAACTCTATCATTTCTTCATGTTCTAATCGTGACAAGTGATCAGCAACTTGATTTTCAGTCCCTTTTCTATTTTTTACTTCAAAGTCAAATTCGTTCAATAATAATACCCAACGAATCAACCTCGGTTTCGCATCCTTCTTTACCATGAAATATCTCAAAGTAGAATAATCAGTATGCACTATAACTTCAGTAACGGTGTAATTCTTTGGGTCTTAATTAAGGGATTTACTAGAATAGTAAATAGGATGAAGGATTTTGTCCCTTCTTTGTCCCAATACCACACAAAGATTAACCCCACTTGCATCACCCATCACTTCGAAAGGCTTGCTCCAATTCGGAGAAATGATGATAGGTGCAGACACCAATTTTTCCTTTAACTCACCAAATGCCTTAAGACCAGATTCATCAAAATGAAACTTACACTCTTTCTCAAGTAAACTTTTGAAAAATTCTCTATGAACCTCGGGTAAAAGCCTGCATGCCCAATAAAATATCTCACACCTTTTACAGAGATAGGTGGAGGAAATCACACTATCACCTCAAATTTAGATCAATCAACCTCTATACCCTTCTTTGAAATGCGATGACCCAATACAATACCTTCTTTCACCATGAAGTGGCTTTTTTCCCAATTTGACACAAGGTTGCAATCTTCACACCTCTTAAGAACCTCAAACAAATGACTCAAACACCGCTCAAAGGAGTCACGAACCACTAAAAATCATCCATAAATACCTCAATAATGTAATACACCATATCGGAGAATATTGACATCATACATCTCTGAAATGTGGTTGGTGCATTGCATAACCCAAACGGCATCCTCTTGAACGCGAAGGTTCCATAAGTACAAGTAAAGGTTGTTTTCTCTTGATCTTCTGGTGAGATAGAAATCTGATTATAACCCGAATAGCCATCAAGAAAATAATACCACCTTTTTCGTGCAAGTCTATCTAACATCTAATCCATAAAGGGCATCGGAAAGTGGTCCTTTTAGTTCCATGCATTTAATTTACAGTAATCCATACATACCCTTAATCAAGTCACAGGCCTCATCAGAACAAGCTCCTTTTTTCTCATTAGATACCACAGTCATTCCTCCTTTCTTAGGTACACACTAAAAAGGGCATACCCAACTACCACATCACTCATAGGTGGATTTACACATCTCTGGTGCTCAATACTTTGGTTATGATTGGGCATGAGTGAAATTTTATGTGAGAAAATCATGGGAGAGATCCCAAAAATGTCCGCAATAGTCTTTTGAACCTTTTTAACACCTCCACCAATCTCTCAACCTGATGCACATTAAAATCTGATGCAATTATTACTTGAAAAGTGTCACATTTTCCTAAGAATACATACCTCAGATGAGGTGGTAGAGCCTTAAGTTCTACCTTTGGAGCCTCCTCTATAGATGGTTTTGCGGGTGGAGACTCACGATTCTTCATATCTAACTCAAACTTCTTTGGTTTAAATCGAACATCACCTCGATCAAGTGCCGCAACCAATGACCCATACTCTTTAATACAATCACTATCAAAATTCATGATCACTGCAGCTAGTGATTCTACACCCAGGTGCTCTTCTGTTTGTACCTCATATGACTTTTCAACCCTGTAAGATATAGCAAATACCGATCAGATCTAACCACTCTACCTCATGGACCTATAAATTTTGAAAATCACTTCTTCATTGTTCAATCGATATTTCATTTGCCCTTTTTCCATTTCAACTAAGGCTCTACTTGTAGCAAGGAATGACCTCCCAAGAATAATGGGCACCTCAAAATCAATCTCATAATCTAGAATTACAAGGCCTAAAATTTGAATGACTCCACCTTTACTATCACATTGTAGAGTATCCCAATAGGCCTCTTCACTGTTCGATCGACCATCAATAGCCGCATCGCAGTAAGATTTGGGTCACCCAAACCCAACTTCTTTTAAATAGACATAGGCATGAGATTTATGCTTTCCCCAAAGTAACATAATGCTTTTGCAAAGTGTAATAACCGGATTGTACATGGAATAGTGAAGGCACCCAGATCTTCTTTCTTTTGCACTAGAGACCTCGTAGTAATACTACTACAATGATGTATTCTATCATCATCCTCAAGAACTGATAGATCTTTTCTTAGTAACCATATTCTTTATGAACTTGGCATAACCGGGCATTTGTTCAATAGCTTTGACCAAAGGGATATTGATGGAAAGTTGTTTCAACATAGTAATAAAACGCCTATATTTACCAACCTTAGTCTTTTTCACTAACCTCTGTGGAAATGGAGGTGGTGGTCTAGGCATGGGGTTCACCTTTTGCGGTACCTAAACTTCTTTCACTGTTTTGCCTCCCAATTAGTACTAAACTCCACTACCTTATCATCACCTCTTATCACATTTTCCACACTAGACAACATTGGCGGCTCAATGGTTTGCTTACCACCTCGAGTTGTGATTGCCATAGAATGTCCGTAATTTTTTTTTATTCTTGACAGTGTTTTTAGGAAGAGTACCCAGTTGGCGTGGGTCATAGTCGAAACAATTGGGCCATTTGAAACTCAAGATGCTTTATCGAGATTGCATGTGCATCAACTTTTTTCCCAATACTCGCTAATTCGCTCCTCAACTCTTTAGTGTTCTTATCACTAGCATCGAACCTCCTCATCATTTTCTGCAACATATCCGCAACTCACACCATACTACCTTCACCATCCCTAGGAGCAACTTCACAATTTTAAGGTGGAACATAGGGCCCACTTCTTTTATTTCTATTACAATAGTTACCTCCGTTGAAATTATTGTCGCGGTTTTAATTCCCATATAGGATATAATGACCCTCTCGGTTGTAATTATCATAGTTCCATCCTATGTTTCCTTGACCTTAGCACCCATTTTCCTGATTGGAGCCTTAGGTGTTTTGTCGGGAACGTCCCGTCGAATCATTTACCATATAAGACTCGTCCTCATAGTAATACTCATCAATTGGAGGTCGTGGTTTAGACAAGCAGTTCACCACATTTACCTTTTTTGCACCCTAGTGACATGTTTCAACACCAACACCTTATTTGAGCCATTTCCTCACGAATCTTATATGTGTATGGGTTGTGTCCGGATTGTACTTCAAAAGTGTTTCTCCCTGTATCTGCCTTCCTAGTGCTCCAAGCTTTATTATTTTAGGAGATTTTCTCCAACTTCTAAGGAATCTCAGCATAAGGACACTCTCAATAATAACCATCTGCTATCGTATCCAGTACTGCTTTAGTATTATAATCATGTCCCCAGTAGTAGAATTTTTTCAATGACTCATCATCGATGCGGTGAATGGGGACACTTCTTAAGAACGAGGTTAACATATCCCATGAATTACTGATTGATTCTCCCGGTAGTGCCACAAAGTTGTTCACCCTATATTTGTGGTTTAGCTTCTTAAACACAGGGTAGTAACGTGCTAAGAACACATTCCTTAGTTGATTCCAAGTGTTGATTGAGTTATAGGGGAGTTCGATAAACCATATAGCGGCCTTTCCCGTCAGTGAGAGAGGAAACACTCTTAATCCAATTACGTCCATATTCAAATAAGGCCTCCCTACACAACTCTTACACAACGACCTCACCTTGGCGATGTGAGCATGTGGATCCTAAAAAGGTATCCTAGAAAACAAACCTCTTGCGGTGAGCATTTGCATCAGACTACTAATTACCACGAATGTATGACCATGTGGTAGGGGAGGCAATAAAAGGTTCCCGTTAGAGTTAGTAATATTATGATATCCCTTATATTTCTCTTGAGGGCGTGGAGCCGGAGGTTGCCTCCGTATTTCACCTTCCCCACGGTTTTCAAGTAATAGTTGATCATGAGCATCAGCCGGTGGTGGAAGTTTCGGGTTGTGATCTTCATCCAGAATACCCAAATTTCAATTCATTCTATGTAGTGTACGCTCTAGTTCGGGGTTGGCTCAGAGTATGGGTTCTCCTCTACTCCGCGTACTTGGCATACACAGAAGTAAGATATGCAAGAGACAAAAACAAAAAGAAAAAGAAAAATCAGGAAAATGTTGAGTAAACTTTGGTAATAAGCTTAAAGTTAATCTAAAATCCACTTTTCCTGGCAGCGGTGCTAAAATTTGATACACTCAAATTTATTTCTCGAAAAAAAGATAAGCGATCGTATCAAGTAAAGAACCCAACTATGAGGTTGGGGTCGATCCCACAAGGAAAATGATTTAGACTTAACTTTAACCTATTATTACTCTTATTGAGTCAGTCCTTTACAAGTAACAAGTAACAAAAAGGGGGGTTTTAAACAATAACTGTGATTATCTATTCCTAAGTAAACAAGTAACTAGTTCAAAGATTTGAGTTTTATCTAGTTATGAGAGCAACTAGGGCTTAAGTGTTCCCCACAGGTTCATAACGCGTAAATTCTAATTATAAAAATTCCTTCCTAGTATCTTGCATGCAGAGTGATAAGTTACGTATCCCTAATTCGTTGGTCCGAAAACTAAGAAATTTCACTCCACACCTTGGTCCATCTACGTGTGTATGCTTTATTACACCTTACCTTTACCACATATTAAGCATCACAGTTGATATTTTGCTTAGTAGTTGCTTTGCACAAACCGACACTAGTCTATTACATAGTGTATGTTAAATCTACATTGATAATTCTTTACTTATTATCTACCTCCTTGGTCCAGCAAGTAGCAACAAGGCAAAATCTAATGCGTGCACTCGTTAAAAAAACTTCCAAACGAAAGAATTATCAATACATACAAGACACTATTTGAGAATGGTTATTTTATCTAGGTTTTACCTTGTTATTTATCCATGGTTCCTACAACCGTAGTTGTGAAATTTTGTTACCCATGTTAATATTCACACAATTCATATTAATAACATCAGAATTCATGCAGTTACATTGATGTGATTGAACAAAATCCAGAAAATTACTTGAATTAATAAAAAACTTACAACAAACTATTCCGGAAAATAATGTAATTTTCACAAAATACCAAAACTAAACACTTAGAACAATAAAACTAGAAAATATCCAAGAGTCTAACCCTAAAAACGAGGTTCTTACAAGTGTTTATAATAATAGAGTCCTACCAAAAGAGGAATATCTATTTATAGAAAATCTGCCCAAAAACGTGTCTGAATCAACGAATGGAGCGACGTACCATCGAGGTCACGATGGACCATCGAGGCCCTCCATCGTTCCATACATAACTTCTTTTTCTGTTGATTTCTTCACCAACTTTCTACTACCATCGACGGGCATGGATGACGGTCTGTTGCATGCACGACGGTCCGTTGATGGCTTCCGTTCTTCAATACTTAGAATCTTTTGAAGATGGGTACTGGGGCTACTTTCTGTTAACATGACGGATGTGCAGGATGGTCCATCATGACTATGACGGTCCATTGAGAGCCTCTATAGCCCCATACTTGGTCAAAATTCCCCAACTTTAGCAGAATTTTTTTTCATAGGACGGTGGCCTCATAGATACCTTTCGATGGCTACGTAAGTCGTCACTTCTGCAATATTCAGCATAATTCTCCCACGTTCTCCTTCTTGACAGATTTCCTGCAAACAAAGAGAAAACTACATTAAAGTCAATACAAAAAGGCCTTAGACACACATTAATCTTAAGGAAAAAGCATTGACAGTACCGTGAAACCACGGTACATCAACCTCCGATGATGAAGATTAATGTTTTTTTGGTGAACAAATACTAGAGATTTTTATGATCTATGAGCACATCCACGTGAATACCATATAAGTAATATCTCCAAATATTTAGGGTAAGTAATACGTCTACAAGCTCAAGGTAATGTGTAGAGTAGTTATTCTCATGTACCTTAAGCTTTCTACAAGCATAAGTTATGACTTTACCTCGATGCATCAATACATAACCTAGGCCGACCCTGGATGCATCACAAAAAATCACATAACTATCTGAATCATCTGGTAGGGTAAAGAACAAAGCTGTAGTCAACCTAGTTTTTAATTTTGAGAAGATTTTCTCACACTCATATAACCAGACTACAGTCTTTAATTTTGAGAAGATTTTCTCACAATCATATAACCACTGAAACTTGGCCTTTTTGAGTTAACTTCATCAAAGAGGAATCTATGGATGAAAATCCTTCCATTAATCTTATGTACTAACCATCCAAACCCAAGAAACTTCTAATATCTATTGAAGAGGTGGGCTTGGTTCATTTCTTCACTACCATTATTTTCTAAGAATCCATTCAGATTACTTTGCAAAATACCAGATGACCAAGGAAAGTGAATTAATGTAAACCAAATTCACATTTTCTAAACTTAGTAAATAATTGACGATCCTTTATGGTTTGGAGAACAACTCTCAGATGAGTTGCATGCTCCTCCTCATTCCTAGTGTAAATGTTGATATCATAATAAAGAGGTTTCAGTGTTTGAATACTTAAACCGAATGAGATGATAGATATACCCTTTAGAGCTTATATCTTTGGTCTTAAGGTAAGAGATAAGACGACCTATAAGCACTGAGCTACTACCCTTCCATCCTAAGGCTGGATCATTTGAAAACTGAATCCAAATGATCCTAAATCTACAATCGACTAATGCATAGCAGGAACGTAAAGAATACATGACTAGATTAATATAAAAATCTACCATTTCTAAATCAACAAGATCTTGTGAGGTGACTTTCTTATAAAATTTCACATGGAATATTTTGTATACCACTCTAGTTATAATTGGGTAAGCGATTCTAGTAGAGATTTCCTTCCATCCATTCTAAAAGAGTTTTGGATTGACATGAATGATTACTACTATTTAAAACGTTATAAACGAGATAGTATCCCCTGGATAAATGCATAAACATCTAAATAAAAGACGCATAACGTACCAGCGACCATATCATGAGAATCTTCCTGGTCCCACAAAGCCTGAAGAGCATACAACTTGTTCTATCATTGAGCACCACATGTACTAGATGAAGCATCCTGCTGAGTTGGAAGAACTGTTGTTGTTGTTGGAGTTGTACACTGATCCCTATTGTTGTTACCTCCTTTCCCCTGCCTAGCATAAGGTCAATGTTTCTTACCAGACTGACCACGCTCAAGGCATCCTTCCTTTCCTAAATGAAAAACGCGTGGATGGTTCTTTCCACACATTGGTAAGTCCTATTAATTGGATTACTCCTCTAAGACTTCAATATCAATGCCCTACCCTTCTAATCCTGCCAAAACCTGAGGGGTGGAGCACTAGCTGATGAAGGTGCTCGGGAAGAACAAATAAAAAAATTCTCCAGTAAAACGCCTTCCAAGTCACAGGAGCTACAGTTGCACTCCTGTTGTCTTTCAAATATGTAAACCATATTTCAGAAATATACTTAAACTTGTAGGATGCCAGCTCTACCCTATCACTAACAGTCACTTGCATCACTCCAAAAAATTTCTTGACCTCATCAATGAATTTCTAGGGGTCCTTAACAACAATCAACGCTAAAAAAATCAAGGACATACATCCTAACAAAATCTCAAACTCTATTTATAGTTGACCAACATTGGTATTAGTAGGAAATATGACCTACTGATTGTTCTTGTTGGATACACTTTAAGACAAAATCTTAATCGCATTCCTAGGTTCTACATTCGTAATCTCATGGTTCGAAACTGAACGAATTCATTATGTTTGGGGGCATTAGTATTACTACATATAAAGACGAACTAGGAAGGAGATCATACCATACCCATACATGAAAAGAATTCCATAAAATTAAGTTTTTTTCTAAAGACTTTGTAGTCTTCTTCTAATTAGATGTGGTTCACTTCACACCCATAAAAGAGACTATACTTCGTGCGACGTTCAAGCAACCTAAGACTCTTGATCTTATGTTACAAAAATTTTCATGCACCGAGGATACCTCGTTGACGTAAATACATGATCTAGTATCACGAGTGACCCCAAGCTAACCTTAAGCTAGCATATCATAAGTATAGTCAAAGAACTGATTAAAAGATACTATGTGGAAGCCTAAACCATGATATATTTGAAATATAGGGAATAGCCAATACTTGTCTTAATATATAAAATATACTAAAAGTTCAACAATACTGAAAGAGTCACTCAAAACTAAAGTTGAATCTAATACTTTTTTGAAAAAGCCTCTATTGACTAGAGTTGTTGGGACATGCCCCAACTAACTCTAGCAAAATCTGACATTGAAATCAAAATACTGTAATAAAAAATGTCTCTAGTCCTAAAAGAATTAGGACTCACCATTGATGTCGTGGAGTATGGATGGGGAACCGATATATGCGTGATCTGAATGCTGAGAACCCGAACCTACGTCATGAAAGGGTGTAGAGCATAGTATGTGTTAGTACTTGGAATATATTGAGAATAAAGGATATCAAATGTAACTAAACAAATATGAAAGTTCAATAAAGCATAACTGAGCAATGACATAATCTACACAAAATGTAAATATTAAAATATTCATAAATGAACTAATCTGAATGTAATGACCTAGTATTGATCATCCACATGACATGGAAACACTTAATACTGAAATATAAGTGAAAACTTTTTCAAATGCACTAGAGTATGACTATGGGAGGTATTGTTAACAAACATAAAATCACGTGAGCAAAATGCGAAGTCTGATGTATACACCCATCGAGAGGACCCAATATACCTTGCCACGGGTATAATACAAGACAGGCATGATCACTAAATTTGATGCCCACTGAGGGGACTTATACTCATATGGGGAAAGTACTTCTCGGACTTTAAGGGTATCCTAATCCCTAGTCCAACTCGATGTTAACAGTATTCCGAACTCAAAATCTATATAAAAAAATTAATTGAAATACTTGATACCTCAATGTTCTGAGATGAAAATATGATGAGAGTTCAATATTTAGGAACTTACAATGTAACATTTGAAAACTGGAGCATGTTTATCGATTTAAATGACCTAGCAAGAGTAATCAATGAACTAATAGAATCTACACAACTAGGGTTCTATGTTTCATGCAAGGAACTAAGCAAAAATCTTGATCACAAATTGATTATTCGATTAAGAATACAGTAACACTTAAATCACAAGCAATATCTAAAGTTTTAGAAACCCTATGTCTAAACAAGATAGGTAGAATCAAGAATTTGACTCAATTGACTTAGTGGACGAAAAGAACTCACTAGTGAAATACCACATACCTAGTGACAAAATCTAGGGATAAACTCTTCGATCTAAAAGCTGGAACAGAAGAAAAACTGATTCGTGTTTTTTAGAAAAATGGTGCCTCTTTTTTCTATCTTTACTCAAAGTTTGAAGAATTTTGATGAATGATTCGCGTAGGGGAAAGTATGACTAGAATAATATACTTAAACTGACAAAATCAATGTAGTTTAGGGATAAAATAATTATAAAAAGTTCCAACTACCCTTAAAATAAAAGTCAATTTAACGAACGACGGGCATGTCCAATAGACTGTAGGTCAACTGGCGATCCGTCGTGTCAATTCGTTATCTGACTTTAGAGAGGGGGAACTGGGACCTTGAATCATTGACCGTTCTCCCACCTATGGTCCATAGTACCTCCGTTGGTCAAGATTATTTTGGGAATTCTTGGTGGACAACCTACGTCCACACCTACTGCCTCTAGACCTACCTACGGTCTATAGGTGGCCTTCATCGGTGGCATCAATAAGTTTTGAGAAGTCTAGATTTTTTCGATTATCAAATCTGGGATATTAATACAAGGATAGAAGACTCTATTTAAGGTGAAGACTATGAACTATGGATGAGAATCACCGATGAAATTTTCATGCTTACAATCACGGATAACAAAGGAAAGGACGTTCCTGAACCAAAGGATCAATATGGAGATGTTGACTACATAATGCTAGGAAATTATGCCTAGGCTAAATTCATTCTCGTATTTAGACTCGGACCTGACGAGTTCAACAGCATCTATGGATGTACCATAACTACTCAAATATGGGATACACTTATGAACGTACATGAAGGTACTAGTCAAGTTCAAATGTTTAGAATCGCTATACTTTGCACTAAAATGAGTCCCACAAGACGAAGAATGGAGAATCACTGAAGTACATCATCACTAGATTCACCATAGTGGTAAAAAAATTAATATCCTTGGGAAAAATATACACTACAAAGGAACGTGCAGATAATATTCTTCGAACTATGCCTAAATCATGGGAATTCTTAAATCATAGAAAATCAAAGTTAGTGTAGTAAGAGAGTCCAAATACTTAACAAATATGAACCTAGTTGAGCTTGTAGGTAGGGAATCTAAGACAATTTAGATGAATGCTGAAAGTGCCAAAAGAAGTGAAGGAAAATAAAGATAAGAGTCTTTCTCTCAAGGCAAGGAATGAGCAAAATGAATCTGATATTGATGATGAAGATATTGCCTTGATAAGTAGAAATTTCAATAAAGGTATGAACTATTGAAAGAAATTTTCTCCTACCAAGGAGAAAATCACAAAAAAGGCCAGAAAATGGATGTCAAGTTAAGCATTGTCCTATGCGTGAAACTGAGTGGAAAATAAAGGGGTTGAAAAGAAGAAGGAGAACCAACAAAAAAAAGGAAAAGTTTTTTTTAAAATTAAAAATAATCAAGCTACATAAGTTTGCTGGGAACAGGTTCAGACAACTATAAGGAACATGACGATATTGCACTAATGGCCGTAAAGGATTCAAAAGCAGAATTTGATTCTAACACTAAGGAAGAGAAGGTCAATATGTATGATGTCAAAGATAAGTTTAAACTATATTTGAACAAAATGACAGAATATGGCAAAAAACACCCCTAGACTATAAGAAAATATTTATAAAAAACCCTTCATCAATCTTTTGGTCTAAAATATATTTCTATTCACTTTTTTTATCACTTATACAATTGAAACTAACAACTCTCATTATTCTTTATTTTTTAAAAAATATTTATTATATTTCATCCTCCTAGTGGATAATATGAAGACCCTACCTCTATTAGATTATTTTCCATTATTTAACCAAATCAAAGCAATATACATCTTGAAGACCCCAATTTTTTAATTAAAAAGATCTTGTAGTTTTTTTTATTTATTGTAGTTTCTTATTATTAATTTATTTTTGGTCCCACTCGTCTTCATTTATTTCTCTCCATTTCCTCAAATTTTTTACCTAGATTGAAGATTCTTAATAAAAGAAAAAATTAACGGCTAAGATTTGATTAATTAATTAAAGATTCTAAACTTTATATGGATAATTAATATTTTATAAACAAATTTATTATGTCATAATTATAACAATATACTATCTTATCCATAAATACATTACACAATTTTACTCTCTATTTTACTAGTGTACTTTTCCCTACGGCTACGATCATCCAGATGCTTTTGTTTCCTTTTCTTTTTAATTGTTTGTGGTACTTTTTTTTGAAATGTAATTATCACATACAAAAAAATTAATTTAACAATTTTTATTTTATTTTAAAAAGGAAGATAGATATTGCATAGGACTTTGTGAATAACATGATATGTTATTATCATTGGGGCATTATTAATATATTTTATAATATATTAACTTATAATACAAATTTTTCTTAGAGTTAATACAAAAATTACTAGTTATATTTAAAAAAGAGAGGGGTCTTGAAGAGGTATATTTTTTCCTATTTGAATAAATTATGGGGGGAAATTAGTATAGATGAGATTATTATTTTATACAATAGGAAAATGACATATAATAAATATTTTTTAAAAATATTTAAACTTTGGTTGTTAATAATTAAGGGATAAGTTAGTCAAAAAGGTGAATGAAAGGGTATGTTTAGACCAGAAGATGGATAAAATGTATTTTTGACCTTTTCCTATAGTTTAAAGATAGTTTTTGCCCTTCAAAAAAATTATTGTCTTTAGATCTCACTCTCATAATAAATACCATACAAGAACTTAATAGTAACAAGGATCAATTGGTAGATTCTATGACTTGTCTAATGTTTGAGTACATTGATCTTGAAAAACCCAATTCTTAGTTAAAAGAAACAACAAAGCTATGCTAGAAAACACTCATCAACTAGATTCTTGTAACCTGAACTGAAAGTTTAAAATGAAGTGTGATTGGCAAGGAAAAGAATGAGGAGCGTGATAAACCCATGAGTGAACAGGATGTCAAAAGACTTAAAGACGAATTATTTTTCAAAAAATGAAAAAGAAAAATCTAGGAGAATGATTTTTGAATTATGTAGAATAAAATATGAGATTGGACGAGCAAATAAATGGACTAAGTCTTCCATAATTGTAATATATATAGGAACTAACACCCACTCCATAAAAGCTGGAATAATTTTTAATAGTCAAACTATGAATGGGACTCATAGGGTTGGCACACTTTGTGGTAGCACAGATTACTCTAGAAAAACCTATCCTATGAATTAGTACAACAAAAAATATTAAAATTTAAACTTATCATAGGAACACATATGTACTAAAGAAAAATAAAAAAGCCTAAGTGGATATACAAGGATCTTATTCACCCTTTTGATCAATATAAAATACACAAGTTAATCTGGGTTTTAAATTCTAAAACCCTTGATATTTTGAGGAAAAGGTGAGAGGGAGCAAGCAAAATTGGTGTATGGATGATGCTTGCTCAATGCACATGACTAGAGATAAATTAAAATTCCTTTGACTTAAATAAAGAATAGATAGAATAATTGCATTTGGGAGTGGACAAAAAGGCCAAATTGAAGGCATTGGAAAAATACGTAAGACTAATGAACACTCAATCGAAAAAGTGTATCCTGTTGTAGGCTTGAGTCGCAACTTGCTACTCATATCACAACTTTTTGATAAAGGAAACAAGATAATTTTCTCTTCCACTAGACTTGTAGTAATAAATCTCCCATTAAATTAAATTTCCTGAACTAATCAAAGATATAAGTATGTATATATTGTAGATACTACAAAGGTACCTGCTGAAAATCTTATATACCTAAGTGCAGTGGACAGAGATCCTTTAGTATGACATAAACACATAGGTCATGCAAGTCACCTATATTTAAAGAAACTTATTTTTAAAGATTTAGTAATAGGACTTCCTAAAACTAAATTTAAAGAAGAAGGATTTGTGAGGCACATATTCGGAAAACAAGTAACATCATCTTTCAAATCTAAACAAGTGGTAGTAAACTCAACCAGGTCCTTAGAACTACTACACATGGATCTATGCAGACCTATGCGAGTCAAGAGTGGAAGTGGAAAAGATATTTGTTTGTGCTAGTAGATGACTTTGGAAGGTACACTTGGACACATTTTCATGCTCCGCATTTGAAGCCTTCTTCACAATAATAAGAAAACTTCAATATAAATAACTACTAACTACTTAAAACTGAATCTAAGAATTCTAATTTTGTTCTATATTGTAAATCTCATGGTGTTGACCACAATTTTCTACCTCAAAGAATTCCTCAACAAAATGGAGTAGAAAAAAGACAAAATTAGAACCCTTCATTAAATGGCTAAAACTATGATGATTGCTAACACTATACCTAATCAATTCTAGGATGACGCTATTAATATTGCATTTTATACTATAAATAGATGTATGTCTAGATCAATGCTATATAAAACTCATTATGAATTATAAATACAATTTTAAAAAGAAGAGAAGGAGTTCTCACATTGTTCACTTCTGAATTTTTGTGTTTTTTTATATTCTAGAACATTGTTTTTATATTTTTGAGTAAAGATTTAAAATTGCAAGACTTTTAGCTTAAGTTTCAGCATTTGGGATATGCAGATCGTTAGAAGGAACACTTCATTGATAATGATTTCTTGTGTTTCACTTTTCTATGATAAAGCCCCTATTCTTTGGAGTGTGATAATGTAGTTGAATGCACTAATTAGCTAATTAGTGTTGTTAGTTACTGCTTAATTGAGAAATTGTAGTTGCAAATGCAATTTTAGCTTAGTATTCTATATTTACATACCTACTTCATTAAACTAAGAAGAAACGTCCCGATGACTCAATAAATAATCAATAAACTTAATTTTACAAGAATTTTAAGAATAAATCAATTTCAATGAAATTGCCACCTAATTTTAGAAAAAAACCAGGAAAACAATTGCATAATCTACGAAATCATTATATTCTAGGTAAGAGGTTCAAATATAACTAACACATAATATACAAAAGTGATAAAATATAATTATAATATAATAAACGGCCTAAGTTTGTCTAACGTAAATAAAATACACAATAATAAATAAAAAATATAATCTTAATTTTATTCGGTTAGCTTCAATAGGAAGCGAATCTGAGGTACGTGAAAAAACACTTCGTAAAGGTGTTAGTACTAAATAAAAATGAATAAAATAAGAAACTTAAACTAAAAATTCATCTTGTTAACATGGAAGGCCTAGAAAATCAACGGTAATTTCTTCATTGGTCAAAAATATATGAACTTAAACTAATTTTCGTCTTTTAAAATAGGGAGACCTCGAAAATTGACAGATAAATTTTTACTAGCCAATTTTAATGTATGATTAATGTAAAGGCTAACATATTAAAATAAGTATAACTTAGGAAAATCTCATAGTGTATGACCTAAATTACATCTTATCCCCACTTTTTTCTAATTCACAAAAATTCTTTAAAATATAAGTCATTCGGATACATAAGTTTCATCCGGATACATTAATTATGATACATTATAAAACATTGTAATTTGCTCTTAATATGGAATATTATCATAAAATTGATTTTTCCCCAAAAATTATGCATAAATGATTGATATAAATTCATTCCAATCTGTAACAACTTCACAAAATTTTAAAATACAATTATCATCTTCTCTATCAATTTGAAATCTTGAATCTCAAATCCGCCATATTTGATGATTGAACCTACGATTAAGGATTTCAAATTATCATTTCGAAATAGTCAAGTATAAAAGAACGTTCAAACATAACAAAGAGACAAGAACTTACTTTGGTGGTTTTAGCAGGGGTTGAATTAATGTCCAAGAAATAATTTTGTGAATTCAATTTTTGGAGAAAGAGAGGGAGATACTGTTGCAAATGGAATTCAACACCAAAATAGGGTCAACATTTTGTGCAGATGAAGAAAACACCACGTGTTCCAGTTACCAAATTTCATGAATCAACAAATTAATAATTCAAATTTCTTCTCCTTGTTCATTGAAGAATCTTTTAAATTTATCAACAAATTGTACTGATACAACCTAACCATATCGTTCTTGTTTAGACATTCCACAATTTGAGAAAGTGAAGTGAGGTATGAATGATACAAAAGTAATGGAATTATTGTTTGTTAAAATATTGATTTTGTGAATCTCAAATAAGTCAATGCAGCTGCGTTAGAGATCGATGAATTGAGAGAAAATTTGAAGATCTGATACATCGTTGATGTGAAGAAACAAAATATTGAATTTTCAATGTATCACTTATATATTGATACAACAGACAAAAAGGCTAAAGATATACATAGTTTTGAATGATCATCCATATATTTTATGATGTTGTGTAATCATTTTTTGGTTTGTGCTCTCGGCTGGATAGATTTATCAATACATTACTATATATGTATCTTATTTAAATTGATTGTATTTCTACTAGATACATTAAATAAGTAATTATTTCCTATGAGATTTTAGGTTTGAGATATATTACTATGTGAATTATGATACTTTCCATGTAATAGATATACTTAGTATAAATTTTAATATACATATCATGCAAAAAAATTAGTGCAGCAAACGTACTGTCGTTTTCAACTCAACCGCAACTCTAGCCAATCTTCATTACTCCGGATATCAGGGTGAGATAATGCTTCTAGCTTGGACTGGATCCTCCTCTTCATGTCTTGATGCCTTGAAGTTCCGGCATGGACTAGCTGTTATGTATTTTAGCTTCTAAGATACTCTTAGATTTAGTAATTTGAAGTAGATGTTCTTGTGATGATGACTTCCAGATTTTGGGGATAATAATAGTTGTTGAGCTTTTAGAAGTTATTGAATTGGTTTTTATTAATTAGTTTAAGTTTTCCGCATTACTTTCTGTTGATATTATATTGAAATGTTAAGGTTTAGATTGGTTGGTTCGCTCACATAGGAGGGTAAGTGTGGGTGCCAGTCGCGACCCGATTTGGGTCGTGACAAACTTGGTATCAGAGCATTAGGTTCATTGGTCTCATCACACAAGAATGAGTCTAGTAGAGTCTTAAGGAACGGTAGGGGGACGCCTTTACTTTTCTTTGAGAGGCTATAAGACTTTAGGAAAATTCCATTCTTTCTTTCTTTCTTTCGTGCTATTACTTAGATCCAATTGGTATCTAGGTGATACAAATTGGTATCTGACCATCTTCACTCTATTTCACAGATGGTTAGAACTAGAGCAACAACCGCGCCAACATCAACATCGGCAAGACAAGATGCATCTGAGCCAACCACTGAGACTGTAGCTCAAAAAGGAGCAGTGGCAGGAGGCCGCGGTAGAGTTCGCGGGAGGACTTCCTCTAGAGGAAGAGGATGAACGCCTGGACCATCTGGTACTAGGGAAGTGACTCCTCCACCGACTGAGTAAATAGTAAGAGAAGGGGAGGATGGGGAGAATGAACAAGTGCAGAATGAGGAATTGCCACCCCAACCTACCCTAGAAATGATAAATCAGGTTCTTGCTTACCTTAGCGGGTTATCTGATACACCTCCAGTGTTTTCTGCACCAGCACCTCAGGCTCCGGAGGTACAACATGCGGCTACTATGGCTCCCCGCATGGATGCCTCATTGGAAATAGGCACGTTTCCTCATCTGACTACAGGGCCGATAATGATAAATGATCAACATGAACTTTTCAGTAAGTTCTTGAAATTGAAACCTCCAGTCTTCAAGGGTGCTGAATCTGAGGATGCCTACGATTTTCTGGTTGAGTGTCATGAGCTACTACACAAGATGGGTATAGTAGAACGGCTTGGTGTTGAGTTTGTGACTTATCAGTTTCAAGGGAACGCCAAAATGTGGTGGCGGTCACATGTTGAGTGTCAACCAACAGAGGCACCACCTATGACTTGGGCATCATTTTCTAGCTTGTTTATGGAGAAGTATATCCCCGGACTTTGAGGGATAGGAAAAGAGATGAGTTCTTGAGCCTAGAGCAAGGTAGGATGTCGGTTACTGCATATGAGACTAAGTTTCGTGCATTATCCAGGTATGCCACCCAACTTTGTTTCAGTCCACAAGAGCGGATTCGACGTTTTGTGAAGGGGTTGAGGTCAGAATTGCGGATTTCAGCCTTACAGGTAGTGGCTACGGGAAAATCCTTTCAAGAAGTGGTGGACATCGTGATAGGGGTGGAAAGAGTGAAGCCACATGAGTTCACCGTGGCATCTACATCAAAAAGGTTTCGAAAGGGAGGTGAGTTTAATTGTTCTTACTCCAGAGGACAGGGTTCAGGAGGTTACTCAGTCCGACCAATTCAGTCCTCACTACAGACTGTAGTTGGGGGTCCACATCAGACCGGTCAACATTTCTCTGAAGTTGGAGGTTATTCCAAGACTTCGTCATTCTCACAGAGACCTATGCTTGAATCCAGAGAATGTTATGGATGTGGGGAGACTGGACACATCAAGAGGTATTGTCCAAAACAGAATTACAGACCTCCCATTGTCAGAGGTAGCGGTGCTCATGGAAGAGGCCGTCATTCTGGAGGACGTGGTGGTCGAGGTAATGGTGGTCACCAAAATGGCCGGGGTGATGGGCAAACTGTAGCAACTACAGCACAACATGGTAGGGGCAACGGACAAACAGGTGACAGGGCCCATTGTTACGCCTTCCCTGGGCGGTCTGAAGCGGAGAGATCGGATGCTGTTATCACAGGTAATCTTTTGATTTGTGATTGCATGGATTCTATATTATTTGATCTTGGCTCCATATTTTCATATGTATCTTCCTCATTTGCTAATGGTCTTAATTTACATTGTGAATTGCTTGACATAACTATTCGTGTGTCTACTCCGGTGGGTGAGTCTGTAATAGTTGAAAGGATATATAGGTCTTGTTTGGTGAATTTTGTGGGAAACAATACTTATGTAGACTTGGTTATCTTAGAAATGGTTGATTTTGATGTAATTCTGGGTATGACTTAGCTTTCTCCGAATTTTGCGATCTTGGATTGTAATGCTAAAACAGTGACTTTAGCCAAGCCTGGGACAGATCCGTTAGTATGGGAGGGCGACTACACTTCCAATTCGGTTCGTATCGTCTCCTTTCTTCGTACTAAGAAAATGGTTCGTAAGGGTTGTCTAGATTTCTTGGCACATCTCAGGGATGACACTACCCAAGTACCTTCAATTGAGTCTGTTTCGATAGTCAGCGAATTTTTAGATGTGTTTCCTGCAGACCTTCCTGGTATGCCACCGGATAGAGATATTGACTTCTGCATCGATCTTGAACCGGGTACTCGCCCCATTTCTATACCCCCTTATAGAATGGCTCCCGCGGAGTTAAGAGAGTTAAAGGCACAACTTCAAGAGTTGCTAAGCAAAGGCTTTATTAGACCAAGTGCATCTCCTTGGGGTGCTCTGATATTATTTATGAAGAAAAAGGATGGGAGTTTTCGGATGTGCATAGACTACGGACAGTTGAACAAGGTAACTATTAAGAACAAGTATCCCATTCCTCGCATTGATGACTTGTTCGACCAGTTACAAGGTGCTTGTGTCTTCTCTAAGATTGACTTGAGATCCGGTTATCATCAATTGAAAATACGAGCAACGGATGTGCCAAAGACTGCTTTTCGAACCAGGTATGGGCAATACAAATTTGTAGTGATGTCTTTTGGTCTTACGAATGCCCTTGCTGCCTTCATGAGCTTGATGAACGGGATTTTTAAGCCATATTTGGATCTCTTCGTGATCGTATTTATTGATGATATACTGATATACTCAAAGAGCAAGAAAGAACATGAGGAGAATTTGAGAATGGTACTGGAAATGTTGAGGGAGAAAAAGCTCTATGCAAAATTCTCCAAGTGTTAGTTTTGGCTAGATTCAGTGTCCTTCTTGGGGCACGTGGTGTCTAAGGAGGGCGTGATGGTGGATCCTTCTAAGATTGAGACAGTGAAGAATTGGGTAAGACCTACTAATGTGTCAGAAATAAGGAGCTTTGTAGGTTTAGCTAGCTATTACCGTCGATTTGTCAAGGGATTCTCTTCCATTGCTTCCCAATTGACGAACTTGACTAAGCAGAATGTTCCATTTGTATGGTCGGACGAGTGTGAAGAAAGCTTTCAGAAGCTCACGACTTTGTTGACCACTGCACCAATTCTCACCTTGCCCGTGGAAGGTAAGAAATTCATTGTTTATTGTGATGCATCCTATTCTGGTTTGGGTGCAGTACTAATGCAAGAGAAGAATGAAATTGCTTATGCTTCATGGCAATTGAAGGTGCGCGAATGCAATTACCTGACCCATGATTTGGAATTGGTTGCGGTAGTGTTTGCATTAAAGAAACAGAGACATTATTTATATGGGGTTAAGTGTGAGGTCTATACGGATCATCGTAGCCTACAGTATGTCTTTACTCAAAAAGATTTGAATTTGAGACAGAGGAGATGAATGTAACTACTGAAGGACTACGATATCACTATCTTGTATCATCCGGGAAAGGCTAATGTTGTGGCAGACGCCTTAAGTAGAAAGGCAGGGAGCATGGGAAGTCTAGCTCACTTGCAAGTCTCTAGACGTCCTTTGGCTAGAGAGGTTCAGACTCTGGCTAACGACTTGATGAGGTTAGAAGTAAATGAGAATGGAGGATTGTTGGCTTGTGTAGAGGCAAGATCTTCTTTTCATGACAAGATTAAGGGAAAACAGTTTAATGATGAGAAACTAAGAAGAATCCAAGATAAAGTATTGCGAGGGGAGGCTAATGAAGCACAAATCGATGAGGAAGGTGTTTTGAGAATCAAGGGAAGGGTATGTGTACCCCGCGTTGATGATTTGATCAACACTATTCTGACAAAGGCTCATAGTTGAAGGTATTCTATACATCCTGGTGTAAACAAGATGTATCGTGACCTAAAGCAACACTTTTGGTGGAGTAGAATGAAGCGTGATATTGTTGATTTTATTACCAAATGTCCAAACTGTCAACAAGTAAAGTATGAACACTAGAGGCCCGGAGGAACACTTCAGAGAATGCCTATTCCTGAATGGAAGTGGGAAAGGATCGCAATGGACTTCGTGGTTGGCCTTCCCAAGACAATGGGTAAGTATGACTCCATTTAGGTAATTGTTGATAGATTAACTATGTCTGCTCATTTCATTCTGGTCAAGGTAACTTACAATGCAGAGAAGTTAGCCAAACATTACATTTCGGAAGTTGTTCGGTTGCATGGGGTTCCACTTCCATCATATCAAATAGAGGTACGCAGTTTACTTCTAATTTTTGGAAAACATTGCATGCGGAATTGGGTACTAGGTTGGACCTTAGTACTGCTTTCCATCCTCAAACCGATGGTCAGTCTGAGAGAATGATTCAAGTGTTGGAGGATATGCTTCGTGCGTGTGTGATAGAATTTGGTGGTCATTGGGATAGCTTCTTACCCTTAATAGAGTTCTCCTACAACAATAGCTATCACTCCAGTATTGATATGGCTCCATTCAAAGCACTGTATGGGAGGAGATGTAGGTCTCCCATTGGTTGGTTTAATGCATTTGAGGTTAGACCTTGGGGTACTGACCTTTTGAGGGATTCATTAGAAAGGGTGAAATCTATTCAAGAAAAGCTTTTAGCGGCTCAAAGCAGGCAAAAGGAATATGCAGATCGAAAGGTTAGAGACTTGGAGTTTATGGAGGGTGAGCAAGTCTTGCTGAAAGTTTCGCCCATGAAAGGGGTGATACATTTTGGTAAGCGAGGTAAACTTAGCCCGAGGTATATTGCTCCATTTGAAGTTCTGAAGCGCATAGGGGAGGTGGCTTATGAGTTAGCCTTGCCTCCAGGGCTGTCCGGAGTACATCCGGTATTTCATGTGTCTATGTTGAAAAGATACCATGGGGATGGAAACTACATCATTCGTTGGGATTCAGTTCTGCTTGATGAAAATTTTTCTAATGAGGAGGAACTTGCTGCTATTCTAGATAGAGAAGTTCGCAAGTTGAGGTCAAGGGAGATTGCATCCATCAAAGTTCAATGGAAGAATCGACCCGTTGAAGAAGCCACTTGGGAGAAAGAGGCTGACATGCAAGAAAGATACCCACACCTGTTTACAGATTCAGGTACTTCTTTTCGCCCTTGTTTTCCTTATTATGATTGTTTGAGGACGAACGATGGGTAAATTGGTATCTATTGTAACGACCTGTTTAGTCGTTTTGAGCAGCAGATTTTATTTCTGGAAAAACTGGCTAAGTCGACGGATCCCACGATGAACCGTCATGGGCACGGTGGACCTTCGTGGGGGTATCGTTCCAAAACATTTAGAATTCTGAAATTTGGGTACTGAAATCGACTCTCTGAACGTCGTGACGACATGGCAGGAGGGACCGTCACAGGCGTGACGGACCGTCAGAGACTCTTCAGAGAATTGAGTCTCTGAACTCTGTGACGGAGCAGCAGGACGGACCATCGCAGGCATGACAGGCCATCACAAGCTGCGTAATCCCAGGCTGAGTCGGATTTCTGTAATTATTTTAAGGGGCATTTTGGACTATTACGGCTTATAATTATAAAGTTAGTGGTTTAATATTAATAACTCAATTACTTGGGAGCTAAAAGAGGTAACCTTGAGTTAATTAGTGGGTTAATTCATCATTCTTTTATACTTAATTATATGCTAATTAGGGTAAAGGAGAGAGGGTTTGAATAAGAATAATAGAAAGAACAAGAAGAGAGAGAGAGAGAGGATCGATCGAGACAAGAGGAAAACGAAGAGAAAACAAAGCCTTGAGAAAAATTGCTTGCTTGATCACGAATCTTCGGTGGAGGTACGTTATGGTTTCTATACTATTCGTAGTAAACTCTTAATAGCGAATGATATGTATGGGTAGTATTGTAAACCCTTCTATATGCTTAATTGTATGCTTGCATGAATGTGATTTTGTAAGTGTGATAAAATAAGCATGATGAAGCTATTGAATCCTAAATCTTGAGAAACCCTAATATACTTTGTTAATGATGATGCCTTAGTGTAAAAGAAGGCTTGCTGAACGAAAGTAGTGAGATTAGGGGATCGGGTGCCACGTTTCGGTACCAGGATAGAATATGGATCGGGTGCCACGTTTCGGTACCAGGATAGAATATGGATCGGGTGCCACGTTTCGGTACCAGGATAGAATATGGATCGGGTGCCACGTTCCGGTACCAGGATAGAATATGGATCGGAGTGTCACGTTCCGACACCAGGATAGTATATGAGGAGCGGAGTGTCACGTACCAACACGAGAGGAATAAAGATAATGAATCTTAAAAGATGTTAATATACTTAATCTAATGAACCTAATTGCCAAATGAGTATGATGAGGAGGCGTGAGTCCTCATTGATGTGCTTGGTGTCGTAACCAAGGGTTATTGTAATTGTAAATGCTGCATGTTAAGTATATTAGTTGATTTTATGATGTTATCTTATATGTACTGTTTTCTATTTTGAGTTGGCCGATGATACCTACTCAGTACTTGTGTTTGTACTTACCCCTACTTGTGTTTGTTTTCTTTGTAAATTGTGGAGTGCAGCAAACGTACCGTCGTCTTCAACTCAACCGCAACTCTAGCCAGTCTTCATTACTCTGGATATCAAGGTGAGCTAATGCTTCTAGCTTGGACTGGATCCTCCTCTTCATGTCTTGATGCCTTGAAGTTCCGGCATGGACTAGCTGTTAGGTATTTTATCATCTTAGATACTCTTAGATTTAGTAATTTGAAGTAGATGTTCTTGTGATGATGACTTCCAAATTTTGGGGATAATAATAGTTGTTGACTTTTTAGAAGTTATTGAATTGTTTTTTATTAATGAGTTTAAGTCTTCCGCATTACTTTCTATTGATATTATATTTTAATGTTAAGGTTTAGATTGGTTGGTTCGCTCACATAGGAGGGTAAGTGTGGGTGCCAGTCGCGACCCGATTTGGGTCGTGACAAGGATATACCTATAATAATATGGGGGTTGTTTGATTTCAAATCTTATTATGATTATTAATGTGAATATATTGCTTGGAGTTTGAGGTACAATGGAAAGGGTGTTAGGATATACTATTAACCATGCGTTTTGATATAGTATTAACATTGAACAATTGTTTATTTATTTATTCAATTCAATAAAGTGTTACATAAAATAGATGAATTGTCATATATGTGTCCTTAACTTATATAGTAGATGATTTGGTGTATAGAGTTTAAGCTTATACACAGAAGATTAAATCATCAGTTCTTATAAGTTAAAATTTATAGTTCACAATCATAGATGAAAATTTGGACAAAATCATCAGAAAGATTGTAGCACGAGATTAAATGTAATTTATCTTGATTATGAGAATGGCATAGTTCAAACTTCTCGTGCTAGTACATTTGGTATGTATTGAACGGGACCAAACAGAGATAGTTGTTTTAGACTGACTGATAAAAACATATTCTCTAAACTATTAAATGTACTTATATTCTTAATCTTGATATAACGATTATGATCTGTTTATATTATTTATCATTTTGATTTATTAAAAGGTGAGATTCTGAGATGGGTCAATATGCCTGGTAGATTGGATGATCATAATATATATTGGTGAAATAATTAGTTAGTTGATGGAATCCATGTCTCAGTATAGAGATTGATGATACACCTTTTATGAGAAGCTTGTAAGTTTTCATGTGTAAATCCGGCCGGTAGATTTATGTATCTGGCACATGAAATAAGTTAAGTATTGCTCTAAAAGAAGTGAGTCATTGAATTAAATTCGTCAGTAATTTAATTTATTGATTAGTATCGGTAATCTTAACATGGGGAATCAAATAAGTGTTTAGTGGTGAATTTTGAAATAAATAGAGGAGTTCAATTACGAATTTTTAGTGGAATGATTTTTAATTTATTATGGTAAGAATAATTCAAATTAATTATTTAGAATTATTTCCATAATAGGAAGCCTCAGTACTAAATTCTGCGGTCCCTCCAGTGCCCAATTTAACTAGAACTCAGAATCCTATTTTCTAGTAGAAGATGGAAAAGTAGCGTGACTTTTTTTTTAAGGGAAGAAACGTGTGTTTCAATTTTTCTTAAAAAAAATTGCTTTCTTCTCCTCTTTGGACTAGGAAGACATCTCTATAAATAGGGATTCTTCTAACCTAGATTGGATAGAGTATTCTATACAATACTTGCCCACCCAAGTATTGAGTGAGTTCAATGGTTGATTGGGATCACTCTAGAAGACTATAGAACTGGAGTTGGATTTACTTCAAGATATCTACACACGCTTCAAGAGGTAATCCTGAGTTAATTTTCAGCATACTTTGTATGTGATAACTATTTGTGATTATTATTTATATTCATGCAAGATGTATGATTTTGAAATGCTTCCGCTGTGTATGCTATTTACCAACAAAGGGAAGGCTCAAGTCCTGAAGTGGTTGTTCAATTATTTGAGTCAAGTGAATTTCTAATCCCTTGCTAAGTGTATGAAATGCATGTATTTCCTTGTGGTATATGTTTGGGAGTAACAGGATTGGTGATGGATTGACTTGTCCACATTGACTAATTCTAATGATGAAAAAAATGATAAAATAAGGCAATATGATTAATTGTTTGTGTGTGATGTTTTCAAAAAGGTTTGAAGGCTTGTTGAATCCTTGTTGATGTGATTTCATGTTTGTGTGGTTGTCAACTGTGCAATATTATGAAAATGGTCATCTCCTCATTATTTGTCTGAACTTGTCATCTGCATTACTATGAGGCATTGGTTATGACAAGTGTTATGTGCATTGAGAAAGAAGGAGTACATAAGAGGATGTACCATTTCGAGGAACGTATCGCGCGCCGCGATGGATATTATATTTTGAGTGACTTATCGCACTCCGCGATGGTTACTATTATCAAAGACATGTCGTGCGCCGCGACAGATTCATGGACAGATATGTCCCCCATGTGTCCCGGACTGAGAGAAAACGGGTGTGTATCAGTAGGTCAAACACGCATCATTATACTTGACATTGCATTTCATTGCATTGCACATACTTATCATTAGTGAACTTGATATCGTGTTGTCCTGATCTTCTGATTGCCTTTCTGTTGAACTTGTGATTGATCAATATTGAGTTTGTTATAATGGATATATAATTTGTTGAAGTATTGTTGTTGAGGATATGTAATTTGTTTAGGTGTTGTTGTTGAGGATATGTAATTTGTCTAAGTGTTGTTGTTGAGCTACGTGCTATGTAAACTGTGAGCAGTTAGGTTGGGTTGATTTTAATGCAGGTTGTAGTTGTGGAGGTTTAGTTAGCAGTGGTAGGAGTACCCGTATTCCATCCCCTTAGCTTGTATTTAGAGGTTTACTTGCTGAGTACCGTGTGGTTGGTACTCACCCCTTGCTTTTAAAATTTTTTTTGTAGGTTATGAGCTTGGATTTTTGTTGTACTTGTCATTCTCTTCTTTCCAAGGCTTCTAGGAGATTTGTGAGGTAGTTGTTTCCATCTCAGCAGACATTCTTCTCCATAATTATGATCTTGTTCTATTCTAGAAAGAAGTTCATTTGAGACTTGATTTTTTCTTTTGAATCAATTGTAATACTTTAGAGGCTTGTACATGTGACAACCAGGTTTTGTTGGTGTACTTTTAAGTAACTTATAAATTTTTCGCATTTTATTGTAATGATTAAGTTTTAGGCTGACTTGTCTTGATGGGATAAGACGACTGTCATCAGGTCCATTTTTGGATCATGGCAGGCAAGTAGCAACAAGGGGAGTTTTAACACGTGCACTTGTTAAGAAAGATTTCTAAGCGAAGTGATTATTAATACATGCAAGAATCTATTTGAGAATGGGTTAATTACTATTTATACCTTGTTAATCACTTATGGTTCCCACAAACCTAGTTGTGGAGCTTCGCTACCCATTATATCAAAAACACAATAAAATTTATTTAAAAAAATATTTTTGTGTTAATCATTAAAAGCTAAGAACAACAGCTAAACTATTTTTTATTAATGACGAATATTAATCAATAATAAAGGAGAAGAAATAATAAAACACAATTCTCTGACCTCCACGACGACTTTTACAAACCTTCAAACCTAGAAGATAATTTATATTATATCTTGTATCTTTGTTCATGGCCTCCAAATAATTTCTATGTCCTATTTATAGATGTAGAAAACCCTAAATAAAATATTTGATTCCAAACAAATTGGGTAAACAAAATTGAAAATTGATTTCTTTGTTAAGCCGCTTTCCATAATTACAGTTACGCATAATGACTGCCACATGCACAACTACGTTCAGGTTTCATATTTGATTCAGCCTATATATATATATATATATATATATATATATATATATATATATAATTCCTTGTTGATTTCCTTCTTCAACCTTCCATCATTAATTCGTTTTAGCTCCAAGTTTCTTAATTTTTCACCAAATTAATTCTACAAATAAAATACGCAATTTATCACTATTCATTAAATTTATGGTCAAAATGGACATGTAGAAATAATAAATGTGAGCAAATAATAATAAAAATGTGTATTTTTGCCTCACATGAATACACCACACTTAAAACTTTTGTTCGTCCCCAATGAAACATTAAAGCTCATCTAAAAAATATAGTTATAGCAATGTCATCACTCTAACTAATACAATCAATCAGACCATCTGTCTATTTCAAAATATCAGGTAGATTTTTCAATAATATTGCAAGACATCCAAATGAACAACAAACCTCTAACTTCCTAACCTCAAGGAAGAATTTTGTATAGAAATTTAATGGCAGCATGCACATGTGGTTTTTTTTTGTGCCGTCATCTTTGTGAGATTCGCTCAGAATCTTTTATTTTCTCATTAAATCGACTGGTTGTTGCTGGTATATTAAGAGAAGTGTTGGCTGGAAAAAAAAATTAATTTAGCTAACGTGATTTGGTAGAAAAGGAATCATTGATTATTAAAACAGTATGGGTGTAATTTTCTGGTTCAGGTCATTGGAGTCACAATTTTTATTTTTTTTAATCTTAGTGAACCAAGATTATTTCTAAATTTTACATTATTATATGTTATCTTCTCAAGAGGTATATATTATATTAATGAATATGTATGAGATGACACACGAAATGTATTGGAGATTTGGTGTGAACATATTTGCTTTCTGAAATTTTTTGTTGTTTGCATTGTTTCATTCTAGAAATTTGTTGGCATAAAATTTACCAAGAAAATAAAATAGTGATGAGTAATTTTTTTTTAAAAAAATAAATAAAAAAATTACCAAGATTAAATAGTAATGAAGTATTAAGTTTATGTGTTGCCTTAGACCTTCCTCCCCATCGGATGAATTTAATATAAGTCATTACGTATTTAATCACTAGTTTGATAATTTGTATTAACTCTCCTAAACTGAGTAATATATAATTGGATCAATGCAACTACAGGATTTTCAGTTGACTCAAAGAAACAGTAGACTCTCCAACTGAGTTAGGTCTGTGTAAGTTTATGGAGTGAATAATCGGTCATTATATATGTATATTGTATGAATAGTTCTCCAATCCCAACGATTGGCTATTTAAGATGCATGAATGTATATGTATATCATGAGTTTAAATGTAAATATTCAATGTTATATGACTATGTTAGTGATCTATTGTAACTATTTCTTCAATCTCATATTCAACATGTCTCATTTTAATCCCATTAGTACTATTTTGGGTCAAAACAAACTAGAGGGTTCTAACTATGTTGACTGGAGGAGAAATCTTGACATTGTGTTAACAGCTGAAGAATATAAGTTTGTGCTTCATGAGGAATGTCCATTGAAACCAAATGATCAGTCGAGTGATGAGGATAAGTTAGCTTATCAGAAATGGTGCAAAGCTGATCAGATGGCGCGATGTTACATTATGGCTTCAATGTCAAATGTTTTGCAACATCAACATCAAGCTATGTTGTCTGCTTTTGAAATTCTGGAGAATCTCAAACAAATGTTTGGAGACCAGGGTCGATCAGCTAAGAAGACTACCATGAGAACTCTCATGAACACTAAGATGGTTGAAGGCACTTCTGTAAGAGACCATGTTCTGAAGATGATAGGTCTTCTGAGGTTTTGGGGGCTGAAATTGACAATGAATCCCAAGTTGAGATGATATTGCAGGCTCTGCCTGGTAGTTTTCAACAGTTTTGCCTAAATTATAATATGAATAACATGAGTCTATCTTTGGCACAATTGTTGAATGAGCTACAGGCAGCAGAGACCCTTGTCAAAAAACATGCACCATCAATGACACTTAATGTTGAGAAAGGTTCTACTTCTAAACCGCAAGGTGGACAGAAGAAGAAAAAGATACACAAAGCTATGGCAACTGCACCTCCAACTGGGGGAGTGAAAAAGTCTAAGGGTAAGTGTTTTCATTGCAAGATGTCAGGTCATTGGAAGGCACATTGTCCAGATTTCTTAGCCAAGAAGAAAAACAAACCAGGTAACTCACTTTCACTTGTCGTTGAAACATTTTTAGCGGCTGTTTCTACCACTTCATGGTGTGTAGATTCAGGAGCCACTGATCATATCTGCACTCTTATGCAGGGGTTTCAAGAAACGCGCAAGCTGATTAGAAGTGAAGTTAGCATTTTTCAAGCAGATGGCTCTGCAGCTCCAGTTTTAGCATTAGGAAATATTACTATTTCGTTTGATAGTGGTAGAGTTTTAATTTTAAAAGACGTTTTTATATGCACCTGCGGTTAGAAGAAATTTGATTTCAGTTTCTAAAGTTTTGAGAGATGGTTATGATGTTAGTTTTTCTGATAACGGTTGTGTTATTAGTTATAATAAACATCATGTCTTTGCTGGTACATTGATTGATGGTCTTTTTATTATTAATGTCTCTCCAGAACTGCAACAAATCGTAGAATTGAATAATATTAACCTTTCAAGTAAAAGAAAACGTTCTTTTGATTTTAATGAGACTTATCTATGGCACTTAAGTCTATGTCATATAAATCTTGATAGGATTTAAAGGTTGGTTCGAGATGGACCTTTAGGTTCATTAAAAGTGGAGGCACTACCAACATGTGAATCTTGTTTAGAAGGAAAAATGACTAAGAGACCTTTTCCCTCAAAAGGAAATAGAGTCAATAATAAACTAGAGTTAATTCATTCTGATTTGTGTAGCCCAATGAACATTCAAGCAAGAGGTGGGTATGAGTACTTCGTGACCTTCATTGATGACTACTCAAAATATGGATATATATATTTGTTGCGCCGTTAGTCTGAATGCTTTGAGAAATTCAAAGAGTTTAAGGCTGAAATAGAGAAACGACATGGAATATATATCAAGTCATTGCGATCTGATCGTGGTGGCGAATACCTCTCTAATGATTTTATTAGTTACTTATCAGAACAAGGAATTACATCTCAAATGTCTGCACCTAGAACGCCACAACAAAATCGTGTAGCAGAAAGAAGAAATAGAACTTTTTTAGAAATGGTTAGATCAGTGATGAGTTACTCTGATTTGCCGCATTCGTTTTGGGGATATGCCATTGAAACTGCAAATTACATTCTGAACTTAGTTCCTTCTAAATCTGTTCCTTTGACACCCATTGAATTGTGGACTGGGCACAAACCTAGTTTGAGAAATATTCGGGTTTGGGGATGTCCAGCACATGTATTAAAAGGGAAGGAAGAAAAATTGGAGCCTAAAACAGAAGTATGTGTTTTTATTGGATACCCTAAAGGAACGAAAGGTGGTATGTTTTATAATCCTAAAGAAAAGAAGGTCATTGTGTCTGCCAATGCCAAGTTGCTAGAAACGGATTTTTATCAAACCATATTCCTAGAAATAAACTAGTTTTATAGGAATTGAGCAAAGAGAAAACAAATCAATCTACTTAAAATAATGAAAACCAAATTCAAACCCCACATGTTAGAGTTAACATACCATTGCATTATAATAGTAGGAGAGATGTTAACAAACATAAAATTCTGCAAGTACAAGATCTTGAAAATTCATTGCATCAAGGTAGTGGGAGTAATAGTGAGCAGATTGCATTAGAGGAAGAAGTTGTTGATATCTCTGCACCGCAAGATACTGAAGATAACATGGAAACTCAAGATCATAAAAATGATGTGGTTCCACCACAAGATCATAATAATGCAAATCTCTCTGAACCTGCCCCTGCAACTATAGTGTCTCGTCGTAGTGGGAGAGTCATAAGAAAACCACTTCGGTATGCACTCTTGGGAGAGTCTTTTGACAGAATCCCTAGAATGTCGAATACCGAACTCGTGAATTACAATGAAGTACTACAAGATAAAGATGCAGAAAAATGGATTGTTGCTATGAAATCAGAAATGGAGTCTATGTACTTTAACAAAGTCTGTGATCTTGTAGAACCACCTGTAGATGGAGTCAAACCCATTGGATGCAAGTGGATATATAAGAAAAAGAGAGGAGTAGATGGACAAGTGCAAACTTACAAAGCTAGACTTGTTGCAAAAGGGTTTACTCAAAAAGAAGGGATCGACTATAAGGAAACTTTTTCGCTAGTAAACATGCTTAAGTCTATTAGAATTCTCTTATCCATTGCTGCTCATTATGATTATGAGATTTGGCAAATGGATGTCAAGACAGCTTTCCTTAATGGAAGTCTTGATAAAAGCATATTTATGCGACAACAAGATGTTTTCATAGAAAAAGGAAAAGAACACATGTTGTGCAAGCTCAAAAGATCTATTTATGGATTAACGCAAAGCTTCTAGGGCATGGAACACTTGCTTCGACACTGCAGTCAAGTCTTTTGGTTTTGAGCAATGTCTTGATGAGTCTTGTGTGTACAAAAAGTGGAATGGGGATAAAGTGGTGTTTTTGGTATTATATGTAGATGATATCTTGCACATAGGAAATAATGTGGGCTTGATGAATTAAGTTAGGAAATAGTTGTCCACAAACTTTGATATGAAGGATTTGGGAGAAGCTGCTCACATCCTTGGGATCAAGGTTCTACGTGATCGCATGAAAAGGATGTTAGGTTTATCTCAAGCTCTTTATATTGATACAATTCTTACCAGGTTTAGCATGCACGATTCCAAGAAAGGTTTTCTTCCTTTTATACATGGAATTTCTTTATATAAGGATCAATGTCCTAAGACAGATGAGGAAACAGAAATCATGAAGACAGTTCCTTATGCATCAGCGGTAGGAAGTCTCATGTATGCCATGTTATGCACTAAGCCTGACATTTGTTTTGTCGTAGGCATAGTTAGCAGATATCAGTCTAATCCTGGATGAGAACATTGGACAGAAGTTAAGCATATAATCAAGTACCTGAAAAGGACTAGGGATTACATGCTAGTCTATCATTCGGATGAGTTGGTGCCCATAGGGTACACAAACTCAAATTTCCAGTCTGATATGGACTCTAGAAAGTCGACCTCAGGAAATGTGTTTACTTTGGGAGGTGGAGACATTGTTTGGAGAAGCATCAAGCAAACCTGTGTTGCTGGTTCTACCATGGAAGCTGATTATGTAGCAGCTTCTGAAGCAGCTAAGGAGGCAGTGAGGCTCAGAAACTTTCTGAAAGACTTGGCGGTTGTTCCTCCAATAGAAATGCCACTTACAATGTTTTGTGATAATAGTGGAGCGGTTGCAAATTCAAAGGAACCACGAAGTCATAAGAAGGAAAAACACATTGAGTGAAAATACAATTTGATTCGAGACATAGTACAGAGAGGGGATGTGATGGTGGTGAAGATTGCATCAGAGAACAACCTTGCAGACCCTTTCACAAAAGCTTTACCGCAAAAGTCTTTTGATAGACATGTTGAAGGAATGGGTGTTAGAGTTGTAGGTGCATGGTTATGAGTCTAAGTGGGAGATTGTTAGGATATACTATTAACCATGCGTTTTGATATAGTATTAACATTGAACAATTGTTTATTTATTTATTCAATTCAATAAAGTGTTACATTAAATAGATCAATTGTCATATATGTGTCCTTAACTTATATAGTAGATGATTTGGTGTATAGAGTTTAAGCTTATACACAGAAGATTAAATAATCAGTTCTTATAAGTTAAAATTTATAGTTCACAATCATAGATGAAATTTGGACAAAATCATCAGAAAGATTATAGCACGAGATTAAATGTAATTTATCCTGATTATGAGAATGGCATAGTTCTAACTTCTCGTGCTAGTGCATTTTTGTTTGTATTGAATGGGACCAAACAGAGATAGTTGTTTTAGACTGACTGATAAAAACATATTCTCTAAACTATTAAATGTACTTATATTCTTAATCATGATATAATGATTATGATCTGTATATATTATTTATCATTTTGATTTATTAAAAGGTGAGATTCTGAGATGGGTCAATATGCCTGGTAGATTGGATGATAATAATATATATTGGTGAAATAATTAGTTAGTTGATGGAATCCATGTCTCAGTATAGAGATTGATGATACACCTTTTATGAGAAGCTTGTAAGTTTTCATGTGTAAATCCGGCCGGTAGATTTATGAATCTGGCACATGAAATAAGTTAAGTATTGCTCTAAAAGAAGTTAATCATTGAATTAAATTCGTCAGTAATTTAATTTATTGATTAGTATCGGTAATCTTAACATGGGGAATCAAATAAGTGTTTAGTGGTGAATTTTGAAATAAATAGAGGAGTTCAATTACGAATTTTTAGTGGAATGATTTGTCATTTATTATGGTAAGAATAATTCAAATTAATTATTTAGAATTATTTCCATAATAGGAAGCCTCACTACTAAATTCTGTGGTCCCTCTAGTGCCCAATTTAACGAGAACTCAGAATCCTTTTTTCTAGTAGGAGATGAAAAAGTAGCGTGACTTTTTTTTAAAGGGAAGAAACGTGTGTTTCAATTTTTCTTGAAAAAAAAATTGCTTTCTTCTCCTCTTTGGACTAGGAAGACATCACTATAAATAGGGATTCTTCTAACCTAGATTAGACAGAGTATTCTATGAAATACTTGCCCACCCAAGTATTGAGTGAGTTCAATTGTTGATTTGGATCACTTTAGAAGACTATAGAACAGGAGTTGGATTTACTTCAAGATATCTGCACACGCTTCAAGAGGTAATCCTGAGTTAATTTTCAGCATACTTTGTATATGATAACTATTTGTGATTGTTATTTATATTCATGCAAGATGTATGATTTTGGAATGCTTCCGCTGTGTGTGCTATTTTCCAACAAAGGGAAGGCTCAAGTCCTGAAGTGGTTGTTCAATTATTTGAGTCAAGTGAATTTCTAAACCCTTGCTAAGTGTATGAAATGCATGTATTTCCTTGTGGTATATGTTTGGGAGTAACAGGATTGGTGATGGATTGACTTGTCCACATTTATTAATCCTAATGATGAAAAAAGATAATAAAATAAGGCAGTATGATTAATTGTTATTGTGTGATGTGTTCAAAAAGGGTTGAAGGCTTGTTGAATCATTGTTGATGTGATTTCATGTTTGTGTGGTTGTCAACTGTGCAATATTATGAAAATGGTCATCTCTTCATTATTTGTCTGAACTTGTCATCTGCATTACTATGAGGCATTGGTTATGACAAGTGTTATGTGCATTGAGAAAGAAGGAGTACTTAAGAGGATGTACCATTTCGAGGAACGTATCGCGCGTCGCGATGGATATTATATTTTGAGTGACGTATCGCACTCCGTGATGTTTACTATTATCGAAGTCGTGTCGTGCGCTGCGATAGATGCATGGACAGATATGTCCCCCATGGGTCCTGGACTGAGAGACAACGGGTGTGTATCAGTAGGTCAGACACGCATCATTATACTTGACATTGCATTTCATTGCATTGCACATACTTATCATTAGTGAACTTGATATCGTGTTGTCCTGATCTTCTGATTGCCTTTCTGTTGAACATGTGATTGATCAATATTGAGTTTGTTATAGTGGATATATAATTTGTTGAAGTATTGTTGTTGAGGATATGCAATATGTTTAGGTGTTGTTGTTGAGGATATGTAATTTGTCTAAGTGTTGTTGTTGAGCTACGTGCTATGTAAACTGTGAGCAGTTAGGTTGGGTTGATTTTAATGCAGGTTGTAGTTGTGGAGGTTTAGTTGGCGATGGTTGGAGTACCCGTATTCCATCCCCTTAGCTTGTATTTAGAGGTTTACTTGCTGAGTACCGTGTGGTTTGGTACTCACCCTTTGCTTCTAAATTTTTTTTCGTAGGTTATGAGCTTGGATTTTTGTTGTACTTGTCATTCTCTTCTTTTCTGAGGCTTCTAGAAGATTTGTGAGGTAGTTGTTTCCATCTCAGCAGACATTCTTCTCCATAATTATGATCTTGTTCTATTCTTGAAAGAAGTTTATTTGAGACTTGATTTTTTCTTTTGAATCAATTGTAATACTTTAGAGGCTTGTACACGTGACAACAAGGTTTTGTTGGTGTACTTTTAAGTAACTTATAAATTTTTCCTATTTTATTGTAATAATTGAGTTTTAGGCTGATTTGTCTTGGGGGGATAAGACGACTGTCATCACGTCCATTTTTGGATCATGACAGGCAAGTTGCAACAAGGCGAGTTTTAACACGTGCACTCGTTAAGAAAGATTTCTAAGTGAAGTAATTATCAATACATACAAGAATCTATTTGAGAATGGGTTAATTACTATTTATACTTTGTTAATCACTCATGGTTTCCACAAACCTAGATGTGGAGCTTAGCTACCCATTATATCAAAAAACAATAAAATTTATTTAAAAAAATATGTTTGTGTTAATCATTAAAAGCTAAGAACAACAGCTAAAGTATTTTTTATTAATGACGAATACTAATCAATAATAAAGGAGAAGAAATAATAAAACACAATTCTCCGACCTCCACGATGACTCTTACAAACCTTCAAACCTAGAAGATAATTTATATTATATCTTGTATCTTTGTTCATGGCCTCCAAATAATTTCTATGTCCTATTTATAGATGTAGAAAACCCTAAATAAAATATTTGATTCCAAACAAATTGGGTAAACAAAATTGAAAATTGATTTCTTTGTTAAGCCGCTTTCCATAATTACAGTTACGCATAATGACTGCCACGTGTACAACTACATTCAGGTTTCATATTTGATTCAGCCTCTATGTATGTATGTATATATATATATATATATATATATATATATATATATATATATATATATATATATATATATATATATATATATATATATATATATATATATATATATATATAGAATTCCTTGTTGATTTCCTTCTTCAACCTTCCATCATTAATTCGTTTTAGCTCCAAGTTTCTTAATTTTTCACCAAATTAATTCTACAAATAAAATACGCAATTTAGCACTATTCATTAAATTTATGGTCAAAATGGACATGTAGAAATAATAAATGTGAGCAAATAATAATAAAAATGTGTATTTTTGCCTCACATGAATACACCACACTTAAAACTTTTGTTCGTCCCCGATCAAACAATAAAGCTCATCTAAAAAATATAGTAATAGCAATGTCATCACTCTAACTAATACAATCAATCAGGCCATGTGTCAATTTCAAAATATCAGGTAGATTTTTCAATCATTATGCAAGACATCCAAATGAACAACAAACCTCTAACTTCCTAACCTCAAGGAAGGACTTTGAACTCATCACATTTAAGTTTGCTCACCTACTATCACCAAAAAAAGTTAATAAAATCACCTATCTATCATGAAACAAGTGCCCTCACAAGAATAAATAGTCCACACACTAAATTCAAAACACTCAATACAAATTAAAGACTTCATATCAAGAACAACTCCCACACTCACAAATAAAATTCACATGTATGAACAAAAAGCTATATGTTTGCTCATTTTGTACATCTCAACTAATTAAGCATGCTTTAATAGAATCAAATAGGACTTTGACGGGTTGTAACATACGCTTGGGAAAGGTTAGGAAAATGATGTATTAGTGACTTCCAATTCCTTAAGCATTTTAAAATTTTTACACTGCATCACCCGTATTTTTAGCCCTCTCTTCGACAATTATTTCACAATTAATTTTCATCATCTCAAGAATGTTTCAGTCATTATTCCCTTTTTTTTAATTTTTCTTCATAATAGCCAGCCTCAACTTAGGTATTTTTTATGCGTTAAGGTACACAATGTCCTTGGATGAACCACGACCATCATCAAGGTAACTTTTTTTTCTTTTTTATTTTATGTCACATTCACAAAAAATCATGTCACATTCTTTCAAAGACGGCTTTTAAGCATTTTGTAGCTATCATTGATTACCTTTTCAATCATCCATACCTTTTTCTCAGAGTTGATAATTAAAATAAGTCTTTGCTATGATGCTCAAGGAAGTAAGGTGCAAACACTAGGGATTCGGGAAAAATAGTCAAGGAAAAAATATGGTTACCAGCAAAAGGCTACACGGTCAAAAGGGCTAACTATTGATAAAATATATGAAAAAGCTAAAATTTAAAGGACAAATCAAAGAAAACCTACAATCATCTCCTAAACAAGGCAACTCTTTTTTATTTCGATTCAATAATATGCAGGGCAAGTTCTAGACTAATAAGCAAAACATGGAATAAACAAAATCTCACCACACATAAAACAAGTATCAATCAAGATGGATCAATTCTACTTCTAACAAAGATAGGATCATCACAAACTGCAAAATAAATAATCTATATATAAAGTCACAACCATGAACCTAGATGTCAAAAGGTTTGCAATTTCACTAGTAATCAAGCATTCACAAGAAAGTACTACCTAAAATTAGGCTAAAATAATAAGTATCACATAAATAAACAACTCATGAAAACAATAAATTTTATATTGATGAAAAAAATATTAAATTTCCTAGACACCGAAAACTTAACAACTCATTAAAAATATCAATTCAGGAAAAATAATAAGAAGAATAATTAAACTAAATAACCAATAAAAGATGAAAAAACAATTTAGAACAATTATTTATTAATAAACTAAATCAACAGAATGGAAGGAATAATGCACTGATAATCAACAAAGTAAGATAATAATTAATACTCCATAGAAATTGGTCAACCCATATTAAAAGTAACAGTTAAAACAATAAAAAGATGACTACAAAACTCAAATTACTAATGGAATATATTCAAAAGAAAAAGAAAAATTATTAGATGTCTTTAACAAACAATTAGAAAATGATTCAACTTAAACATAACAATCAATAGAGATAGTGTCATGTGTAATAAAATACTAACAATAAGACCATCTTCGATCCACCTTTATTTTACTGTTTGTTTTGCTATATTTAAAGAGTAAAATAGAGAATGAGCACTCCAACCCTTCTACAAATCATCCTCTATTTTCCATTTATAGAGAGGTGAATAGTAGTTCTCCAAACACCTTTATTTTACTCTTCATTTTCTGTCACGCCCCGAGCTACCCCCGAGACGTGGACACAAAACCTAGGACCACAAGTGATCCCAAGCTAACCCTGCTGGCATGATCATTAGCATACTAAAGATAATAAACTGTTACGGAAGCTAAATCATACTTAAAATGAAAAGATGGGGGATACCCATATTCTATAACTGAGATATTTAAAAACAATGAGTTTAATACAAAAGAAATATTAACTCAATACTAAGCAGAATCTAACTATGTCTATAAATAGCCTCTAAACTAGACTGTAAATACTGGGACAGGCCCCAGCTAAATCTAGCAAAAACTGTAACTAAATGACTAAAGACTGAAATGAAACTCATGACTGTTGTCCTCGGAGAATGAGGACTCACCATTGAATCTGCTGAATTGGAGATCGGGAAATCGATCTATGCGTGGTCTAGATGTTGAGAATCTGAACCTACATCACGAGAAGATGCAGCGCACGTATGCATCAGTGCTTGAAAGGTACTGAGCATGTAGGATAGAGTAAAGCTGAAATAAAACATAACTAAAGAAGCACAACAACAAGTATAATAATCTGAACGTGATGTGCTGATTTCAGAGCTAACTGGATGAAATGACCAATTTATAACATGCTGAACCTAAAAACAGAATAAACTGAGAAATGGTCGATGCAGAGAGTCCGACTAAACTGTGGAAGCTACTAATAACCGATAATAAAACCACATGAGCTAAATGTGGAGTCCGATGTATACGCCCATTGAGAGGACCCAATATACCCTGCCAAAGGTATAAAGGCATGCTGGCGTGATCACTAAACTGATTGCCCACAGAGGGGACTTACAACCTACTTGGCTAGTAGTTCTGGGACTATTGGGTACGCTTAACCCTAGTCCAACTCGGTATTATGCTATTCCAATGAATATTGTAAATTAACTGATTATATCTAAATTTTTGTAAATACTGGATAGCTCAAAACTGAACATGCAAATTAATATTGCAACAATTAATCTAGTAATTATTCATATATAACTGAGGCATGTATATCTGAAGTATCAAAAATATATGACGTAGAATGTGTAATTCAAGAACTAAAAAAATACAAAGGTAGGACTCTGAAACTCATGAAATAAACTAAATAATAACATGATAATCTGATTTGGAACATATAACAAATAAATTCATGAAGTTCTAACAAAGTTCTAGAAACCTTAGCTTTAATCATGATAAGAGAGTAAAGAATCTGACGGAAAACTAGCGACCTAATGGATGAAAGGAACCCACTAGTGAAATCCCACATACCTGGTAATGAAATCCATGGAAAAATACTTATGTTTTGGGGCTGGAACTTTTGGAGCTTATGGCGTTCTTGAACTAGGGTTCTTGAGCTTTTTTCTCCTCGCTTGCTTCTAATTTTCTAAGTTTTAATTTAATGATTTGACTTGGATATGTTTTAATTATGTTTCTAGTCTTAAAGTGACTAAAATCTAATGATTTAGGTTCAAAATGACATAACTTAGGGTTTAAATGCAGTGGAAAAGGTCAAAAATACCCCTGGGAAGGTTGCTATCGGGCCTCACGACGGCCAGGACTGACGGTCCATCGTGAGCCCGACGCCCCGTTGTTGGGTCCATCATGAAGGCCTGTTCGACAGGCCATTACTAAAATAGGCATAACTTTTTACTCGGAGGTATTATTTTCTTAAGGCTAGTGGATATGGAAATATAATTCAGTTATCTATCTGTGGGTAGGTCATGGGAGACCTAGGTCATTTTGTGCAAAGAGTTATGATCATTTTAAGTTGACCCTACTGTATTTCCCCTTAACAGGCTGCAAATTTTCCACCTACGGTCAGACCTACTGACTGTAGGGCCACCTACAAACCATGATGGTCATCCATAGCTCTTTTCAGAGATTGGTTGAAGGGAGTATTGAAGACTTAACCATTTTTTCTAAGCTGAAATTTTTGGGAGTTTCTGATCCCATCGACGGTTGTGTAGGACGGACCGTGGTTCAGGCTACGGTCCGTCGATGCCACTGTTGGTAGTACCTGCATATTTTTCTAAAAAACTAATTTTTAGTTTGTTTTGGCTACGGGGTGTTACATTATCTCCCACTTGGGAACATTCATCCTCGAATGAAGACTAAATTAGCTGAATAGAGGGAGAGAGATGCAAACCCCACTACTAAACACTGAAAACTGAGTTCTGACTGAATAGAGTTCTGAGTACATGCAATTATGCTCCAAATGAAAGTACAAATTGAGGGAACCTTATTCTAAAACTGAAACTATGCATGGATGACTATGAAACTGAAGAGGAACTATTACCTCAAGCTAGAGCGAAATCGGAAGGAAAAAGGTAAGGATACTTGGCTTTCATGGCTTCTTCTGCTTCCCAAGTAGCTCCCTCTACAGACTGACTCCTCCACAAAACCTTGACTAAAGCGACTTCTTTGTTTCTCCAACTTCTAACCTGACGGTCAAGAATCTCAACTGGTAATCCTCATAAGAAAGACTATCTTTCACCGCCACACTCTCTAATGTCACTATAGAGGCTGGGTCACCCACGCACTTCTTCAAGAGTGAGATGTGGAAGACCGGATGAACTGATGCTAATTTTGCTGGCAACTCTAACTCATATTCCACGTTGCCAATCCTTTTCAAGATCTTTTAAGGGCCTACATATCTAGGACTGAGCTTCCCTTTCTTTCCAAATCTCATCATCTCTTTCATAGGTGAGACTTTCAGAAACACCCAATCGTCAACTCGGAACTCTAGTTCCTTTCTCCTTACATTTGCATAAGATTTCAGACGACTTTGGGCTGTCTTAAGTATATCTCTAATGAGTTGAACTTTCTCCATAGCATAAAGTATTGAATCTAGACCTATCAAAGCTGTTTCACCTACTTCAAACCAACTAACAAGAGATCTACATCAATGCCCATATAAGGCCTCATAAGGGGCCGTCTGAATGCTGGATTGGTAGCTATTATTGTAGGCAAACTCAATAAGAGGAAGGTGATCATCCCAACTACCATTGAAATCGATCACACAAGCTCTCAACATATCCTCTAAGGTCTGAATGGTATGCTCTTCCTGCCCATCCGTCTGTGGATGAAATATTGTACTAAGGTTAACTTGAGTACCTAGACCTTTTTGAGATAACTTCAAGAAAAAGAGAGTAAACTGAGGACCTATATCTGAGATGATAGACAAAGGAACCCCATGCAACCTCACAATTTCAATAAGGTAAAGCTTGACATAGTCCTCTATCGAATATGTAGTGTTGACCGCTAAAAAGCGAGAAGACTTAGTCATCCTATCAACTATCACCCAAATTGAGTCATGTAGTCTGCGAGTATGAGGTAACTCTGTGATGAAATCCATATTGATCACATCCCACTTCCAAGTAGAAATATCGATCTCTAGAGTCATACCTCCTAGTTTTTATGTTCTACCTTGACTTGATGGCAAGTGGGGCACTTACTCACAATGTCTGCTATATCCCTCTTCATGCCATTCCACCAATAGACTTCCCGCAAATCGTGGTACATCTTAGTGAAACATGGATGAATAGAATACCTGGAGTTATGAGCTTCTACAAGAATATGCCGCCTCAACTCTCCCACATCAGGAACACACAATCTACCTTGGTAGCGACGTATACCATCTCCCCCTTGGGAGAAAACCTCCACTCTCTTATTGTTGACTGCAACCTTTAGTTCAAGCAAGAACGGATCACTCTCTTGCTTTTCCTTAACCACCTCTACTAAAGACGATTCTACCCCATTCTGAACTGTTACACCGCTGTCTGATATGCTCATAAGGAGAACTCCCAAGCGAGCAAGCCTGTGAACATCCTTCACTAGATCTTTTATTTTTTCCCCAACATGGGCTACACTACCCATATATAATCTACTAAGAGCATCAGCCACTACATTCGCCTTTCTAGGATTGTAATGTACACTCAAATTATAATCCTTAAGGAACTCAAGCCATCTCCTCTGGCGAAGGTTCAACTCTTTCTGGGTGAACTGATACTGAAGGCTCTTATGATTGGTGAACAGATCTATATGAACATCATACAAGTAATGTCTCCATATCTTGAGTGCGAACACCAGTGCAGCAAGCTCGAGGTCATGAGTTAGATAGTTATTCTCATGCACCTTAAGATTTCTAAAGGCATAAGATATAACCTTATCTCTTTGCATTACCACACAACCAAGGACAACTCTGGATGCATCACAATAGATCACATAACCATCTGAACCCTCTGGTAGAATCAAGACAGGAGCTGTAGTCAATCAAGTTTTCAATTCAGCAAAGCTTTTCTCACAATCATATGACTATTGGATCTTGACCATCTTCTGAATCAACCTAGTCAATGGTGAGTCTATGGATGAAAATACTTCCACGAACCTTCTGTAATAACCTGCTAAACCTAAGAAACTTCTGATACCTATAGTAGAGGTAGGTATGGGTCATTGTTTCACTACTTTTATCTTTTGTGAATCTACGCGGATCCCTTTGCTAGATACAATGTGACACACGAAAGCAACAAATTGCAACAAAAACTCATATTTACTACACTTAGAGAATAGCTGGCGATCTTTGAGAGTCTATAGAACAACTTTCAAATGACTTGCATGTTCTTTCTCACTCCTAAAGTAAATGAGGATATCATCCATGAAGACGATAATGAACAAGTCTAAGTAATTTTTGAACACTCTTTTCATCAAATACATGAAAGTCGCAGGAGCATTGGTTAGTCAAAACGACATAACTACAAATTCATAAAGACCATACCTAGTTCTGAAGGCTTTTTTAAGAATGTCACTATCTCTGACTCTAAGTTGATGATAACCCGATCTGAGGTCTATCTTTGAGAACTGACTAGCACCCTGAAGTTGGTCAAACAATTCATCAATCATGGGGATGGGATACTTATTCTTGATTGTGACCTTGTTCAACTATCTATAGTCAATGCACATTCTTAGAGAACCATTTTTCTTTTTTACTAACAATGTTGGTGCACCCCATGATGAAATACTAGGTCTGGTGAAACCTTATCTAGAAGGTCTTTCAACTTCTCTTTCAATTCCTTAAGCTTTGTATGAGCCATTCTGTAAGGAGGAATGGAAATAGGTTGGGTATATGGAAGGATATCAATTCCAAAATCAATTTCCCTTTCGACATGAACCTCGGGAACATCTTTTGGAAATACTTCTTGAAATTCACAGACTATTGGAACTGATAGAGTTTTAAGGCTATAATCCTTATCCCGAACTAGATGATAGAGATAACCCTTAGATATCATCTTTCTAGCCTTAAGGTAAGAAATAAATTGACCCATAGGCGCTAGGATACTACCCTTCCATTCTAATATTGGTTCATCTGGAAATTGAAAACGCACAATCCTAGTTCTGCATTTCATTGAGGAATAATATGAGTGTAACCAATTTATGCCTATAATGACATCGAAGTCTACCATTTCTAACTCTACCAGATCTGCTAAGGTGACTTTCTGAGATACTGTGACAGGGTAATTTCTGTATACCTGTCTAGCTATAACTTTGTCACCAACAAGAGTATAGACGGAGAAAAGTTCTGAGAGAGTTTTTGGACTGACATTGAATTGGACTGCTATGTAAAGAGTTACAAAAGACAAAGTCATGTTTGTTTCTTTCAACTAAGTGAACCATAAGTGAGTCACATCCTTGAGTTTGTAGGATGCTAATCTCACCTATTCATATGAGTTACTGAGATCACACCAAATATTTTCTTCACCTTATCAATGAACTTCTGTGGGTCCTCACACAAATTGGGATCCTGAAACTCAGGTGAATCATTCTAAACAAATGTCGAGTACTAGCTGCCACTGATCCACCATTGTTATTAGTTAGAACTCGAACCTTTTGATTGTTTTAGGTGGTCATACTTTAGCCAAAAGCTGAACTTGCGTTCTGACGCTCTAAACTAGAACTTCCTTATCTAGTACTAGGGGAACTACGTTAGCATACGTGCATTAGCATTTCAGGCCTAAGCTCTACGAGAAAGCACGATCTAAAACGCAGAACGTCAATTTAGAATGGAATAACATCATACCTTAAGCACGATAAGAGTAACAAGAAAGTGAAGGACTCTACTAACATTAGATGTGGTTCACTTCACACCCATGAAAAGGACTCTACTTAGTGCGTCTTTTTCAGACATCTTAGGACTCTTGAACCAAGTGCTCTGATACCAAGTTTTGTCATGCCCCGAAATACCCCCAAGACGCGAACACAGATCCTAGGACCACAAGTGATCCCAAGCTACCCCTGCTGGCATGATCATAAGCGTACTAAAGATAATAAACTGTTGCGGAAGCTAAATCATACTTAAAATGAAAATATTGGTAATACCCATATTCTATACCTGAGATATTTAAAAACAATGAGTTTAATACAAAAGAAATATTAACTCAATACTAAGTTGAATCTAGCTATGTCTGAAAATAGCCTCTAAACTAGACTAGAAATACTGGGACAAGCCCTAGCTAAACATAGCAAAAACTGAAACTAAATAACTAAAGACTAAAATGAAACTCATTACTGTTGTCCTCCGAGAATTAGGACTCACAATTGAATCTGCTGAACTGGAGATCGAGAAATCGATCTATGCGTGATCTAGAAGTTGAGAACCTGAACCTACATCATGAGAAGATGTAGCGCACGTATCTGTCAGTACTTGAAAGGTACTGAGTATGTAGGATAGAGTAAAGCTAAAATAAAACATAACTGAACAAGCACAAAAACAAGTATAATAATCTGAATTTGATGTGTTGATTTCTGAGCTAACTGGATAAAATGACCAACTTATAACATGCTGAAACAGAATATTGAATATACTGATAAATGATCAATGCAGAGAGTCTGACTGAACTGCGGGAGCTACTAGTAACCAATAATAAAACCACATGATCTAAATGTGGAGTCTGATGTATACATCTTATCGAGAGGAACCAATATACCCTGCCAAAGGTATAAAGGCATGCTGGCGTGGTCACTAAACTAATTGCCCATAGAGGGGACTTACAACCTACTTGACTAGTAGTTCTAGGACTATTGGGTATGCTAAACCCTAGTCCTACTCGGTATTATGTTACTCCTAATGAATTTTGTAAATTAACTTATTATATCTGATTTTCTATAAATGCAGGATAGCTAAAAACTCAACATGCAAACTGATATTGGAACAATTAATCTGGTAATTTTGCATTTATAACTGAGGCATGTATATCTAAAGTGTCTGAAATATATTACCTAGCATGTGTAATTCAAGAACTAAAGAAATACAAAGCTAGGGTTCTGAAACTCATACAATAAACTGAATAATAACATAATAATAGGATTTGAAACATATAACTGATAAATTCATGAAGTTCTAACAAAGTTCTAGAAACCCTAGGTTTAATCATGATAAGAGAATCGAGAATCTGACCGAAAACTAGGGACCTAATGGATGAAAGGAAACCACTAGTGAAATAACAAATACCTGGTGACTAAATTCACAAAAAAATACTTAAGTTTCTGGGTTGGAATTTCTGGAGCTTGTGGTGTTCTTGAATAGGGTTCTTGAGCTTTTTTCTCCTCTCTTGCTTCGAATTTTCTATGTTTTGGTTTAATGATTTGACTTGGATATTTTTTAATTATGTTTCTAGGCTTAAAATGACTAAAATCTGATGATTTAGGGTCCAAACGACGTAACTTAGGGTTTAAACAGAGTGGGAAAGGTCAAAAAGTCACCTGGGAAGGTTGCTATCGGGCCTCACAACGGCCAAGACTGACGCCCGTCGTGCGCCTGACGCCGCTTCGTTGGATCTGTCGTGAGGGCCTGTTCGACATGCCTTTACTAAAATGGGAATAAATTTTTACTAAAAAGTCTAATTTTATAAAGGTTGGTGGTTGTGGAAAGATAATTCAGTTATCTATCAATGGGTAGGTCATGGGAGACCTAATTCAGTTTGTGTAAAGAGTTATGATCATTTTAAGTTGACCCAACTGTATTTCCCCTTAAGAGGCTGCAAGTTTTCCATCTATGGACCGTAGGTCCACCTACGAACCATGCTGGTCATCCATAGCTCTTGTCTGAGAGTGGTTGAAGGGAGTTTTGATCGACGGTTACAGACTACGGACCGACATTCGACTTACAGACCGTAAGTCCGTCCGTCGTCCAAGACTTAACCAATTTTTCTAGGCTGAAATTTTTGGGATTTTCTGATCCCATCGACGGTTCTGCAGGACAGACCATGGTTCAGGCTACGGTCTGTCGATGCCATTGTTAGTAGCACCTGCAGATTTTTCTGAAAAACTAATTTTTTTCTATTTTGTCTATGGGGTGTTACATTTTCTATATTGAAAGAGTTAAACGGAGAATGACCACTCCTAATCTCCTCCAAATCACTCTCTATTCTCTATTTTTAGAAAGGTGAGTAGTAGTTCTCCATTTTTGGAGAACTAATATTCACACTCTCTATTCAACATTTTTTATTATTTTTTTATTATTTCTATTACTTTGTAATTAACATACTGTTTTAAATATAATTCCATTGATGAAATATATAATATTAATAATTCCTTTATAAATCTAGTATAATATTTTAAAAATATTTTTAATATATACTACTTTAAATTCAAATGAATAGTATTTTATTTTATTAGTAATTTTCATTATAAAGAATACACAAAACTATACAAAATAACAATGCAATACCTAACTAATAATTTAAATATCAGATAACAATAAAATATAATACATAACATAATAATTTAAATACAACATAAAATACAATATATAACATAATAATTAATTGATAACAACACTAATTAGTAGTATGATAGGTCGTTTCCATATCTAGCACTATTCGAAAAAAAATTCAGCCGCATTAATGATGCAATATTTCGCCGTCATTACGAATGTTAGACAATTTGTTTCTTCGTATCACTGATGCAATTAAAGATCACGATACACTTCGAACAATGCGTTGATACGCTGGGCATATTTGGATTATCTACTTTGCAAAAAATTTCGGGTGTGTTTAGAATGTTGGCATACGGTTTCCCAGTGGATGCCACTGACGAATACGTGATAATTGGAGAGTCAACTACTATTGAATGAATAAAGAAATTTTGTCGAGCGACTGTAGAGGTTTTTGGTGAGCAATATTTGAGACCACCAACATGTAATGATGTTTGCAAGCTTCTACACATTGGTGAGCAACATGATTTCCCATAAATTTTATGTAGTCTAGATTGCATGAACTGGAATTTGAAAAATTATTCAACGACATGGGCTGGGAAACTTATAGGTCGTAGTACATCGCCAACAATTATTCTTGAAGCTATGTGTCATATCCCATCACATCATAATTAAATTTTACATCTGGATAGAGGCGGAAGGGTCTAGAGTTGTGGAGAGGTTTGTGGAGAACACTAGAACCTTCTTGATTAATCAAGAAGACTAGAGAGTTCCTTAGAATTATCTAGAATGATTTAGATATTTCTTGAAAAGGTTTAGCATATTTTAGAAAGTGTATACTTTTCTAGAATAGGTACAAAAGTGTAATTATTATAAGTAAGTAATTTTTTACTTACACTTTAGCCTCTAGGTAGTAGTATAAATACAGGGGATCTCATTTGTAAACCGACAAAGCAAGTTGTAAGAAATCTTCCAAGCAATATAAGCCTTCTTCCAATATTCTCTAAGTCATCCTTTCATTCTCTTAGCGATCTTAGTAAAAAGGGCTTACTTGAGCTTACAAAATCGTGAAAGATTCAAGGGTAAGTGGTCAAGTGCTGCACGGAGTCTTAGCAAATACTCTAAGTCCGTGACAAAGTGGTATCAGAGCGAGGTTTGATACTAAGGGAATGGCTACTGAAGGAGACGTAAACGATGCTAGCACCACCAACGGCCATTTGGATGTTGGTAAGAAGAATTGAAAGGGGGAGAAACATCAACAAGGTAATGAGGAGGCTCTGCCTGATCCCACACCTAGCGAGGCGCTAACATCTCTTCCACCATCGACTACCGAAGCAGTGACGAAGAAATGGGAGAAGATGCCATAGATGTCACCGCTGGAGAAGAATGGGTCGAAAGTGTGGATGTGGCGAGACAAGCCGTTGAGATTTAGGTCGGTGCATGAACGTGGAAAACGAAAAGTTAAAGACCCTTGAGGACTTAACTTTTGATTATACCAAGGGAATCCGGAAGGAGTTGGAGGGTCGCCAGTGAGCCGAGTTCGAGATGAAGGAGGCCATCACTTCCTTGGAGTTTCAGCTTGTGTATGTGCTTAACGCGAAGGAGGTTATCACTTCCTTAGAGTGTAGTCTCATGGAGGTGATGAGCACGATTGATACTATGAAGGCCAAGATAAAAGCACTCAAATAAGGTGCGGAAGTTGGAGGATTATCGTCATTCGATCGAGATAAGTAGTCCATGATCAAGGCTCCCAACCCACCTATGTTCAAAGGCGTTCGTGATGCGCAAGAGGTGGAGAATTTTTTGTGGCACTTGGAGAATTACTTCAACTGTAATCGAGTAAAGAATGACGAAAATAAGATCAACATAGTTCTGTTGTATCTTTCGGAGATGGCCATGCTTTGGTGGAGGCGTAAATAGTTAGAAAGAGTAGGGGCGTTGCACCATCAACACATGGGAGAATTTTCGCGAGGAGTTCAAGAAATCATTATTCCCTAACAACGTCAGTGCAAGTTTAGGGAACTAAAGAAAACGGGAAACGTACGCGTATATGTGCAGGAGTTCACCGCCCTTACACTTAAGATTCTCAACCTCACGGATGATGATATATTGTTCCACTTCATGGATGGGCTGCAAAGTTGGGCCAGGATGGAGTTGGAACATCGACAATTCTAAGCAACTGATGAAGCCATAACGCAGGCCAAAGTGTTGATAGACTTCAGTCACGAGAAGCCCGACAGAGACAAAAGAGATGGGATGAGAGATAGTCATGACCATGGTGGGGGAGATCGTGGATAAGGCGAGAAATAGAGACTATATCCTAACAATCATAAAACCTATAAGTTTGATGGCGAGAATTCTGGATGTCATGCAAACACGGAGAGAAATATAAAGGTTGACAAAAGAGGTGGTTGCTACATATGTGGTGGGCCGCATGGCTATGCGAGGTACCTTGAGCTGCAGAGCCTTGGTGATATCCTGCGAGAGCGGAAAGAGAGGGAAGCACACGAGCAAGAACAAGTTGCGAAGGCGACGCAGTTGGGCTTAATAGGACTATGTAGAGCTATCACCAAGCAACCAGAGAAGCCGGGAGTATGCGGCGCGCAGTATGTCGACATCACGATCAATCAAAGACCCACTCGTGCGATGGTCGACAGAGGTGCAAAGGTCAATATCATGACCGAGACGGCACTGATAAGGTTGGGGTTGCGTTACAGTCCAAGTAACTCCTAACTTAGGACGGTCAATGCACCACCGACTCCCATGAGTGGAGTCGCGCATGGAGTAAGAATCACACTAGGCGAGTGGCAAGGTAAGACCAACTTCACTGTCGCTCTTTTAGATCTCTTTGATATAATTTTTGGGCATGATTTCTTCTAAGAATATCACTTGGTGATCGATCCTTATCTCTAACGACTTCTTTTCATGGAGCAAGGAGGAACATGCATAGTTCCCATGGTTAAGGCACCGAAGATAGAAGGGCGGGTCCGACTAACGGCCATGCATCTCAAGAAAAATCATAATAAGAAGAGGTTGACATTTTTAGCCACCATTACAAGTTTGAAAGAAGATAATGGTGATAAGAAGTCCTTGCCACCAGGCATGAAGAAGCTTCCAAGAGAAACAACGTCGTGATGCCAAAGATGTCGCCTAAGCACTTGCCTCCTTGAAAGGAGGTAGATCGTGAGGCCGAGTTAAAAGAGATAAAAAAAAGCAATTAAAAGAGTTGCGCGAGGGCATTGATCAAGTCAATGGACTATTTGTCGCGCGTACGAGATACAAGACTCGGTTGCCGATGAAGTGACAAAGTGATGTGATCGTCGCATCAATAGGTGGGGGAGAGTGTCACGTCCCACCAAATCATAGTTAAATTTTACTTCCGGATAGAGGCGGAAGGTTCTAGAGGTGTGGAGAGGTTTGCGGAGAACTCCAGAACCTTCTAGATTAATCACCAATAAATTCTCTAGAATAATTTAGATATTTCTTGAAAAGTTTTAGCATATTCTGGAAACTGTACACTTTTCTAGAATAGGGACCAAAGTGTAATTATTAGAAGGACTTGTAAGTAATTTTTATTTACACTTTAGCCTCTAGGTAGTGGTATAAATAGGGGAGGAACTCACATTTGTAAACCAACCAAGTAAGTTGTAAGCAATCTTCCATGAAATATAAGCCTTCTTCCAAAAATCTCTACGTCTTCCTTTCATTCTCTTAGCGATCTTAGTATAACAAGGCTTACTTGAGCTTACAAGATCATGAAAGATTCGTGAGTAAGTTGTCAAGTGCCGCACGGAGTCTTAGCAAATACTCTAAGTCCGTAACACATGGTTGACTATGATATGACTTGTTTATTTTGGTTTGTCGTGCACCAATAACAATATTAATGTTTTAGAGTCATGACATTGATTTTCAAATCTTCCTAGCGGTATTGTTCCTCCCACCTATCATGTTATTCAAGGAAAAGAATGCAATATGGGCTATTATGTAGCTTATGACATATATCTTAAATGGTCTATAGTTTTTAAAACTATTTGTGATCCTCTTTCTAAAAAAGAAGAAATATTTTGCGATGAAACATGAATCGTGCCAAAAACATGTTAAATGTGCATTCGGAACTTTGCAATCATGTTTTGCAATTATTGTAGGTCTGTCACATTTTTAGAGAAAGAAAGAGTTACATGATGTAATAACTACATGTATTATACTGCACAACATGATAATTCAGTATGAATGTGATCTTAATGTACCAATTCACGATCGTACAGACTCCAACTCCAACTATAGAAATTGTGGTAAATGACAATCTCCAGTCTAAACATTTTTTAACAAGACATAAAAAAATTAAGGATACAATGCTCTTTTTGAACATCATAATTCATTAATAGAGTATTTGTGGGAGCAATGCAATGATTTTTAAAATGGAGTGTTTATGTAATTTATGTCACCTTTATTTGAATTTGTCCCATAATTTATGTTGTATTATATTTTATTGCAATTTATGTTATTTAAAAATTTAAAATAATTATAATTTTATATCACATTAATAATTATATAAAGTAATTTTTTGGGAAAAAAGAAATAAATGATTTAAATTATGAAATAAGAAAATAAGAATGAAATAGAAATAATAATATAATATTAAGGAGAGAAAAATATTTCTTTTTAGAGAGTCAAAATACAAAATTGAATTGCAGTTGATTGTATGAAAAAAATAGAGAAGTTTATATTTGAAGAGTAATATAGTGGATTGGGTTAGATATCCCTTAACACACCACCACAATTATATATGAAGGAACTATATATCAAGGAATAAAGTTGATTGTAATTAAAAAATTAAAACAAAATAATACATAAACAAAGAGGGGATTGATTTATATTACCTTTTAGTGCTCACCGGAATTAACGTTGCATTATATGGTTGTTCATCGGAGTTGGAGTCTGGTTGTTTGAGTTTTGTTTGTCGTCGTTCTGTCGTGGTCTCATGCTCCTGGAGCTGGAAGATGAGGGAATCCTTGGTCAATGTTGGTTGTTGATGTTTCTAATTATCGGATCTTAGAGATCACCGGTAATGATGTTTAAGAAAATGGAGAAAACAGAGTTGGTTTTGGGCTATCAGGGTCTACGCTTAAGGTGAGAATTTTGCTTTGTTTTTGTGGGCGGTTTGGAGGTCTCAAAAAATTGGTTCTGGTCGCTGGATAATGAGGGTTGTTCGGTGGGTTTGGTTTGAGGTCTTAGGGTCCTTTACGATTACTTTTACACTGGAAAAGGATAAAAAACGATGGAATTTTTATGGCTACGTCGTCGGAGCTCGTTGAGAATTTTGTTGTTGGTTTGTTGTAGGGGATTAAGGGAAAGGGTTTTTGGATGGTAGTTCGGATAGATTTGCAGGCCTTTCGGAGTTGGAATTTGATTGTAGAAGCTCCATGCTTCTAGTGATAGTAATGGGAGTGAACGGTTGGCTATGGGTGGCTCAGGGAGAAGGAAGTATTGCTTCTGTGTGATGCAATAAAATTGAGTAATGGGTTGGAGTTTTGATTGCCTGATCTTTGTCGGATTCTTGGGTGATGGTGATTGGAAAAATGATTCAAAATGAAACCCCTTTGTCGATCAAATCTGAAAATTTTCAATCCCAATCTAAAAATATTTCACCCTCTCCTAACTTGGGGCTTTGAATTATAAGTGACAAAAAGCTGTCAAAATGAACAGGCGCTGACATAAGTCTTAATGATTGAGTGTAGGTGATAATTATTTTATTAAGGATGAAGGTTTGTGTAGTTGCTCTCAACTTTATAAGTTGATAGTTTGATAATATTAATTAAATGATGGGTAAAAGAGTAAATGATGAAAACCTAATTTAATCAATCTTGGTAGGAACCAGTACTAGAGGAAGCCACCAGGGAGCTATACCTAAAGGGAAAATAAAAAAAAATTTCCCGCCTCCCGTTGTATTGCTCTTCTTCTTCTTCTTCTTCTATTTCATTCTTGTTTGTTTGATTGTCTTTCTTCTCGTTCTCTTCATCTTCTTCTTCTTTTCATATATTGTTGGTCTTGACTACTAATCATTGAGCTTTCTTCTTCTTCTTTTCTTCTTCATGAATTAGCTTTAGCTAATCTAATAAGTAAATCATATTTCATTTTGTATCAATTAAAATTACTTCATCAATGATTAGGTTCACACAACATTTTTTGATAAGTAAAATGATAGTTCTTTGAATCATTCATCATCTAGGTATAACCTGCAATTGTTTCAATAATATACATTTGCGTTTCCAACAGACATCTATATATGTTGCAATAGTTGACTATTAGAATAAATTTTATTCTTATATTGCAACAGAAATATTATTTCAATCGAAACAGAATAGATATACATTGCAACGGATAACATACACATGTTTCAATATATGACTTACATGTCGCAACATAATTGTCATATGTTGCAACATATGATTTATTTGTCACAACATAATAGTTATATGTAGCAATATATAACTTACATGTCACAACAAAATAGTTATATGTTGCAATATATGACTTACACATTTTATTAGAACATATGATTTGTGTTTCACAACATAATAGTTATATGTAACAACATTTGACTTTCTTCAATAGAATAATCATATGTTACAACATATAATTTTTTTGTTACAACAATAGTTATAGGTAGTAATATATGACTTACATAGCCCAACATAATAGTCATATGTTGCGACATATCGATTACACATTTCTTCATTAGTACTTACATGTTATTTATGTCTAACAACAGAATAGTTATGTATAGCAACATATGACTTACATGTCACCACAAAATAGTCATATGTTGCAATATATGACTTACACATTTTATTAGAACATATGATTTATGTTTCACAACATAATAGTTATATGTAACAACATCTGACTTACATTCTTCAATAGAATAATCATATGTTGCAACATATAATTTATTTGTCACAACAATAGTTATATGTAGTAATATATGACTTACATAGCCCAACATAATAGTCATATGTTGCGACATATCGATTACACATTTCTTCATTAGTACTTACATGTTATTTATGTTTCACAACAGAATAGTTATGTATAGCAACATATGACTTACATGTCACAACAAAATAGTCATATGTTGCAATATATGACTTACACATTTTATTAGAGCATATGATTTATGTTTCACAACATAATAGTTATATGTAGCAACTTTTGGCTTACATTCTTCAATAGAATAATCATATGTTGCGACATATCAATTACATTTCTTCATTAGTACTAATTATTTTATAATTAATTTTTTTGGTACAATAAATGGAGGAATTATTTGAAAGAATTGATTATCGTGGTGAACGGATCGAGAAAAAGAATTAATACATTTGGAGTTGTATAGATGGTAAGAAATGGGGAGGGTCGGTAGGGATGACTTTGGAAAGAAATATTTTGAATGATTATTTTATTTTGAACGGTGTCACAACCTCATTTTTTGGAGAAATACCAAATTGTTGCACTGTTCATCAATTCTATCACTTTCGTTTTGAATTATGTAGTTGTGATTTAAAAATAGACGAAGTAACTAAATTTATGCATTAATTAAATTTTCGTGTGTGTCAATAAATATACATTTCTTGCATACTCATGGGTAAAAGGTGACATTTTTGTGTTTTGGACTGATTTTTAACTTTGTTCTTTATAAAATATTTAATCTAAATTTTTTTGACATTTTTCCATTTCTAATCACTTAATTTACTAACTAACCTTTCCTTCAGTAATATATGTGGCAACATACGCGCGTTCTGTTTGAAAGATTGCAATAGACTTGTCATATATGACAACATATGTCTCTCATAAAATGGTCTTTTGGGAGTTAATCCAATTAATTTATCACCTAATTCAACATGTATTGCTCAATTAATCAATCGTTGGAGTGTGATTTTTGACAATATATGCACGTTCTATTGAATAATTGCAACAAAACATGTCATATATGTATATCATAAAATGGTTGTTTGGGGTTAATTAAATTAAATTGTCACCTAATTCATCATGTAACACTAATATATAGTCCTACAACATATCTAAGTACAAAATTATAATCTAATACAACAACCTTCATTCAATTATATCAATTATTTTTATGAAGAGTATCCCATTAGTTCAACATACAATGACCTAGTCACTCTATGTGATTATTATATAACACTCTTGTAAATCATTGTTCCAAGTGTTATAACATCTTTTTATTGCTTAATTATGATTCAAAGTACTAAAATATGGTCAAATTTGATATTTTCCTTCTTCATCCTCAACTTCTTTTTTGTTCAGTTTTTCTTACTAAACTCTATTTTTTTGTTCTTTTTCATCTTCTTTTTTTTTATCTATTTCTCAATCACCATCAACTTCATTTGTTTCTTCTATTCTTTCTTTATATTTCTTGTGAAAAAATTTTGATTCTACTTGAGAAGAAAAAACAGTTTTAGAAGCAAGTTCTTCTAAAAGATTGGAGCCTCATATGGATCTTTGTATCAATTATTACATTTATTAAGACAATTTTTCTATTGACATGAATCATTAGATTTGCATATGCAACCACAAAATCAAATATTTCTTAACAAATAATATAACAACCAAACACAATAACATAAACAACAAATACTATTCATTACCACACATGAACCAACTAAGAAACCACGAAACCCTCTCTAAGCCCTAAATTCTAATCAGCTAACTACAAATTAAGGTTTTTGAAATTAGATAATATTTCAAAAGGAACAACGACCAACCATCCTACAAAAAAATAAGTGATAAACCACTAAAATGTCTTGATTAAATGCTAGTAAGTATTTCAAAATCCTAATTAAATTTTACTTGAGAAGATATCAATGATAAATTGGAAATGACGAGGGAAACGATGACTTGATGTAGAAAGTATCACAAAAAAGTACCACTGGTGTTGTAGAGAAGAGAAGAGATGAAAGGAAAGAAGAGAAAATAAAATTAAAATTAGTAAAAATAAATTAAATTTGAAAAAAAAACCCCATGTTTTATAGAGGAGAGAACGAAATTGAAGAAGACTGTTCTCAACCTTTTTAATTTTTTAAAATTTTTTTTTACAATATAATGTTGCAATATCTGATAGTTCAAACTGACATAGGTTTTGACATATATTATTTCTTTGACATATGGTGCCACACATTTTTTTGTGACATATCTCTGTTCTATTACATATATCGCCACATATCGTTTTTTCTGTAAAATATGTTGTCACATATCTTTTTTTGTAACATAAGTTTTCACATATGATCCTTTCTATGATATATGTTTGCACGTATATTTTTTTTGACATATGTTGCCACATATCTCCTTTCTGTTACATATATTGTCACATAACTCTCTTTTGTTGAGGTATAATTCTGTGTTTTTTACACCATCGGTTATATATGTTGCAACATATACTACATTTCTTCCTTTCCAACCTAATTTACATTTGTTCCACCAATTTTTTTTTTATTAATACTAGCCAATTATTTTACAAATTATCAACAAAAAGTAATTCACAATTTTATACATAACCATCAAAACTATATCTAATCAATTGTTGTAACCATAACATTTTCATCGAACTTTATTTTTTAGGTTTAGGAATTATTTTCTCTTTATTGTTACAAACATAGTCACTCCGAACCTCTAGAATCTCATAATTCCAAAGGAGTGGAGCATATCTCATGCGAAAGGTTTGAGAAATAATTTCATAAGATGATATTTGTAGTCCATCACTCAAAAACTCAGCGTTTGCAACAACAACAAGTCCACAATCTATACATTGTATATCATCAATTAGAAAATATAATAAATCTAAGAACATTACATATCAATAGTGGCAAAGACAAAGATATAATGTGATACTTAAAGAATATTACTTGCTTAATGGGTAATACCAGTAACATTCGAGCAAGATTGTTTGAACCAACCCTCAAGTAGATATTAATGCGTCAGATCACAACTGATGACTTTGAATTTCTTATTTTTCTCTTTCTGTTTCGGTTTTTATTTTAACTTTCTCCTTCTCTTTATCTTGTTACTTCTCATTTTGCTCCTTATCTAGGTCTTTATCCTCCCCCTCCTTCTCCTTCTCCTTCTCCTTACCTTTTGGGTTTGAGTGTGATGCTGGAGCAGTAGTCATTGATTTTTTTTCTTTCACTAATTATAGATACTAATTTGGAAATAGACCTTTTCAACATCCTACACTTAAAAGGCTGTGAATTATCTTGGATGTATGGACATTAATATTACAAATTATTTCCTTAAAAGTATCAGTGAGTTTTTTAACACGACTAATAAAATAATCATATTGATGCTCACATTCTTTGCATAGACAAAAAGAGCATTACATGTCAGAAGATGAAGCAACACTAATAAAAGATGCAGTTGTTGTCATGGATGAAACTTTTCTTGTTAGGATATATACTATTAACTATGTGTTAAAATATAATATTAATTATATAATAAATATTTGCTAAATTTTAATCGATCATATATTCGTTTACAATGTCTATTTACTTATATAATAGATGATTTGGTGTGTAAAGTTTTGAGCTTTTGCACAGAGGATTAAATCAACGGTTCTTATATGTATAATGTTTTTTGTTCACAATATATGATGAAAACTGGACATTCCATCGGGTACGATTGTAGCGCAAGGTTGCATGTAATTTATCCTGATTATGAAAATGATATAGTTCCAACTTCTTGTGCTAGTACATTTTGTATGTATTAAACGACACCGAGTAGAGATAGTTATTTTAGACTGACTGACAACAACATATTCTCTAAGCTATTAAATTTGGTAAGATCATTGATACCGGCCTAGTAAGAAGTACTCATTGTTATGTGATTTTTTTTTGAGGTCGTTTATATGATTTTAAAGTTTTTCTTTGGAATTAAAATGTCATTTAGTATGAATGACATCCTTCATATTGGTTTCATTTATGTTATATGTGACTATTACATGATTACACGTGATAAGTTAACATAAATTGATATATGATAAGGATGTAGATAGGTTCAATTTTCCTCAAATCCTTTGAATCTGAATTTGATCATAGCTTTGGAGATAAATATTATTTTTGAACTCCGATTGATCCGAAATTCGATAGGTTCATCAGAAACAATCAAATTTGAAATACTCATTGTGATGAAAGTATTTTTCAGTTTAAGGTCATTTAGATAAGTCGTCAGAAAACTAAAACGCTAGCCAATTAATTTCCCACAAAGAAATTGTTGATTATTATTATTATTATTATTTAATTACTATTTTGTGAAGTAATATTTATTTAAATAGAATCACTTTGCCATTAAATTAATAGAAGCTGTGGATAAAAACCATTTTCTTTTGTTTCTTTTTTAAAAAAGATGATATGCTAGTTCATAGTAGTAACTTGATTTTTATTTTAGTGGAAAGAGTTCACGTGCAGTTGAATTGTTTTTGAATAATAATAATAATAATTTTTTTAAAAAAAAATAAATTAGATGAATAACATGATAAAAGTTGTGGGTTTTCAATGTGTTCCTTTTCATGATTTAGTTTTCTCTTCAAATATACTTTTCCTTAGTTTAATCATGAAAGACAGGAAGTAACTTATTATTTTTTCTTTTCCATTGTCACACAAGGGAAGTGACTGTTAGAACGAGTTAAAGTGTAATTGAATTGATTTTGAATGGAAAAGGAATTTAATTATTAATGGGCATAGTTTTTTTTCTCACTTAAATATGTTAAGAATTTAAAATTAATAAAGGCATGGTTACCCATTAAGTAAATTTTTAATTTGAAATTAGGTGAAGTTCTTAATATTCTATTTATGTGAGATTATAATGCATGAATTGAAAATTATGATTACTAAATAGGAATCAAGAAAGTAATCTATTAATTTGAGTCATTGAAATATTTTCAATGTACCATATTTAAATTGTTTAAAGTGAATACTAGTGATAAATATTTATTTATAGGAATGGAGATTTACTTTAATATACTAGTAACACTAAATTAATTCATGAGAAGAAATATTAATGGTTTTTACCGGTATAAAAAGGAGAAAACTTAATATCTTGAATTCTCAAGTGTATTAATTGATAACAATTTGGTGTAAATGGGTGTTGTGTATCTTAGACAAAGAGTAGACACAAGAATGTCTTATGCTCATAAGATAATTATTGGAAGAGAATGAAAATCCAAATCAAGTTATTTTAGTTCTTAATTATGCCTAAAACAAGTAGTTTTTAAATTTTTTCATAGTTTAGGTGGTCATGAATTTTATAATTTTTGATTGATTTGAAATTTGATGGTTCCAACGAAAAATCGTTTACATGGGTTAGGAAATTTGGCGGATTAAATTTTTTTGATTTGAATATGATAAGATCATTCTTTATGTTTGTTATGTTTATATTAAATTTTGAACATGATTGCACATGGTTATTTGACATGAATTGATATGTGATAAGAACGTAGGTCTTATTGTTTTAATTCCGTAAGGTGCTTAAATCACTTGAATTTAAATATGATCAAAGTTTTTGAAACTAAAACTCTTTAAAGATTCCCATTGACCTAGAGTTTTGTAAGCTCATTGATAACGGCCTAGTAAGAAGCACTCATTGTTATGTGATTTTTTTTAAGGTTGTTTAAATGATTTTAATGTTTTTCTTTGAAATTAAAATGTTATTTAATATGAATGACATCCTTTATATTGGTTTCATTATGTTATATGTGACTGTACACGTGATAAGTTTACATAAATTGATATATGATAAGGATGTAGATCTGTTCAATTTTCCTCAAATCCTTTGAATCTAAATTTGATCATAGCTTTGGAGATAAATATTATTTTTGAGCTCCGATTGATCTGAAATTCGATAGATTCATCAAAAACAATCAAATTTGAAATACTCATTGTGATGAAGTGATTTTTCAATTTAAGGTCATTTGGATAAGTCGTCAGAAAACTAAAACGCTTGCCAATTAATTTCCCACAAAGAAATTGTTTATTGTTATTATTATTACTATATTACTATTTTGTGTAGTAATATTTATTTAAATAGAATCACTTTGCCATTAAATTAATGGCAGCTGTGGATAGAAACCATTTTCTTTTGTTTCTTTTTTAAAAAAGATGATATGGTAGTTCATAGTAGTAACTTGATTTTTATTTTAGTTGAAAGAGTTCACGTGCAGTTGAATTGTTTTTGAATTATAATAATAATAATTAAAAAAAACAAATTAGATGGGTAAACATGATAAAAGTTGTGGGTTTTCAATGTGTTCCTTTTCGTGATTTAGTTTTCTCTTCAAATATACTTTCCTTTTTAGAATATGCCACGTGGGTCCCAAACAAGTGATGAGTTTGCACGTTGTTGTAGAATATGTCACGTGGGGCCCACACAAGGGATGAATTACACAAATCTCATGGCTATAAATAGTCATTATACACATTAATAGAAATAGACAATTTTATGAAATATACTACTTCCTAAATTTTTCTTCTTTAAGTATATTAATTTTTAGTAAGTTCTTTTATAACACGTTATTAGCACGAGTCTCTGCCAGTTCAAGTCAAGACTTTTAAAGCTTCGGAGGTATAAATTTTCGTTTCTTAATAATATCTAATCTGTCTTAACTTGAATTTCTTGCTCTAGATATATCGGCAAAAAGCTATCTATCATGGGTACTCAATGCAGAAATTCATCTTGATGCGATGGGTCTAGTAGACACCATCCAAGAAAATAATAAAGCATCGAATCAAAACCGTGCTAAGGCGATGATATTTCTCCTTCAACACCTTGATGAAGGTTTGAAAATGGAATATCTCACTGTTAAGGATCCTCTGGTATTGTGGAACAATTTAAAAGATAGATATGACCACCTGAAGTTGGTCGTCCTTCCACAGGCACGTTATGACTGGATCCACTTGAGACTTCAAGATTTTAAATCTGTCAGTGAGTATAACTCTTCCATGTTTAAAATTATCTCACAATTAAAATTATGTGGAGAAAATATCACTAACCATGATATGCTGGAGAAAACGTTTTCCACTTTTCCTGCCTTGAGTATACTTCTGCAGTAGCAATATCGAGAAATGGGATTTAAAAAATATTTCGAATTAATTTCACATCTCCTTGTTGTTGAACAACATAATGACTTACTGATAAATTACCATGAAAGTCGACCTACTAGTTCTATGCCATTTCCAGAAGTAAATACGGCAAATTTTCACCAACCTAGCCGTGAAAAAGCTCGTGGCCCCAGTCGTGACCGTGGTTGTGGTCGAGGAAGAAATTTCAATCATGGTGATCGTCTTGCACTAAACAATAACCTTCAACACAAGTAGTGTAAAAAGAAGAATGAAAAACATGATGTAGTGCAGAAGAAAAATTCAGACAACAAATGTTATCGATGTGGAGAAAAAGGACATTGGTCACGTACCTGTCGTACGCCAAGGCACCTGGTGGAGCTATATCAAGCTTCCCTGAAGGAGGTGAAAAATAACGCTGAAACCAACTTTATCTCGGAAGATACTGTTGAACCCATGCATCTGGATGTGGCGGATTTCTTTGAGAATCCCGAAGGAAAGATAGATCACCTGATAGGTGATGGATCTGTGATAATGTAGATATGTTTCATTTTCGTCGTTTGTATGAACTAGTATTAATATGTTTTCCTAGACTTGTAAATAACTAAAAGGTTGTGTAATGTTTTTATTTAGTAATAATGTTATAATGTTTATTTCGTTTATATCTTTTATCTTGAAGAATATATGGATACCTCAATAATCAATCATGAAGATATTTGTGTAATTGATAGTGGAACAACGTACGCCATATTCAAAGATGAGAAATACTTCTCCTACTTGCTTAGAAGAAAAGCAAATGTTACTACAATTTCTGGTAATTCAAACTTAATAGAAGGCTTCGGAAGAGCTACTATATTTCTGCCTAAGGGGACAAAACACGTCATAGAAGATGCTTTGTTCTCTTCTAAATCCCCAAGAAACCTGTTAAGTTTTAAAGATATTCGCCGAAATGGATATCATGTTGAGACAATAAGTGAAATGAACGTTGAATACCTTGGTATTACCAAGATTGTCTCAGACCAGAAATATGTGTTGGAGAAATTATCAACTTTATCTTCTGGCCTATATTATGCAAAAATAAGTACAATTGAAGCACACTCTATCGTAAACCAGAAGTTTACTGACTTAAAGACTTTTGTGCTTTGGCATGACCGAATAGGTCATCCTGGATCAATAATGATGAGACGAATCATTGAAAACTCAAATGGACATCCATTAAAGAACCTAAAAGATTCTTACAAATGATGAGTTTTCGTGTGTTGCTTGTTGCCAAGGCAAATTGTTTACTAGGCCATCACCAATGAATGTTAACATTGAATCCCCTCAATTTTTAGAACGAATACATGGGGATATTTGTGGACCTATTCACCCATCTAGTGGGTCATTTAGATATTTTATGGTCCTAATAGACGCATCTTCAAGATGGTCTCATGTGTGCCTCTTATCATCTCGCAACGTGGCGTTTGAGAAATTATTGGCACAAATAATACGATTAAGAGCACAATTTCCAAATTATCCCATTATGCCAATTCGCCTCGACAATGCTGGTGAATTCACACACCAAGTTTTTGATGCTTATTGAATATCGGTAGGGATAAGAGTTGAACATCCTGTAGCTCATGTTCATACTCAAAATGGCCTTGCTGAGTCATTTATTAAGCGCTTACAATTGATAGCAAGACCTCTACTTATGAAAAGTGAGTTGCCTACTACTGTTTGGGGTCATGCTATCTTACATGCATCATCACTTGTTCGTCTCAGACCGACTCATTATAATAAATACTCCCCATCACAATGAGTGTTTGGCCATGAACCAAATATTGCTCATCTTCGAATTTTTGGATGTGTTGTATATGTTCCTGTAGCACCACCTCAGCGCACCAAGATGGGCCCTCAAAAGAGGTTAGGCATATATGTTGGGTTTGATTCACCCTCCATAATTCACTACCTTGAGCCATTGACGGGAGATTTATTCACTGCAAGATTTGCAGATTGTCGATTTGATGAAACAAATTTTCCGCAATTAGGGGGAGAGAAAAAGAAACTTAAAAGTGAAATTGCATGGAAAGTTTCATCATTATCTCATTTTGATCCACGCTCCCCTGTGTGTTAACAAGAGGTCCAGAAGATCATCCATTTGCAAAACATAGCAAATCAAATTCCAGACGCATTTAGTGATTCAAAAAGGATAACAAAGTCGCATATTCCTGCAGTTAATGTGCCTATCCGAATTGACGTCCCAAAAGGACCATCTACAAGTGTCGTAGCTTCTAAATCACAAATACGCCTGAAGCGTGGTAGATTATTGGGTTCAAAAGACAAGAATCCTAGAAAAAGAAGTACAAAAAATGAGGCTACAGAAGAATTTCACGAAGAAATTCAAGATTTAATTAGTCCTGATATTCCTGAAGAGATCAGTGAACTTGAGACTCAAGTAAATGAAGAACTCTCAATAAGTTCTACGGGTGATGAGATAAGTTTAGATCGATCAAAAATCATAGTGGATAATGGTTTCGCATATGATGTTGCACTTAACATTATGAAAGGAAATGAGGATTTTGAACCTCTATCTGTCGAAGAATGTCGACAAAGATGTGATTGGCCAAAATTGCAAGAAGCAATTCAATCAGAATTAAATTCACTTGCTAAGCGTGAGGTTTTTGGACCAGTAGTCCAAACGCCTAGTGATGTTAAATCAATTGCCTATAAATGGGTCTTTGTACAAAAAAGAAATGAGAGAAATGAGATTCTAAGATACAAGGCACGCCTTGTTGCACAAGGATTCTCTCAACGACCTGGTGTCGACTATGAAGAAACATATTCACCTGTTACGGATGCAATAACTTTTCGATACCTCATCGGCTTAGCTGTACATGAAAATCTTGAAATTCATCTAATGGATGTGATTACAGCTTACCTTTACGGTTCACTAGATAATGAAATTTATATGAAAGTTCCGGAAGGACTTAAAATGCCTGAAGCATATAAATCTCGGGAAATGTATTCAATCAGATTACAAAAGTCATTATATGGCTTAAAACAATCAGGGCGCATGTGGTATAATCGCCTTAGTGAGTACTTGATAAAACAAGTTTATATAAACGATGTCATTTGTCCTTGTATATTCATTAAGAAAACAACATTGGGATTTGTTATTCTTGCTATTTATGTTGATGACATTAATCTCATTGGAACTCCAGAAGAGGTTCAAAAGGCAATTGAATATCTAAAGAAAGAATTTGAGATGAAAGACCTTGGAAAGACAAAAAATTGTCTTGGTCTACAAATAAAATATTTAGTAGACGGGGTCTTCATCCATCAATATGCCTATACTGAGAAAATCTTGAAACGATTTTACATGGACAAAGCACATCCATTAAGTACTCCAATGGTTGTCCGATCACTTGAAGTGAGTAAGGATCCATTCCGACCTCAAGAAGAAAATGAGGAACCTCTTGGTCCAGAAGAACCTTATCTCAGTGCAATTAGGGCACTTATGTATCTTGCTAATGCTACGAGATCCGACATAGCATTTTCTGTTTATTTATTAGCAAGATATAGTTCTTCCCCTACACGAAGACATTGGAATGGAGTTAAACATATATTGCGATATCTAAGGTGAACTAGTGATATGGGTCTGTTTTATTCTACCAAAGATAGTGCAAATCTTTTTGGTCATGCAGATGCAAGTTATTTATCTGACCCACATAATGCTCGATCACAAACAAGCTATCTGTTCACATACGGAGGTACTGCTATATAATGGCGATCTACGAAGTAGTCTACTGTCGCTACTTCTTCAAATCATGCTGAAATAATAGACATTCATGAAGCAAGTAGAGAATGTGTATGGTTAAGATCAGTAATACATTTTATCAAAGAAAGGTGTGGTTTGAAGTGTGACGTCAAGATACCCACAATACTCTTTGAAGACAATGCTGCATGCATAGCTCAATTAAGAGGAGGCTTTATAAAAGGAGATAGAACGAAACACATTTCACCAAAATATTTCTTCACACATGATCTCCAGAACAATGGTGATATTGATGTGCGACAAATTCGTTCAAATGATAATCCAACAGATCTATTTACCAAATCTTTACTATCGTTTACCAATAATAACAGAAAATAATGCGGAAGACTTAAACTCATTAATGAAAATCAATTAAATAACTTCTAAAAACTCAACAACATTTATTATCCCCAAAATCTAGAAGTCATCATCACAAGAACATCTATGAGGACTCACGCCTCCTCATCATACTCATTTGGGAATTAGGTTCATTAGATTCAATATATTATCATCTTTCAAGATTCATTATCTTTATTCCCCTTGTGTCGGTACGTGACACTCCGCTCCTCACATACTATCCTGGTTTCGGAACGTGACACTCCGATCATCATTCTATCCTGGTGTCGGAACGTGACACTTGATCCATATTCTATCCTGGTACCGGAACGTGGCACCCGATCAATATACTATCCTGGTGTCGGAACGTGACACTCTGATCCTCATATACTATCCTGGTACCAAAACGTGGCACCCGATCCATATACTATCCTGGTGTCGGAACGTGACACTCCGATCCTCATTCTATCCTGGTGTCGGAACGTGACACCCGATCCATATTCTATCCTGGTACAGGAATGTGGCACCCGATTCATATTCTATCCTGGTACCGGAACGTGGCACCCGATCCATATACTATCCTGGTGTCGGAACGTGACACTCCGATCCTCAAATACTATCCTGGTACCAGAACGTGGCACCCGATCCCCTAATCTCACTACTTTCGTTCATCAAGCCTTCTTTTATACCAAGGCATCATCATTAACAAAGTAGATTAGGGTTTTTCAAGATTTAGGATTCAATAGCTTCATCATGCTTATTTTATCACAATTATATAATCACATTCATTCAAGCATAAAATTAAGCATATAGAAGGATTTACAAACCCAATACATATCATTCGCTATTAAGAGTTTACTACGAATAGCATAAAAACCATAACCTACCTTCACCGAAGATTAGTGATCAAGCAAGCAATTTCCCCAGGCTTTGTTCTTCGTTTTCTCTCTTCCTCGTTCGATCATCTCTCTCTTTGTTATTTCTACTTTTCTTATTCAAACCCTCTTTCTTTTACCCTAATTAGCATATAATTAAGAATAAAAGATGGTAATAATAACCTACTAATTAACTTAAGGTTACCTCTTTTAACCCCCAAGTAATTAGACTTATTAACAATAACCCACTAACTTTATAATTAAAGCCGGAATAGTCAAAAACGTCCCTTAAAACCTTAAAGAAATCCGACTCCGCCTAGGATTACGCATCCTGTGACGGGCCGTCGTGCCTGCGATGGTCTGTCCTGCTGCTCCGTCACAGATTTCAGAGACTTAATTCTCTGAAGAGTCTGTGACGGTCCGTCACGCCAGTGACGGTCCGTCACGCCAGTGACGGTCCGTCCTGCCATTCCTTTACGAAGTTCAAAGAGTCGATTTCCGTACCCATTTTTCAAAATTTCTAAGTGTTTTGAAAGGAGACCCTTCGACGGTTCGTCGTGCCTATGACGGTCCGTCGTGGGTTCCGTCGTCTCAGCCTACTTTTCCAGAAATAAAATCTGCTGCTCAAAACGACTAAACAAGTCGTTACATGTTCTTTGGAATTAAAATGTTATTTAGTATGAATGACATCGTTTATATTAGTTTTATTTATGTTATATGTGACTTGTACATGATTGCACGTGAAAAGTTAACATAAATTGATATATGATAAGGATGTAGATCTGTTCAATTTTCCTCAAATCCTTTGAATCTGAATTTGATTATAGCCTTGGAGATAAATATTATTTTTGAACTCCGATTGATCTGAAATTGGGTAGGTTCATCAGAAACAATCAAATTTGAAATACTCATTGTGATGAAGTGATTTTTTAATTTGAGTTCATTTAGATAATGAAAAATTATTCGACTAAAATAGTGGTGATAGAGATTATTTTCTACGGTCTTCATGATTAAATTTTAATGAAGCATTAAATTCATGTGTTGGCTTAGACTTTCCTCCCTATTGTATGAAATTAATAAAATCCATTTAAGTTTAATCTTTATTTTTCATTATCTGTGTTGAGTCTCCTAGACTGAGTAATATTTGTTTTGGATCAACGAATCTAGGAATTATGATATTCACTTGACTTAAATTAACATATACTCTCTATATGAGTTTGCTTTTGTTTTAATTTTGTTGAAGTTAATATGTGACACCACATATATATGTTGCATGAGTAGTCATTTTTTCATCAAAAATAATTGTTTAAGATGCATGGATATCAACGTATGCATAAACATGTTTTTCCTTTTGAAATTTTAGAATTTCGTTCTTTATTCTTGATTCGTGTATCTATTTCACAAAATGTTGATATATGATAAGAATTACTAGCGAAAAAAATTTTAAATTCTATATTGGCCAAACAACGTTTTCAACGAAAATGATCATAGTTTTAGTATTTGAAAACCGGGCCTCTGGTGTTCATACTTTACTTGCTGACAGTTTGGACATTTGGAAATAAAATCAACAATATCACGCTTCATTCTACTCCACCAAAATTGTTGCTATAGGTAACGATACATCTTGGTTGCACCAGGATGTATAGAATACCTTGAACTATGAGCCTCTGTCAGAATAGTGTTGATCAAATCATCAACGCGGGGTACACATACCCTTCCCTTGATTCTCAAAACACCTTCCTCATCGATTTGTGCTTCCTTAGCCTCTCCTCGCAATACTTTATCTTGGATTCTGCTTAGTTTCTCATCCTCAAACTGTTTTCCCTTAATCTTGTCAAGAAAAGAAGATCTTGCCTCCACACAAGACAACAATCCTCCCTTCTCATTTACTTCTAACATCATCAAGTCGTTAGCCAGAGTCTGAAGCTCTCTAGCCAATGGGCGTCTAGAAACTTGCAAGTGAGCTAGACTTCCCATGCTCCCTGCTTTCTACTTAAGGCGTCTGCCACAGCATTAGCCTTTCCCGAATGATACAAGATGGTGATATCGTAGTCCTTCAGTAGTTCCATCCATCTCCTCTGTCTCAAATTCAAATCTTTTTGAGTAAAGACATACTGTAGGCTACGATGATCCGTGTATACTTCACCCTTAACTCCGTATAGATAGTGTCTCCATTGCTTTAAGGCAAACACTACCGCAGCCAATTCCAAATCATGGGTCGGATAATTACGTTCGTGCACCTTTAATTGCCTTGAAGCATAAGCAATTACGTTCTTCTCTTGCATTAGCACTGCACCCAACCCCGATTAGGATGCATCACAATAGACAATGAAATTCTTACCTTCCACTGGCAAGGTAAGGATTGGTGCGGTAGTCAACAAAGTCTTGAGCTTCTGAAAGCTTTCTTCACACTCGTCCGACCATACAAATGGAACATTATGTTTAGTCAAGTTCGTCAATTGGGAAGCAATGGAAGAGAATCCCTTGACAAATCGGCGGTAATAGCTAGCTAAACCAACAAAGCTCCTTATTTCTGACACATTAGTAGGTCTTACCCAATTCTTCACTGTCTCAATCTTAGAAGGATCTACCATCACCCCATCCTTCGAAACCACATGCCCCAAGAAGGACACTGCATCTAGCCAAAACTCACAGTTGGAGAATTTGACATAAAGCTTTTTCTCCCTCAACATTTCCAATACCATTCTCAAATGCTCTTCATGTTCCTTCTTGCTCTTTGAGTATATCAATATATCGTTAATGAATACGATTACAAAGAGATCCAGATATGGCTTAAAAATCCCATTCATCAAGCTCATGAAAGCAGCAGGGGCATTCGTAAGACCAAAAGACATTACTACAAATTCGTAATGCCCATACCTAGTTCGAAAAGCAGTCTTTAGCACATCCGTTGCCCGTATCTTCAATTGATGATAACCGGATCTCAAGTCAATCTTAGAGAAGACACAAGCACCTTGTAACTGATCGAACAAATCATCAATGCGAGGAAGAGGATACTTGTTCTTAACCGTTACCTTATTTAGTTGTTATGGGGTTAGATTGGTTGGTTCGCTCATATAGGAGGATAAGTGTGGGTGCCAGTCGCGGCCCGATTTGGGTCGTGACAAACTTGGTATCAAAGCATTAGGTTCGTTGGTCTCATCACACAAGAACGAGTCTAGTAGAGTCTAAAGGAACGGTAGGGGGATGCCTTTACTTTTCTTTGAGACGCTATAAGACTTTAGGAAAATTCCAATCTTTCTTTCTTTCTTTCGTGCTATTACTTGGGTCCAATTGGTATCTGGGTGATACAAATTTGTATCATAACATCTTCACTCTATTTCGCAGATGGTTAGAACTAGAGCAACAACCGCACCAACATCAACATCGGCAAGACAAGAAGCGTCTGAGCGAGCCACTGGGCTATAGCTCAAGGAAGAGCAGCGGCAAGAGGCCGTGGTAGAGGTCGTGGGAGGACGTCCTCTAGAGGAAGAGGACGAGAACCTAGCCCATCTGATACTAGGGCGGTGACTCTTCCACCGACTGAGGAAGTAATAAGAGAAGGGGAGGATGGGGAAAATGAACAAGTGCAGAATGAGGGATTGCCACCCCAACCTACCCCAGAGATGATCAATCAGGTTCTGGCTTATCTTAGCGGGTTATCTGATCAAGGACAAACACCTCCAGTGTTTTCTGCACCAGAACCTCAGGCTCCGGAGGTACAACATGCGGCTACTGTGGCTCCCCGCATGGATGCCTCATTGGAAAAGGCACTTTTCCTCGTCTGACTGCAGAGCCTGTAATGACAAATGATCAGCATGAACTTTTCAATAAGTTCTTGAAATTGAAACCTCCAGTCTTCAAGGGTGCTGAATCGGAGGATGCTTATGATTTTCTTGTTGACTGTCATGAGCTACTACATAAGATGGATATAGTAGAACGGTTTGATGTGGAGTTTGTGACTTATCAGTTTCAAGGGAACGCCAAAATGTGGTGGCGGTCACATGTTGAGTGTCAACCAACAGAGGCGCCACCTATGAATTGGGCATCATTCTCTGCTTGTTTATGGAGAAGTATATTCCTCGGACTTTGAGGGATAGGAAAAGAGATGAGTTTTTGAGCCTAGAGCAAGGTAGGATGTCAGTTACTGCATATGAGGCTAAGTTTCGTGCATTATCCAGGTATGCCACCCAACTTTGTTCCAGTCCACAAGAGCGGATTCGCCGTTTTGTGAAGGGGTTGAGGTCAGAATTGCGGATTTCAGCCTTACAGGTAGCGGCGACTGCAAAATCCTTTCAAGAAGTGGTAGACTTTGTGATAGAGGTGGAAGGAGTAAAGCCCGATGACTTCACCATGGCATCGACATCAAAGAGGTTTCGAAAGGGAGGTGAGCTTAATGGTTCTTACTCTAGAGGACAGGGTTCAGGAGGCTACTCAGTCCGACCAATTCAGTCTTCACTACAGACTGTAGTTGGAGGTCCACCTCAGACCGGTCAGCACTTCTCTGAGAGACCTATGCTTGACTCCAGAGAGTGTTATGGATGTGGGGAGACTGTGCACATTAGGAGAAATTGTCCGAAACAGAGTTACAGACCTCCAAATGTTAGAGGTAGAGGTGGTTATGGAAGAGGCCATCATTATGGAGGATGCGGTGGTCGAGGTAATGGTGGTCACCAAAACGGCCCGGGTGATGGGCAAACTGGAGCCACTACATCACAACATGGTAGGGGCAACGGACAGACAGGTGAGAGGGCCCATTGTTAAGCTTTCCCTGGGCGGTCAGAAGCGGAGACATCAGATGTTGTCATCACAGGTAATCTTTCGGTTTGTGATTGCATGGCTTTTGTATTGTTTGACCCTGGCTCTACATTTTCATATGTCTCTTCCGCATTTGCTAATAGTCTTAATTTACATTGTGAATTGCTTGACATGCCTATTTGTGTTTCTACTCCGGTGGGTGAGTTTGTGATAGTTGAAAAGGTGTATAGGTCTTGTCTTGTAACTTTTATGGGGAACAATACTCATGTAGACTTGGTTATCCTAGAAATGGTTTATTTTGATGTAATTCTGGGTATGACTTGGCTTTCCCCAAATTTTTCAATCTTGGATTGTAATGCTAAAATCGTGACGTTAGCTAAGCCTGGGACAGATCCGTTAGTGTGGGAGGGTGACTACACTTCTAATCCGGTTCGTATCATCTCCTTTCTTCGTGCTAAGAAAATGGTTAGTAAGGGTTGTTTAGCGTTCTTGGCACATCTCAGGGATGATACTACCCAGGTACCTCTAATTGAGACGGTCTCGATAGTTCGTGAGTTTTTAGATGTGTTTCCCGCAGACCTTCGTGGTATGCCACCGGATAGAGATATTGACTTCTGCATCGATCTTGAACCGGGTACTCGCCCCATTTCGATACCCCCTTATAGAATGGCTCCCGCGGAGTTAAGAGAGTGAAAGGCACAACTTCAAGAGTTGCTAAGCAAAGGCTTTATTAGACCAAGTACATCTCCTTGGGGTGCTCCGGTATTATTTGTGTAGCCTATAAATCATGATGATATGTTGTGAAAGTATGCATAACTTTTTCTATGTGCATTTGTTGGGCTATGAACATATTACTTATGAGATCATGACAAGAATACTACAATGCAAGTTTATGATATTCTCCTTTATGCTTAACACAAGATAATTTATGATATGCTAATCTCACAAACGAAAGGTTACGATGAAAGGAAATTCTCATTTAATCCTAAAGAGATCATGATCATGTTTATACAAGGAGTTAATATCCTATGACCTATGATAAGTTTATGAGAAAAGAAAACTTAGAGGTTATTAAAGAAAGTGACTCAATTTAAGCACCGATAAACTACATATGAGAGGTGTGTCTTCCCTAGTTGGAAGGTAAGTTCACAATGACTCTCATGAGATTGAGGCTGCTAGTAGTGAAGTATTAGTTTTATATATTAAATTAGACCTTCATTCCCATTGGATGAAATTGATATAAGTCACTATGTATTTAGTCGTCTAATTTCGATAATCTATATTAACTTTCCTAAACTGAGTAATATAAGATTGAACCAACGTAGCTAGGGAATTTTCACTGCACTTAAACTAACAGTAGCCTCTACAACTGAGTTAGGTCTGTATGAGTTTATGGAGTGAATAATCGGTCATTGTACATGTATATTTCATGCGTAGTTCTCATATCCCAAAGATTGGCTATTCGAGATGCATATATATGTGTAGATGAGCCATGAATTTTATAATTTGGGATTATTCAAAATATTATTGTCTATTTAATGTATTATGTCTCATATTCTCAATAGACTTTATGCAACCACTTAGTACTACTTGATATTTTCTTTTGGCGATGATAAGATATTAATTCAAAGAACGCATTGTACATGTACCTTATGTTAGAAGATATTATTTCTAGTTTCTAACTAGATAAGTGATGAATATTTTATTTCTTGTGGCATATTGATGCCTGTTTCTTTTATTAGTATTACCTCTTATGAACTGAATTATATTAATCTGTCTCATAAGGAAAAATATCTTTTAAATTGAATGAAACTTATATGTCTAAGTCATATATTCTAATAAAATTTTAAGGTTGGTTAATGGATGGATATAACGGTTCATTGAAACTAAAGTACCTACCAACATGTACGTTTTGTTTAGAAGGATAAAATACTAAGATATCTTTCCTCTTAAAAGGAAAAAGTGGTACTGATAAGTTAGAATTAATCTATTATGATTTATGTAATGACTGAGCATATGACAAGAGGTGAATTTGAGTTTTCAAGAATGTTACTTGTGATACGAATATTTTTTTCTGATGTTTTATAATTCTAATATCTTGATAAACTCAAAATATTTAAGACACATGAAAGTATCATTATGAAAAATATATAAAATCACTGCAATATGATTGTAGTAGCGTAAACCTTTTTGCATAGATCATGAGTCACATTTCTTATAAAATAATTTCATTTCAATTGTCTACACCAGACGTTCTATAATAGATTGTTGTAGAAGATAAAAAAAAAGTAGACTCTTATGAAGATAATAAGATTAATTATTGACTTATTATTAGTTATTTTACGTTTTTGGGGATAGGTGAACAACTATAGAACTAGTTGGATTTGATGTAAGTCTAATCTAAGACATGTTCAGATAGGATTGTCCCAGCACATGTGCTGAGTGGGAGAATAAAAAAATTGAAATTAAGAACGGAATATGTGTGTTAATTGGATATCCTAAATAATCAAAGAAGGTTTATTATAGCGTCCTAACTAAAATAAGTCAATTATTAAAAAACTGTCTGATTTCTAGAAAAGGATAATTTTAGTAAACCATGTTCTTAGAAGTAAATTAGTTTTACGGGAATTGGAAAAATAAATAACAAAAAAGTCAATTATAAATTCAGACACTCAAGAATATCTAACTAATATGTCAGAAATGAAGTTCCATGCATTTAAGTAGTGGGAGAAACGTTACTAGACATAAGAAAAACTATTACCGCAAGTAGTGAAAGTGATAATGAGCACATTAAAGAAAACTAAATAAAAAGTTTCTAATATTTTAATATAGAAAGATTTTGAAGAAAATATTAAGACTCAAGATCATATGTGATTATGTAGTGCTTAGTCATAGTGGGAGAATCATAGCAAAAATTGATTTATTTTGTATACTTGAGAGCAATTTTATGATCAATTTTTTTGAAAGAAGTAAAATCTTAAAAGGTTCTTAAGAAGCTCTCCCAAGATCATGTACAAAATTTATTGTTATGACGAAACACTACTATATAAAATGGAAGAGAATATAACTTGGTAAATTTTCTTACGATAAGAAATAAAAGAATGCCTGTGAAACTTGTAAATTCATAGTTAAGAGTCTAAGAGGGAGATTTTTTGGGTATATACTATTAGTCATGTGTTTATACATAGTATTCCAACAACGTTTCAGATTAAATATCTAGGTGGGAGATTGTTAGTGTATATACAATTGACCATGCATTTAGATATAGTACATCATAACAATTGTAATGGTTAAAAGTTTAAGTGGGAGATTGTTCCGATATATACTTTAACCATGTGTTAGATATAGTATTTATTATATAATAACTATTTGCACAATTTTAAAAGATCATATATTCGTTTATGACATCTATTAACTAATATATTAAATGGTTTGGTATGTAAAGTTTTAGCTTATAGACAGAGGATTAAATCATCGGCTCTTATAAATATAAAGTTTTTTGTTCACAATCTAGGATGAAAATTAGACATTTCACCGGGTACGATTGTAGCACAAGGTTATATATAATTTTTTTAATTAATGGAACAGTATATTTTCAATTTCTTGTACTAGTTTTTTTTGTATGCATTGAACGAAATCGAGTAAAGATAGTTGTTTTAAACTGACTAACAAAAATATATTCTCTAATCTATTAAATGTATTTATGTTCTTAATCCTGATATAATTATTATGATCTATAGATATTAATTATTGTTTTGATTTATTATAAGGTGAGATTCTTAGATGGGTCAATATTTCTTGTAAGTTTGATGATAATAATATATATTAGTGAAAAAATAAGTTAGTTGATGGAATCCATGTCTCGTTGTAGATATTGATTGATATGCCTTTTGAAGAAACTTATAAGTTTTCATCGTGTCAAACTTTGCAAGTGGATTTACGAATGCGACACATGAAAAAAGTTAAGCAGTGCTCTAAAGTAAATTATCACTAACTTTAAATTCGTCAGTAATTTAATTTATTGATTAGAATTTGTAATCTTAATATGGGGAATTACATAAGTGTTTGATAGGGAATTACAAAATATAATAGAGGAGTGCAATTACTAATTTTTAGTAGAACGATTTGTAATTATTGTGGTAAGAATAATTCACATTAGTTATTTGTAATTATTTCTATAATATCAATCCTCGATAATTAATTTTGTGGTCCCTATAGTGCCCATATTTAACTAGAACTCAGAATTCAATTTCTATGAAAAAAGGAAGAATATTATGGGTTTTTCTAGTTTTCTAGAAAAATTAGGTTTTCTAGTCCTTTTTAGATTAGGAAGAAATCTCTATAAATAGGGATTCTCCTAACCTAGAAAATAGAGGAAATAATTTTCTATTAGATACTTGTCCACATAATTATTGAAAGAGTTCGGATGCGAACTTTGGATCACTGTAAAAGACCATAATTGTTGTGTATCTCTTAGATTCGCTTGAAGGTCTGTCTATCTTTCAGATTTGCTTGAAGTTATCCGCTTACGCTTCAAGAGATAATTCTTGAATTTAATTTTAGTATGTTTATGTGTTCTATCATGATATATGTTTTAGCATAAACGATATTGGTTATCGATTATTCATGTAACCTGTAAATATTGTAATATGCTTCCTCTATGTATGTATGTTATTTTATCTACAAGATAAATAAAAAAAATTGAGAAATTATAATTTATTATAAAATAATAATGGGTAGCAATTTATACTTATCTTGACATAGATGAATATTTTGTTGCCACATATGTATCTTCTTTGTCACGACTGAATCTTCTTTGGCCACAAATGAATCTTCATGTGCCACATATTAATCTTTTTTTGGTTACTACAAATTACCATTTTTTTGTACTAACACATATGTTATATTTTCCAACATATGACCACTCTGTTGGAATATATACCAACATATCACTAAAATGTAGCAACATACGCCACATCTTTCAACAAATGTAATATATGTTAGACAACTGAAGAAGACTATATTTCTAAAATCATATGAATAAAATAGTCAAAAAAAGAACAACAAAAGCAACTCAAACGAATTTTCACTCAATGTTAGCAATACATATACATTTCCTTAAAATATGGATTTTTAGATTTATTGATTTTCTTTCAAAATAACAACTAATACGTACCATTACACTACTATTTAATATTCACATATATAGGAGAATTTATTCTTCATTAACCCAAGAAAAAATCTATGTGTTATTCAAAAATTGTAAAATCTTTTTTAAAAAAAAGACTTACCCATTTGAAGTCAAACACAATCTTATGTGCAGAAAGATGAGAGAGTCACGACTGGAGATGAGGAGGAATATAAGATAACGGGGGAGAACATTTGTTTTGACAGTCGGATTTTCAGATTTTCTAAGGTAAACGAAGAGAAGAAAGAACGTTGGGAGAAGAAGAAGAGAAAATTCTATTTTCTTTTACTCTTCTAAAAATGGATTTGATAGAATTATAAAAGTTGAAGTATTTTTTTCTATTTTATAATTGGTCCAGTTTAGTGAATCACATTTTAAAGTGAATCTGATACTTTCTTTGTCAAAAGTGTCACCAGAAATCAATGCAAGACTTAATTGACACCTTTCATTTAATTATCTCCCCTAACTTAATTACTAAGAGATAGCTTAAATAGAAAATGGAAAACTACCTATATTACAATACCACTATTAAAAATCATTGTCTAAAACAACAAGCTAATAAAATATCTTTGTATGAAATCTTATCCATATTTTAATGAATTTTCATACAGTGCAAAATATCAAAAATGAATATTAACAAATGTAACAAATAAAATGAAAACTAAAAATGTAATGAATGTAATTAATGACATGTAAAAAGTGCATTGTAACAGAAATAATGATTCAATCAAAACAAATAGGTATTTGAACGTATTTAACCAGTTGTGACAAAAAATAATACAATTAAAATTAACTTATAAAAAATCCAGAAATTTTGACAATTAAGGACAAATATCGATAAACTTACTTAAAATGATGATAATTTATTTTGAACTATTGAATAAAAAAACTTAAAAGTTACGACTTTCAAAATTGTTAGACCACAATTAGGTGTCAAAAACTATCCCTTCCTTGAGAAAGAAGTTTTAGAGTTGAATTATTAGTTGATAATTGTATTGATTGCATTATTAAGAACCTATCTTAAGAAAGTGGGTTTGATTTCATTCTTACAAATACAGCTTGAAAAAGTGAACTACATAAGGATTAAGATGTTTCTTTGTGTTTCACTTGTTGAGGTTCGAAAGAACTCACTTGTTTCACTATAGTTTTAGTGTAAATTTACCTATGCACTCAAAACCTAGCCTACTTATAGAGATTAAACACATTTGAGTAACTAGTAATCACTCATTATGCGAAATTAGCATTCAATCTATCAGACTCCCAAGGATTTGTGTCTATTTGTTTACTTCACGTTTTTGTAGTCGTACATTGGTTAGACAAATCCCCTCATATTAATCATCGAAAATTTGTGATTTACTGTAATGTTATGAAACACCTACTACTACAAGCTATTAGGAAACATTTTTACTTCTTAGTCGAATTCTCTATTGCATTACTCCCTGTGGGATCGACCCCAACTCTTAGTTAGGTTTATACCTATTAGCGACAGCCTTTACTTAGAATTTGAATAAAGTGTAGTTGAGCGTTATCAAAAAATGGCACCGCAGTCTGTTAGTGACGTTTAGAAATTCTTTGATTGAAGTTTAGTCATGAACTGATTTTGTTGTCATTGAGTCATCTTATTTGTGTTATTTGTTTGGCTTCTCTAAAATAGTTCAGGAGATGATTGTCAACGGAAATAATCCCAACCAACATGGGCACAACAAGACATCAGAAATTTGCATGATCTCAACAATGATCTGTTGGAATGTGCAGGTTTTGTTCGATTGCATACTATTGTGGGTAATGCGGTGTTTCAAGTGACTAGCATAATGTTGCAGCTGTTGCAAACCCTCATTACCACATCCGAAACTTTGGGGATGTGCATGGGCTGTTCTCTATCAAGAACATCACACAAGAGTCAATTCGACTTCGTTTGTTTTCATTTTCTCTAACGGGGGAAGCAACAAAGTGGTTGACCAATCTACGTACCAAGGGATTCATTCTCTCCTTGGGAGGACATCACCAATGAATTTTATTAAAGGGTTTTCCGTCCTTCGAAAATGGTCAAGTTGAGGGATAACATTTAGAACTTCAAGTGTATTGATAACGATCCAATCCATGAGACATGGTTGAGTTTTCAAAAATTGCTACTTCTATGTCCAACTAATGGGTTACCAGAGAATGTGTTATTGCATTATTTTTATGGGATCCTTGACACAGTCAACAAAGGTTTTGTAGACTGGATCATTCGAGGGTGGAATCATGAGACAACCGTTTGACAGCATCATAAGATGAAGAAAATCAATCATTCATGGTACACCATAGGAGATTCAATGTCTACTTTGAATTTTGGGTTGACAAAGGAACAACTTTAAAACAACAAAGAGAGAGATTAAAACATGACCAAAAAAATTACCCAAATGGACCTATTGACATAACATGTCACGGGAAATTGTTCCAATGCTGTGAATGTGTTTGGAATTATTAGTGGAGTAAATCCAAATGAAGCACACTTTGAGGACATGTACAATGAAAAAGTGCATTTCTCAGAAAATCAAGTAGGGGTTCTCGTTCGAACTATCCAAAGCCGTCTTGGAATCAAGGTTGGAACATGGATAGTGATAATGGTTGGAGAGAGTCAAATAAAGAATGAAGTGATCATGGTAAAAGTTTGAGAGATCGGGATGACGCCAAATATCGCTTTGTGCCTCCCCATGAGGGTCAAAAGCCAAAATATCCAAGGGTTGATCTTGAAATTTTCTGACCGAAGATATACATGATCACAATCTAAACAAAGGAGAAGGATCGGACAAGATGCTAAGGTAAATGAAATATGATGTATCTTCTATGAACCAACCAGTTACATCACATATGCTGTCTATTGGCGCTTGGAAACATATATGGTCCAGATCTGGACTCATTAAAATTCAAGGACAAAATGGAGTCTACCAATTAATACCATGGTTAACCAAAAGAATGAAACTTTAAAGCATCTTCGTCGTATGATAATTCCATGATTTAGACTCACTTAGGCTATGTTTTGATAGGTTTTGTATCCTCAAATACATATTTTGTCTCTAAAACTAATAAAATAACTTGAGTTGTAGGTATTTAAAATTGGATAAAGAGGCATGGACAAATTCGAGCGAAAAGGAAAGAAGGCACCTGAAATATCGAAGAAGTGAAGACCGAGGATCGCCGAAAACCATCAGAGGTTCACCAAAGGGTCTTACCCTCGCCTAAAGTTCTCGTAAGATGAGCCCTGAAGGAAAGGATCTAATCGGCGGTGAATAGAAGTAGTCAGTGTCTTGGCGAGCAGTTCTACGTAGCAGTACTAAGTCGCCCAATGATCCAAAATGCAAAATTGTTGAAGGCATACTAGGTCGAGTGGTCATTCACAACACAATTTTTTGAAAACTATAAAAATTGTTAATATTTTTAGCTCAGTATCAAAATTTGTAGTTTTACATAGTAATTTTTAGACTTAGCTTCTATTTTGAGTTTTTGCGAGGCTCTCGAAAAGTTTGCTCTTGAACCTTGGACATTTCAAAATTTCCAACTTTAAGAAATTCGAAGTGGGTGTTGGAAATTTATCATCATAGACTCGTTTGAAGTGAATATAAATTATACAGAGTTGATGTTATCTCGATTTTGGTATCATTTTCTTCCTTTTTTCTATGTCTAGCTTAAACCCCAATTCATAGGGTGTGATTTTGTTGATATAAGTTAAATCTATTGTTGGGTGTTGCTTATTGTTATTCACTATTTAAATGTGGTTTCATTTAGTAGTTGTGTTTGAACTGAATGGGGTTATAGTTGCAAATACGAATCCACCTTAGGATTTTCTGTTTGATCGAGAGAGAGGTTTTATAACTAAGAGCCTGTTTGGATTAGCTTAAAAGTTGGTTTTTGACTTATTTAAGTGTTTGACAATTCTAAAAGTACTTATTTTAAGTAAAAAAAAAAACTTTTTTTAAGCCAAAAATTAAAAGCTTTGGAAAAGGTATTTTTTTATTTTTTTTTGCTCTTTTAAGTTGATCAAATACTTTACTTTTTTGCCTTTATTTCTTGTATTTTTATCATTATTATTATTATTATTATTATTATTATTATTATTATTTCTTCTACTTATTATTATTATTATTATTATTAGTATACTAATATTTTATAATATTATTATTATTACTCTTTATTATTATTATTACATATTATTATTATTAATATTTTATTATTTTTGTTATTATTATTATTTTTTATTTTATTATTATTATATATTATACATTATTATGTATTATATTATTATTATTATTTTTATATTATTTTATTATTATTATTATTATTTTTTATTATTATATAATATTATGATTATTATTTATTATTATAAATATTTTATATATTATTGTTATTATTTATTATTTATTATTGTTATTATTATTATTTACATATTGTTATATTATTATTATTTATTATTTTAATTTATATTTAATTATTTTTATTATTTTTTTATCATTATAATTTGTTATTATTATTATTATTATATATTATTATTATTAATATTTTATTATTTTATTATTATTATTATTAATTTTATTATTCTTTATTATTGTTATGTATTATTATTATCATATAGTATATATTATTATTTATTTTATTATTCTTTATTATTATTACATATTATTATATTATATATTATAAATTATATATTACTATTATTATCCTTTTTATATTATTATTATTATTATTATTATTATTATTAGTATTATTAGTATTATTATTAAATTAATGAACTTTTATCATGTTAACAACTTATAAGAGCATTGCAGACATTTTTATTTAAAAAAGTGTTTACGAACACTTATTTGCAAAACACACCAACACCTTTTTTTTAACATGAGCACATTTATCCAAACACATAACTACTTATAATAAAAAGAAGTTCCAACACTTTCAAAAAGTATTTTTTAGAAGCTATTTTTTTAAGTCCATCCAAACGGGGTCTAAGACTACTAAATAGACAGTCTATGGTTATTTGGCTGTCATTGGTTCAGCTTGAGAGAGTGAGTCTTTGTACCTCTCCCATACTTTCAGCTCTAGAAAGTGATTGAGCTAAGGTGTAGGTTGTTCTTAAAGGTTGGAACTCGTTGTTTAAGAGAAACTAAGTTGACTCAGGGTATGTTTCTCGAGAGAGAATTTACCCCACTAAAGTCTAGCCTAGTTGCATATATTTACGATGTATTATCAATAACAATTACCCTACGTTGTCTTTTATATCATATTCCAATCACATCCCAAGAATATCGTTTCTCCATTAGTTTTTCTTCTTTTTACTATTTTTAGTTTTTAATTTTATCACAAAACCTCCCATTGTTAATTGACACTTGTGCCACCCCCTCCAAGTTAGTATGTTTTTATTCCATAATTTCTTGTAGCAATGTCTAGCAAGACTTAATTTGTTCTTAGCTGAAATATTCTCAAAATCACTCCTTAAGGGAACGATCTCAACCCTTGCTTGGATTATATCCTAACTAACTATTGTCAACCCTTAGTATTGGATGAAGTGTCTTTGATGACGTTGATCAAAATGGTGCTGCTACTAGGATGTAGTGTTATTTGAGAATTTTAGTTAAATAAAATTTTTGTTCTTGTTAGTTGTGGTTCACTAACTTAGGGCCCGTTTGGATGGGCTTAATAAAAGCAGCTTTAAAAAAGTACTTTTAAAAGTGCTGAAACTTATTTTTAAAATAAGCAGTTATGCGTTTGGATAAAAGTGCTGAAGTTGTTATGTCAAACGTGAAAAGGGAAAAATGGAAGAAAGAAATGTTAGGGTTATATGGGTAATTTGGAGATTGTATAAAAATATTAAACACAAAAAGATAAAAATATGGTCAACTTAAAACAGCTTATAAGCTAAAAAAAAGCACCCCTACCCCAGCTTTTAACTTTTGGCTTAAAATAAGTTTTTTAAACTTAAAATAAGTTGTTTTGAGTATTGCCAAACAGCTAAATAAGTCAAAAACCAGCTTTTAAGTCAGTTTGACCAGCTTTTAAGCTGAGCTAAACAGGCTCTTAATTTTAATTTTAATTTTGATTCTTTGTGCTTTGAGGAAGAGGATGTGAGTATATTGAGCGACATTTGCAAGGTAATGGAGTTTCCTCCATTATAAGTAATGATGTTTCGGAATTTAATCCAAACCTTAAAACAATTGGGAGGTTAGAGGATCCATGAGTCATGGGCAAGATGCAAGAAACAAATATCTGAATGCCCAAATCATGACGATATCGACAGAGTCCTTCTTTACTATTTCTACAGAAGTATTGTTCCCAAAAGCAAGGTGCTAGCTGAAAAACTCATTTTGGGAAGTATTGTAACACAATTATATGTAAGAGCATCTCTACTTATTGATCATATGGTTGAAAAGAGCCAAACATATACAAGGACTTCATGTTGTCCACACTTAAGACTCATATGGATGAGTTATGAAATAACCTAAAATGAACTATGGTGAACTAAAGCAACATGAATGTTTCATGAGTTAATTTTGTGTTAAATTTGTTTAAAATGGTGTTCCTTGTCAGTGTGTAAAGTTTGGTGAGGTTTGGAGGTCAAATGTTCAGGTACGTCCATAACGTTGGGAACGTGTGCCTTAGAAAGTACTTTTGCGACTTCATGTGTTGTAGTGAGTTTTACATGTTCATCTTAATAAAAATTGATGTGGGATATTCCAAAATACCTAGATGACTTATTATAGGGGTTTAACGTCTGGGTGCGACCCCACCTAGGACCTATGAGGGACCCTAGAAGAGGACCGCAACACCTAGGCTGACCTTCCATGTCTGCACCATAACCAGCCTCAAATGACGGAGGCAGTCAATGCCCCTGGTGAAAGAGGGTCGATTTATTTTTATCGCACACCACTCCAGGCAGTCTTACAAACGTCTGTAACACTCAGCCTACTTGCACCCACGAAAATTGACTAAGTATAGAAATACTTAAAACAGCAGCGTCAAACAACCAACAGAGTTTACAGGAACCAGTCCCAACCTTTATTAACTTTTAATTAGTACAAAGGAAGGCTTCACGAATTAGTCTAAGGCTAGAAACACTCTATCTATGCCTTAGACGAATTTCCACCTTTAAATCAAAATTCTGCACAATGGCAGTTACATGCGGCGGTTACAAATGACACCTGTCCGACACTTGTCATCAAAGGGTTCAAAACTAACTTTCCAATAGCTATATTTCAAACAGATAGAATCTAATTCAGATTACATTCTTATCTACACGAAATACTAATATTCTAACACTTAGAATATTTCAGGCTTCATTCCAACACTTAGAATATTTCAGCCAGCTTCCAACACTTAGAATATTTTAGCTGTCTTCCAACACTTAGTTTTATTTCAGCAATTTCGGGTGAACTGTCTTTGTTCCTGACACTGCCAAGTCTTCACAGCCTTGCCTCATCAAGTAAACATGCTGCCTTGACAATGCCCTTAACCCGCACGTAAACCATGCACGTTCAAGCTGCCTTGCCAACACCCAAGCACCTTGAACTTGTGTGACACTGTTTTGCCATCATCCATGCCAAGACCAATGCCCAAGTCCTTGACATGTCTGCACGCAGTTAGATCAAGTAGTTTGCGGGCCTAATAGACCATCCGCACAACTTAAACTCGATGTCCTCATCGAGACTATTTTGAGATAGTCCTTGATTTAAGCATCAAACTGCCATAGGTCTTTTGCTTTCTCCCAAACAACATCTGCTGCACTCTTGCCTTTATAGTGAACCAAGAATTCAGTCTTAGTATTCTTCTTACTTGTGCGCAAAACCCGATAATCAAGGATCTTCTCAATTTCAGCATCATACTGTGTAGGTACTGATGGAGGATCCCTCTTTGACCTGTTTCTGTCCGGATCATCCGCATCTGCAAAGTATGGTTTCAAGAAACTCACATGGAAAGTGAGATGGATTTTCAACCTTTCTGGCAGCTTCAACCTATAAGCAACTTCGCCCACTCGTTTCACCACTTAGAATGGACCATCATACTTAGGAATCAAACCCCGATGTCTGGTCTTACTTACAATCTATTTCCAGATTTGTGGGGTAAGTTTCAGCAACACCTTGTCACCCACATTGAACTCAACTGAGCGACGATGTTGATCAACATATTTCTTCATGCGCCGCTGAGCCTTGCACAAACTATCTTGTGCCTCAAATAACATTTCAAGTCTGTCCCTTGCAACCCTGTATGCTGCTGAACACTTTCCGTGATTTTTAGATTTGGCAACATCCTGTGGCGTCATAAGCTGTCTGCCTAAGACGATTTCAAAAGGGCTCATTTTTGTTGCAGACGACTTGTGCAGATTATAGCAAAACTACGCAGTGTCTAACAATGCTACCCAATTCCGTTGACTTTGCTGTCACATAGTGCCTCAAGTATTTCTCCAACAAGTGATTAATTCTTTCCGTCTGTCCATCTGTTTGTGGGTGATTTGCAGTAGAAAATTTTAGTTCAGTTCCCATCATATTGAACAATGTTGTCCAAAATCTACCAGTGAACCTTGTGTCTCTATCACTCACAATATCAGTCGGAACACCAAAATACTTAACCACATGTTTGTAGAACAACTCAACAACAACTTCAGATGAGCATAATTCAGGAGCATCAATAAAAACGGAATATTTTGAGAACCTATCAACTGCCACCATGATAGATGCTTTGCCATCTACTTTAGGGAATCTAGAAATGAAATCCATGCTTACTGATAGCCATGGCCTTTCAGGAATAGGCAAAGGTTTCAGCAAACCTGCTTCCTTCTTACGTTCAGTCTTGTCAACTTGACAAACATGACAAGTCTTGACGTATGCCTCTATATCGTCTTCCATTTTTGGCCAAAAATAAACACGAGACTGTAAAGCTAACATCCTTTCAACACCGGGATGTCCAGCCCAAGAAAAGTCATGAGCCTCTTTCATTAAGTCTTTGCGCAACCCGCCCTGATTTGGTACAACGATCCTCCCCCCTTTAAAATACAGTAGATCGTCCTCGATCCAATACCGTCTTATTGTGCCATCTTGCACTTCACCCATCCATTTAACATACAAAGAATCATTTGCAGCACACAACCTGATTCTATCATAAACAGCAATTTCCAGTTTTGAAATTGAATATACTGCAACAAACACTTCTTTTCTACTCAGCGCATCAGCAACCTGGTTTTGTTTTCCTGGTTTATGTTCCCACATGAAATCATATTCTGCTAAGAGTTCTTGCCACCGTGCTTGTTTAGGACTCAACATTTTCTGTGTCTTGAAAAATGTATTTGCTATTTTATCAGTTCTCACTACAAATCGAGTGCCCAAGAGATAAACTCTCCAAACCTGCAAACAGTGTACCACCACAACCATTTTGTTTTCATGTGTTGAGTATCTTTTTTCAGCATCATTCAATTTTCTACTTTCAAAGGCCACTGGATGACCTTCCTGCACTAATACGCCACCAATTCCTTTGTCTAACGCATCAGTATGCACTTCAAATGGTAACTCAAAATCTGGCAATTTGAGTATAGGTTCAAATGCAATAGCATTCTTCAAATTCTGAAATGCTTCATCACACCGTTCAGACCAAACCCACTTTGTATCCTTCTTCAACAAATTTGTCAAAGCTGTTGCCTTCTTTGAGTAACCAACAATAAACTTTCTGTAATAGTTAGCCAAGCCAAGAAACGACCTCAAATGCTTCACATGACGAGGTGCCTGCCAATTAACAATTGCTTGCACTTTCTTAGGATCCATTCGAAATTGGTGTTTACTAACAAGATGCCCCAAGAATTTTATCTCTTGTTGAGCAAATTCAAACTTTTCCATCTTGACATAAAGCGTGTATTTCCTCAATAGAGACAAAAACCAAACTTAGGTGATTAACATGTTCTTCCAATGTTCGACTACAAATGACTATATCATCTAAATAAACAACAATAAAGTCATCAACATAGTCAAACAGTGCATTGTTCATTAAGTTGCAAAACATTGTCGGGGCATTAGTTAGCCCAAACGACATTATAAGGAATTCATAGGAACCATATCTAGTTACACATGTTATTTTTGGTTCATCACCCTCTGCTATCCTAACCTGCCAATAACCTGCCCTCAGATCAAGTTTTGCGAACCAGCATGCCTTGTTTAACCTGTTCATCAAATCTTGCATGAACGGTACCGGATACTTGTTCTTTGTAGTTGCCTTGTTCAGCGCCCGATAGTCTACACACATTCGTATTGTTCCATCCTGTTTCTTTTGAAATAGAACAGGAGCACCATATGAGGCCTTAGACGGCTGAATCAATCCAACATCTAGCAATTCATTCAATTGTTTGCGTAATTCAACTAATTTCTTAGGAGCCATACGTTAAGGATACTGTGCAGGAGCAACCATACCAGGCAGCTAGTCAATCTTATGATCGATATCTCTCCTTGGTGGTAATTTCATTGGTAATTCAGGCGGCATAACATCAGCATATTGTTTAAGCAATTCACCAACACAATCAGGCACTTCCATCTTCACAGCAGGTTTTACTTCGACCAAGGCAGCAAGTATAGTGTCTTCACCTTTCTTCAGCCCTTTGTCGATTGACATAGCAGACAACAACATTCCATTGTCTTTCTTCTTTGCAACTTTATTAATGTTACCAAACGGATGAACACCTTTGAAAAAGCCAACATTGCTTCCATTCATGACCATCACTCCATCTAAGTGAGGAAACGGAACAAATTGGAATTTCCTTATGAAATCAATCCCAAGTATGATTTCAAAATCACCAAGCGGCATCACCATCAAGTTATGTTTTCCCACCCAACTTCCAGTCGACATAGACACACCATAAGCCATGCCCACAATGGCTTGTGCCTTAGCATTGACTGTTTTGATGTAGGAAGGGCTTTTAGACAACTTCAGCCCAATTTTGTAGCAATCTTCACATCTACAAACGTGTGTGTGGCCCCTGTATCAACCATTGCCATCACACGTTGTTCTTTCATTTTCATTTCTATATGAATTAAGAAAGCATGAGGATTCGAAGTACTAGAGATATCTCCAACATTATTGATACCCATAATGTGATTGTAGGACAATCCCAATGGGTTTGCCATTGCAGCCACAATTTCTTCATCCTCCTCCCTTTGATTCATATTACCAGCAAGCAAAGCATTCACTTTTTCCCGGTTTGGACAAGGTTTGGCCAAATGAGGACCACCACAAGTCCAACAGCCCTTCGAATTTCCATCTTTGTTGTTTGGCCTGTCTTTCCAATCCTTCATTTGTGCCTTTCCTTTATCATTTGTATTGTATTTACGACTATCCTTTCTCCATTCCCCTTTCGTCTCATTATTTTTCTTAGTTTTTGAAGTGGAGCGGACGTCTGTCGAAGGACGAGTCGTCCAGAAATCCACTAACGAATCGGCGGCAGCAATTGCCCCGGGCAGATCTTTAACATTCTGCCTTCGTAGTTCGTTTTGAGCCCAGCCTTGCATGCCCGAAATGAAGTTGTGAAGTTTATCTTCATAAGACATATTTTGTATGTCTAACATCACAGAGGTAAATTCTTTTATGTATTCCCTCACTGAACCCATCTGCCTTAGCCTTTTCAATGTATCCCTTGCAAGCCAAGATGCATTGCTAGTAAGAAATTGATCACGCATTTCTTTGATTAGCTTATCCCATGTATCAATTCTAGGACAACCATCACTTACGTCGTCTTCATTACGAGTCCTCCACCAAAGTTTCGCATCACCCGATAAATACATTGTGGTAATATTCAACTTATCAGCGTCCGACACTCTAGCAGCAGTAAAATACTGTTCCATGTACCAGATGAAATTTTCCAATTCTTTAGCACTCATTGCGCCACAAAAGGCCTTAGGTTCTAGAATCTTTACCTTAGACGATTCAACACGAGTTTAACTTAACGTAGCCACAGCCCGACACAACACAACGAGCTCTGCACGAAGGTTCTCATTTTACTTCTACAGTCCCTCTAGTTTTTGCTTAGTTATGGTACGAAAGTCCAGAATTTAAGTGATGTGGTTATCAACATTCTGTTGATATCCACCAATTTCTCCCTGAACTTTCTCAGCGTCAACTCTCAACTCAATGATTTGTGTGAATAAATCCACAAACGTGGGGTCTCCCAAAATTTCTTCAGTAAACCCGACGAAGGATTCAATTTTTCGTGCAAATTCCTACAATTCTGCATTTTCACCATTGTTTAACCACGCTTTGATACCAATTGAAAGAGGGTCGATTTATTTTTATTGCACACCACTCTAGGCAGTCTTACAAACGTTTGTAACACTCAGCCTACTTGCACCCACGAAAATTGACGAAGTATAACAATACTTAAAACAGCAGCGTCAAACAACCAACAGAGTTTACAGGAACCAGTCCTAACCTTTATTAACCTTTAATTAATACAAAGGAAGGCTTCACGAATTAATCTAAGGCTAGAAACACTCTATCTATGCCTTGGACGAATTTCCACCTTTAAATATAAATTCTGCTCAATGGTAGTTACATGCGGCGGTTACAAATGACATCTGTCAGACACTTGTCATCACAGGGTTCAAAACTAACTTTCCAACAGCTATATTTCCAACAGATAGAATCTAATTCAAATTACATTCTTATCTACACGAAATACTAATATTCTAACACTTAGAATATTTCAGGCTTCATTCCAACACTTAGAATATTTCAGCCAGCTTCCAACACTTAGAATATTTTAGCTGTCTTCCAACACATAGTTTTATTTCAGCGATTTTGGGTGAACTGCCTTTGTTCTTGACATTGCCAAGTCTTCACAGCCTTGCCTCATCAAGTCAACATGATGCCTTACCAATGCCCTTAGCCCGCACGTAAGCCATGCACGTTCAAGCTGCGTTGCCAACACCCAAGCACCTTGAACTTGTGTTGCACTGTTTTGCCATCATCCATGCAAAGACCAATGCCCAAGTCCTTGACATGTCTGCACACGGTTAGATTAAGCAGTTTGCGTGTCTAACACCTGGGGTCAATTGACGCCCTGTCATCTAGGGGCGTAGGCTGGGACTTAGTCAAGGATTAAAACCCTCTATGTTCCTAGCTGCAGACCCAAATGATGCCCTAGCTGCACGGGCCATTGCTCAGTTGACACCCCGTTGCTTGGGTCCGTCGATGGTGGTCCTGCAAATGGTTGCTGGATTCTGCTTCTTTGGCTTGGGGTGTTTTGTAAATTCACACCAAGTATTTTATGAACCTAGGAAGATATTTTTAGTGTTTTTAAGATATATTAAATTAGTTGTAATTCCTAGACCTAGACAATACCCCTCATTTCGAATATTCAAACTCTCCTTCTAAAGAAAAACTCTCTCAAGTCACCATTGGAGCTAAGACTCAAAGAAGATCCAGAAGGTCTAGTTGGGAATGTTTCTTTATAAATATCAGTGGTTTTCCTTTACCTTTAGTAATGAATGTCAAAGACTCCGTTGGGGAGTTATGATTTGCACCGAGAGTATTTGACGATGTGGTGGGTTCACATTGTGAGTAGAGATGTTGTACCCAATGTGCTCTTGAGATGAGTACTCATTGTGAGTAGAGAGTGAGTTACTAAGTAGTAATCTCCTTATCCCGTAACTATGCGCCTGCATAGGTGTAGCTATTGGAAAAGCCATGTAAAAGCTAAGAGAAAGGACTCACCCTAGGAAAGTGATAAACCCTCATCTAATAAGGGTAGTATAAGTATTCCATATCTAGCTCTCATGGTCTATGTTGATTAAATCTATTCCCCCACAAAAGATCGAATAAACTAAGTCTCTTAAAAGAACATACTACTTAGGGTAGGTGATGGTATAGGACGGTATCAATCCATTGCACTAGGTAGACCTTCTGGAAGGGTAGTCTTTGTGTGTTTAATATGAAGTGTATGAACTAAGTATCCTAAAAGAATATACTACTTAGGGTAGGTGGTGGTATGAGACCTTATCTATCCATTGCACTAAGTAGACCTTTCAAAAGGGTAGTCTTGGTGTGTGTTATATGAAGTATATGAATGAGATATCATGTATTGGAAATGAAATTAGAAGGCTTAAGGTCTAATTTTAAGGAAGCATGTTAAATTTAAGTTTTATGTATTGAAGTTATGAATGACTAATGTAGTGTTCTTGATCCAAGGGAATCCTCGAGGATCACTAAGTGGGAGTGGTAGTATGAGATGCTACTCTCACATTGCACTTAGTGTAACTTACAAGTTCCATTGGAATAGGGAACTTAAATGTTCTTAATGTATGAATGTTCTTATAATGTCTAGTCTAGAGTGTTGTTTTGTTTCCCATGCGAGGTAAATCTATGATTGTTAGTTCTTAGGGTCACTTAGGTGTGTATTGAAGGGTAGTATGAGCCGTTTGTTCATGTCTTACCGTAGTGAATTTTGGGATAACTTGGTTAGGGAAACTTCAAAGAAATAGTTCAATGTGTCGTTGTTGAATGGGTTCACTGTAATGTAATATGTGTCATTGTAATGTTTTATGTTTATTGAAAAAATGTGTTTTGGTTCTAAAATTATGAGAGTTCTATTTTATGTGATAAACGATGTTGCTATTACTACTTTAACTTTTAAATGATGAAGGTTCTACTTATTTGGCATGAAAGATTATTTTACTAAGATGTACCTTTTCACATGTTTTTGCATATGCCATACTTATAACATTGTTTTGTACTAACCCATACTTTTCTATTCTCTATAAGTATAGGTTGGAGGGAAGGAAGAAGTTTAGAATGCAAAGCTTGGGAATCAAAACCTCTCAAGAATAAGTCTGTCCTCATATTCAAGGGCATAGTTCTATTTGTTAGTTTATTTCATTAGGACTTATTATGTATATTAATTTTATGTAAAAGACCGTGTCCCTAAGATATTTATGTCATTTCTTTAAGTTTGTTTGAGAAGACGAGATCACTCGGTAGCTTTTATGAAAGATGTTTCTTTTTGTTAATTTGTTCATGAAAATTTTTAATTCCACACTACTTTTCATGTCATATTTAATGAATGATAGATAAGTCTTGTACAAGACCTTCGAAAGGTCAAGTAAACAATTGTTCTGACCTATGGGTGCTCCCTTTTTCTATGGGGTACTTTTGGGTTGTTATTAACTTGATATCAGAGAATAAGTTATGGGAAATACTTTACGGTCTAAAAGTCTCACAAGCCATGTCTAATCTAGTAGAGTCTAGTTTATCGATGTGAATCGTGACACATCCATGAGTGAGAGACTATAATATGATAGAAGTTTCACTTTCTTCATTATTCTAATGTCGTGCCTTAGGGTTGGGTTCTATAAGATGTCTTTTATCAACCTCTTCTCTTTGTGTTTATAGGATATGAATACGAGGAGAGTATCCACTAGGAGGGAGGAGGAAGGTGTAGCTAATGAGAGGATCCATCCTCGTGTTGACTAAGTCCCTATAGTTGGGCTAGAGAATGTGAATGAGGCAGTTCCTATCAGAAACCTCAAGGACCCCAAGGACCTCAAATGAACCCTATGCCTCAAGATCCTAAAGCCCCCTTTGTTTAAGGGGATATGACTAATGTGGAGTTGAGGGATGCCCTAAGGAATTTGACACAACTCATGAAGGCTCAAGCTCAAGTAGTCACAAATCATTTGGCTGACCAAGTTAACCCACGAGATAGACCTCCACCTAATATGAGTAATCCTGCTTCTAGAATTTAGGATTGCATGAGGATGAACCCTCCTACTTTTCATGGCACTAAGGGAGATAAAGATCCACAAAGCTTAATAGATGAGATATTCAAGGTTGTGGATGCTATGGGTGTGATCTCAAGGAAGAGAGCGGAGCTAGCCGTTTACCAACTCAAAGATGTGGCTCAAGTGTGGTTTTAGCAATGGAGGGATTAGTTACCCTTAAGGGATGATATGGTATATTGGGAAGTGTTCAAAGATGTTTTTATTGATAGGTTCTTTCCCTAAGAGTGGAGGGAGAAGAAGATGGTTTAATTCATGAATCTTCATCAAGGGGGAATAAGTGTAAAAGACTACTCTCTCAAATTCACTCAACACTCTAAGTATGCCTCGACCATTGTAGAAAAACCTAGGGTTAGGATGAACAAATTTGTGACGGGAGTTTCTAGATTGGTGTAAAAAAAGTGTCGTACGACAATACTCCTGAATGACATGGATATCTCTAGACTCATGGTATATGCACAACAAATTGAGGCGTCCAAAACAAGGGAGATAAGAAAAGAAGGGAAGAGGCCTAGGTTTGATGAATCTAGATCAAAACCTAAGAACAGGTTTTATCACCAAGAGTCTTCCATGGGGAACAAATATAGAGTTTCCAACCAAAATATTCCCAAGGAGGTGGCCATACATTTGAGACCCCTAAGTGTACTACATGTGGGAAACAACACTTGAATAAGTGTCTTGCTGGATCGGATTTTTTTTATATGCAAGTGGTAGTAATAGCCATAAGATGAGGGATCGCCCCAACATAATGAAAAAGGAAAAGAGGCCAATCAAGCTCCTCAAGGTGGTCTAGATCCTATTGCTCCAAAGAAGAACCCTCTCTATAGGATGGGGGCTAGGAGGGACAACTAATCCGGATTGTATAGTCTTGGTAAGACTTAACCCTTTATGATTGTTGTGTTTATGTGGTAAGATGATTTTTCATATGGTTTTGTCTTTCTTATGATCATGCTTTCTTGATAAAATGCTTAAAGAAGAAATTGTGGAAATTCATGAATGTTTCACTGTGTGAGAATTGATGCTCATTGTACGATTTCAAAGTTTGAGAAAAAAATTTATTTTCATGACTAAGGGTTCCAATGTTTTAAAATGAAGTGTATGATCATGAATTTTGTTGGAGAAGGTAGTTCATCCATCAAATGAAGAATTTAGTGTGTGCTTGAAATTGAAAATTTCCTTTTACAAGTTGCCTATGTTGCTTAGCAAAAATAAAATGTTTTATGGATGTTTACTTGGTGTTCTTTGTAAGTATGTGAATTGATTATGAATGTTTGAGCCTTGAATAGTGTGTTATATGATTCTATTAGTCCTCAATATTCTTAAAGAGTTTAGTGTCATTCGAGGAGAAATGTTGTTCCAAGTGGGGAGAATATAATACCCTAAAATGAACTAAGGTGAAGTAAAGCTTCGTAAATGTTTCATGATTTATTTTTATGTTAAAATGATTTACCATGGTGGTCTTAGTCTGTGTGAAGTTTGGTGACGTTAGGAGGTCAAACGTCCAAGAACAACCATGACATTCGGAAGGTTGCCTTAAAAAATGCTTCTGCGTCTTCATGAGTTCTGGTGAGTTTTACGTGTTCGTTTAAATAGAAATTTATGTGGGATGTTACAAAGACCTAGATGAATTAGTACAGGGGTTTAACGTCCGTATAGGACCCCACCTAGGACCCACGAAGGTCCCTAGAATAGGACCCCAACACCTAGGTAGAATCTGCGAAGACTACCCCAAAACCAGCCTCAAACAATGAAGGCAGTCGATGCCTCTTGAGTCAATCGATGCCCCGTTGTATAGTGGCATAGGTTGGGACATAGTATACGAGTACAACCCTCCATGTTCCCAGGTGCATACCCAAACGACGCCCAATAGCACGGGCCGTTGTTCAGTCGACGCCCCGTTGCTTGGGTCCGGCTATGGTGGTGCTGCAAAAGGATGCTTGATGCTGCTACTTTGGCTTGGGGTGTTTTGTACAGACCAAGTCTTTTATCAACCTAGGAAGATATTTTTAGTTTTGTTAAGGTATATTAAATTAGTTTTATGTCCTAGACCTAGACAAGACCCATCATATAAATATTCAAACTCTCTCTCTAAAGAAAAACTCTCTCAAGTCACCATTGGAGCTAAGACTCAAGGAAGAGCTCGGAGGGATGGTTGGGAACGTTTCTTCATAAAAAAATCAGTGGGTTTGCTTCTCTTTGAGGTATGGTAGTCATCCTTAAACTCTCTTCCATTCAAGGAGTAATTTCTAAAAGATTTCAAAAAGGGTTTTCAAACTGTAGCTTCTTCAATCTTTGACTCTAAGCATGGGTCTTCATATAAATGTGTTTTAATGATACAAGTATGTTTTTTCTAGCATTAATTGATGATTTTAATATCAAAAACCTAATGAACTCTTTCTTATGCATATTTCCAACTTTTGGCTTAAGAAATGGGTTTAATGAACATGATTGTGTAGTATTCAAGCTTTGGTTTCCTTATGTTGTGATTATGGTTAAGATAATGACCTAAGGGACAATTATGATAAAATATGGGGGAATTTTTTATTGTTGGTGAATCCTTGGTTAAATGGTGAGTTGGTTTTGTTTTATTAACTCTTATTATGAAATGCTCTTGAGTGGTATGGTCCACCCTCTTTGTGATGGTGTTTAATTTCTATATTTAGATATATATTGTTATGTGTTGTGATTATGGATTTGAATGCCTTAGGTGTGAAATGAAGTGATAATAATGAGTTTAATTTTGATATGTATTATGAAGCTTGAATTGTATGTCTTTCTTAGATTATGCCTAAATGAAGTATGTGGTTGTGTATATGTTGAGCATGCTAGTGTGTGAGAAATGATGAATGAAGATGTAAGAATGTCTAAAATCCAATGTTAGTGAAAATAGTGACTACGTGCATGGTTTGCTCATATGTACAAACTCACACTCGAATGAATGAAGTTAATGAATGCGAATAAGGGGAGTTTTGAGGTTAACACTCATTGTGATTTGAGATGAAGTATATAGTAGCAACCTCACTACATCCCAAGAGCTTTCTACTGTAGGCTGGAGGAATGGTACCCATTGTGAGTTTAGATTGGATATCTAAAAATTATCCTTGACCTTTAGTAATAAATGTTTAAGACTCCGAGCGGGAGTTATGCTTAGCACCAAGAGGATTTGACGATGGGGTGGGTCCACATGTCAGTAGAGATGTTTTACCCTATGTGCCTCTTATGTGAGTAGAGAGTGAGTTACTATGTAGTTATCTCTTTATCCCTTAACTATGTGCCCGCATAGGTGTAACTATTGGAAAAACCATGTAAGTTCTAAGAGAAAGGCCCCACCCTAGGCAATTGGGGAACCCTAATCCGATAAGGGTAGTATCGGGATTCCATGTCTAGCTCTCATGGTCTATGTCAATTAAAGCTATTCCCCAACAAAAGATCAAATTAACTAAGTTTCCTAAAAGAACGTACTACTTAGGGTAGGTGGTGGTATGGAATGATATCTATCCATTGCACTAGGTGGACCTTTCGAAAGGGGAGTCTTGATGTGTTTTATATGAAGTGTATGAAGTAAGTCTCCTAAAAGAACATTCTAGTTAGGGTAGGTGGTGGTATGAAACACTATCTATCCATTGAAAAAAGTATACCTTCTAAAAGGGGAGTCTTGGTGTATGTTATATGAAGAGTATGAATGAGATATCATGTATTAGAAATGAAATTAGAAGACTTAAAGTCTACTGTTAAGAAAGCATGTTAAAGCTAACTTTTTTGTAATGAAGTTATGATTTGCTAAGTGGGAGTAGTACTATGGAATCCTACTCTCACATTGCACTTGGTGTAATTTACAAGTCCCATTGGAGTTAGGCACTTAAATAAAGTTCTTAATGTATGAATGTTCTTATAATGTCAAGTCTAGAGTTTAGATTTGTTTCTCGTGCGAGGTAAGCCTATCATTGGTAGTTCTAAGGGTCACTTAGGTGTGGGTTGAAGGGGGTGTATGGACGGTTCTTTCATGTCTTACCTTAGTGAATCTAGGGATAAATTGGTTAGGAAAACTTCAAAGGATATCATTGTGTTCTGGTTGAATGTGTTCACTGTAAAGTTTTATGTTTACTAAAAAAATGTGTTTTGGTTCTAATATTATGAGAGTTCTATTTTATTTGATAAATTATGATGCTATTACTACTTTAACTCTAAAATCATGATGGTTTTACTTATTGGCATGAAAGGTTATTTGACTAAGATGTCCCTTTTTGCATGTATTTATATATGCCATACTTAGTAAATTGTTTTTGTACTAAGCCCATACTATTCTATACTCTATAATTATAGGTTGGAGGCAAGGAAGAAGTTTAGAAGTCAAAGATTTGGAATCTAACCTCTCAAGACTAAGTGTGTCCTCATATATTCAAAGGCAAAATTCTATGTCTTAGTTTCTATCATTAAGACTTATTATGTATTTTCATTTAATGCAAGGGACGTGTCCCTAAGCTATTTATGTCGTGTCTTTAAGTTTGCTTGTGAAGACGAGATCACTCCTTAGCTTTTATGAAAGATGTTTGTTTTAATTAATTTATTTGTGAAAAGTTTTAATTCCGCACTACTTTTCATGTCTTATGTAATGAATGATAGTTATGGCTTGTACAAGACCTCCAAAAGTTCAAGTACGCAATTGTTCCGACATATGGGTGCACCGTTCTTCTAAGGGGTACTTTTGGGTTGTTACAAGTTGAACAAAAAGGTAGTGGAGACCGAGTTCCAATACTGAAGGAAAGATAAATACATCCCACCTCATGAGTGAAAAAGAACTAAGAACAATGAGGGCCAATGCGTGGAAGGTATGCTCACAATCATTCTTCCAGGTGATAGACGAGATAATGGAGAACATTGAAGTGATGAACAAGATGTTGGTCCTCATTCCAGATCTATCTGTACTCTTGAAAGCGTTGTGAATTATGAATTACCTCATCTATATCCAATCGGTCAATCGGGTTTTCCTAGTACTACTAGGGACAACCCCAATAATCGAGAGTAAGGACTTGCATCGTGCGACAACGCTAACTAAGGTGTTGTTTGGGAGTTAAGTCAAACCATTCTTATTACATATTTCTTGTTTTAAAAATAATGGTGTGTTTTTTGTACATGCTGAAGCGTGGCAAGTGTTAGGGACAAAGGAATTTAGCAAAGAGAGAAGTTTTAGTTGGTGCACCACCGAAAATGTCAGCGACCCCGATCCAGAACACCATTGGACTCAATACATAATTAAGCTAGAATCTGTAAAACTCGCTAGCCTAAGAAATTATTCGTGCATTGCAAACCTTTTTGGCCATTCCAATCTTTATCTCAGTTTGGATTCACAAAATTCAATGAAGGTTCAATAAAACCCAACGAGGTAAATTAATTTTTGGCGCTTCATCGATAAGTTTGGAAATCACGACTAATGTTACAGAATGAGCAACATATGGATGGTTTTTAAAATCAAAGGTTTAAATTTCTCAAACTCCTTAAAGTTTCTTCACTTTTAATTCTTCTAAATTTCATCTGCATCTCTACGTTTATATCTCTACATTTCAATTGTATTTTTGTTATTGAGCTTTAGGTATTTAAACTTGGAGATAGTGGCTTTGACATAATCGAGAAAAAAGAAACGAAGTCAATTAAAAAATCAAAGAAGTGAAGGTCTGCGGATTGACAGACACCATCGACAATTTTCCAAAGGGTCTTATCCTCGCCTATATTTCTAGTCAGTTAATCACTGAAGGATAGGATCAAATTGGTAGTAAAGAGGATGCAGTCAGTTTGTTGCTGAGAAGCTCTGCGAAGCAATACTATGTGGCCCAATGATTTAAAATGCAAAAATAGTTAAGCCTAATGCATGATGGTGATGAATATACCAAATGGTGGATTGCCAAGTTTATCGACGATCCTGACTAATTGCCCCGAGTGGTCCTTTGCAACACATCTTTTTAAAAACTATAAATACTTGTTAATATTTTTAGCTTTGTATCGAATTTTATAGATTTAAACAGTAATTTCAATCTTAGCTTCTATTTTGAAAGCTTTTAGTAAAATTTAATCTTGAACCTTGGAGATTTGAAGATTCCCAACTTGAAGAAATTCAAAGTGGGTGTTGGAAATCCTTCATTCTAGACTCATTTGAAGTGAATTTAAATCACATCGAGTTGATGTTATCTTAATTTTGTATCATCTTCTTCCTTTTTTCTATGTCTAGCTAACAACCCTATTTTTTAGGTGCAATTTTGTAGATATGAGTTAAATCTATTGTTTGGTGTTGGGTATTATTAGTTAATTCATTTTTTAAATGTGATTTCATTTAGCAATTGTGTTTGATCTTAATGGGGTTGTAGTTGCAAATACGATATCACTTAAGTGTTTTTGGCTTGCTCGAGAGAGCGATTTTAACACTAAGGCCACTAAATTAATAGCGGATACTGATTGGGTCATCATGGGTTCATCTGAAGAAAGTGAATCCACGTCCCTCTCTCACACTTTCAGCTCGAGAGAGTGATTGGGCTAACGCGGATGCAGTGCTTAAAGGCTACAACTCTATGTTCGAGAGAAACCAAGTTGATTCAGATATGTTTCTCCAGAGAGAATTTACTCCACAAAAGTCAAGCCTAGTTGCATATATTCAACAATGTACTATCAATATCAATTACCCTAAGATGTATTTTATCTCATTTTTTTGTCACATCCCAAGAATCTAATTTCCCCACTAGTTTCTCTTTTTTATACTACTTTTAGTTGTTAATTTGATTATAAAACCTCCTATAGTTAATTGACACTTGTGTCACCCCTCTAATTTACGATGTTTTTATTCAATAATTTCTTGTAGCTATGATGATCATGACTTAATTTGTTCTTGGCTGAAATATTTTCTTAACCACTCCTTGTGTGAATGATCCCAATCCTTTGTTGGATTATATATTGACTAACGATCATCGACGCGTAGTATTTGATCAAGTGTCTTTGATGATGTTGATCAAAATGGAACTGCCGTCGAGGAGTGGTCTTTTATGAGAAATTTTAGTTAAGCAAAATGTTTTTCTTGCTAATTGTGGTTCACTAACTTAATTTCAGTTTTGTTTTGCTTGTTTTTGCTCTAAAGATTAGGAGGTGAGTATATCGAGCGGTATGTGCGAACTAGTGGAGTTTCCTCTATTATAAGTAACGATGTTCTAGGATCGCATCCTAACCTTCAAACAATCAGGAGGTTAAGGAGTGCATGATTCATGGTCAAGATTTAAAAAACTCATAACTCAATGGACAAATCATGACATTCCCAACAAATTCCTCCTTTTGTGTTTCTATAGAAGTATTGGTCACAGAAACAAGGTACTAGCAAACCAACTCATTCCGAGAAGTATTGTAACACAACCCTATGTAATAGTAGCTCAAATTCTTGATCACATGGATGAAAAGATCCAGTACATAGAAAAGGACTTCATCTCGTCCTTTCTGATGACTTAAATTGATGAGTTGATCGAAAAGGTAGTGGAGACCGTGGTCTAATGAAAAAAGAAGGATAAATACATCCCTCTTCATGAGTGAAGGAGAGCTAAGGACAAAGAGGTCCAACACATAGAAGGTATGCTCGCGATCATTCTTTACAAGGTAAGTGAGCATGACCGAAGGATAAATCTATCTAGATGCTTTAGAACCTTGTGAATTATGAATTACCCCATCTATACCTAAGCGATCAATTAGGGTTACCTAGTACTACTAGGGAAAACCCCAATAATAGAGAGTAAGGACTTGCATCATTCCACGATGTTATTTAAAGTACTGTTTGGGAGGCAACCTAAAACCCTTGTATTGATTTTTCTTGTTTTAAAATTAATGGTGTGTTGGTTGTGCATGCTAAAGCTTTGAAACTATCACGAATGAAAGAGTTTTGCAAACAAAAAAGTTTCTGTCATTACATTGTCAAATATGTCAGCGACCCCGATCTATACTAATGTTGGACTCAAGACAACTTTAAGATATTGTTTGCAAAACTTGGCGAGCCCAAGAAATTATCGGCACATTGCCAACCCATTAAGCAATTCCAATCTTTGCTGCCATTTTTATTTCCAAAATTCACTGATGAATCTGTTTAACACGACTAGATAAGTGAATTTTTGGTGCTTTACCGACTGTTTGGCGACCACGACTAATGTCGCCGAATGGGCGAGAACTGGATAATTTTTTAAATAAAAGGTTTAAATTAACAAAATCCTTAAAATCCCCTCACTTTTCATTGTTAAAACTCACACCTGCACCTCTGTGTTTATATTTTTGCATTTCTATTGTATTTCGGTTGTTGAGTTGTGCTTAACTGAAACCTAAGGTTGGTTTCAAACCCCTAAGTTTCTTTTATTAAAAGTTGTACTCACATGCAATTACATAACTTTTTTGATAAGTGTTAAGCCTTTCTGCTAGGATTAGAATCTTTGTGTGCCTGCTGGATTCACTAATGTTGCCATTAATGAGTTTAGATAGTAAGTTTCTAAAAATTTGGCCTCGAATGAAATGAAAATTTATGGGTTGTGCATGAATTTCATTGGGTCTAAGAGTAATTTGAGTTGTGTCTGCCTAAATTCTGTTTCTGGGGTTTCCAGGATGGAATTTAGGAAGTTGGGTTGAAAAGGGGCACGTTGAGATGTCTTGAAAGCTGGATTGAGCTTGCCGAACCACTTAGTGGTTTGCTTAAGGTACTCATCTATCCTTTCATTTAATGATAAATATGATGTTGAACTTGAACTTTTGGCGAGAACCTTGAGGTTACCGAATGCATTTGACATCATGCAAGAAGATTTATTATTCGCCCTTGGTCTTCGCCCTTAGATCCACTGTGATCTGTACTCAATGAATTGTCTAACTTGTTTTGCTCTTTGCCAGTTGGCTCAGTAAAGTGATTATGTATATATATTTTCTTACTTTTGTTTGAATACTTTCTACTTTTTTCTTGAGGATTTACAAAAACAGCTAGACGAAAAGTAGCTGGAACAGATATGCCACCCCGACAACTAAGAGTGAAAAATTTCACGAAGGATACAAAGGCAACAAATCCTTTAAAAATAGATTATGAGGGTAAGAAGCCCAGTTCCATGAACAGAACTAATCCCTGAGACCCCACTTTTCTTTTGTGGAGACATGGATTCTTCTCAGCTATACATTCCTTTTTGGCGGCTCATGACTTGGACAATTTTAACAAGTCATTAGATGCTGAATCTTCCAAAGAAGATCAGGGACTATTATCCAACTACAACACATCGGGGCACTGATGCCTATATAGATGGAGAGACTGAGTAGATACAATTTTTCTTTATCTCTTTTCTGTCTTCCTTTATTTTTACTTTTGGATTTTTGTCATTTGCATTTGAGGATAAATAATTATTATTTTTGGTGGAATGAAGATCACCTTTTATTTTTTATTCGTAACTTGTGTTTTTATTTATACATTTGGTCTATTTTGTTTAAAATAGTGTTTTATTAAACTTTTTTGTTGATGTTTGAGCTTGTGGTTGCTTAAGTTTTAGATTGCAAATATTTTTCCTATCAAAAAATGTTTTATTCTTTCCTCTACCTCTTGTATCTACTTGAATATGTTTGTTCTTAGGCAAATTTGAGTCTCGGTTTGATCAATACTGATAACTTGAATAGTTCTTGCAATCGAACAAACATGAATGTGCGGATACAATGAGGCCAAACGAAGTTGCATAGACAATATGTGAACTCTTCGCATCGCTTTGTGATTAGGTAATTATCAAATTCAGCTTATTGGGATGAATATTGAACACCTGAAAAAGTGTGGAGTCTTATTTGACTTTATTTTCAGTGCATTGTAAAATGATTTTACCATGAACCATGCATGATGACATCTAGAATTTGACCCGTTAGTTCGGTTGACTAAGTGACATGAACTCAAGATATGATCTTAGGAAACGTTGAAAGATTGTGATCTAATTTGATATATACCTCTTTTGTGTCTTGCATTGTTAGTATGTGAACCTTTTTTGACCAGCTCTTGAGCCTTACTTCTCTTTTGGTAAAACGTGATGAAAACATGACCTCTATTAATCCTCTACCTATAAGCCTCTTGATTTGTGGTTAATTGAATAGCCAACTTAAGGGAAAAGCCTTAATTGGGTTGTGGGGGAAAAAAGAAGGCATAGAGTGCACGAAATGTCTCCCTTAACCCATGGTGTTGACAAAAATGGAACCCCTCCATACAAAAAAGAGAGAAAGAAAGAAAAAAGAGAAGAAAATAATGAAAAAGAGAAAGTCGCGGAATAAATTTACATGAACATAAAAATATGGGGTCTTCAGAATAATCCATGGAAAGTTAATAAAGGGATGAATTACGCCCACAAGAGACAATGATGAAGGAAAGAAAATGAAAGTGTTATGAGCACCACATTTCATGAGGATAATAGTTATTCAGCCTAAATGACCATACATACACACTCAACCCCGTTACAAGTCTAGAAAAGATCTATTGATCTTGAGTGAGCTGAAACGAAGGTTGAGTGGAAAATACAGGAAAACCTATGGGTTAATTCATGCATTGTGTTCATCTTTGTGGGTGTGATCCTTGAATTTAATTCCGAAACATTAAATTGTATGTGTGTGAACATTGAATCATTTTTATTGTGAGGGTATTTGATCACTTTTGTTGAGCTTGAGCTTACATTTGAAAAATAAGTATGATGACCTTGAAAATCTTTGATAATGATGTGTCACAACTTTAGTCTTTCAGTGTACATTTTATCCTTTCATGAGTAACTTGAGTCTTTGAGTGTACGTTCATAATTGAGTTATATGTAGCACCATTTGAGATATCCTTTTTGAACTACTGAACTTGAGTTTTACTTGAGGAGAAGCAAAAATTTAAGTCGGGGGGTGTTCATGAATCCACCATTTGGACTCATTTAGGGCTATATTTTGATAGGTTTAGTGTCCTCAAATGCATATTTGTCTAAAACTGATATGATGCCTTGAGTTCCAGGTATTAATACATGGACAAAGGCATGGATACAATAGAGAAAAAAAGGAACTAAGGCAACTAAAGGATCGCTGAACGCCATTGGCCATTTGACAAAATGTCTTACCCTCGACTAAAGTTACAGTAAGCTAAGCCCTGAAAGAAAGGATTAAATCGTTAGAGAATAAGAGTAGTTAGCGTGTCACGGAGCAGTTCTACGAAGTAGTACTATATCTCCCAATGATCCAAAATGCAAATATGATGAAGGATAATGCAAGACAACAATGAATATATCAAAGGGATATAAAGCAGTACTATGTCTTCCAATGGTCCATAATAGAGTTAATTTTCAAATCTTCCCACTTCCAAGAAGTAATAGGGATATCTTGCGACAAGCCTCCTTACCTTTAATAATAAACCTTAACTTGTTGACAATTAGGACATTTGGCTGCAAATCTCGCAATATATCTCATCATACCATTCCACCATTAGACTTTTTGTAGATCACAATACATCTTAGTGGCTTCGGGATGAATAGAATATCGAGAAAATGAGCTTCTTCTAGAATTTTTTACCTTCAACCAACAATATCCGGAAGATATAACTGACCTTGGTACATACACATCCTATCTCCCATAGGAGAAAAACTCATTAGACTTCCTGATTATCGACTCATTCAACTCAACTAATAAAGGATCAAGTTCTTGCATAGAGTTTACATCCATCACATAGGATGATTCCGACCCATTATGAACCATGACACTACCCTTGGTAGAATCCATTAGTAGAACACCTATATGAGCTAGCCGATGCCCATCACCAACCAACTCTTTCTTTTCATCTTCTGTATGAGACACACAACCCATGTACTATCTATCAAGTGTAGCCACTACAACATAGCTTTGTCGGGTGTTAAAGTACACTCGTGTAAGAATCCTTAAAAATTTCTGACCACCTTCTTTGTAGGAGATTCAGGTCTTTTTGACCCAAACGTACATTCAACACTTTTATGATTGGTGAATAGATCCACATGGACCTCATAGAAGTACTTCTTCCATTTTTTCTAGGCAATTACTACAACACCTAATTCAAGATCATTGGTCAAATAATTCTACTCATGTACCTTAAGTTGAAATGAAGCATAAGTAATCACTTTACCATATTGCCTGAAGACACATCCAAAACCAACTCTAGAGGAATCACATATACAACAAAACCATTTGTACCATCTAGCAAGGTCTATACTGAAGCAGATGTAAGTCTATATTTTAACTCTTGGACGATTTTTTCACATGTCCCCGTACACTCAAACTTAGCCTTCTTTTGAGTCAAAGTCTTCAACAAAAAATCAATAGATTCAAACCCCCCAATAAACGTTCTATAGTAACTAGCCAAACCCAATAATCTTATAATGTCAGATGAGTTAGAGGTCCTGGTCGACTCTTGATCACTTCTGTCTTCTTAAGATCTACCTAGATACCCTTGATTAACAAAATATGACAAAGGAAAACTACAGACCTTAACCAAAATTGACACTTCCTAAACTTTGCAAAAAGTTGTTGGTCCTTAAGGACTTGCAAAACAGTTATCTAATTATCCACATGTTCATTCTCACTCCACGAATAGATCTAGATATCATTGATAAACACAATTTAAAACATATCTACGTTTTGACTAAACACTCTATTCATAAAATCCATAAATTTCATTGGTCCATTTGACAACCCAAATGACATAACTACAAATTCATAGTGACCATACCTTGTCTCAAAGTCCATCTTGGCAATATCAACCACTCTCACAAGTTGGTAATAACTCGAACAAAGATAAATTTTAGAGAACAGTTAGCCGTTTGAAGTTGATCAAATAAGTCAATAATTCTAGGAAGAAGACATTTGTTATTAATGAACACTTCATTCAATTGACTGTGATCAATGCACATTTTAAGAGACCCATCCTTATTTGTAACAAATAACACTGGATGACCACATTAAAAGATACTCGGTCAAATAAAAACCCTTACATAACTAATCCATTAATTGCTCCTTCAACTCGGATGGAGTCATTCAATAAGGATGAATGAAAATAGGTTGCATATTTTGTAAAACATCAATGCCAAAATCTATTTCATGCTTGGGAGGAAAATCAGGTAAATCATTGGGAAAAACATTCAAAAACTCCTTCATAACCGGAACCAACTCTAGAGAAGGCGTTCAGACTTATCATCCATCACCTAAGAAGATAATAAATTCACCCTTTCAAGATCGTTTTCCTAGCTTTAAGACAAGAAACAAATTGACCTCTAGGGATGGAATTTTAGCATACCAATCACAACATTAAAGGAACTTTCTTGGTAACCTCAGGATTGAAGAGCATAAAAATGGTGCATCTTTTGACCATTGGAGTTTGAACTTCTTGGAGGAGCTTGTTTATATCTCCTTCCCTTAACCTTGAGCATTAGAAAATCTTTCGACTTGTAATCACCACTCTTTTAATAGCTATATTACCCATCCGAGCCAACTATGCACTTGCCTTCATGTTTTTTACCATATTTTGCACAATTAGGCCTTGTAAAATAAGATTTACCACTACACCTACTTTAGGTTTAGGGATGGAAAACCTATCCTTTCGACCCCTTATAGCACTAGATGATCCTTTATTGGGAAACCTTTGTTTGGATTTTTGACGACCTTGTCCATCATACTTAGCATTGGAGAAATTCTCATAACTAGTTTTAGCTCTTTTAACCTCTCCATTATTGTCTTGGAGTTTCTCATACTCCATTTGTTGGGAATACATCATAAGACGCAAGATATCCATATTATCATGAAGCATTGACGAACAAAATTCTTTTTTTACCAATATAGACACACACGTCATGTACCTTCTCATCATATCCCTTGAATCTGCCACTAAAGCTGGGGCATACTTGGACAAGTGGATAAACTTTAGAAAAATTTATTTAAGAGGAAACCTTCATGATGAAGGTTAATGAATTCCTCCACCTTATTTTCCATAAACACACATGGAAAGAACAGATCAAGGTATGTCGATTTGAACACTTCCTACTCTATTGGACCCGCTCCTACCAGCCTATTATTCTTTCATTGTGTACACCATACTTGGGACACACTCGCAAATTAGTATGCAGCTAACTCCCATTTCTGTGCTAAACTCACTCCCATGACATCGGTATCTTTTAAATATATTCCACAAATTCTTGTGGATACTTTCCCACTTTGGAATCTACAAACTCAGGAGTGTTCATTCATGTGAAATCCCTTAATCTAGAAGCTACGGAATTTATATGAGGATTCACATAAGTAACCAGATCCCTATTGTTTTGATCCGCCAAAGCTTGGGACAAATTTGGAAAGCCTACCTAACCTTCTCATTTAACATAGCCGATGGATCAATTGGATCTTGGTTATCTTGAGGAGATTGATTACCTTGAGTAGCTCATTGATTTACTTTCTGCTATTCCACCCTTCTAGTATTATCCCTTAATGTATTCATTTCCTGAAGACACAAGAGAAGGATTAGGAGAGGACTTTTATAGAGTAAAACTCTAAGTCAAAACTCAATAATATTGAAAGAAGTGACATTTCCTAAACATCTTATGAACTCTCACTCATAAGTGTGACATGTTTCTCACTCATGAATAAGACTTTACTAGACGTGGCTTATGGTAAATCATACAAGAATGATTATAACCCTTGTGCTCTAATTACCATGTTTTTCACAACCCAAGGGTACCCGACCAAATGTAACACGCCTTACTTAACCCGAAGGGTATAATACAATAAAATGAAAAACATATTTAAGTCCAAAAAGTAATTCTAAAAGAAATCAGAAGTCTAAAATTCTATCTATTACAATTCATAAGTCAAAATAGGCTCACAACCCTAAATAGATAAACTGAAATTAGATAGTACTAAAAATGAAACACCAAGTGAAACTCCCATCCTTGAATCATGAGAACTCACCAAAATAAAGGAGAGTACCAAATAAAAGCTTGAACTTAAGGGTAATCTCTTACTAATCGAAACCTACACCTTAGGAAAAATGTAGAACATATGGTTAGTAAAAAGCAATAAGTATGATGGTCATGCACAAAATCTTTGAAAGCATGCTAAAAACTCCATTTTAGTAGAATTCATGCCATTTACTAATTTAAAACATAATTTTGAAGATAAAGAAAAAGTCATAAGTCATAAGAATAAACAACTCATATATCATTATATCATAATAGGAACATACAAAAAATACCCTCAAATCCTACTATTGCAATGCATGAGTAGGATACCATAATCCCACCCATAATAAGTAAAACTTCTTGAGCAACTATAGTTAATATCTCATCTTCTTGTTCATACAATCATAAAAAAAGAGATTAGCTAACATGGAATCCAATGTCTACACAACATCAAAAAAGGGTTGTACTACTTGCCAAAGGTAAAACCATACTCTTAGATTAGGTGGATCTACTAGCTAAATATTTTATGTTGGAACATATTTATGGGATAAGGAGATAGTTACTAGAAGCCCGGACTTTACTAAGGTATAAGGTCTCCATCTCATGAGATACATACCTTAGAAACCTAAACTCAACTAGTGTAGAAGAAACCCATCTCATATTCTTATCTACTCGGTGCTAAGCATAATTTCTGTTGAGTTCATGTTAAGTCTTGACTTAAAGTTCATAATTAAGGAAGAATGTCTTAGCATTTAATCTATAGAACTCAAAATAAATCTCATATATTCAATAGGTGTGACTAGCCTTCCAACCTTAGAATCACTATATGTGACTAATCTTTCACATCATATCAAATTCATACATGAATGTTTGCATGGGGATAATCATCCAATCAACACAACAATTATATCATAATCATATTCACTTTACACTAAAAGTGATCTAAATGCATATACATAAACCTCATAATACATGCATAATTTTCATGCTTTTCCCTTAAAGAAACATATATCACATCCAATCAACATCTATAGGATTACTACATTAGATATTTATAATATTATGATTCCATTACTACAACTACTACAAGCATAATCTTGTAATACTCTTCTTCGACAATTCACCCACATCACAAATTGGATGGGGATTCATAGATTCTTGGGAGATATTATCATATAACTATAATAAATAATCAACTCAATCATAATATAAAGTAATTAAACCAATAGAATCGTTTTTTAGAGGGAATCCAAGACTTGGAGTAAAATCCTAACTTTTGGGAAATTACTACTTTTGAAATTGAGTTTATATGAAATCCATGGATGAATTTTACACATGGATGAACTAATACCATAACTTAGTTATGATTCTCTGAAAAAATTGAGTGAAAAATCCTTGTTTCTTGTAGCCCTAACTTTAACTTTCCTCTTCTCCTTTCTTGCGTTCTAGAGATAGAAATTTTAGAGAACATGAACTTTTGGATTTTGATTTGCGATTTTGGAAATAATAGGGTGAATATGTATATATTTACTAAAAATTACTTAAATAAAAGTATAATCTTAAGGAAAAAATGACTTCATTTAATAACTATCTAAATTGGATACTTAAAATAACCTCCACTTTAAAATGGGGCGCCAGGTGCCACGACCCACCTTGACGAGCCGTCAAGGGAATCACGGCCCGTGGTGGTGCCCTTGGTACCTTGAAAATAACTATGCTACTTGAAGAAGACCCCACAAGGTGAAAGACAAACCCACGAGCCTTCTTATGGGTTTTGAAGTGGCTCGTGAAGGGGAGCCTTCCTTCGACAGTTTTATGGGCTCACAGCCTCACCTTCCACGGTTCGTGAAGACCCTCGCGGTTATGGTAGGAAGTATCTAGGAACATTTTGGGAATCCTTAGACCCTCTCCATGGCCCTCACCCATTTTCTTAGTCTCTTGCCCTTTACTCTAGACTTAACATTTCATTTAGCTCTAGTTTTAGCCTATTAGTTTCAAACTGTTACAGCTAACATCCAAAGTATGGAGGCATAGAACACTAATGATGAGGATAATAAAAAGAATACAACCCCGGTGCAAGCATCCAATTTATAGATTTAGAGACCTTAAAGATAGATGCTACTCCTTCTACTCAAGCCGGTAAGCCATCAAGTACACCTAGCTCTTCCGCTCCTACTACTTTTGTTGGTGGTGGTGCTGATGTCTCCCGACATCAATTTAAAAAGTCCATTCAATAAAGATGGGTCATCTAGCTTATTCAGCTGATGTATGTACCTCCTTTGTTGAGGGAGCTGTCTCGAGGTTGATTGAGTGGGTTATTGTTCCTTCCCTTTCTCCCATCTGGGATAAGTTGCGATAGTAGGGAAAGTTGATTATAACTCATGGCCTAGCATTGGATGCCCTCAATGATCGAGCTGAGGCGTGTGAGCATGGAGATCTATAGTAAGAGGATGTCACTGAAGGGTAATTTTTCTGAGTTAAGGTGTGATGTGAATGAGTTAGAGTTCACTAACATTTTAATGCTTTAGAGCAATGTCGACATTCTTGAGGGTCCTGGTTTAAAGTATAGTTATGTCTGAGATCCGTCTAGCTACTACAACTGGACATGTTGCTTTAGCTGGTGGTTGTGAGGAGTCAAATATGTGTTGGATGCGGTAAATATTAATAAGGAGGAGTTGGTAACTCAAGAGTAGGTAGTTTATGAGTAATTGGAGGACCTTGATGGTGATACTCTCCAGGTAGCTATCGAGACATAACTCCGGGACACTTTGATGATTGGTCCTAGTGAATAAAAACCCACTCTTGGAGGAGAGCGGGGCACTGACGCTCCGATTAAGAGAGCTCTTGATGCACAACATTCGCCTCAAAATTAGCCTGACAGGGGATCTTGACTCTTTTTTTTTGAGATATTTGTTTTATTTTAAATTGAGGACATTATTCTTTATTATTTGGTAGGGTGAGGGTATATTCATATGTGTTCCATTCGATTTTATTTGTTTTGTTTTTGATAATTTTAGATAATTTTGTTTCTACTAGTTTTGGCTATGTCAGAAAATTTTCGTTTATTATAGAAAAATTTGTTAATGTTATGGATGCTCTCATGAGTATTTGAGTATAAATTAGGATTAATATTGATGACTTGAATTGCCCTCTTGATTGAAAGATATGTTTGCTCAAGTCTAATGAGGCAAGTTTGAGTTGCATAAATAATGTGCGAACTCTTATAACCTCATTGTGACTAGTTTATTGTCGAAGAGAATCATGTGATGATCATCACATGCGAGCTTAACTTGAAGAGTTATGATCGATGATTGTGTTTAATGCCTTGTTTTGTTAGGTTTTCTTGAAATATGTGCTTTGTGATACCTAGAACATTCCTTGTTGGTCCAATCGACTAGCATTAGTTAATTAAAGAAATGATCTTAGGCACATATTTTTGAGAGTGAACCCAATAGTTATTATGCATCTTTGTGACAACCCTGTGAGAGTATGAACCTATTTTTGTGCCATTTTAGCCTAACCTTTTCTTTGGATGAAACATGAACACATTTAACCCTTTTCCCTCCCCACCTAAAATCTTCATCAATCCTTGATCCACTTGAATTGCCAACTTATGCCAAAAGCCTAAGTTGGTGTTGTGGTAAAAAAATAAGGAAAGAAATAATAAATATGTTTGTGAAATTCACCTTGAAGTTTTATGATGAAAAGATAGAACCCCTCCATGTAAAAAAGAGAGAAACAAAGAAAATCAAAAGAAAAATACTGAAAAAGAATTTTGCATTTTGTGCATGGTTGAAAGAAATAGAGTGTCCAATGAGGCATAAAAAAATTTTGTGTTTGAAAATAGTTATGATGAATAATGGAAATAAACAAAGTGAAAGAAAAGGAGAATAAGTGAAATACAAGACATGCTCCATGAAGTTAGAAGTCACTAAAGCAAAATGATCATACCTTTACCCTCAACTGTCCTTCAAGCCTTGAAATACCTTGGTGATCTGTCATAAGTCAAATAATATGTTGATCAGTAAATACGAGCAAGCCTACAGGTGAAATTGTGCATGTCTTTTGGTGAGTCTACGATTTGGACTTAATTAGGGATTTATTTTAATAGATTTAGTGTCCTCAAATGCATATTATTTGCCAATAACTGGTGGAAATCCTTAAATTAAGGTATTTGGATTGAGGAACAAAGCATGGATACTAATGAGCAAAAGGAACAAGGCCTCTGAAAGAATAAAGAAAAGAAGGACTTAGGAACGCCTAAACCATTGGACAAGTCGCCGAATGGCCATGGTTTCACCTAATATTCGAGTATGCCAAGCCTTGAAGGAGAAAATTAAGTAGGCGATTGAAAGGAGGAATCAGTTAAATGCCTAACAATTCTGTGATTCAATGATTTATCACCAAAAGGTACAAAATATAGAATGCTCAAGAACAAACCAAGAGGCGATGGAATAGACCAAAGATCGGATCGATGCGTGGATCAGTGATCCGTACTTATTGCGCCGAATGTTCCTTCGGAGCACATTTTTGGCGACTATAAGTATATTTCTAAATTCGTAGTTTAATATATATCATTCGACATTAGAGTTCCATTGTGAGAATTGAGATTTCTTTGTTGTTTAGTTTTGAAGTTTTAGAGTTGAGAACCGAGTATTGAGAGAATATGTCCTCACCTTTTAAGATTTCCATTTCTTATAAATTGGTAGTGGGTATTGAAGATTCTTCCTTTTAGACCTTTGTAGAGACAATACTACTCTTACTCTGTTGATGGAAACGCAATTTGGCAGAACCTCAAAGACATTACAACTAACTCATGGAGACAATCAAAGAAAAACATACACTTCATGTTAACTATCACTAACCCAATGCCTACTAATCAATGAACAACCAACACAGGAGTGATATTTTCGACACTAACACACAAAATAGAGGAAGAGAGAAGCTATCGGAGAAAACGCTACCTTTTTCGGACAACGATAAGGGACAGAAAGAGCAAAAGGAGACTTCACAAGGAAAAGATCGACCATGAACAACCAAATGGAAATGGGAATAGAAACTTAAAACCCGCACGCCGAAACTATTATCCTCTTCATTCAAACTGTATTTAGTATATGCTTAAAATATATTTTTCTTAAGCTCTTTTGTATTTCCTTGTTGTGTAAAAACACATCCAACTAAAAACTCCAACCAAGAAAATTCACAACAATTTCTCTAACAATTTTCTCCCCCCCCCCCTTCTAACCTTTAACAAAGAAGAAGATTGCATTTAAAGGGGAAAACTAAGGTGCAAAAGAGGGGGTGGGGGTTCAAAATTCAAATACCATGGAGGATAAGATACCAGCTCTAATAGGAACAAATCTCAAATGGATACAAAACAAGAACCATTTGATTTAAGGGAAGGACGAGGAGGCGTTGAGATTGCTCCATCTGGCAGCGCAGGACGACGACAAGGATGCTGGAATCACTGGGCTCGGGTCTTATTTGGATTCGTTTGGTTGCTATTGTGTTTTAATTTTTTTCAGGAGTTCTGGTTTCACGCCTGAAGGAGTAAGAGGATGCGAGTATCGAGTACTTGTTTTTTGTTCAAACTCGTTCTCATTTTTGGTCACGAGTTTCTGGGTCTCGTTTGTGAAGAATATGAACAGGGGTTGGGTTTTTTGTATTGAATAGGAACGATGGGTTGGGCCTGGGATATTTGTTGTGAATTTGAAATTTTGGGGGAATGTTTGGAGGATGGGCTGCTGGGATTTAAGGCAACAGTGGGCTTAGGAATTGGTCATATTTTTTTTTGAAAATTGAGAGAAGAGGACCCAATATTGACTTCTTAAAGGTTTGAAAGTATGTGAAAGAAAATGGCTAAAACAGTTTGCATTGTAAAAGACTGATATAAGTGGGACAGTGATTTTGGAAAAGCTTAATCAATCTTCTTTTTGTTCTGACCCTCTTTCGGCACTAAAGAAAAAGCTTGCTGAGGTGCCATGATCACAAATTCAGATATCTATTATGGTTGGAGAGGATACAACCTTCTCGAGATTTTTAAGGTTGGCTGAGATTAGTGCTGGCAATTTATGCCACTTTTCACTGACCTGCCCAAATAGCCATTTAAATATGGGTTGATAGAGTGATTTTAAATCTGTTGATATTTGGGTTTACAGCCATATTTTACACACTAGAATGTGGGTATATTATGGGTAAACTATGGTTCATATATGGGTATTTCAAGTTTTCTCCAAATTTTCAAAAGAACGTTGTGTTGCCTTTTTTAAGAAGCAATTTTTCAACATATTCATGTATGGATCCCTATTAATATTTCAATTATAGACCCCCACCCTAATCCCGCCTAAAAATATTTAATATTTATTTTTTAAAAATATTATTAACTTCTAAATTTCATTTTCACCCCTACCCTCGACCCCCCAAACCACCATTCGATCCCGCCTAAAAAATTTGTTTTTAGAAAAATATTTTCAACTTCAATTCATCCCTACCATCGTCCCCTCATAAGCCCCCACCACCATCCCTCTTCCAACCCCCACCCCCACCAATAAAAATTAAGTTTATTTTTAAAAAAGCCCCACCCCCTACTCCCAACCAACTCCAACCTTCAAAAATTTTAAGTTTGTTTTTAAGAAATATTTTTAACTTCAAATATTTTATTTTTAACCCTACCCTAGAACACTCCTCTAGCCCCCTATTAGCCCCCCCCCTCCAAACCCAAAGCTCAAAGAAAATTTAAAGTTCTTTTTTACTTTTATGATTAAAAAAATAATGAAGTATATTCAACATATTTTGGTCTGAAAAAAGACAAAACAATTTCTCCATATTGAATTCTTAGGTAAAGAACTATTTCTTCATGAAATATGGGTAAATATGGATAAACTAGTATTTTGCCCAACCCATTTCTACTCATATCAAATGTGGGCGGGTTGAATGATTACCCATTTAATGTTTACCCATTTACAACCCGCCCACATTTGACCCAACCCCCCCATTTTCCATCGGTAGCTGAGATTTTAACTTTCTCCACATTCAAATCTTCTTCGACTTCAACCATATAAATAGTCACCCCTTCATAATTCGGTATGGGGGTGCTATTAACATTAGGAGTGACAGACTAGAGAGTGACAAGCTTTTGATCTATCAAGACTTGAATTTTATGATTAAAGTTAATATAATCCTCATTAATATGCCATGATCCTCTTAAATGATAATCACAATGAAGATTGAGTCTATAAAACTTGGAGTTAATAATGATAATTTTTGGATCAATTGTGTGTATTCAGCCAACCAAGTTCAATCTATCAAAAAGTTGTGTTCGACTCTCAACCAAAGGAGTAAAGATATTATCAGTTTTTTTTTAAAGATTTGGACTAGGAGGAATGTGGTTATTTCCTGGATGTGAAGGTACCTGACGATATTTTGGAGGATTTTGGCAAGTTGGTGCTTGTATTTGTATTGTGAAGCTCGATAGCTATGAAGGCTACTTTGGTAGTGCGGGGGTGGAGTTCGGTAACTTGATTAAATATTTGAACAATTAAATAATTGAACTTTATTATATGGAGAGGTATTTTTTTAATGTGGAGGTGGAGTTTGGTAAATAGAAGGTGAAATTTGTTAACTCGGTGGTGGAGTTTTGTAATTGTAAGGTGGAATCTGATAACTCGACGATAGAGTTTGGTAATTGGGAGGTGGATTTTTGTAACCCACTCGTGGAGTTTGATAACATGATTGGGTATAACAAGATGGATATGTATCTTTTAGAACTCGAGGATAAACTTTGTAATGTGAGGGTTTTTTGAAGTGTCCTTTTCCATGAAATGAAACGGAAATGGAACACACAACCTCTATCTTCTTTTTGAACAATCCTGAAGATTTGGTTGGGGAGGCAACACGATAAATCTTTCTGGTTTTAATCCAATCTTTTATAGCCTCACCTACCTTGACTATCTCCGCAATTTTTTTTCCAATGAGCAATAATATCTTATCGTAATACTCCAGATCTTGAATGCGTATAAACACTTCAATGATCTCCTTCTCTGATATAGAGGGTCGAACACGTGTGACCTCTTTCCTCCACTTATACGCATATTCTCGATAGCTTTCAACGGATTTCTGCTTGGTTCTCTCCAAAAGTAGTGATCTTGAATGATCTCCACGTTATAAGAGAATTGTTCGACAAAATTCATAGCTAGTGCTTTCTAGATAGACCATTGCTTTATATTATGAGATGTAAACCATTCTAAATTTTCTCCAATTAAAATTTGTCTAAAGAGCCTCATTAACAAGGCTTCATTCTTGCCAACTCCTATGAGTTGGTCACATTAGGTTCTCAGGTGGGCCAATGGATATCATGTTCATCTAAAAGTGTCAAATTTTGGCACTTTAAACCCTTTGGGTTGGTCGAGATTAGGCAGGATGTACAAATCCTCATAACTCAATCCATCAACTTCAGGAATATTTTGCAACCCCTTCATCGCTTTCCTAATCTCTTGTTTTATATTCAGCTTGATGCCTCTTCTTTTGACCTCCACACTCTCTCTTGTGCTTCATAGTAATCAAGGTCAGAAAACTTTTCATAAGGTTCATTTGGAATCGGAATATGAAAAGTAGAATTTTGAGGCAATGGCAGAGCAATGGAGGGATTCTAGGTATTTTGAGTGTCTTGGTAATTTTGGGGAAAGTCTTGGGGTCGGTATGTTTATTTTTGTGATGGAGGAAGGTTTACGGATTGTTAACATTTTGATTTTGAGCGGGAGGGCAATTTTGTGGGTTAGCATTTTTCATAGGAGGGAAGGTTTGAGAGTTGGTACTTTGAGGGTAAGGTGGTGCTTGCCAGGAAATTGAAGCGTGATGGGGATTGGGGCTAGTTAAGTCGATAGTGGAAGGGTTGTGAATTGGTGTGGTTGGCGGGTTACTGAAATATTTTGCACTTGAATTCGGAGGAGCATAGTATAGTGGAGGTTTTCCATCGCCTAGAACATTGGCGGTGATAACCGAATTTGGAAAATCATGATTTTGCTAGACCTCAGCCCTCAACTCAGCAATTTGTTGCATCAGTTGCGCAATCAATTAATTTAGTTTAGCGGTGGAGCGCTGAGCCATGATAACATCATTCATGCCAATCTCGTTATGGTTTTCACCTATTACTGCTTTTCCTTTTTGCAATCTTCGATCATGGAAGGAATCTTTAAAGGCCTTACATCTTGTGAAATAAGGATGATCAATGAACTTATCAACACATATCAATTCTTAATACCTGAAAAATCAAAAAATAAATCAAAAGGAAAACTTGTTAGTGCCTGAAAGTGATAAATAATATAAGATATGACGAATAGACGTAAACACACAAGTGTTGCTTCATTAAGAGATAAACTCGCCCACCGGTACAGAGATATAGCTAAAGAGACAGGAATTTGTCTACATGACTTTGGGATTAGTGAATCAAATATGTTGACTTGAGTCGAGAGAAGTTGACTTCATTGTTGTACTTCTAATTTCAAATTGATATGAAACACTATTCTCCTCGCAAGAGTTTGAAAATATAATATTTCTCAGAATGGGGACCGAACCTTGGAGGCTACCTACGTATCTTGCGTAGGTCAATTTAGGTTCTTCGTAGTTCGACCGCCTTGAATCCCTTTCCCTTTGAGTTGGCGAACCTTTTTCTTGTATAAGAGAGTAATATTTGAAATGTGAAGCTTGAACGTTTTTGGGAAACTAAATTCTGAACGAGTATTTGGATGCACTTTTGATAGTGACTTGATTTTTTTATTAGGGGATAATTTCCCAAAAGTAGTGGTCTAGAACATCTTCAAATACACTAACATATTCAAAAAAGCATATATAACATTGAAATAATTATGCATTGTAATAACATGTATGCGAATCTTTTGTGTCAAAGGTAGACCTAATGATTTGAGGGATGTGCACATTATTTGAAACTTTCCATTATCTTAAAACCCAAATTTATACCAACTTTATGAATGAACTGAATGAGGGTAAACAATAGGGAAATGGGATACAAATAATTAATCTCATGCAGGGGTAAACACTAAACTAGGCCTCTGTGGGAGGTACTTTGAACTTTATTTCTTCTCACCTTTGAATGTTGATGCCTTTGGGTGGAGTAGTGTCTTGTAAAAATCTTTCTTCTACTAAAGTAGGCTACGATATACTCCTTACCCTAAGGACGATTACTTTGTAAATGATTATACATCCTTCAAATTTATACAAATAAATATGATCGTCCGTTTAGGCCATGGGTTGTTTTAGACTCAAGGTTTTCTTTCTAATGGCCCAACAAACCTTGGGTGTTGAGTCATCTTAGTTAAATACACGAAAAAGGATTTGGTTTAACTCTACAGTAGTAGACCAAGAGTTTGTTTAGACAAGACCTGGTTATCCAAGTTAGACAAACTACGGGGTGAAGAATAATAAACGGCGTTGGATGACCAGAAGTAAATTATTCTTTTATTACTTAAAAAAAATTGTCTTGTGCTTTTCTAAAGGACAGTCATGGTAAGCCACGTATCTGTTGTTTTCCTAATGCAATTTATTTATCGTTTGGCATAATAAGATGCCATGAAATGCAATAGTTCATAATACATCAAAAAGACAAATAAACAATTAAACACATAGTCAAACAAGTTAATTTTAAGGTTACGACCATTAAATTCCTTAATGGAGTCGCCATTCTGTTTTATTTTAAAAATCTAAAACTGACTTATTTAGTGACTTATTTAGAGTCGCCACTTAATTTTTAAAGAAAAATTAAGAAAACTTATTATCTAAGGACAACGGTGAGGTTGTTAGAATCGTTGGGCTCGGGTTTTATTTGATCTTTTCTTGTTGCTGCTGGGTTTCGAGTTATTTTTCTGGAGTTCAGGGTTTCACGCATTAAGAATGAAGAGGATGCAAGTATCTAGTACTGACTTTTTCTTTGGGCTGATTCTTGTTTTGGTTGGCGAGTTTCTGGATGTCGTTCGCGAAGAAGATGAATAGGGGTTGGAGTCATGGTATTGAATTTAAAGGATGGACTAGGCCTTGGTTATTTGTTATGAATTGGAAATTTTGGGGGAAATTTTGGAGGATGGGTTGTTGGGATTTTAGGCAACAGTGGGCTTAGAAATAGATCCTGTGTTTACTGAAAAATTGGGAGAAGAGGACCCAATATTGATTTCTTAAAGGTTTAAAAGTATGTTAAAGAAAATGTCTAAAATAGTAAATAGATATAGCAAAATTTAATCTCATTTGCATCTTTGGCTAAAATCTTATATAGGATAAATTATTAAAATTTAATTATTGAGTTTCTTAATTTTAACAAACTTAAAATAATTGAATCAAGTATAGACTAATAACTCAAAAAATATATACTATATAATAATTACATTAATTAACTAAATATTTAATTAAAACAAAATATTTGTGAAACAATTTTTGAATACTTACAAAATATACCGATCATATACAAAATTATATAAAGATATATTCAATATTTAGAAGTTCCAAAATTTATAAAATATTTAAATAGCATATAAGCCATTATTATTATTTATTCATTTTTTAAATTTTCTAAAACTAACTATTTCGAATCATCCGAAAGATAAGAAACTAGATGATTAATTTATATTGTGGTGGTCCAAAATTGAGTGTCAACAACACCTCTTTCTTCTCTTTTTTCTTTAAGTTTCATTAATTTTGTGAATGAATCGCTAAGGGTAAAATCTTAAAATAATACTACGCTTAAACTGAAAAAATGACATAGTTTAGGGAGACAATAATTAGGGAAATTCTAACTACCCTTACACTAAAATGCAATTGGATAACCGACAAACCTGACCAACAGACTGTAGGTCCAAATACAGTGCATCCTCTTAGTTCATCATCTAGTTATATATATGGGAACTATGAACATGACCGACAGACCATCGTCCAAGCAATGGTTCGTATACCTGCCGATGGATAAGAGTTTTCTTGAAATTCTAGGTGGCCCACCTTCGGTCCACACCTACAGTCCATAGGTGGCCTCCGTCGATGGCACCTGTAAGTTCTGAAAATTTTAAACTTTTCCCATCTCAAATAAAGGTTGATACATTATCTTTCCCTTGGAAAAATTTGTCCTTAAAAGAAGTCTAAAATTGCTGAATGAGGAGAAAAGGAGCTGTAATCTCTTCCACAAAGTACTTGAAACTGGAGTCTAACTGAACGATGTTCCAACAACATGCATTTGTGATAAAAATGTGATTACAATTGAAGGAACATGATACTAAGACTGATTTTATGCAAGAGTGAACTAAGAGACTTGAGAGGAACTATCATTCAATGCTGAAATGGAATAAGAAGGAAAAAAAATGAGGATACTTGGCCTTCATGGTTGCTTCTGCTTTCGAAACGACTCTATCTACAGGTAGAATCCTCCACAAAACCTTCACTGACGCGACCCTTTATTTCTCAATCTCAACTGAAACCTCTTTATAAGTTAGAGTATCTTTCATAGATACAGTCTCTAATGGAAGTATGAATGAGGGATCACGCACACACTTCTTCAACAAGGAATGTATAAGACTGGATGAACCCAAACTAGATCTATTGGCAGCTCTATATCATAAGCCACTTTACGAACCCTTTTCAGGTTTCTTAAGGAACTACATATCTTGGAGTAATCTTCCCTTTGTTGCCAAATCTCATCACTCCGTTCATAAGTGACACTTTCAAGAGAACGCAATCATCAATCTCAAACTCTAAGTACCTTATGACTCGCATATTCATAAGACTTTTGATGACTTTGGGTTGTCTTTAGTCTATCTATGATGAGCTAAACTTTTTCTATAGCATCATAAACTAATTTTTGCCCAATCAGTGTTGTTTCACCTACTTCAAGCCAACAAACCAGAGATCTGCATTTATGCCCATATAATGTCTCATAAGTGGCCATCTCAATGCTGGAATTAGAACTATTATTATAGGGGAACTCTATATGAGGTAGGTGATCATTTCAATTTCTCTTGAAATCGATCACACAAGCTCTCAACATTTCATCCAATATGAATGGTACGCTCTACCTGAACATCTATTTTCGGATGAAATGTCATGTTGAGATTTACCTAATTACAAAAACCTTTCTTAAATTATTTATAGAAACTACAGGTAAACTAAGGACCTTTATATGAGATTAGAGACATCGGAACTCCATGAAACCTACATGAATATCTCATTTATGTAGAGTTTATCATAGTCCTTTTTTGAATTTGTAGTCTTCCATACCATGAACTAACTTAACTTAGTAACTCTATCTATTATCACCAAAGTGGAGTCATGAAATATGCGAGTACGACGTAAGTCCATGCTTATAACTTCCCACATCTACAATGGAATATTAATCTATAAACTCACACTTCCAGGTTTCTGATGTTCTACATTAACCTTTAAAAATTATGAAACTTAGCCACAAAATTTGCTATATAAATCTTATTGCCTTTCCACAAAAAAAACATCCCATAGATCTTGGTAGAACCTATATCAAAGGAATACCTAGATTTATGGCCTTTTATGAGGATCTGCTTCCTCAACTCATACACCTAAAGAATACATAAGAGACCCTGTTAATGATGTAAACCATATTCTTCTTGGAAGACAACCTCAACTTTCTGCTGATTAACTACACCTTTCAAATGAAGCAATATAGGATCACTAACTTGTTTTTCCTTAACCTTCGCTACCAATAAATATTTTTGACACATTATAAACTATCACACCATCCCCGGATATGTTTATAAGGTGAACTTCTTTGACTAACTCTTTCTTTTCTTCCTAAACATGTGCTACATTTCCGAGAGCATCCAATACTACAATGGATTTACAAGGATGGTAAACACATTCATATTATAGTTCTTGAAGAATTTAAGCCACCTCCTATGAGGAAGATTCAACATTTTTTGGGTGAACACATACTAGAGGCTTTTATGATACTTGAACACATCCACGTGAGCACCATACAAGTAATATCACAAAATTTTTAGAGAAAATACATGACTACAAGCTCAATTTAATTAGTTGGATAGTTCTTCTCTTGTACCTTAAGCTTTCTACAAGAAAAATCTATGACCTTACCTCGCTGCATAAACACATAACCAAGGCAAACCCTGTATGCATCACAATAAATAACATAACTGTTTGAACCATCTGGTAGGGTCCAGATAAGAGGTTTAGCAACCTAGTCTTCAGTTTTGAGAAGCTTTTCTCACACTCATGTAACCACTAAAATGTGACCTTTTTCATAGTTATCTCTATCAAGAGGGAAGCTATGGATAAAGTACTTCAACAAATCTTCTGTAATAACCATCCAAACCCAAGAAAGTTCTGATATCTATTGGAGAGGTGGGTACAGGCCATTTCTTCACTACCTCTATTTTCTGAGGATCCGCTCAGATTTCCTTGCGAGATACCAGATGACCAAGGAAAGCGATTTGATTGTAACCTGAATTCACATTTGCTGAACATAGCAAAAATTTTGCGATCTTTTATGGTTTGGAGAACAAACCTTAGATGAGTTCCATGCTCTTCTTCATTCCTAGAGTAAATGAGGATATCATAATAAATTCAATAATGATAAACTCCATGTACTTCTTGAAAATCCTTTTAATCAAGTCCATAAAAGTTGCAAGAACACTTGTTAGTCAAAATGACATAACTATAATTTCAATTTGACCGTACCGAGTTCTGAAGTCTTTCTTTAAATGGCACTATTTGTGAATCTAAGCTTATGATAATCTAATATGAGGTCTATCTAACAAAATAACTAGAGCCCTAAAGTTGGTCAAACAAGTCATAAATTTGAGGGATAGGTTTTGCTCTTGATAGTGATTTTGTTCAATTAACGATTGTGTATGCACATTCTTAATGAACTGTCCTTCTTCTCTCACGATCAATATTAGATCACCTCATGGAGATATACTAGGTTTTATTGTGACCTTATTTAAAAGTTCTTTAACATGTCCTTTCAATTCCTTAAGCTTACTTGGAGTGATTCTTTAAGGATGAACCAAAATAGGCTGGGTATATAGAAGGTGATCAATTCCAAAGTCGATTTCCCTCTTTGGAGGAACTCAGGAATGAACTTCATGGAACAATTCTGGAAACTCATTTACTACTAGAATTCACTCACAAGTTGGGATTTTAGAGTTTGAATACTTAACCCAAATGACGATAGAGATACCCATTAGAGATCATCTTGTTGGTCTTAAGGAAAGAGATAAAATGACCTACAAGCATTGAGAGACTACCCTTTTATTTTAAGGCTGGCTCATATGAAAATACACTCCAAATGATGCCTAGTTCTACAATCCACTGAGGCATAGAAGGAATATGACGAATCCATGCTATATTGATATGAAAATATACCATTTGTAACTCTAGAGGATCTTCTAAGGTGACTTTCTGACAAAATGTGACATGGAAAAGTATGTATACATGTCTAGCTATAATTAGGTAAGCAAATGGAGTATATATTCAGAAAGGTTCTAAAAGAGTTTATGGATTGGCACAATATTTTACTTCTATATAAGAGGTTTACAAAGGAGAGAGTATCCCATGTTTATATCAATGAATAAACATTTAACTTAATGACTTGTAATATACCAATCACAACATAGAGAAAATCTTCCTAGTCAAGGTAAGACTGAAGAGCATAAATCTTGTTCTAGCATTGACCACCCCTTGTACTAGATGAAGCATTCTGTTGAGTTGAGAGACGTGTTTGTGTTGTTGGAGTTGTAGATTGAGCCCTTTTGTTGTCACCTCTTTGCACCTTCCTGACAGGAGGGTAATCTTTCAACATATGACAAGACTAACCACACCCAAAACATTATTTTTTGCTTGGAAGAAACTCGCCCAGATGGTTCTTACCACACTTTGGACACATCAGATAGGTCCTATTACATATATTACTCCCCTGAGTGTTTGATCCCGATTACCTACCTTCTAATCCTATCAGAACATGGAGGATGGAGCACTAGCTGATCAAGGTGCTAGGGCTGAAGAATTCTACTAAAACTCCGAGCAATTTCCACGACCCGATTTCTATTGAAAGTATTCATATTACCTTGATCTAGTTGTTTTATTGTCCTTAACCATTTCCCTAAGATTATCTCCCTCAAACTACTGAGCATGAGTCGTAAATCTGGAGAGTCAAATTCATTTGATATGGGTTGTTCTACTTTGAACTCAATTATTTCTTTCTCAAATTCTCAATTTAATTTCTTTAGTTTATATTAATTATTCAATTATGCTTTTGCTTGATTAAAGTTATTAAATATGCTTGTGATTCTCATGATTTCGGTTGGCTTGGGGTTACATGTGACACTAGGTCTTGTATTACGTCTAGGGAAGAGCCTCGAGCTTGACAAGTTAAGTTGATAGAACATGAACGGGCGTATCGATTTGTCAGATGGTTCACATTTCTACTCTTGTTGGCAACAGAGATCTAGTATTATTAGGGTCAAAAATCTCTTCTTATAGTTGATTATAAACAGACTTTTGACGCCTAATTTTTAAGGAGGTTTTTTAGTTTTCCTAAATTTGAAAAGATATTTTTCTCATTGAGGTTACCATCAATGATCTTAGACTGTAATTTTTGTCAAAGCAACACTATAGATGACAACCGATGTTTATTCAGGAAGTAGTGATCAGATCAAGAAATCATAGGTCGAAAATCTCAGGGTGCATCCATAGAGAGTAATATGAGTATTTGTTTTTATGTATTTGCCTTTAGCAACAAATTCACTTCATCTATTTTAGTGTCTCGCGTGTTTGAACATTATATGCTATCATTATTTTTTTAATTTTCCTTTATATATTGATGTTCTACCTTGATCAGAAGTCTTATTAATATAATTAATTTAAAATATATCTTATGAAAGTTTCTCTTCATGTCAATGTAATTCTCTTGAAATGATGTGATGGACGTGATACATGTGACATACACATGAATAGTTTTTTCATAAATTTCATGTAATTTACTTTAGATATGAGGAAAACATGTGCTCTTAATATAATACATGTAAACAATAACGATTTGTTTGTAAACAACACAAAAATAGGTATGAAATTATCTATAAAAGTATAAAAAAATCAAAAGTATAGTACTCTTCTAATATATGGCGATGAATTTCTGACATATTTTCATATTCCTCCACACACAAACTGTAAAATAATAAGATGTACTAGTAATTTTACATCATTTTGCTTAGTCTTCAAAGCATGTTGAGTTTGGTTCTTTCAAAATCACCTAGAACACAATCATATACGAAGAGAAATCACATAACATTCACATTCCTTATTTGTTCCAACTCTTGCCTTGACAAAAAAAATAAAAATTTCCATGTTTACCTTGACATGGAGAATTTCTTTTTTCCTTTTTCCGTTTTCCATACCTCTTTTACATACTTATTCTTCTAGTGTGCATTAAAGAACACATTTCACATAGTCAACTTTTTCATTTGTACCGGTCCATATTTTAATTCTTGTATTTTTTTTCTTTTTTCTTTTGTTTTCCAACCAGCAACTTTTTATTGTATCTCATAGTGGATTAAATGGATCTCTTTTATTAATAGATGTCATTTCAACAAGGACATTCACAAAAGACGTGACTGAATGCTCTACATGAAGTATCAAATTTTAACTCTTTCCATGTTTGATCTTTTATGCTTCCTTTTTACCAATGACACACTAAACTCTATGCCATATCTCCTCCTAATTTGTTATAAAATGTATTTCTAGTAGTAAACAGGATGTATCTCTCTCTGTTTCACACACACAGAGACACACACAAAACACACACACAGAACACACACAGAGAGACATATATATACACTCAAACACACACTTTCATCCATTTATCGAGGGTCAAACAAATATAACCTCTCTACTGCTATATATGAGGTAAGTGTATGGTCTGCGTACATTATACATTCTTCACACCGCACTTGTGGGATAACACTTGGTATGTTGTTGTAGTCACCTATTTGGTAACACTAATATCTATTTGTTCCTCTATATATTATACTATTAAATTCCTCATTTTTCGCCACTATATACATGATCATAATTGAATTTATTACTTAATGCATCTTTGTATTTATCATTATCACTTTTCCCATTTTTATACAAACTTTCTCACAAAAAATTCTCTCCCAAGCCAAGAATCAATAATCATTGATAAAATTCACCACAAATCACCAAACCTACTCAATCATTTGTAAGCCTAGGTCCCTCATTCAACAAAGTTAATAAAATTGTTGTCCATATGCAAGAAGATAATATATCCATCGAAGAATAGTTCAAGTGTGCATGTGAAGTTCGTGTGATACTAGTAGATAGTGGTAAGAAGTTTTCTAGTGAGGTGATTTATTTGCTTAAGTCGTAGTTATAAAATGTTACATCTCTAAAATAATATTTTTCATTTTAACTTTATTATATTTAATTTTCTTAAAATTATTTTCCTTGTTTAAGGATTGTAAGTTCTCTATAATATCTTAAGAGATGTCACCTTTATATTCATATGATTTTATTAAATGAATCATCTTACTGGCAAAAATTTTGTCATTATCTACCAGCATTACACGAACTTCTTGAAAAATATCATAAAGTGGGTATCCTTTTCTTACTAATTCTCACTTTAACAAGATTGTATTAATTTCAAAGATATTGTTTCCTATCTGCATTCGGATCAACGTTCTAGCTTCATCCATTTTATCACTTTGTATTTTGATACTACAGGTAGTTTTGAAATAGTGAACAATTGTACTATTTTTTAAAAGCTTTTGTACGGGTGGAATTGGGTTTTGAATATTACCTAACTTTCTCACATTATGTCTTTTATTAATCTAAGTTGGGGGTGGAACTCATAGGTGGCCACCTAAAGTTTGCATCATTTGTTACATAGATACCTTAACTAGGCTTTGTTTATATTAAATACCTCATATTAGGTTTTGCTATGTCATTTTGACACTACTGACTTGGCGTTATATGTGTATTGCACACATTTTAAGTGCATAAAAAACTTAAATTTTGCATTTTTTAATTTTGTTTATTTTTTCTTCTTCTTCATTCTCTCTCATTCCCACATTTCCTTAACAATCCACCACCATATATCCAACCTTCCTTTTCATTTTCATCTTTGAATTTAGCATACGATTATTTTTAAAAATTAAGAAAGTGATTATCAATGTTAAAGATGAACAATAATATTATACAAATGTTATTCGACAATATGTAGCCTATATAATTTACAATCTAATTTTAATATATTGAAGATGCTTATGGTTGTAGTCATGATGTAAAATTTGATGAAGATGCTTATGGTGGTAGTATTGATGGACACAGTGAGAAGCAATTGGAGTATTTTTAGTTATTAAAATATAATTTTAGAATTTATTAATTAATTAGTTTTGAAAGTACTTTTTAATTCATAATACATATTTTCACACATATTTATGATATATTTTCCACATGTCTTCACTTAATTCATTACTTAAACACATCATCGGTGAGTGTGTTACACTCTCCTTAATATTATTGTTTATTGTAAAAAAGGTGTCAAAGTGACATGGTAGGGTCAGACATGAGGTGTGTAAAATGAACAAAGCCTAATTGAGTTGTCTAAGTGAAAGTTTGTGCAAACTTTACGTAGCCACCGATGGTTTTTACCAAAGTTTTGTATCTACCACCTTTCCTTAGTTCTTAAATATTTTATTGTGTGTGGTGTTGGACATATGGTTATATTACCTATAAATGGTTTAAGGTAGGCGTCATGATGGCCTTACTTTTTGTATCGTGATAATCTCACATGAATTTAAAATCATCTATTTTCAATGTGTGTTATGTTGGATTTACTAAATGGTTATTTTCAAGAATGACAAAGTAAACAACTGATGCATGGAACAGGTTGACTCAACACGATCTTACATAACCTAGTACAAATAGGACTAGTAGCCGAAAAAGATGCAGTCGTTGGGTAACTCTGAATCATACGAGGAAAATGAACCATGATAATTCTGGTGATTATATATATATATATATATATATATATATATATAAATTTCTCTACAAAGAAACTTTTGCACTTATATAGAGAGATATAAGCAGAAGATAATCTTATTGTGGAAGAGTTCTTATTGAAGATTTGTTGAAGTGCATAAAAGAAAAACAACTCAAGAATTTTATTTTGTTTGATTTTGAGTCGTTTGTTAGGTTTTTATAATTCTTGGTTGTGAATTTTAATTAAGTTGGATCTTCAAGTTTGGGCCACTTGAAGATTCGAGAGAACATAAACATAGGATTTGTGTTCTGAGTCTATGAACTAGAGTTTATAACTTCTTAGGTTATATTAGTTTGTAATGTTGTGTAGTTTGTAGTTTTTTAGTTAATACAGGTTTGAAATTGATTTTGTTTGGCAATTACAAACGTATGTACTTTGAATTACTAAAAATTCTATGATCAGATAGCTTATACACGATCCTTAGAAGAATTACGGGGATTAGATTTCCAACAATTGGTATATAAGTGGATTATCTTAATCAAGAGTCCAATAACTCACGCTAATATTACTATGTATTATGCACCTCCTCTTGGAAACACTCCAAGACAACATATCAATCGGACACCCTTATTTAATGGACAATGGTACTCGTAGAAGGCGAGTGCCACACCCCGAGGCTACCCCTTGACATAAACATGATACCTAGGTTCACGAATGACCTCAAGCTAGCCTTGATCTAGCATATCATAAGCATTCTAAAACAACTTAACAAAATATAATTTGCAGAAGCTTAAAACATAAGATAACTTTGAGATTGGGAATACACAATACTGGTATAAATATATAAAATATACTAAGAGTTGGAATATACTGAAAGACTCACTCTAAACTAAAGTTGAATCTAATACTACGGTTAGAAAATCCTTTACTAACTAGATTTTCTGGGAAATGCCCTAGTTAAGTCTATCGTCAATGTGACATGTTGATACTAAGGGTTCATTTGGTATATAAATATAAATAACGCATGGATTAGTAATGCTAGAATTAGAAGTGCAAGGATTAGTAAAGCAGGATTTATATTATCAAGTGTTCGGTTTATTGTTTTTAATTCAACTTGTGTTTGTAATAAACTTCTTTAAAAATGTCCTTTCCAATTATACCTTTAATTATTATGTAATTTGGTCAAGATAGATAATTGTCGGAAAATAATTTTGTGGCATTTTAACTAGCAATGAAAGAATAATTTTGTTGTCAATGTTTCTAATTTTCTACTTGAGTTATTTGAGGATAAATACCATTTATCTTAATAAATTGATCACTAATAAAATGTGATTTTAAATTTAAAAAATAAAAACCAACTACTTTAAAAATTATAAAGACGGTTAACAATGATAAAATTTAATAAATTATCTACATTTACACATAAAAATTGCAAGTTATGATTTTAGTATGTATGTAATTTTTGAAATTGTTCAAAATACGAATAATTAGTGATATATTTATCTTTTAATTACTAAATATTGAATAACTCACATTTCAAATTTGTATTGATTTGAAGTAGATATATAGTAATAAATATACTAGTTTAAACAGAAAACATAAATTCAAGAAAAAAAATTATAACAATTAAGGGATATATTTGTCTTTATGTTACTTATCCGCTGGTGTTATATCCTATGTATTACTAATGCTCCAAATGGAAGGTATTAGTAATACATCCTATAATACCATGGAGGATGCATAACTAATCCATATATTTGTTATACATAGACTCAAAATTCCTTCCAAACAAAGTTTTAAATCATACCATATATAATAATGGGTTATTTCTGTTCATGCATCCTTTCAAACCCCCTAAATACTTAAGTATAACTTCAAACTAGGGTTAAATGCACTAGACTCTGACTATTTGAGCTGCTGTTAATGGAAATAAAACCACATGATCTAAACGCGGAGTCTAATGTAAACGCACATTGAGAGGACCCAATATTCCTTGCAATGGGTATAAATGCATGACTGGTATAATCACTAAATTTGATGCCTACTGTGGGGCTTATACTCCAAGGGGGCACGTAGTTATAGGACTACAACGATATGCAGAACCCTAGTCAAACTAGATGTTAAGCCGACTCCCAACTAGAAATGCATATGACACAACAAAAATAGTGGATACCTCAATGTTCTAACATGAAAAGTCTAAGAATGCAACATTTAGGAAATGATAAGTGAAATTCGATAACTAGAGCATGTTTCTATATTTAACTGACTTGGCAAGTGTAATTCATGAACTAACAGAATCTACACAATTAGGTTATGTGTTTCATTCAAGTAATTAAGCAACAACTTCTAGGAATCATGATAGATCGATTAAGAATACTATAAAAACTACACAACCAATATCTAAGGTTTTAGAAACCCTCGGTCTAACTAAGATACAGAGAATCAAGAATTTGACTCAGTTCTAAAAACATAGTGGATGAAAGGAACCCACTAGTGAAATCCACATACATGATGACAAATATAACACAGAATTCCTTCAATTTCATGGTTGGAACTGAAAAAACCTATTATGTGTTCTTGAGAAAACTAGTGCCTCTTTCTTCTATTTTTGATATAAGTTTCATTAATTTTGGTGAATGAATCACTTAGGTAATATGTGACTAGAATACTAGGGTAAAACTGAACAAAATGATGTTGTATAGGGATACAATATTTATGAAAAACTCAACTACCCCTAAACAAAAATTCAATTGGATGACCAACCGAATTGACCAACAGACCATAGGTAGACAAAAGGTCTGCCCTCTTAGTTCATCGCCTTGCTTCAGAGAGGGGTGATTAGGAACTTGAACCACACACCATGGTCCCAGCTATGGTCCGTAGGCCTATCTCTGGATGATATTTTTCTAGGAATCCTAGTTGGCCAACCGACGGCCCACACCTACGGTTCGTAGGTGGCCTCCGTCAATGCCACCTCTAAGTTTTTAAAAGTACTATTATTTCCCATTCTCGAATCAGGGTCGTCACATTATATTTCCCTTTGAAAAATTTGTCCTTGAAAGAATTTTAAATTAGCTGGATGAGGAGGGAATGAGCTGCAATCCTTTCCACAAAGTACTTAAAAATGAAATCTAACTGAACTGAGTTCAAAGAACATGCAACTATGCTAAAAATGCAAGAACAACTTAAGGATATTGATATTAAGACCAATTTTAATCAAGAGTGAACCAAGATATTAGAGAGAAACTATCAGCTGAAGCAGAAATTGAATCAAAAGAGACGAGATGAGGATACTTGGCTTTTATGGCTGCTTCTGCTTCCCAAATTTCTTCCTCTATGGAACCGACTCCTCCAAAAAACCTTCATTGAAGCGACTTCTTTATTTCTTAATTTACAAACCTGAAGTCCAAGAATCTACACTGGAAACTCATTATAAGTGAGAGTATACTTCATAGACAGATGCTGTAATGGAACTGTGGATGCTGGACCACCCACACACTTTTCAACATGAAAATGTTCAAGGCTGGATGAACCCATACAAGTTCTATTACCAGCTCTATCCCATTAGCCACTTTATCAACCATTTCAAGGATTATGTTAGGAACTATTTATCATGGACTGAGTTTCCCTTTGTTGCCAAATCTCACCCGTCCTTCATAGGTAACACTTTCAGGAGAACCCATTTATCAATCTCAAACTCTAAGTCCCTTCTCATCATATCTCCAATGAACTTTTGATGACTTTTGGTCGTCGTAGTCTATATCTGACGAGCTAAACTTTTTCCAGAGCATGATAATCCAATTCTGGCCTAATTAGTGTTGTTTCATCTACCTCAAGCCAACCAACAAGAGATCTACATCTATGCCTATATAATGCCTCATAAGGGGCCATCTGGATACTGGAATTAAAGATACTATTACAATTTTACTTTGTGAGAATTAGGTAATCATCCTGAGTGCTCTTGAAATGAACTCCATAAGATTTTAACATGTCCTTGAGGTAAATGGTACGCTCTACCTGACCATCCATTTGTGGATGAAATGTTGTGTTGAGATTTAATTGATTACCAAGACCTTTCTTAATTGATTTCCAAAAATGAGCAGTAAACCTGGGACCTGTATATGAGATTATAGACAAGTGAACTCCATGAAACCTACCCGACAATCTCATTAATTTAGAGTTTCGCATGTGCAGGAAAATGGACCGTCACAGATAAGACCCTGATCGACCGTCCATCTGTGATTCGACGGTCACTTTTCCCTTCTTTGCTACACATCTGTCGTTCTTATCAGAGACTCTGCAATTGGATTCCTTCAAGGAATTGGCTAAGTGTTGATCGACGGTTGTAAACGATGACCCATCGATCCACACACGGATCGTCGATGCCCTCTTGTGGGTGCACACTTCCAAGGCAGTGTTTGACTCCACATGCAAGAGTCCTCTTCAAGGGCCCTTAGTTGGTCCTTTGGGAGTCGTACCCAGATGTTTTGATAATGAATCAACTTAAAAACATGTTAGACACCCTTCCTCCAATTTTCATTATTTTCCAACTCCTAAAGGATAGTCAAATAGGCTAAGGCATGTTAGTACCTCATTGAACTAGTTTCTGGACGTCAAGGATGTTCTTGGACGTTTTGGTTTCCATACATCCTAAATGAATTATAAATATTAAAATATGACTTAAAAAAGTGTCTAGACCTTATAACACTTATGTTAGGATTTATCACATGTCTTGGATTTTTGAAATGTTACATTATCCTCCCCATAGGAACATTCGTCCACGAGTGACACTAAAAATATTTAGAAAGAAGGAAAAAGACTCAAAACTAGCAGCCCAACCAACAACATTATATATCAACATCAACCATATCTCTTACACAAGGCAATTAAAAATTTAAATTACTACACATAAGGCTCAACAAACATTATGAGGAATATCCTTCTCACAACAATAAGAGCTCAACATAGCATTATTCAATAAATTATGTCAAAGTTATGTTCAAGTTACCAACATGCGACATATCATTTCATAAAGATTCACAATATGAAAATACACAAGACAACTCAACCAATCCAAAGAGAAAAATTTCAAGTTCAAATGCACAACTTCACTGTAAGTCACTGTAAATCTATTCAAAAATTTACATTTTTTAAGACTTCACAAAAATCAAAGAAACTCAAACTTTAGTCATTATTTTCATTATTAGTAAGAACTAGTAACCTTAGTTATTAAATAGATGAGGGTACCGGGACTTCATGTTGGCTTCGTCGTCCCATGTTGCACCCTAAACTAGGTGATTCTTCCAGAAAACCTTTATGAAAGCCACCTCTCTATTCCTTAAGTTCTTGACTTGCCTATCAATAATTTGAACCATAACTTCCTCATAAGAGAGACTATCCTTCACACCCAGACCCTCAATAGGGAGAACAGACTCGGGATCACGGATACACTTCTTAAGCACGGAAACATGGAAAATCGGATGAAGTGAAGTCAATTCATCATGAAGTTTCAATTCATAGGCAACCTTACCAACCCTTTGCAAGATTTCATAGGGACTCACATGACGAAGACTCAACTTCCCTTTCTTGTGAAATCTAACCACCTTTTTCATAGGTGAAATTTTTAAGTACACCTTATCACCCTCTTCTAACTCCAAATACCTTCTCCTATGATCGGCATAAGAATTTTGCCGATAATAGGCCATTTGCAACCGGTTCTTTATGATATGAACTTTCTCCAAAATCTTATAAATCAAATTGGGACGAAGAAGCGAATGCTACACTTCCTACCATACAAGGCTTCATACTAAGCCATGGAGATGGATGAATGAAAGCTATTGTCATACGCAAACTCCACCAAAGGAAAATGCTTACACCAATCTCCCTTGAAATCCATAATACAAGCCCTAAGCATATCCGCAAGGGTTTAAATAGTACTTTCCACTTGACCATCCGTTTGAGGATGAAAAGCCGTACTCAACTTCACATTAGTACCCAACCCTTAATGGAATGATCTCTAAAACCTAGATGTGAATTGTGCACCCCAATCAGATATGTTGGATAATGGAATACCATGGAGACACACAATCTTATCTATGAAGATGCTGGCGTAATCTTCGACAAATAAGTAGAGTTGACAAAAATAAAGTGAGCAGACTTGGTCAACCTATCCAAAATCACCCATACAGGTCATATTGCCTTTGAATCTGAGGTAAACCCACTACAAAATTCATGTTGATGTATTCCCACTTCCAAGTAGGAACTTGCATTTCTTTTAGTAAGCCACCAGGCTTTTGATCTTCGGATTTTACTTGTTGGCAATTTGTACACTTAGGAACAAACTCCGCTATGTCCTTCTTCATAACTTCCCACCAATATACCTTCCTATGGCCATGGTACATTTTTGTTGAACCCTGGTGAGAGGATTAGCGGGACCCATAGACTTCCTCAAGGATCCTGTTCCTCAACTCATCTACCTTGGGAACACACACACTTCCTTGGTTCCTCAAAACACCATCTCCCCCAAAGAAGAATTCCTCATTAAGCTTGCCAAGATCCGATTCCTTTAACTCCATCAATGATTTATCAAAGTGTTTTTTGGACTTCCCCTTAACTACCAATGATTACTCGAAGTTATGATGGACCATGAATCCACCATTTAGAGAATCTTCCAACCTTACACCCAACCTAGCCAACCTATGAACATCCTTCATTAGGTCCTTCTTTGCTTCTTCTATGTGAGACACACTATCTATATTCATACGACTTAGAGCATCCGCAACCACATTATCCTTGCCGAGGTGATAGAGGACACTCATGTCGTAATCTTTCAACAATTCTAACCACCTTTTTGTCGAAGATTCAACTCTATTTAAGTAAACATATATTCGAGACTCTTATAGTCAATATACACATGAATATGTGCACAATACAAGTAATGCCTCTATATTTTCAAGGCAAACACCAGGGCCGCTAACTCAAGATCATGAGTTGGATAGTTTCTCTCATTGACCTTAAGTTGTCTAGAAGCATAGGCAATCACCGTCCCATGTTACATAAGCACAAATCCTACACCTACTCGTGATGCTTCGCAATACACAACTAAACCCTTTGCACCCTCCGTTAAAGTCAAAACCAAAGAGAAAGTAAGCCTATCTTTCAACATTTGGAAGCTTCTCTCACATGCCTCTGACCATTCAAATTTCTTACACTTTTAGGTCAATGTAGTCAAGGGAGATGAAATTGACGCAAAACCATTCACAAAACTCCGATCATAACCCACTAAACCCAAGAAACTCCTAATGTCGGTCGGAGTCAATGGTATAGGCCAATTTTTCACCGCTTACATTTTCCTTTTATCAACCTCAACTCCCTCACTAGAGATGATATGACCAAGAAATGTCACCGACCTCAACCAGAACTCACATTTTCTATACTTGGCAATGAATTGATGTTCTTTAAGTACATGCAACACCACCCTGAAGTGGTTCATGTAATCACCCTCATTTTTTTTAATATACCAAGATGTCTTCAATGAAGGCAATGAAAAATGAATCTAGGTAATTTTGAAACACACTATTCATGAGGTTCATAAACGCCGCCAAAGAATTTGTGAGACCAAAGGACATTACTAGGAGCTCATAATGACCATATCTAGTCTGAAATGCCTTCTTTGGTATATCCTACCTCTCACCCTTAATTGGTGAGACCCCGACCTCAAGTCAATCTTAGAAAAGTAGCTTACGCCTTGGAGTTGATCAAATAAGTCGTTAATCTAAGGGAGAGGATACTTGTTCTTGATTTTGACTTTATTGAGTTGGCGATAATAAATACATATTCTTATGGACCCATACTTCTTTATAACAAACAAAACCAGAGCACCATATGGTGAAATACTAGGTCTTACAAAGCCTTTGTCTAGAAAATCTTTGAGTTGAGCCTTCAACTCTTTTAAATTCGGCCAAAGCTATCTGATAAGGATGAATTGAAATGGGATTTGTATACGGTAGAAAATCGATACCAAAATCAATTTTCCGTTCGGGAGGAATACCAGGAAGATGATTAGGAAAGACCTCTGGAAATTCACTCACTATGGGGACTGACTCAATGGGAGGAATTTCAGAGTCTAAATCTTGGACTCTCACAATATGGTATAGACAACCTTTAGAGATCATTTTGCATGCTTTTAGACAAGAGACGATACGACCTCTAGGAATAGAATTTCCCCTCTTCCACTCTACAACGGGTTCATTTGAAAAATTAAACTTGACCACCCTTGTCCTACAATAAATAGAGGAAAAGCAAGCATGTAACCAATCCATACCCAATATAATATCAAAATCAAGCATATAAAGTTCTACTAGTGGAACATAAGAAACTCTATTGGGAAACATTATAGGACAATTTCTAGACACCCTTTTTGCAACAACCGACTCACCCACCTTAGTAGACACTACAAAAGGTTCACGCAAAATATTTGGAAAATATCAAATTTTTTGGCTACTAGAGGGGTAACAAATAATAGAGTAGCATCGGGATGAAGTAAGTCATATGCATCAATAGTGAAGACTTTAAACATATCGGTCACCACGTCGGGAGAAGTCTCTTGCTCGCCCCTAGAGCGGAGAGCATGGAAGCGGTTCTTCTTTGGAGCTTCACTAAAACCACTTGCTTGAGCTTGACCACCCTTTTCTTGACCCATCATATTAGAGAAATTCCGAACTTTGTGGCAACTCATGCCACAACAATAAAAAATATCCTATTCCAACCAAGAATTCATCAAAATGACCCTTTCAACACTTTACGCATGCAGGCTTCTCATTGGGTGAGTTTGGACTCCTTTCCTTTTGGGCTCTAGGTTGAGTTACCATATTATGACGAGCCTTAGGAAACATGGATGGAACTTGATTGAAAACCTGCTTCTTAAATCTAGGCTTCTCTTATATCTCAAACAAATTGTTTGAAGGACCTCCATCAAAAGATCTTGCCCTCTTAACATCTTTACTTTTCCTCTTACCCCTTGCATCTTCCAGATGTTTCTCATGAACAATAAGGCGATAAATGTTCATGTTGTCATGTAGCATATCCAAATAGCACTCCTTTTGCAAATTATCCAACACCTCTTCACAAAATGGCTCATTTCATCTCTAGGATAGGAAACAAAAGAAGAAGCATATTTTGACAATTTAGTGAATTTCAAGGAGTATTCATGAACACTCATACCTCCTTGGAGAATGTTGATTCACTCTACCACTTTAGTTTCCCTCATCTCTCTAGGAAAGAATCGATCAAGAAAAGTTTTCTTTAAAATTGCCCAAGTCACTGAACCACCCGTTAATGGCCTATTATCCCTCCATTGAAAATAGCATACTTGAGCCACATCCTTGAGTTGATAAGTAAGGAACTCGTCCTTCTCAGTAGTAGACAACCCCAATGCATACCTCATCAATGAACTATTGGGGGCCTTCTTCAACCGTAGACCTGTTGAAAGTAGGAGGATACATCGTAGTGAAATCCCTTAGATGGGAGGCCATAGTAGCAATTTGTTTATGAGGACGGGGTACAACTTTCTGGTTATCTTGGGCCATCACAACTTGGGCTTGAGCAGTGGCGTCTTCAGCCAACTGGACAAGAGCAACCCTTATGTTACCATCCGCCAAAGGTGGAGAATTGACTGGAGCATGATTATTCTTCCCACCTTCCTCAAGAGGATGAAATTGATTACCATGGGGACGAGCTCCCACATTGGAAATCTCTTCATCAAGCCTTCGTGCTGCACTCCTTCAAGCGTTCATTTCCTATAATAACTATAAAGGATTAGATGCATAAGCACACCATAAGTATACTCTAATAGCACAATAATAGATTTCCAAGAAAGTTAGAGTTTCCTAAACATCACGTAGATTTCCAAGAAAGTGAGTGTTTCCTAGGCATCACGTAGGTTTCTATCTATAAGTGTGATGCGCTTCACAATTATAAATATAAACTTACATAGACGTGGTTGAGAGAGACATTGGCTCAAAGATAATTCAACATCATGGTATGATACCAAGTTTGTCACATCCAGGTTACCTTGTAGGCGTAACCGGTATCGTCCTCCTCTTTGAGGACTCAGAATAGCCTCTAAGTTTACATCATTTCATTCATAAATCAAATTAAGCAGAAAATTTAAAATTTTTAGTTACTTCTACTTTGAGGTTTACATAGTCCTTTACGTATACATAATATAATATAATATAATATAATATATATATATATATATATTATAGAATATACTCTTCAAAGATTATGTCATCTCATAACCATCTAACACAGTTAGCAATTTGGTCATAGCCCATACATCAATGTAAAGAGAGCCATATATAGGCTTTACACAACCCGTATTCAAATGAAAGGAGATAGAATATAAGAGTCATAGAACTAAAACAACAACATAAGCTCGATATTGGCATCACCCTCGGACAATGAGGACCTAACCCTATTTAGATGATCAAAGGATCCAAGCCTTCTTCAACTTGCCTTCCAAAATACTTCAATGACTCTAACCTATAATACTGGGGAAATGAAAAAATGGGGTTAGCATGTCACTTCTACTAAGTATAAGACCATATGCACACATACTTTGAAATCATTCTAAGGAAGGAGGACATTATGAAAACATGCTACTTTATTCATTGAAAATCCTTATGCAAAATCAAGGAAAACATACAACTCAAGAAGGCATTTTTATCAAGTCAAATCAAATAGCATACTTGTCAACATACTTTAACCCATAATCTAAAACAATCCTACCATCAAGTAACTACATCACAAGCATGGATAAGATTTCATCATATTATAATAAAACAAGACTACTAGCCATGAATCCCCATAAAGCCAACAAGTGCAATAACCAAGTAAAGCCCCATAACCTTACTCAGTCAACTGACCAAACAAGAATCATGGCTAATATATAAGATCACATAACATAACCTTGTTAGGATATACAACAACATTTTATTTTAAACAATATAGACCAATTACATGTTCCTAAGAGTAGGAATCACCATATAGTATCATTTACATGTAAAGTATTAATATTATCATCTTTTAAATTCATTATCATAAACATATATAATATCAACCTTCTTTCATCAAGAAAAACTAGTGCAACACATAGGTAGAGTCTCATGCCACTACCTAGGCTAAGCCAAACATCTAAAGTCACCTTTGTTAGTTTATCTTCATTTGTTCATTCTAATTTAGGTAACACTTGCCTTAGCCTACATAGACCACAAGTTCTAAGTTTGAAATATAGTGCTATAAAACCTCACACCGATGGAAGGTGATCTACCGGCCAAAGTAAAGCAAAACATAAACATAGCTTTCTAGGTGGACCCACTATCTAGTGTTCCTTTGGGGTAACATAGTTCAAGAACTAAGAGATAGGTATTCTCCCTCTACATAGGACTTGACATTGGGGGCCCCTCTCATGGGAATCCATTGGATGAGTATCCCTCTTCGGCAAGTCAAAACTAAATGTAGAACTATATGGTGAATCTTACTCTATTTCCCATTGTAAAGTTCACTCGGTGCTAAGCAAAGTCTCTTTTTTGACATGTCATTAATGTTTTCATTAATCATTATAACTTATTTTAGGTCATAGGGTATAACACTTGTATCATCATAAATCAATAATCAACCTGATAAAAAACTATAAGAATCACTACATCATAATTCAATTCTAGATCATAGCTTAAGACAAGATACATAGATCAATTCACTTCCTAACATAGATCATCTTCTCAAGATCTATCATGAAAGACTAAAATTTAGTCTAACTTGTTCATGATTAATGTCAAAATATCATCTAACGGTAATTCAATCAACAACCAAGTTTATTGAACCAAAGACAACCTAATTCATATCAAAATCAAACATAGGGTTGAGGGTTAAGGGTCATCTTTTACAAACTAGACCCAACCATCAAGATATATCATAACTACGTTAAGATACATTTTAATAAATTCATATTATACAATATAAAACATAAACAAACAAATTCATAACATAATTTTCAAGATTGAGAAAGACCCACATGAAAACTCAACTTTTGAAAATATTTTGAAGGAACCCTTTGTGGAAAGAGGTCTCGAATGTGAATTAGATTCCATATCTCAACGTTTGATGAAGATTTGATGGTGAAATATTCATTTTAAAGGCCTCAAAGACATCCCCTAGCTTGTTTCCAATGGTGTCTTTCAATAGAGAGAAAAAAAGAAGAGAGAAGGAAGAGAGTTTTGTTTTATGAGTTGTAATTAGACTAAAAGGTTTTGATCTTTATATGGAAGGTTAATTAAGTTAATTAGTCTTCCCTTAGTCCCTAAATAACCACCAAACCCTTTAATTAATTAAATAAGACCAACTTAATAATGCGTAGGAAAATGGACCCTCACAGATGAAACCCTGATAGACGGACCGTCGGTGAGTAGACGGTCACTATGCCCTTCCCTGATGCACATCCATTGCTATTATCAAAGACTATTAAATTCGAGCCCTTCAAGGAATTTTATAAGTGTTGATCGATGGTTGGCAACGACGCCCCGTCGATCCACACACGAATTGTCAATGCCCTCTCATGGGTGCACACTGTCTAGGCTGTGTTTGACTCCACTTGCAAGGTTCCTCTTCAAGGGACCTTGGTTGGTCCTTGGGGATTCGTACCTAGACGTTTAGACCATGAATTAACTTAAACACATGTTATATACCATTCCACCAATTTTCACCCTTTCCAACTCCTAAAAACTAGTGAAATTGGCTATGGCACGCTAGTACCTCCTTGAACTAGTTTTCTAACGTCATGGACGTTTTTGGACATTTTGATTTCTAGACTTTCTAAATGAGTTATAAACATTTAAAATATTCCTTAACAATTTTCAATGTCTTATGTCACTTATGATAGGCTTTCATCTTGGGTTGACATATAGTGCGACTTGTTAGATATATTGGGTCATACGGTATTTCCCCGTTCTCTTCCCTGGGAATAGGTTGTTTTGCGCATCCAACAATTGAAAGAGCTTGCAGAGAAGGGTTAAGTTGCGTAATAGCAGATTCGTAGGTCAATAAATCGTTGGAATTGAAATCAAACTCTCTACCTTGGGCTCTTTGATTTTCGAAGTGTTACAGTCACGACAAGCCTGGATAAAATAAAACTTGTTTTAGCATTGAACACTACCTGTACTAGATGAAGCATTCTATTTAGTTGGGACACATGCCGGTGCTATTGGTGCTGTAGACTGAGCCCAATTGTTATTACTTGCTTGACCCTGCCTGGTAGAAGGGTAATCTTTCAAGCAATAATAAGATTGACCAAACCCAAAGCATTCTTCCTTGCCTAGAAGAAACTTGCCCAGATTGTTCTTGCAACACTTTGGATACGTCGGGTGGGTCCTATAACCTTAATTACTCTCTTGAGACTTATATCATGATTCCTAATCTTCTGATCGTGTCGAATCTTTGGGGATCGAGCACTAGCTGATGGAGGTACTGGGGCTGAAGAATTATGCTGAAACTCTTAGTGATTTCCCCCACCGATTTCTGTGGAAGCATTCATAATTCCTTGTTCTAGTTTTTTTATTGTCCTCAATTATTTCCTAAACTTGTCTCCCTAAACCTACAGAGAATGAGTCATAATCCTAGAGATGCAAACTCTGTTTATATGGGTTGTTTGTCACGACCCAAAACGAGCCACGAGTGGCACCCACACTTAACCTCTTATGTGAGCGAACCAACCAATCTAAACTCCAACAATTCAATCATAATAAACAGAAATAAAATTCAGAAGACTTAAAACTCATTAATATAACCAATAAATAACTTTTATGATTCATCATTTACTATCCCAAAAACCTAGAAGTCATCATCACAAGAACATCTATCCTAAAATTACTAAGTCTAAGAGTGTCTAAGAAGCTAAAATAACTAAACAAATATTCCATGCTAGAACTTCAAGGCATCAAGACGTGAAGAAGAAGATCAAGTCCAAGCTAGAAACAATATCTCACCCCGAAATCTGACGTGATGAAGACTTGCTAGAGTTGCGGTTGAGTTGAAGATGACGGTACGTTTGTTGCACTCCACAATTAACAAAAGAAAAACATACAAGTAGGGGTCAGTACAAAACACGAGTACTGAGTAGATATCATCGGCCAACTGAAAATAGAAAGCAATATTTATCAGATAATATCATAAAATCAACTACATTACTCAACAGGTAGCAACAACAAGTACAAGAATCATTGATAATAACACCGAGTACACCCATGAGGACACAAGCCTCTATACCATACTCATTTGGGAAATAGGTTCATTAAATTGAGTACATTAACATCATTCAAGATTCATTCTTTTTACTGTCCGTGTGTCGGAACGTGACACTCCGATCCCCCTAATACTACGTGTCGGTTCGTGACACCTGATCCCCCTAATACTACGTGTCGATTCGTGACACCCGATCCCCCTTATACTACATGTCGGTTCGTGACACCTGATCCATAGATACTACGTGTCGGTTCGTGACACCCGATCCCCTGACCTCATTCTTTTAGTTCATCAAGCCTTCTTTTATACCAAGGCATCATCATTAACAAAGAGGGTTTTAGGTTTAAGCCTCACAACCTTATCTTTCCAATCCATTACAATTTAATAATCACATCATGCAAGCATACAATTAAGCATATAGAAGACTTTACAATACTACCCAATACATATCATTCGCTATTAGAAGTTTACTATGAAATAACATAAAAACCATACCTACCTCCACCGAAGAATCGTGATCAAGCAATCTACTTCCCCAATGCCTCTGCTTTCTCTTCGTTTCTCTCTTCTCTCGATCGTTCTCCCCCTCTCTTTTCTGATCTTTTTATTTTTCCTTATTCAAACTCTTTTTCTTTTACCCTAATTAACACATAATTAAATATAAAATGTGACCAATGTAACCCACTAATTAATTCAAGGTTATCTCCTTTAACCCCAAGTAATTGAATTATCAACATTCAACCACTAACATTACAATTATAAGCAGGAATAGTCCAAAACGCCCCTTAAAACATTTAACAGAAATCCGGCCCAGTCAGGGTTACGCAGCTCGTGACGGCCCGTCGTGCCTGCGACAGTCCGTCCTGCTACTTCCGTCAAAAACATCAGAGAGTTGATTTTATTTAAGACTCTGTGACGGTCCGTCGTGCCTACGACGGTCCGTCCTTCCATGCTGTCGCATAGTTCAGAGAGTTGTTCTCAGTACCCAAATTTCCAGAATCTAAGTGTTTTCGAACGAGACCCCCTCGATGGTCCGTCGTGCCCATGACAATCTGTTGTGGGATTCGTCGACCCAGACAATTATTGCCCGAATAAACTCTACTGCTCAAAACAACCAAACGGGTCATTACAATAGATAACAATTTACCCAGCGTTCGCCCCCGAACAATCACAAGAAGAAAATCAAGGATGAAAAGGAGTACCTGAATCTGTAAGTATCTTTCTTGCATATCGGCCTCTTTCTCCCTAGTGTACTCTTCAACTACTCTATTCTTCCATTGAACTTTGATGGATGCAATCTCCCTTGATCTCAACTTGCGGACTTCTCTATCTAAAATAGCAACAGGCTCCTCCTCATAAGACAAATTTTCATCAAGAAGAACTGAATCGCAACGAATGATGTAGTTTCCATCCCCATGGTATCATTTCAACATAGACACATGAAATACCGGATGAACTCCTGAGAATCCTGGGGGCAAAGCTAATTCGTAAGCTACCTCCCCCACGCACTTCAGAACTTCAAATGGACCAATGTACCTCGGACTAAGCCTACCTCACTTACCAAACCGCATCACCCCTTTCATGGGTGAAACCTTCAGTAAGACTTGCTGGCCCTCCATAAACTTCAAGTCCCTAACTTTTCGATCTGCATATTCTTTCTGCCAACTTTGTGCCGCTAAAAGCTTTTCTTGAATGAATTTCACTTTATCTAACGATTCCCTCAGAAGGTCAGTACCCCAAGGTCTAACTTCAAATGCATCAAACCACCCAATGGGAGACCTGCATCTTCTCCCATACAGTGCCTCAAATGGGGCCATATCAATACTTGAGTGATAGCTATTGTTGTATGAGAACTCTGCTAAGGGTAAAAGTTATCCCAATGACCACCAAACTCTATCACATATGCACGAAGCATATCCTCCAAAACCTGAATCGTTCGCTCAGACTGACCATCTGTCTGAGGGTGAAATGTAGTACTAAGATCCAACCTAGTACCTAATTTAGCATGCAATGTTTTCCAAAACATAGAATTAAACTGCGTACCTCTATCTGATATGATGGATAGTGGAAATTCATGTAATCGAACAATTTCTGAGATATAATGCTTGGCTAACTTCTCTACATTGTAAGTCACCTTGACCGGAATGAAATGAACAGAATTAGTCAATCTGTCAAAAATTACCAAATGGAGTCTTACTAACCCATTGTCATTGGAAGACCAACCACAAAGTCCATTGCGATTCTCTCCCACTTCCATTCAGGAATGGGCATTCTCTGAAGTGTCCCTCTCAGTCTCTGGTGTTCATACTTTACCTGCTGACAATTCGGGCATTGAGCAACGAAATCAAAAATGTCACTCTTCATCCTACTCCACCAAAAATGTTGCTTTAGGTCACGATACATCTTGGTTGCACCAGGATGTATAGAATACCTTGTACTATGAGCCTTTGTAAGAATAGTGTGAATCAAATCATCGACGCGGGGTACACATACCCTTCCCATAATCCTCTACACACCTTCCTCATAAATTTTTGCTTCTTAACCTCTCCTTGCAATACCTTATCTCGAATCCGGATAAGTTTCTCATCAGTGAACTGTTTTCCCTTATTCTTGTCAAGAAAGAAAGATCTTGCCTCCACACAGGCCAAAAATCCTCCCGTCTGATTTACTTCTAGCCTCATAAAGTCATTAGCCAGAATCTGAACCTCTCTAGCCAATGGGCGTCTAGAAACCTGCAAATAAGCTAGACTTTCCATGCTCCCTGCTTTTCTACTTATCGCTTCTGCCACAACGTTAGCTTTTCCCGAATGATACAAGATAGTGATATCATAGTCTTTCAGTAGTTCAATCCACCTCCACTGTCTCAAATTCAAATCTTTCTGAGTAATGACATACTGTAAACTGCGATGATCTGTATAGACTTCACACTTAACCCCATATAGATAATGCCTCCATTGCTTTAATGCAAACACTACTGCCGCTAACTCCAAATCATGGGTCGGATAATTACGTTCATGCACCTTTAATTGCCTCGAAGCATAACAAATTACATTCTTCTGTTGCATTAGCACTGCACCCAAACCATAATAGGATGCATCACAATAAACCATGAAGTTCTTTCCTTCCACTGGAAAGGTGAGAATTGGTGAAGTAGTCAACAAAGTCTTGAGCTTCTGAAAGCTTTCTTCACACTCGTCCGACCATACAAATGGAACACTCTGCTTAGTCAAGTTTGTCAGTTGGGAAGCAACAGAAGAAAATCCCTTGACAAATCGACGGTAGTAGCTAGCTAAACCAACAAATCTCCTTACCTCTGTAACATTAGTAGGTCTTTCCCAACTCTTCAATGCTTCAATCATAGAAGGATCCACCATCACTCAATCCTTAGAAACCACATGCCCCAAGAAGGACACTGTATCTAGCAAAAACTCACACTTAGAGAATTTGGCATAAAGCTTTTTCTCCCTCAACATTTCCAATACAATTCTCAAGTGTTCCTCATGTTCTTTCTTGCTCTTTTAGTGTACCAGCATATCGTCAATGAATACGATAACAAAGAGATCCAGATATGGCTTAAAAATCCCGTTCATCAAACTCATGAAAGCAGCAGGGGCATTAGTAAGAACAAAAGACATTACTAAGAACTCATAATGTCCATACCTGGTCCGAAAAACAGTCTTTGGCACATCCGTTGCCCGCATTTTCAATTGATGATAACAAGATATCAAATCAATTTTTGAGAAGGTACAAACACCTTGTAACTGATCGAACAAGTCATCAATGCGAGGTAGAGACACTTGTTCTTAATAGTTACCTTATTCAATTGCCTGTAGTCTATGCACATCCGAAAGCTTCCATCCTTCTTCCTCACAAACAAAACAGGAGCACCCCAAAGGATGCACTAGGTCTAATGACGCCTTTGCTTAGCAACTCTTAAAGTTGGGCCTTAAACTCTCTTAACTCAGCGGGAGCCATTCTATAAGGGGGGTATGGAAATGGGGCGAGTACCCGGCTCCAGATTAATACAGAAATCAATATCCTTATCCGGTGGCATACCAGGAAGGTCTGCAGGAAATACATCCAGAAACTCACAGACTATTGAAACTGACTCAATTGAAGGTACTTGGGTAGTATCATCCCTGAGGTGTGCCAAGAAAGCTAAACAACCCTTACTAACCATTCTCTTAGCACGAAGAAAGGAGATCATACGAAAGGGAGTGGAAGTGTAGTCACCCTCCCACACTAACGGATCCGTCTTAGGCTTGGCCAATGTCACAGTTTTGGCATTACAATCTAAGATTGCAATGTTTGGAGAGAGCCATGTCATACCCAGAATTACATCAAAATCAACCATTTCTAAGATAACCAAGTCTACCTGAGTATTGCTCCCCATAAAAGTCACAAGACCAGACTTATACACCTTTTCAACTATCACAGACTCACCCACCGGAGTAGAAACACGAATAGGCATTTCAAGCAATTCACAATGTAAGTAAGACCAGTAGCAAATGAGGAAGATACATATGAAAAATGTGGATCCAGGATCAAATAATACAGAAGCCATGCAATCACAAACCAAAAGATTACCTGTGAGGACAGCATCAGATGTCTCCGCTTCAGATCTTCAAGGAAAAGCATAACAATGGGCCCTATCACCTGTCTGCCTTATGCCCCTGCCATGTTGCGCTGCAGAAGTTCTAGTTTTCCCGTCACCCCGGCCGTTTTGATGACCACCATTACCTCGGCCACCACTTCCTTCCGAATAACGGCCTCTTCCATGACCACCTCTACCTCTGATTATTGGGGGTCTGTAACTCAATTTTTGACAATTTCTCCTAATATGTCAAGTCTCTCCACATCCATAACATTCTCTTGATTCAAGCATAGGTCTCTGTGAGAAGACGGAGTCTGGGATAACCTCCAAACTCAGAGACATGTTGACCGGTCTGCTTTGGACCCCCAGCTATAGTCTGTAGTGAAGACTGAATAGGTCGGGCTGGATAACCTCTTGAACTCTGCCCACTAGAGTAAGACCCACCAAATTCACCTCCCTTACAAAACTTCTTAGTTGTTGATGCCATGGTGAAGTCGTCTGGCTTCACTCCCTCCACCTCTATCACGAAGTCTACCACTTCCTGAAAGGATTTTGCTGCAGTAGATACCTGTAAGGCTGGAATCTGCAAATCTGACCTCAATCCCTTCACAAAACGGCGAATCAGACCTTGTGGACTGAAGCAAAGCTGGGTGGAATAGCTAGATAATGCACGAAACTTAGCATCATACGCAGTAACCGACATCCTGCCTTGATCTAGGCTCAAGAACTCATCTCTCTTCCTATCCCTCAATGTCCGGGGTATATACTTCTTCATAAACAAGCTAGAGAATGCTGCCCAAGTCATAGGTGGTGCTTGTGCTGGTTGACACTCAACATACGATCGCCACCACATTTTGGTGTTCCCTTGAAATTGATAGGTCACAAACTCGACGCCAAATTGTTCTACTATTCCCATCTTATGTAGTAGCTCATGTCAATCAACCAGAAAATCATAGGCATCCTAAGATTTAGCACCCTTGAAGACTGGAGGTTTTAATTTGAAGAACTTACTGAAATGCGCCTATTTCCAATGAGGCATCCATGCGGGGAGCCACAACAGCTTCATGTTGTACTCCCGGAACCTGAGGTGCTGGTACAGAAAACACTCGAGGTGTGTTGCCCTGATTAGATAACCCGCTAAGATAAGCAAAGACCTGATTAATCATCTCTAGGGTAGGTTGGGGTGGTAATTCCTCATTCTGCACATGTTCATTTTCCCCTTGCTCACCCTCTCTTAATACTTCCTCAGTCGGTGGAGGAGTCACCGCCCTAGTACCAGATGGGCCAGGTGCTTGCCCTCTTCCTCTAGAGGACGTCCTACCGCTACCTCTACCACAGCCTCTTGCCATTGCTCCTCTTCGAGCTACATCCCCAGTGGCTGGCTCAGACGCATCCTGTCTTGCTGGTGTTGGTGTTGGCGCGGTTGTTGCTCTAGTTCTGACCATGTGTGAAATAGAGTGAATATGGTCAGATACCAATTTGTATCACCTAGATACCAATTGGATCCAAGTAATAGCACGAAAGAAAGAAAGAATGGAATTTTCCTAAAGTCTTATAGCCCCTTAAAGAAAAGTAAAGGCATCCCCCTACAGTTCCTTAAGACTTTACTAGACTCGTTCTTCTGTGATGAGACCAACAAACCTAATGCTTTGATACCAAGTTTATCACGATCCAAAACGAGCCGCGAGTAGCACCCACACCTAACCTCCTATGTGAGCGAACCAACCAATCTAAACTCCAACAAATTAATCATAATAAACAGAAATAAAATGCGGAAGACTTAAAACTCATTAATATAACAAATAAATAACTTTTAAGATTCATCAATTACTATCCCCAAAACCAGGAAGTCATCATCACAAGAACATCTATCCTCAAATTACTAAGTCTAAGAGTATCTAAGAAGCTAAAATAACTAAACAAATAGTCCATGCCAGAACTTCAAGGCATCAAGACGTGAAGAAAAAGATCAAGTCCAAGCTTGAAACAATAGCTCACCCTGAAATCTGACGTGATGAAGATTGGCTAGAGTTGCGGTTGAGTTGAAGACGACGGTACGTTTGCTGCCCTCCACAATTAACAAAAGGAAAACATACAAGTAGGGGTCCGTACAAAAAACGAGTACTGAGTAGATATCATCGGCCAACTCAAAATAGAAAGCAATATTTATCAGATAATATCATAAAATAAACTACAATACTCAACAGGTAGCAACAACAAGTACAAGAATCATTGATAATAACACCGAGTACACCCATGAGTACACAAGCCTCCATACCATACTCATTTGGTAAATAGGTTCATTAAATTGAGTACATTAACATCATTCAAGATTCATTCTTTTTACTATCCTGGTGTCGGAACGTGACACTCCGATCCCCCTAATTCTACGTGTCGGTTCATGACACCCGATCCCCCTAATACTACATGTCGGTTCGTGACACCCGATCCATAATTACTACGTGTCGGTTCGTGACACCCGATCCTCTAACCTCATTCTTTTAGTTCATCAAGTCTTCTTTTATACCAAGGCATCATCATTAACAAAGAGGGTTTTAGGTTTAAGCTTCACAACCTTGTCTTTCCAACCCATTACAATTTCATAATCACATCATGCAAACATACAATTAAACATATAGAAGACTTTACAATACTACCCCATACATATAATTCGCTATTAGGAGTTTACTATGAAACAACATAAAAACCATAACCTACCTCCACCGAAGAATCGTGATCAAGCAATCTACTTCCCCAATGCCTTTGCTTTCTTTTTGTTTCTCTCTTCTCTCGATCGTTCTCCCCCTCTCTTTTCTGATATTTCTATTTTTCCTTATTCATACTCTTTTTCTTTACCCTAATTACCATATAATTAAGTATAAAAGGTGACCAATGTAACCCACTAATTAATTCAAGGTTATCTCCTTTAACCCCCAAGTAATTGAATTATTATCATTCAACCACTAACTTTACAATTATAAGATGGAATAGTCAAAAACTCCCCTTGAAACATTTAACAGAAATCCTACCCAGTTAGGGTTACGCAGCCTGTGACGGCCCGTCGTGCCTGCGACGGTCCGTCCTGCTGCTTCTGTCATAAAGTTCAGAGAGTTGATTTTATTTAAGACTCGGTAACGGTCCATCGTGCCTATGACGGTCCGTCCTGCCATGTCGTCACAAAGTTCAGAGATTTGTTCTCAGTACCCAAATTTCTAGAATCTAAGTGTTTTGGAACGAGACCCCCTCGACGGTCCGTCGTGCCCATGACGGTCCATCGTGGGATCCGTCGACCTAGACAGTTATTACCCGAATAAACTCTACTGCTCAAAACGACCAAACGGGTCGTTACATTGTTTTACTTTGAACTAAATTATTTCTTTCCGACATTCTCAGTTGAATTCCTTTGGATTATATTAATTATTAAATTATGCTTTTTCTTGGTTAAAGTTATTCAAGTATGTTTGTGATATGCCAGATTTAGGGTTATCTTGTGATTACTTGTGACGCTAGGTCCTGTATTATATCTAGGGGGATAGCCTCGAGCGTGAAAAATTAAGTCGATAGCACGTGATCGAGTGCACAGATTTCTCAAACGCCTGAGCTTTCTACTCTAGTTGGTGATATAGAGCTACTGTTATGAGGTCTAGATAACTTCTCATAGTTGAATATGACAGGAGGTTTTAGTTGGCCCAATATTGAAAAGTTTTTTTTCTCGTTGAGGTTACCCTAAATATTCTAAGACTAGGAAGGTCTGTCAAAGCGACACTATAGATAACATTTACTCAAGAATTTGTGATTAGAGCAACAAAGCTTAGATCAAGTATCTCAGGACGCATCGAGTAAAGATTGATCTGAGTATTTGTTTTTATGTATTTACCTTTTCAAACAAATTCATTTCATCTCTTTTAGTGTCTCATGTTTTTTAACATTATATGCTATCATTGTTTTCTCAATTTTCCTTTATCCATTGATGTTCTACCTTGACTTGAAGTTTTATTAATATTAATTAGTTCAAAATATATCTTATAAATGTTTCTCTTCTATTCAATGTGATTCTCGTGAAATTAGTGTGATGGATGATATACATGTGAGATACACATGAATTTTTTTTTCTTAAATTATAATAATTATTTTCATAAGCGACACATTAGTAGTCTAGAAATTTCCTATAGATGTGAGCAAAACATGTTTTAATGTAGTCCATGTGATATTTTACATGAATTTTTTTTTCAACAAAAACTATTTCTTTTGTAAAGGACACAAAAATAAATAGGAAAATTTCTATGCATGTCAAATAAAACAAAAGTACAGTCCTATTGTAATATTAGAAGAGCTCTGATAAATGCCGATGAAATTATGATATATTTTCATATTCCTCCTCACAAAAAATATAAAATAATAATATACACTAGTAATTTATATCATTTTACTTATTCTTCAAAGAATGTTTAGTATTTTTTTATTTCAAAATCGCCTATAACATAATCATATACAAAGACAAAATATATAGTATTCACATTTCTTATTTGTTCTAACTCTTGCCTTATCAAAAATTTTAAAATTTCCATGTAAACTTAGACATGGAGAATTTTCTTTTTCATTTTTCCTTTTTACATACCTCTTTTAAATACCTATTCTTCTAGTGTCCATTAAATAGCATATTTCATGTAATAAACAATTTCTTTTGTAATGGTCCATATTTTAATTCTTGAACATTTTTTCTTTTTCTTTTGTTTTCCGACAAACAACTTTTATTGCATCTCATATTGCATTTAATGAATCTGGTTTATTAAAAGATGTCATTTGGTAAAGGACATTCTTAAAAGCCGTGATTGAATATTATACATGAAATATCAAATTTTAACTCTTTCCGTGTTTCCTCTTTTGTGTTTCCTCTTTACCAATGACAAACTACAACTCTATACCATTTCTCCCGCTAATTTTTTATAAAATGTGTTTCCAGTAGTACAGAAGATGCATCGCTCTCTCTCACACACACATATATATACACAAAATCATTCATCTTCGAGGCTCTTTCCAAAATAACCTTTCTACTTCTATATATGAGGTAGTGGTAAAGTGTGTCTACATTCTACCCTCTCCAGATCGAACTTTTTAAATCATACTAGAGATATTGTTTCACTTACCTATTTCTACCTCAAATATATAGTTTTTCCTCTATATATTCAATTTCTAAATACCTTATTTTTCTCCACATGCATCTTTGTATTTATCATAATAGATTTTTCCAATTCTATTCAAACCTTCTCACAAAAATTTGTCATCCAAGCCAAGCAAAGACTCAGTAATCATTGACAAAACCAGAAATCACCAAACATATTCAATCCTTTCTAAGCCAAGGAACCTAATTCAACAAAGTTAAGGAAGTTGTTGTCCATATGAAAGAAGACAATATATTCATCGAAGAGGAGTAGTACAACCGTGCATGTGAAGTTTGTATGATACTAGTAGATAATGGAAAAAAGTTTGCTATTGAGGTGATTTATTTGCTAATGTCGTATTTATAAAATAATACATCTCTAAAACAAATTCTTTGATTTAAATAAATTCTATTTAATTTTCTTAAAATTATTTTCCTTGTTTGAAGATTGTAAGTTCTCTATATTATCTTCAGAGATGACACCTTTATATTCATATGATTTTAGCAAATGAATCATCTCATTGGCAAACCTTTTTTTATCATCTACCAGCATTACACAAACTTCTTGAATAATATCGTAAAGTAGGTATCATTGTCATACTAATTATCACTTTCACAAGATTGTACTTATTTCAAAGCTATTGTGTGCTATATGCATTCGGATCAACATTCTAGCTTTATCCATGTTATCATTTTGTATTTTGATACCCTAGATAGTTTCAAAATGGTGAAAAATTGTTCTATCTTTTTAACTCTCTTGTACAGGTGGAATTAGGATTTGAGTATTAGCTAACTTTCACACTTTATGTGTTTTATTAATGTATGTTGGGGGCGGAACTAATCGGTGACCACCTAATGTTGACATCATTTTTTACTTAGATTGCTTAACTGGGGTTTTTTTTAAATTAAACACCTAATATTAGTTTTTGCTATGTCATTTTGACAATTTCCTCTGAGTTAGCCTTTTGTGCGTATTGCATATATTTTAAGCGCGTAAAACTTAATTTTTGCACTTTTTTAATTTTTTTAATTCTTCTTCTTCTTCCTTCTATCAGATTCTCACACTTCCTTCACCATTCACCACCATATATCCAACCTTCCTTTTCATTGTCATTTTAGAATGTACAACATGTTTATTTTTTTTTAAAATATTAAGGCATTGATTATAAATGGTATAGATGAGGAAAATAGTATACAAATGTTATTCGACAATATGTAGCCTCAATAATTTGCAATCTAATTATAAAATATTGAAGGCATTTAATTTATTCTCATAATTTTTGTATAACTCTGTATTTGATTCTAAAGAAACTTGATTCAAGCTTGTTGTTTCTTCTTCTTCTTCTGCTTCAATTGTGGCACATAAGATATTTCCTCAGTATTCAAATATCAAAATCCTAAATTTTCATTTTCTAAAGCTTTTGCCTTTTCATTTTTTTATATTAATAAGCTATGGATATAGTCGAAGAAAAAGAACGAAACTATAGATTTAAAGAAAGGGGTGGTGAAAGTTATCATGGTATCTCGGTTATGACTTATCAGTAAAAGCTTGTTATCAAAATAATTATTAAGGTTAATTATTATGATAGTTGGATTCGAATGGAAAGGATTTAGATCCATTTGAGACATTCAAATAAGGGGTTTTGACATTCTTTGTAGTTGAGTTTTTCATCTTGAGGATCAAGGGTTAATTTTGATGAGCAAGAGGTCGGCTTCCTGTCATCTTCATTGGAGCATCAAGGGACAAATATCTGTTAGTTTCTAAATGGTTTTATTTGTTCGAATATGTTTCTTGTAGTATGATTAAATTTGTTCATGCCTAGCTGGATTTGAAGGAAAGGATAGTGGTAGTGATAATGTCAAATTTGATGAAGATGTTTATGGTGGTAGTATAGATGGAGAGGGTGAGAAGAAAGAGGTGTTGAAATTAATATTTTTAGTTATTAAAATCTAAGTTTAGAATTAATTGACTAAATGGTTTTAAAATTTTTTTTATTCATAATACATCTTTTCATACATATCTTTGCTATATTGTCTGTGTGTCTTCATTTATTTCATTACTAGGACACATCATCGGCGAGTGTTATACACTCCTTAATATTATTGTTGATTGTAAAAAAGGTGTTAAAGTGACGTGGTAGGATTTGACATGAGGTTCTAAAATGAGCAGAGCCTAGTTGAGGTGTCTAAAAGAAAATTGGTGCAAACTTTAGGTAGCCACCGATGGTTTTTTCAAAAGTTGGGTATCTACCACCTTCCCTTAGTTTTTTAATATTTTATTGTGTGTTGTGTTGAATGGATGGTTATATTACCTATAAAAGGTGTAAGGTAGTTGTCATGATGACCTTAATTTTTGGATTGTGAAAATCTCAAATGAATTTAAGCTCATCTATTTTTAATGTGTGTAATGTTTGATTCAGTAAATAAAGATTTTGAAGAATGACAAAGTAAAAATCTAATGCATGGAACTGGTTGGCTCAATATGATCTTACATAACCTACTCCAAATAGGACTAGGAGCCGAAAAAGATGCAGGCGCTTGGGAACTTTGAATCACACAAGGAAAAGGAACCACTATAACTTTAGTGAGATGGATACAAAGAAGGAAAGGTTGTTTGATATATATATATATATATATATATATATATATATATATATATATATATATATAAGGTTCTTTAAAAAGAAACTTGTGCACGTACATAGACAGATACGAGAAGAAGATAATCTTACTATGAAAAAGATCTTATTGAAGAACTGTTGAAGTACCTCAAAGAAACACAGCTGAAGAGTTTTATTCTATTTGATTTTAGTCGTTTGTTAGGTTGTTGTAATTTACTAGTTGTGAATTTTAGTTATTAGTTGGATCTTCGACTTAGGACCACTTGAAGATTCAGGAGAATATAAACATGGGGATTGGTGTTCTAAGTCTATCAAATAGATTTTATAACTCCTTATGTCACATTAGTTTGTAATCTTTTTTAGTTTGAAGTGTTATCAATAAAGGTTTGAAATTGAAATTGGTTGGCAATTACAAACGTGCTTACTTTAAATTACTAAAACGTCTATGATCAAAAAGCTTATAAATGACTTTAGAATAATTACGGAGGTCAAAATTCTAATAATTGGTATCTAAGTGGTTATCTTAATCAATAGTCAAATAATTCACAGTAATGTTCTTATGAATTATGTACCTCCTCTTCGAAAAGCTGAGTAAACATATTAATAGGACACCCTTATTTAATGGGGCAGTGCTACTCGTCATGGAAGGCGAGTGTCACGCCCCGAGGCTACCCATTGACATAAACACGAGACCTAGGATCACGGTGACTCCAAACTAACCCTGATCTTGTAAATCATAAGCATACTATAACAACTTAACAAAAAATACTATGTAGAATCTTAAAATATGAGCTAATTGAAATATTGGGAATATCCAGTACTGGTATGAATATATACTAAGAGTTCAATATTACTGAAAGAGTCACTCCGAACTAAACTTGAATCTAATACTATGTCTAAAAAATCCTTTACTGACTATTGTTGTTGGGACATGCCTCAGCTAACTCTAGCAAAAACTGAAATCGAAATTAAAAGATTGATATGGAAAACATGCCTATTGTCCTCGATGAATTAGGATTCACCACTAAAGTTGTTGAGTATGGATCTGAAATAGATCTAAGCAAATTCCGAAAGCTGGGGTGAAATGCACAAGACTCTGACTGTTTGAGATACTATTAATGAATATAAAACACGTGAGCTAAACACGTAGTCCGACACAATTGCCCATTGAGAGGACCCAATATATCTTACCACGGATGTAAAGGCATTACTGGTGTAATCACTAAATTTGATGCCCACTATGGGAGGACTTATACTCAAGAGGGGGCACGTAAATCTAGGACGACAAGGATACGCACAACCCTTGTCCAACTAGTGTTAAGTGTACACAAAGTTGAAATGCATATGATACAACTTAATTGAAATACAAGATAGCTCAATTTTCTAACATGGAAATTTGAGAATGCAGCAATTAGGACAGACAATTTAACATTCGTTAACAAGAGCGTGTTTATCTTCTTATCTTATTTGGCAAGTGTAATTCATGAACTAAGAGAATCTATGCTACTAGGTTATGTGTTTCATGCAAGGAATTAAGCAACAATTTCACAGAAGTATGATAAATTGATTAAGAATACTATAAAAACTACACAACCAATATCTAAGGTTTTAGAAACACCAGGTCTAAGCAAGATATGGAGAATCAAGAATTTGACCATGTTCTAAAAACATAGTGGACGAAAGGAATACACTAGTGAAATCTCACATACATAGTGACGAATTTTATGGAAAATTCCTTCGGTTTTTTGTGTGGAATTGAAAAATACCTATTGTGTGATCTTAAAAAAACTAGAACCTCTTTCTTCTGTTTTTTCTATAGGTTTCATTAATTTGGGTGAATGAATTTCCTAGGGTAAAATATTAATACAATACTAGGCTAAAACTGAACAAAATTACATTGTTTAGGGATAAAATATTTAGGAAAAGATCCAACTACCCCTAAACCGAAATTCAATGGCATGACCAACATACTTGGCCAATGGACCGTAGGTTGACATACAGTCCATCCTTTCTGTTCATCGTATAGCTTAGGAGAGGGGGAACATGGAACTTGAACCACAGACCATGCTCCCAGCTATGGTTAATAGGGTTGCATTGGATAAGATTTTTCTGGGAAGTCTAGGTGGCGAACCGATGAGCCACACCTGTGGTCCATGGACCCACCTACTGTCAGTAGGTGGCCTTTGTGGATGGCACTTGTAAGTTCTGAAATGTTTGATTTTTTCCCATTCTTGAATCCTTGTTATAACATTATCTTTATCTTTGAAACAAGTTTCCTTGAATTAAAGCTAAACTAAAAGGATGATGAGGCAAAGAGCTGCAATCCTTGCAACAAAGTACTTGGAACTGAAATCTAAATTAACTGAATTCAAAGAACGTACAGTTGTGCTAAAAATGCAATAAAAATTTAAGAAAATGATACTATGTCTAATTTTAATCAAGAGTGAACCCAGAGATGGATTAGGAACTATCAATTGAAGCTAAAACTGAATCAGAATGAAAGAGATGGAAGAGGAACTATCAACTGAAGCTAAAATGGAATAAGAAGGAATGAGATGAGGATTTTTGACCTTCATGGCTTCTTCTGCTTCTCAAATTTCTCCCTCTACGGACAAACTCCCCTATAAAACTTCAATGAAGCAACTTATTTATTTGTCAACCTACGAACCTTATGGACAAGAATATCCACTGTAACCTATTTAGGAGTGAGAGTATTCATCATAGAGACACTCGCTAATTCAATTATGGATGCCGGATCACCCACATACTTCTTCAACAAGGAAATGATAAAGACCGGATGAACCCCTGCTAGTTATGTTAGAAGTTCTCTCATAAGCAACTTTATCAACCCTTTTGAGGATTCTATATAGAACAACATATCTCGAACTAAGCTTCCCTTTGTTTCCAAATATCATGACCTCCTTCATAGGTGATACTTTTAGGAGAATAGAATCACCAATTTAAAACTTTCAGTCCCTTCTCCTAACATCTGCATAGGACTTTTTATGATTGAGCGGTCTTTAGTCTATCTCATATGAACTAAACTTTTTCTATAGCCTCATAAACAAATTCTGGCCTAATCATTACTGTTTCACATAATTCAAACCAACAACCTAGAGATCTGCATCTACACCCATATACTGCCTTATAAAGGGCAATCTGAATACCGAAATAAAAGCTATTATTATAGGTAAATTCTATGAAAGGTAGGTAATCATTCCAACTGCCCTTGAAATTGATCACAAAAGCTCTCAACATGTCCTCTAAGGTATAAATAGTACGCTCTACCTCACAAACCATTTGTGCATGAAATGTCATGTTGAGATTTACCTAAGTGTCAAGACCTTTCTGAAATGATTTCTAGAAATGGGAGGTAAACCTAGGACATTTATCTAATATTATACACATGGGAAATCCATGAAACCTACCAGAATATATCATTAATGTAGATTTCAACATAGTCCTTTGTCAAATAAGTAGTTTTCAGAACCAAGAAGTGACCGAACATAGAAACTCTGTCTACTATCACGCTAATAGAGTCATGAAGCCTTAGAGTACGAGGTAAATATTTAATGAAATCCATGCTTATCAATTCCCACTTCCATTTAGGAATGTTAATCTATTGATTCATACCTCCTAGATTATTATGTTCTACCTTGACTTCCAACAATTATGGCACATCTTAATAGAATTTGGATGCAAGGAATACCTAGATTTATGGGCTTATATAAGGATCTGCTACCTCAACTCACCCTTCTTAGGAACAAATAAGCGATCCTGATAACGAATTACACAATCTCCCCCTTGGGAGAAAATCTCAACTTTCTACTGATAAAGATTCTTACCCATTGTGAAACATCACACTATCACCAGATATGTTCATAAGGCAAACTCCTATGCAAGTAAGCTAGTTAACTTGTTAGGCTAATTTCGTTTTTTCATCCTTAACATGTGCTACAGTACTAATAGGCAGTCTACTGAGAGTATCCACTGCTATATTGGCCTTATCAGGATGGTAAAACACATTCATATCGTAGTCTTTGAAGAACATGAGCCACCTCCAATGATGAAAATTAATCGTTTTTTGGGTGAACACATACTAAGGCTCTTATGATCTGTGAGTACATCTACGTGAACACAATACAAATAATGTCTCCAAATATTTAGGTTAAATACTACGAATACAAATTCAAGGTCATGATTCGGGTAGTTCTTTTCTTGTTCCTTAAGTTTTCTACAAGCATAAGATTTGACTTTACCTCGATGTGTCAATACATAACCTTGGTCGACCCTTGATGTATCACAATAAATCACATAACTATTTTAACAATCTGGTAGGGTAAAGAACAAAGTTGTAGTCAACCTAGTCTTTAATTTTTAGAATATTTTTTCACACTCATCTAACCATTTTAACTTGACCTTTTTATGAGTTAAATTGGTCAAAAGGAAGCTATGAATAAAAATCCTTTCATAAATCTCTGTAATAACCATCCAAACCCAAGAAACTTCCAATATCTGTTAGAGATGTGGGATTGATTCGTTGCTTCACTGCCATTATTTTCTAAGAATCCATTCAGATTACTTCGGGAGATACTAGATGACGAAGGAGAGTGACCGAATGTAACCCAAGTTCACATTTTCTGAACATAGCAAATAATTGGTGATCCTTTATGGTTTTGAAAACAACTCTAACATGAGTTGCATGCTCCTCCTCATTCCTAATGTAAATATGGATATTATAATAGAGAGGATAACGAGAAAGTTCAGATACTGCTTGAACACCCTGTTCATCAAGTCCATGAAAACCGCTAGACCATTTGTTAGTCCAAATGATATAACTACAGTTCCATAGTGAACATACTGAGTTCTGAAGGCTATCTTTGGAATGTTACTATCTCTGACCCTAAGCTGATGAGAATCGAAACTGAGGTCTATCTTTGAAAAATAACTAGCACCCTGAAGTTTTTCAAACAAGTCATAAATCTATGAGATATGGTTTTTGCTATTGATAGTGACTTTGTTCAACTGACGATAGTCAATGCACATTCACAAAGAACAGTCCTTCTTTTTCACGAACAACATTGGAGCACCCATGGAGAAATATTAGGTTTGATTAAGACCCTATATAGAAGGTTTTTAACATGTTCTTTTAATTCCTTAAGCTTAGTTTTATTTATTATGTAAGGATGAAAAAAATAGGTTGGGTATCTGGAAGGAGATCAATTCTGAAGTCGATTTTCCTTTCAGGAGGAACTTCAGGAAGATCTTCGTGGAATACTATTGGAAACTAATTTACTACTAGAACTTACTCAAGATTTTAGGTTTTAGAGTTTACATACATAACCTGAATAATATGATAGATATAACTTTTAGAGATGATCTTTTTTTTCTTACGGTAAGAGATAAGACGACCTATAAGCGCTGAGCTATTACCCTTCCATCCTAAGGCTGGCTCTTTTGAAAACTGAATCCAAATGATCTTAGTTCTACAAATGACTAAGGCATAGAAGGAATGTAATGAATCCATGCCTAGATTAAAATCAAAATCTACCATTTCTAACTCTACAAGATCTGCAGAGGTAACTTTCTTATACAATTTGACGTGGAAAATTTTTTATACCCCTTTAGCTATAATTGGGTAATCAACTGGAGTAGAGATTTGGAAGGATTATGAATGAGTTCTGGATTGGCAACTAAGTTTACTGCTATTTAGAGAGTTACAAAAGAGAGAGTATCTTCTTGATATAACAATGAATAAACATCTAAATAAAAGACTCGTGACATTCAAAAGACCATATCAGGAGAATCTTCCTAGTTCCATACAACTTGTTATAGCATTGACCACCACATTTAATAGATGAAGCATCATGCTGAGTTGGAAGACCTTTTGGTATTGTTGGAGTTATAGACTGAGCCCTATTATTCTTACCTCCTTTCCTCTCCCTAGCATAAGGCAATGTTTCTGACCAGACTGACCACACCCAAGGCATCCCTCCTTGCTTAGAAGAAAATCTCCTGGATGGTTCTCAACACACATTGGTAGTCCTTATTACCTAAATTACTCCACTGGGACTTTGATATCAATGCCTTTCCCTTCTAATGCTTAAAAACCGGGGGGATGGAGCATTAGCTAATGAAGTTGCTAGTGCTGAAGATTTTGCTAAAAGTGTGAGCTATATCCACCACCCAATTTTTGTTGAAAGTATTCAGAATTCCTTTTTCTATTTTTTCGTATTGTCCTTAGCTATTCCCGAAGCTTATCTCCCTGAACTTGTTGAGCATGATTCATAAGCTTAGAGAAATTCATATCCTCTAACATCATACTATTCCTGCACTATGACTTAAATAAGTCGGATAAATCGAACAAAATCTTATGGTATCAGCAACCATTTATGGAGCATACCTGAAGAGATTAGAGAACTTAGATTTGTACTCCTAGATGTACATGGTATGTGGAATCAAATTTATGAACTCTTGAGACTTAGCCTATCTTAACTCTATCAGGAAGCACCTATCAAAACAATCTTCAGTAGAGTCACAGGAGCTGCATCTGCACCCCTTTTCTCTTTCAATTGTGTAAACCATATGTAAGCCACATCCTTAAACTTGTAGTATGCCAACATACCCTATCATTACCAGTCACTTGCATCACTCCAACTATTTTCTTGACCTCATTAGTGATGTTTTAGGGGTCCTCACCAACTAGAAACCCTAAATACTCAAGGACATACATCCTAACAAAATCACAAACTCTATCTGTAGTGGACCGACATTGGTATTAGTAGGAGCTACGACCTGCTGATTGTTCTTGTTGGCTACAATTTAAGACAAAAGCTTAATCGCATTCCGAAATTCTGAACTCATGGTTCGAAAATGAAGGAATTAAAAAATGTTGGGGGCATTAGTATTCCTACACATAAAGATGAACTAGAAAACAGATCATACCATACCCACGCATGATAAGAATTCAATAAAATAATGTTTTTTCTAAACACTTTGTAGCCTTATGATGAATAGATTTGGTGCACTTCACACCCATGAATGAGACTATACTTCGTGCGACGTTCAAACATCCTAAGACTCTTGATCCTATGTTACAAAACTTGTTATGCCCCGAGTATACCTTACTGACGTACACATAATCAGTATCACGAGTGACCCCAAGCTAACCCTAAGCTAGCATATCATAACTATAATAAAAGAACTGAACAAAAGATACTAAGTGGATTCTTAGACATGAGATATTTGAAAGATGGAGAATACTCAATACTTGTCTTAATATATAAAATATACTAAGAGTTCAGCAATTGTGAAAGAGTCACTAAAAACTAAAGTTGAATCGAATACCATGTTTGAAAAAACCTCTACTTACGAGTTATTGGGACATGCCCCAACTAACTCTAGAAAAATATGACACTGAAATCAAAATACTAAAATGAAAAAAATGCCTATTGTACTCAAATAATGAGGACTTACCACTTATGTTGTAGAGTACGGATGGAGAACGATCTATGCGCAATTTGAATGTTGATAACCTAAACCTACATCATCAAAGGGTGTACAACATAGTATGTGTTAGTATTTCGAATATATTGAGCATACATGATATAGAATGTAACTAAACAAATATGAAATTTGAATAAAGCATAATTGAGCAATGACATAATCTGAACATAATGTAAATACTGAAATATTCATAAACGAACTAATTTGAATGTAATGACAAAGTACAGATCATCAACATGACATGGCGAGACTTAATATAAAGTATAATTGAAACTTTGTCAAATGCACTAGAGACTGACTATGGAAGCTACTGTTAACAAACATAAAATCACGTGAGCTAAATGAGGAGTCTGATGTATATACCCTTCAAGAGGACCCAATATACCTTGCCAGGTGTATAAGACAAGACAGGCGTGATTACTAAATTTTATGCCCACTGAGGGTACTTATACTCATATGGGGGAAAGTAGTTCTAGGAATATAAGGGTATCCTAAACCCTAGTCCAACTCGGTCTTAGGAGTACTCCAAACTCAAAATGTACATGACACAAATTAACCGAAATACTTCATACCACAATGTTCTGAGATGCAAATATGATGAGGGTGTAACATTTGAAATTGGAGTATGTTTATCGGTTTAAATGACCTAGCAAGAGTAATTCATGAAGTAAGAGAATCTACACAACTAGGGTTATGTGTTTCATACAAGGAACTAAGAAAAAATCTTACGAAAGAATGATAATTCGATCAAGAATACTATAACACCTAAATCACAAGCAATATCTAATGTTTTAGAAACCCTAGGTCTAAAAAAGATATGCAGAATCAAGAATTTGGCTCAATAGACCTAGTGGACGAAAATAAATCACTACTGAAATACCACATACCTGGTGACAAAATATACAGAGAAAATCTTCGATCCCAAAACTGGAATTGAAGAAAAACTGATGCTTGTTTTTGAGAAAATTGATACCTCTTTTTTCTATTTTTGTTCTGTGTTTGAAGAATTTTTGTGAATGATTCACTTAGGGAAAAATATGACTAGAATACTATGCTTAAATTTACTAAATCGACGTAGTTTAGGGAAAATAAAAAATTAGGAAACGGCCCAACTACACTTAAATTAAAATTCGATTGAATGACCGACGAGCAAGACTGATAGACTGTAGCTCAAGTGACGATCCGTCCTGTTAGTTCGTTGTCTGATATTAGTGAGGGGGAACTGGGACCTTTAACCAAGGATCGTTGTCCCAACTATGGTCAATAGTATCTCCCTTGGTCAATCGTTTTCTAAGAATTCTGGGTGGCCAACCTAAGTCTACACCTACTGCATCTGGTCCCAGCTACGGTCTGTAGGTGTCCTTCATCGGTGGTATCTATAAGTTTTATGAAGTCTAGATTTTCCCCATTCTCAAATTTGGGATGTTAAAACAAGGATAGAAGACTTCATTTTAAGATAAAGACTATGAAATATGGATGGAAATCACCAACGAAATTTTGATGCTTACAATAAAGGATAACGAAGGAAAGGACGTTCCTAAACCAAAGGCTCAATATGGAGAAGCTGACTACATAATGCAAAGAAATAATGCCAAGGGAAAATGCATTATATTATTTGGACTCAGACCTGACAAGTTCAACCGCATCTATGGATGTACCATAACTTAACAAATATGGGATACATTTCTGAACATACATGAAGGTACTAGTCAAGTTCGAAAGTTCAGAATCGCTAGACTTTTCACAAAAAATGTGTCCTACAAGAAGAAGAATGGACAATCACTTCAGGATATCATCAATAGATTCACCATAGTGGTTAAAAAATAATATTCTTGGGAAAAATATACACTACAAAGGAACATGTAGATAAGATTCTTCGAACTCTTCCTAAATCATGGGAATGCTTAAATCATGGGAAATCAATGTTAGTGTAGGAAGAGAGTCCAAAGACATAAAAAATATGACCTTATATGAGCTAGTAGGGAATCTAATACATGTTAGATGAACGTCAAAAATGCCAAAAGATGTGAAGGAAATAAAGTTAAGAGTATTTCTCTCAAGGAAACGAATGAGCATAATGAATCTGATATCGATGATGAGGATATTGCCTTGATAAGTAGAAATTCCAATAAAGGCATGAACTATGGGAAGAAAATTTCTCTTACCAAGGAGAATATCACCAAAAAGGACAGAAAATGGATGTTATAAATATGATAAAACTTACTACCAAGTTAAAGATTGTCCTATGTGTGAAGTTGACAAAAATAAAGGGTTGAAAAGAAAAAACAGAACTGAAAAAAAAAGGAAAAGTTAAAAAAAAATAATCAAGCTACGTAAGTTGGCTGGGCACATGTTTAGACTACTCTAAGGAACATGACGTCATTGCATTGATGGCCATAAAGGATTTAAAACCTGAATTTGATTCTGACACTAAGGAAGAGAATGTCAATATTTCTGATCTCAAAGATAAGGTTAAATTACATTCGAAGAAAAATTACGGAACATGTCCAAAAACACCCCTAGACTATAAGAAATTGTTTTTAAAATACCCTCCATCAATCTTTTGATCTAAAAATATACTTCTATGCACCTTTTTGGCTCACCTACATAATTGAAACTAACAACTCTCTTTATTCTTTATTTTTTAAAAAATATTTATTATGTGTCATTCTCCTAGTGGATATTATAAAGACCCTACCTCAATTAGATTATTTTCATTATTTATCGATATCAAAGCAATATACATCTTGAAGACCTCAATTTTTTATTTAAGAAGATCTTGTAGTTTTTTGTATTTATTGTAGTTTCTTATTATTAATTTATTTTTGGATCAAACTCCTCTCCATTTATTTCTCTCTATGTTCTCAATTTTTTACCAATATTGAAGATTCTTGATATAAGAAAAAACTAACGGCTAAGATTTAATCAATTAAAAAAATTTATCGGCTAACATTTTATCCACAAATACATTACAAATATTTTACGCTCTATTTTCCTATTGTACTTTTCCCAATGGCTACGATCACGCAGATGCTTTTGTTTCCTTTTCTTTTAATTGTTTGTAGAACTTCTCTTTGAAACGTAGTTATCACATACAAAAAAATAAATTAACAATTTTTTTATTTTAACAGGGAAGATAGTTATTGCTTAGGATTTATGAATAACATGATATGTTGTTATCATGGAGGCATCATTAATATATATTATAATATATTAATGTATAAAACAAACTTTATTTAGAGTTAATAAAAAAAATTACTAGATATTTTTTAAAAAGAAAGGGGTCTTGAAGAGGTATTATTTTTTTATTTGAATAAATTACTAGATATTTTTTTAAAAGATTATTGTTTTATACAATAAGAAAATGACACATAATAAATATTTTTCTTAAAATAAATAAAATTTGGTTGTTAATAAAATTTGGTTGTTACTCTTAAAGGAAGAAGTTAGTCAAAAAGGTGAATGAAAGGGTAAAAGTGAGCAAAAAACGTCAAATGAAAGGGTATGTTTAGACAAAACTATGCATAAGATATGATTTTTTGACCTTTTCTTATAGTTTAAGGATAGTTTTTGCCCTTCAAAACAAATTATTCTCTTTAGAGCTCACTTTCATAATAAATACCATAAAAAAATAGTTAAAAGGATTAATTGGTAGCTTCGATGAATAGTCTAATGTTTGAGTATATTGATCTTGAAAAACCTCAATACCGAGTTAAAAGAAATAAACATAGCTATGCTACAAAATATTCATGAACTTGATTCTTGTAACCTGAACTGAAAATTTAAAATGAAGTGTCATTGGCAAGGAAAAGGATAAGGAGAGTGATCAACCCATGACTGAACAGGATGTCTAAAGACTTAAAGACGAATTACTTATTGCAAAAAAGAAAAATCTACGAGAATTAATTTTAAATTAGCTAAAACCAAATATGAGCTTCTAGGAGGAAATAAATGGACTAAGTCTTCCATAATTGTAATCCATCTAGGATTTAACACCCACTTCATAAAAGTTGGAATAGTTTTTAATAGTCAAACTATTAATGGGACTCCTAGGGTTTGCACACTTTATGGTTGCATAGATCACACTAGAAACACCTATCCTATAACCAAAATTAGTACTACAAAAAATATTAGAATTGACACTTATCATAGGAACACATATGTATTAAAGAATAAAATAAAGCCTTACTGGATATACAAGGATCTTATTCACCCTGTTGATCAAAATAAAGGACCCAAGTTAATCTGGCTTTCAAAATCTAAAACCCTTGATTTTTCAGGAAAAGGTGAGAGGAAGCAAGCAACATTGGTATATGGATAACGTTTGCTCAAGGCACATGAGTAGAGATAAATAAAAATTCATTTGACTTAAAGAAAGAAAATGTGGAACGATAGACTTTGGGAATTGACAAAATGGCCAAATTAAAGGTATTGGAAAAATAGGTAAGACTAATGAACACTCAATCGAAAATGGGTATCCTGTTATACGCTTGAGTCATAATTTTCTAAGCGTATCACAATTTGTGATAAAGGAAACAAGATAATTTTCTCTTCCAATAGAGTTGAAGTAATAAATCTCAAAACAAAGGAAACTTTATGAACTAATCAAAGATGTAAGTATGTATATATCGTAGATACTAAAAAGGTACCTGCTAAAAATCTTACCTGCTGAAAGTCTTTTATGCGTAAGTCTAGTGGACATAGATCCGTTAGTATGACATGAATACATAGGTCATGCGAGTCACATACAATTAAACAAAGTTACTTCTAAAGATTAGTAATAGGACTTTTGATGTTCCGTGGTTTCACGGTACTTTTAATGCTTTTTCCTTAAGTTTCGTGTGTCCAAAAACCTTTTTGTATTGATATTTATGTAAGTTTTTCCTTATTTGCAGGAAATCTATCAAAAGACAAAAGCGGAAGTTATTTAGCGAGAAATGTACAAGAGATCACTTACGGAGCTTATGAAGGTCCGTCGAGTCTGTGACAGTCAGCAAGTGGCATCGTAGTGAAGAAAGAAGCTGCTGAAAGAAGATAGGGAAGTTTAACCTAGTGTGGATTATGGAAGTCCATGACGGACCGCATAGCCACGACGGTCTGTCCTTCTGGTTCGTCGTAGTGATCAGAGAGTAGTCCCTGTATCCAAATTCCAAGAAGTTAAAGTATTATGGAACGGAGACCCTCGACGGACCGTTGTGCTAGGAACGGTCCGTCATTCATGTTTGTTAAGGGTAATGAAGAAAGCAGCAGAAGAAATTGTGATGTATGGTATGACGGAGGCCATGATGGCCCGTCGAGACCACGACGGTCCGTCACGAGGTCCATCGACTCAAACGCATTTTGGCAGATTTTCAGTAATTAGAATCCCTATTTTATAAGGTTTTTGTTTTTATTATAAATAGTTTGGCAAACCTCGTTTTTGGGGTTAGACTTTTGGTTAGACGGTTAGACTTTTTGATAATCTTTAGTTCTCTTGTTCAAGTATGTAAGGATTAATTTCAGTAATTGATACACTTTTTCTGGAATTGATTGTTGGTGCTTTTGTTGATTAATCAAGTGAATTTTTGTATTTTATTCTTTCTCATTAACGTATGTGCATGAATTCTTATAATAAATATATGAAATGTGTGATTATGACCACGGGTAACTAAACTCTATAACTAGTTTTGTGGGAACCATGGGTGATTAATGAGGAAAAATCTAACTAAAATAGCAATTCTAGAATAGTGTCTTGCATGTATTGATAATTCTTTCGTTTAGAAGTCTTTTTACCGGATGACCAACGTTAGAACTCGCTTTATTGCTACTTTTCGGACCAAGAAGGAAGATAATTGGAAAAGAATTATAAACATAGATTTAGTGTAAACTATCTAATAGGCTAGTGTCGGTTGGTACGAGGTAATAACTTAGTGAAATATCGAATGCAATGCTTAATATGAGGTAAAGGTAAGGGTTAGTATAGAAACACACGTAGCCGGACCAAGGTGCGAAGTGAAATTTTCTAGATGCCGGACCAAGTATTTAGAAATACATAACTTATCACTTTACATACAAGATACTAGGAAAGAGTTGTTATAGTTAGAATTATCAAGTTAGGAACCTGTGGGGAACACTGAAGCCCTAAATACTTTTATAAATTGATTAACCTCTGAGATTTGAATCTGTTGGTTAGTTATTTTAATTTAGTTAATTATTTTCATTAATTTAGAGTTAAAAACTCCCTTTTCTTTCTTTTGTTTTCTAAGGAAATAGTTGACTAAATAATAGTAATAATAGATTAAATTTAAGTCTGAATTATTTTTGTCGTGAGATCGACCGCAACCTCATTAGTTGGGTTCTTTACTTGATACGAGCTCTTTACTTCTTATTTGAGAAGTAAGTTTGAGCGTATAAAATTTTGGCGCCGCTGCCGGAGAGAGTAGGTTTTAGATTAACTTAAACTTATTACTAAAGTTTAGTCAATATTTCCTTGATTTTACTTTTCTATTGTTTTTTATTCTTGCAGAACTAATTTCCTTGAATGCCAAATACACAGAGAGGAAGAGAATCCTTGTTTTCTGATGACCACGAATTAGAAGTACACTATGCAATATCAATCGAAACTTGGGTATTAACGATGATGATCCAAACCAGAACATCCCAGCTCCAGTTGATGCTCATGGTCAGTTATTACCCGATGATCTTGGTGAAAATCAACAAAGGGGACAAAATCCCGCCCCACGTCCTCAAGAATACTACATAGGTAATGATCATATTTCAAACTCTGATAAGCCACTTGTCTTTCCCTCTCTACCACAAGGCCACACCTTTGTAGTAATTAGTAGTCTGATGCAAATGTTCACTGCTAGATGTTTGTTTTAACGGCTACATTCTGAGGACCCGCATGCCCATATAGCTAAGGTAAGGGCACTGTGTAAAAGTTGTGTAGGGAAGGAGGCCTGATTTGAATTTGGATGTAATAGGGCTAAGAGTATTTCTTTTCTCACTGACGGGAGAGGGTGCTATTTGGTTTACTAAGCTCATTTATAACTCAATTTTTACTTGGAACCAACTAAGGGACGTTTTCTTAGCACGTTACTACCCGGTCTCCAAGAAACTAAATCACAAAGATAGAGCGAACAACTTTGTGGCACTACCAGGAGAGTCAGTTAGCAGTTCTTGGGATATATTCACTTCATTTTTTTAAGGAAGTATCCCCAATCACCACATAGATGATGAGTCACTGAAGGAATACTTCTGTCAGGTATAGGATTATAATAATAAAGTGGTATTGGAGACTATCGCAGATGGTTCTTATGGGGAGTGTCCTTATGCTGAGGTTGCCGAAAAGGTAGATAAAATATCCCTGAATAAAAAATCATGGAGTACTAGGAAGTTAGATACTGGAATAAACACCTTCGCAATGCAATGCACACACAACCCAGCCACAGATAAGATTCGTAAAGAGACTGCTCAGATGAGAACTGAGCTTGGGTTGGTATTAAATCATGTTACTAGGGGTGCAGAAAAGATAAATGCAGTGAACTACTTGTCTAAACCACCAACGCCAAATGATCAATATTATTATGATAAGGACTCCTGTGTGGTAAATTAGAAGACGAGGGATTTCCGTAAAAATGCCCAAGGCTCAAATCAGGAGAATTGGCGCCAAGGTCAACGAAACCAAGGTCGGAACTATGGTTACTATAACCGTGAGGGTAATTATGTCCGAGATGCAAATTACAACCGCAATAACAACTTCACCAGGGATAACAATGGTAACAGAAATGATAGGAATTGGCCCAATGCTCCTCCTCAAAATCGTAAAGTTGCCCCTAGGGATGGTGGATGTAGTATGGCGCGAGTTGAGGATATGTTGAACAAAATGATGAGGAGGTTCGATGCTAGTGATGAGCACACTAAAGAGTTAAGATGTGACTTAGTGGGTATTGGGCAGAAAGTCGCTACACATGCAATATTGATTAAGCAGCTTTAACTGCAAATGGCCCAATATCTATAACTGTGAACACACGGCAACCAGGCCTTCTTCCTAGCAACACTGTCCAAAATATGAAAAATGATGGATAATGTATAGCAATCACTACTCGGGGTGGTAAGCAAACTATTGAGCTACCTATGCCGTCTAATGAGGAAAAGGTGATAAAATATTATGATAAAGTGGTAGAGGTTAGTGGTGAAGTAGAACATAACACTGGAAAAGATGTTGAAGTGCCTAAAAAGGTAATTCCCATGCCTAGACCCCTCCCCCCCATTCCCAATATATTAGTGAAAAAGATCGAGGATGGTAAATATCGGCGTTTTATAACAATGTTGAAGCAACTTTCTACCAATGTCCCTTTGGTAGAAGATCTAGAACAAATGCCCGGTCATGACTAGTTTATGAAAGATCTGGTTACAAAAAAAAGATAAGTCACTTTTGAGGATGATTATAGAATGCAGCATTGTGGTTCTATTGCTACACGACCTCTAGTACAAAATAAAGAAGATCCAGGTGCGTTCACTATTACTCGTACAATCTGGTAATTACATTTTGCGAAGCATTTTGTGATCTGGGGTCAAGCATAAATCTCATGCCCCTTTTGATTTACAAGAAGTTGGGTTTGGGTGATCCAAAACCCACTGCGATGTGGCTATTGATGGCCGATCAAAAAGTAAAAAGTCCTATAGGGATACTCCACGATGTGCTAGTAAAGTGGAGTCGTTCATATTTCCGGCATATTTTGTTATTCTTGATTGTGATGTTAATTTTGAAGTGCCTATTATTCTTCGGAGACCATTCCTTGCTACAGGTAGAGCCTTAGTTTATATGGAAAATGGGCATATGAAATTTCGATTGAATAATGAAGAAGTGACCTTCAATATTTTTAGGTCCATGAGGTAGAGTGGTGAGCTCCAATCGGTTTCTGCTATATCCCACAAAGTTGGTAAGTCATTCGAGATACAAATAGAAGAACATCTAGGTGTAGAAGCATTATCGGCAGTGATAATGAATTTTTATAATGATTGCATTGATGAGTATGGGTCCTTAGTCGCAGCTCATGGTCGTGGTGATGTTCGGTTTAAACCGAAGAAATATGAGTTAGACATGAAGAATCGAGAGTCTCCACCCGCGAAACCATATATAGAAGAGGCTCCAAAGTTTGAACTAAAAGCTCTCCTACCTTGATATATTGTGGTTCACGGTATTTTTAATACTTTTTCCTTAAGTTTACTGTGTCCAAAAGCCTTTTTGTACTAATTTTTATGTAAGTTTCTTTTTATTTACAGGAAATCTGTCTAATAGATGAATGAGGAGGTTTTTGAGCAAGAAATGCAGACAAGTACAACCTACGGAGCTTGTGGTGGTCCTTCATGCCTGTGACGGTCCTGAGATGGCATCGTAGTGCAGATGCTGAAGGAAGATGAAGAAGTCTGATCAAGTGTAGGGTTACGAAGTGCGTGATGGACCGTCGTAGCCATGATGGTCTGTCCTCCTAGTTCGTCATGACGATCAAAGAAGTAGTCCTAGTACACAATTTTCAAGATTTAAAGTGTTATGGAATGGAAACCCCCGACGGACCGTTGTTCCTGTGACAATCCGTCATACTTGCCGTCTAGGGTAATGAAGAGAGCAGAAGAAGAAATTGCACAAGTATGGGGTTATACTCTTGATTATTTTTAGACTCTTGGTTATTTGAGCGTCTTTTGTGGACTAGAATTTGTGATTACAATTACACTTTTGGAGAAAATTTAGTCTTCAATTAATTTCAGTAATTGATTGGTAGTGATTTTTGTTGATTAATTAAGTGAACTTCTGGATTTTGTTATTTCTCATTTATATAAGTGCATGAATTCTTATATTACATACTTGAATATTGTGATTATGACTATGGGTAACTAAACTCCATAACTAGGGTTGTGGGAACCATAGGTGAATAATGATGTAAAACTTAACAAAAATAACAATTCTAGAATAGTGTCTTATATGTTTGATAATTCTTTCCTTTAGAAGTCTTTTTAACGAATGGCCAACGTTAGAATTCGCCTTAATGCTACTTGCCGGACCAAGGAGGTAGATAATAGGAAAAGAATTATCAACATAGATTTAGTGTATATTGTCTAATAGGATAGTGTTGATTGGTACGAGGAAGAAATACATAACTTATCGATTTGCATGCAAGATACTAGGAAAGAATTTTTATAGTTAGAATTATCAAGTTAGAAACCTGTTGGGAACACCTAAACCCTAGTTAGTTTTATTAATTGATTAAACTCCAACATTTGAAGTTGTTAGTTGTCTCCTTTAATTTAGATAGTTATTTTCATTCATTTAGAAGTAAAAAAAACCCTTTTATTGTCTTTACTTCCCAAAAAAATAATTGACTAAATAGTAAGATTGAGGTTAAGTCTGAACTATTTTCCTTGTGAGAATGATCACAACCTCATTAGTTTAGGTATTTACTTGATACGACTGCTTTACTTCTTATTTAATAAATAAGTTTGAGCGTATCAAATTTTGGCGCCGCTGCCGGAGAAAGTTGCTTTTGTATTAACTTTAGCTTATTACTATAGTTTAGTCAATATTTTCTTTATTTTACTTTGTTTTATTGTTTTTTATTTTTGCAAACCATCTTCCTTGTATGCCAAATACACAGAGAGGAACAGAACCCTTGTTTCCCTACGATGACGAATTGGAGCGTACACTATGCAAAATGAATCAAAACTTGTGTATTAATGATGATGATCAAAACCAGAACATCCCAACTCCGGTTGATGTTCATGTTCAGTTGTTACCCGATGCTCTGGGTGAGAACCAACAGAGGGGACATAACCCCACTCCACATCCCCAAGAATACTACAGAGGCTATGACAATATAGCAGACTCCGATGGGCCGCCTATATTTCCCCCTCTACCACCAGGCCACACCTTTGTGGTAACTAGTAGCCTGATGCAAATGCTAACTGCCAAAGGTTTGTTTTCAGAGCTACCTTATAAGAATCCACATGCCCATATAGCTAAGGTAAGGGCAGTGTGTAAAAGCTGTGTAGGGAGGCCTGACTAGGACTTGGATGTAATAGGGCTAAGAGTGTTTCCTCTCTCAGTGACAGGAGAGGCTGCTATTTGGTTCACTAAGCTCCCTTACAACTCAATTTTCACTTGGAACCAACTAAGGAACGTTTTCTTAGCACGCTATTAACCGGTCTCCAAGAAACTAAACCATAAAGACAGAGTGAACAACTTTGTAGCACTACCAGGAGAGTCAGTTAGTAGTTCTTGGAATAGACTCACCTCGTTTTTGAGAAGCGTCCCCAATCACCGCGTAGATGATGAGTCACTGAGGGAATAATTCTATCAGGGACAGGATGATAATAATAAAACGGTATTGGATACTATAGCGGGTAGTTCATATGGGGAGGTTTGATGGTAATGATGACCACATTAAAGAGTTAAGAAGTAATTTAGCGGGTATTGGGTAGAAAGTCGATACACATGAAATATCGATTAAGTAGATCGAGTTACAAATGGCTTAATTGTCTGCGACTGTAAACACAAGGCAACCGGGCACTTTTCCTAGGAACATTGTCCAAAATATGAAAAATGATGCACACTGTATCGCAATCACTACTCGAGGTGGTAAGTAAACCATTGACCCATCTATGACGTCTAATGAGGAAAATGTGAGAAAGGATAACTATAAGGTGGTAGAAGATAGTGGCGAAGAAGATGGTAGCACTAGAAAGATGCAGAAGTCTCTATAAAGATAATTCTCATGCCCACCCCTCTTTACTCTGAGATTAGTGAAAATGACCTAGGATGGTAAATATCGGTGTTTTATAACAATGTTGAAGCAGTTTTCTATCAATGTCCCGTTGGTAGAAGTTGTAGAACAAATGCCCGATTTTATAAAGTTTATGAAAGATCTGGTTACAAAGAAAAGATCGGTCACTTTCGAGGATGATGATAGAATGTAGCATTGTAGTGCTATTGCTACAAGATCTCTCGTACAAAAGAAAGAAGATCGGGCTGTGTTAACTATTCCTTGTACAGTCGGGTTATTACATTTTGCGAAAGAATTATGTGGTTTGGGGCAAGCATAAATCTCATGCCCCTCTCGATTTTCAGTATCCGTCAGTGACTGCGCAAAGAAGTTGCGTTTGACTGCAGTAGTCACTAACGGATACATCGACGGTACGTCACGCTTGAGACGGACTCTCGCATGAACATGTCATGCCAGGTTCGTCGTTCATGTTATTTTAAAAACTAGGCACACGCGATGGAACCAATGACGGACCGTCACAATTGAGACGGACCGTCATCGGGGACTCGTCGCGTCATTAATGAAGCGTACCAAACCCGACCCATCTGGGGTTTTTAAAAATTCTTAAAATTTAAAAACCCCACCACCTTCATTTCACCTATTTCCTTCCCTCTTCCTCCTATTTCCCTCCCTTTTCAACTTCCAATTTCCTACCTCTCTTTCTTTCAACCGATCATTTTCCAAAATTCCCCAATTTCTAAAGTCCACTCTCTACTAGTCGGAGTCTGCTGCTGTGGTTCTCTACTTAATCACCAAGTACCTTCCTCGCTTATTTTTCTCAATTTTTCAGGTATGTGTCTCTGATTTCTACCCATTTACATTGCATTTTTAATTATCAATTAGTATTAGCCTATTTCTTATTGATGGGTTCATCCTGCACAACCGTTCTGGTTGTTAGAGACCCTGGTCCTAAGGGTCTCTCACTTTTTCTGAGTGTCCTCCAACAGAAACATGCGACGGACCGTCATTCCCACGATGGTCCGTCCTGCACATACCATCATGATGTTCAAAGAACCTATTCCTAAGGGTCTCTGACTTTGTCTAAGTGTCCTCCAACAGACATCTACGACGGATTGTCATATCCTCGATGGTCCATCCCGTATAATGGTTATGACGGTCAGAGACCCTTGTCCAAAGGGTCTCCATACTTTTTCCAAGTGTCCTTTGACGGACACCTACGACACACCGTCATACCCTCGACGGTTCGTCCTGCATAACCATCATGACGGTCAGAGACCCCTCTCCTAATGGTCTCAATACTTTTTTCTAAGTATCCTACGACGGACATCGACGACGGACCGTCATAATCACAATGGTCCGTCCTGCTTATCTGTCATACTTGTTCTGAGACTTTTCTTTAGGAGTATCCATATAAACATAGTTTAATGAAATACATGACGGACCCCATGACAGTCTGTCGTACTCACGACGAGTCGTCACCTTGTCCGTCGTGTTTCACTGTTATTATAGAAATGTCATTACATATTAACTCTTTTATTTATTTTGTGTCATTTTGCTTGTCTTGTATGCTCCTTCTAGTACTAATAATGATTCTTTACAGGTATTATCTATTATGGAACAAAAACAAGATCGAGTCTACGCACGTGGGCGATCGAAGTCTGTCGCACCGTCTCCTGCCTGGTTATTGGCTCTGATGATGAGCGTGACCCTAAGTACATGCCCCCAGGCACTTCCACCCCATCCCGAGCTGCATATGCTTCCAGAGACACACCCAGAAAGGTGGCATCCGGCGTAGTCAATGCCTCCCAGTCTGATGAGGAGCGCACACTGACCGACACACATTCTGGGTCAGCTATTCATGAAGAAGGAGCGTTTGGATCCTTAGGAGTTTTGTGGTCAGAGGAAGCCTCCGGATCTGCTGAGGTCCCTGCATCCGCCACAACTGCACAGTTTGCCTCGTTTGATGAGGCTGACAGTTCTGAATCAACACCCGACTCACCGACTCGTGCTCTCACTCCGGTTACCAACCAGCCCAACTTGTGTCGACGGGCAGTATCAAGTTTATTCAGATGCAAAGTTTCTGAATGACAAAGGATTCATGAAACGGACACTTACATTGGAGCAGCGGGTCCTTACGGGAAGTCTCCTGACTATGCCAGAGATCCACAATCTGTTCACCAAACATCAATTGTAGTGGACAACGCGTTCGTTGGGACGTTATATTGAAGAGTTGGTCTGAAAGTTCTACGACTTTTACGTGGCTACTCTCAGATCACAGATTGATAGGCGGGCTGCCCCTACCAAATAGGCCAAACTGGAGCATGTCTGAGAACGTGGCATTCAGGTTGATATATCCCTACCTTTCATTCGCTAGTATATATATGGCGAGGATGTTGATACAAACGGGACCCCCTCTCACCGCCGAGTTTGACTACCGGTGGCAAATTATCAAAGATGGCCAATTCCTGCGTGAGCCATCTCTAAGAGAGACCACAATGAGGTGGATGGCCCTGCACTTGTCTGTTGATAAAGAGGGTGTTGACTGGGTGATCGAGCCGAAGGGAGCCATCAAGAAGGCTAACCTGACCTTCACGGCAAAATTTTTATGGTTAATTGTCCGCCACTACCTTTCCCCCACAACCTCTGATAATATAGTCACATGGGATCGTGCAGTACTAATGGCGGCGATGATAGCCGGGTTTGAAGTGGACTTTGATTGGCTTCTACAGGCGGTCATGCATGAGAGAGATTTTAAGGTCACAACTGCTTACTCTTTCCCGTGAATGATATTTTCTCTATGTAGGTCTGCAGGTGTGCCTATATGGCACGTTGATCAACTCAAGACCCCACTGGGCACTGTTGATATCGGCCTCATTAGGGATGAGGCCAATGAGTTGGCTCCACGCAGAGGGCCCCGTCCATAGTTGCCTCCACTTGGTGCAATCTGGGTGATATGGTAGCATAGGCCCGCACGGCTACGCATGTGTCTTCCACTGACACTACCCCCGTCGAATCAATCCTGGGTTGTAGCATTGTCGTGAGCTCCTCTCACTCATCTCCTTTCCTCGCTCTGGTCCCGATTTCAACGGTCCAGAAATTAGAGGCACAAATGGCTAGACTTGTGCATCACATCCAGCGTTGGACGCAGAGGTCTATTGCTGAGGCAAAAGAGCACTTAGAGCGGAGAATGTTCCAACAAAGAGAGCGGAATATCGCTGAGGTTCATCAACGCTTGGACGCTTTTGAGCTGCGGGTGTTAGCCCAGCCAGCCCCTCTGGTTGATGTGCCGACCGTTCAGGCTGTGGTGGACATACTTCGTGCAGACATCGATATGATCTTAGGGGCTAAGGTGCTTGAGTCTAAGGCCCTTCTGCAGAGCCTGTTGAAGAAACAGTGATGGAGGCCTTATTTGCCACTTTTGAGATTCCCCCACCTCCCCCTCGAGAGCATGCCAAGAGGCGTAGGGGTTGAGAGGAAGATGAGGCTCGAGCAGGGAAGAAGGAGCGCCGTGAGATGGAGGCTGCGAGGAGAGCGTCGCTTGCTGATGAGGAGGTGCATCGGATGAGGGCAATAGAGTTAGTTGCTTGGGCATCTAGCTCCAGAAATGTGGAGATAGCAGGAGTCACTGCTGGTAGTGTTGTTGATGCTGAGGACACTACTGAGGGTGTCTAGATTACAGAGGTAGTGGGTTCCGGGGAACCAGACCCACGAGCTTGCTGATCGTCAGAGCTTTGCGCCCCAAGTTTGCTTCACCTACCACTCTTGTTTTTCTATTTTTTATGCATAAGGGACGATTTCATGTCTTTTTGTTAGGGTGGAGTAAATGAAAAGTGAGTTCTAGGGTGAAATCTGAGTAACCCAATTCACTATACTCTTTTAGGGTTTTCTTGCCTTTGTTCTTTTTCCCCAAAAGACTGATTATTTTTTATGTTGAACCGTCATGTCTATGTCTTGTGTACATAGTTTAATTCTAAAGCATGATGGCTAAAATAATATCCCTATAAAATTAAATGATGCATGACTAGGCATAGCAATTGATAAATGTGTGACTCTAAGCATGACATAGAGGTACACCACTGCATCACCCTAAGTCTAAAAATTGAACTAGGTGTTTGATAATCTGGTAGAGTAATGAGATGTCAAGTGAGTGTGAGGAAGATTTGAATAGTCCACTATTTGTACTGAGCTAGAACTTGCCTGGCTAGTCCTGATAAAAGTAAGGTGTAATAGACAATTAGGAATGGATCATCGGCCCTGGTTCAATATAGCCCATTATTAGCCTAGATAAAAGAAAATGAAATGAAATTAATCCTTCTTTGATCCAAATTATTTAAGCTTAAATTAGACCTTTCTTTTTCACCCCAACTTATCTTTTCTAGGATAATGTGTTGGCTCTGGTCCCTCCTAAGGATCGAGTCTTTTTAGCGGATGGCCAATGTTAGAACTCGCCTTAATGCTACTGTTCGGACCAAGAAGGTAGATAATAGGAAAACAATTATCAACATAGATTTAGTGTATACTATCTAATAGGATAGTATTGATTGGTACGAGGTAATAACTTAGTCAAATATTGAATATTATGCTTAATAGGAGGTAAAGGTTAGATTTAGTATAGCAACACACATAGTTGGACTAAGGTGCGTGAAATTTTCAAGATGCCGAACCACGGATTTTGAAATACATAACTTATCGCTTTGCATGCAAGATAATAGGAAAGAGTTGTTATAGTTAGAATTATCTAGTTAAAAACCTGTAGGGAACACGTAAACCCTAGTTACTTTTATTAATTGATTAAACTCCTACATTTGAAGTTTTTAGTTGTCTCCTTTAATTTAGATAATTATTTTCATTCAGTTAGAAGTAAAAACCCCCCTTTGTATTGTCTTTATTTTCCAAAGAAATAATTGACTAAATAGTAGTAATAATAGATTGAAGTTAGGTCTGAAATATTTTCCTCGTGGGAACGATCCCAACCTCATTAATTGGGTTCTTCACTTGATACGACCGCTTTACTACTTATTTGAGAAGTAAGTTTGAGTGTATCTCAGGTCTGAATTCCTAGAAAATGGTTACACTTTGCCGGTAATAATTGCATCAGACCTGAATGAATAACAAGTTGAGATTTTGGGAAAGTGCTAAAAAGGTTCAAAAGAGCTATTGGTTGGACTATTGCGGACATTATTTGGATCCCTCCTGGTACTTGTTCTCATAAAATCCAACTCATTCCCAATCATAAGCTTAGTATTGAGCACCAGAGACGCTTAAATCCACCTATGCAAGAGGTCGTGAAGAAGGAAATCATTAAATAGTTCGATGCCGGAGTAATATATCTGATTGCCGATGGTAGTTGGGTATGCCATGTTCAGTGAGTACCTAAGAAAGGGGGAATGATTGTGGTCCCCAATGAGAACAATGAACTTGTTCAAATGAGATCGGTTACTGGATAGAGGGTGTGTATGGATTACCGTAAATTAAATGCATGGACTGAAAAAGACCATTTTCCTATTCCCTTCATGGATCAGATGTTGGATAGACTTACCGGAAAAGGGTGGTATTGTTTTCTTGATGGATATTCGGTGTATAATTACATTTCTATTGCACCAGAAGATCTAAAGAAAACTACATTTACTTGTCCATATGGGATCATTGCGTTCAAGAGAATGTTGTTTCGGTTGTGTAATGCACCCACGACAGTTCTGAGATGTATGATGTCGATCCCAACATGGTTAAAGATACTATTGATGTTTTATGCATGATTTTCTGTGGTTGGTAAATCACTCGACCGGTGTTTGAGCCATTTATATGAGGTCTTTAAGAGATGTAAAGACTGCAATTAAGTAGTAAATTGAGAAAAATGACACTGCATGGTGAAAGAAGGTACTTTTTTGGGTCATCGCATATCAAAAAATGCATAGAGGTTGATCAAGCTAAAGTCGAGGTAATAGAGAGACTTCCCCCACCTATCTCTGTAAAAGGTTTGAGAAGCTTTCTTGGGAATGGAGGTTTTTACCAGAGATTCATCAAAGATTTTTCAAAAGTTGAGCATCCGTTGTACAAACTGCTGGAAAAAGATTGTAAATTTTATTTTGATGAATCATGCCTTTAAGCTTTCGGCTAGCTAAAAGAAAAATTTGTCTCCGCACCTATCATTAATTCTCCGGATTCAAACATTCTATTTGAAGTGATGTGCGATGCTAGTGGGATTGCTCTTGGTGTGGTGTTGGGAAAAAGAAGAAACAAAATCCTTCACCCCATTTACAATACTAGTAAATCCCTAAATGAAGCCCAGAAAAACTACACAGTGAATGACAGTATTCTTTGCTTTTATAAAATTTCGCTCCTATTTGCTAGGTACTAGAATTGTAGTGCATACTGACCATTCAGCATTGAGATATTTGATGGCAAAGAAGGATGCAAAACCGAGGTTGATTCGTCGGGTATTACAACTAAATGAATTTGACTTTAAGGTGACGGATAGAAAAGAGACCGAAAATCAAGTTGCCGATCACTTGTCCCATCTAGAAGATGAAGCTATGAGAGAGTTAGAGGATAAGATTGATATTGATGATACTTTCCATGATGAGCATGTATTGGCTGCCTCACAAGACTTTATTCCATGGTTTGCAGATTTTGCGAACTATCTAGCTAGCGATATTTTTCCATCGGACTTGTCCTTTCATCAAAGAAAAAAGTTCATTTACGATGTGAATAAGTTCTTTTGGGATGAACCATACTTATATATGAGCTGTGCTGATGGAATTATTCGGCGTTGTGTGCCAGAAGTTGAGATGTTGAGTGTTTTAGAGGCATGTCATTCCTCACCCGTTGGTGGACATGATAGCGGTATTCGAAGCGCTCAAAGATATTACAATGTGGTTACTATTGGCCAACTATTCATCAAGATTCTCATGAGTTTGCCAAAGCTGTGATAGATGCCAAAGAGATGGCGGCATTTCAAGAAAGCAAGAGCTCCCTCTAAACCCCATTCTTGTGATGGAGTTATTTGATTTTTGGGGTATTGCCTTTATGGGTCCTTTTGTGAGTTCTCATGGAATGAAGTATATTTTAGTGGCGGTTGATTATGTATCTAAATGGGTGGAATCTATCTCCCTCGCAAACAATGAAGGGAAGAGTGTCACTGCGTTCTTGGAAAAGAAAATATTCTCTCGATTTGGTACCCCAAGGGCAATTATAATTGATGGGGGGATCCTAATTTTGCACTAAATTGTTCAAGGGATTATTGGAGAAATATGGGGTCCTCCATAATGTTGCCACTCCTTACCATCCTCAAAATAGTGGTCAAGTTGAAGTGTCAAATAAGGAGATCAAATAGATATTGTCAAAAATAGTGAACGCTAGTAGAACGGATTGGTCAAGGAGGCTTCATTATGCTCTTTGGGCCTACCAGCGTATAAGACTCCCATAGGTATGTCCCCGTACTAACTTGTATATGGTAAAGCTTGTAATCTTTCGCTTGAATTAGAGCATAAAGCCATGTGGGCTATAAAGAAGTTGAAAATGGATTGGAATGAAGCTGCAGAACAACGGTTAATTGGGTTGAATGACTGTTTCCGACCAAGCTCAAGTCCAAATGGACTGGAAATTACTTGATTACCAAACTATTCCCTCATGGAGAAATTGAGTGGGAAACCAAGGAGGGTGTGCGATTTAAGGTGAATGGAAAATGAATAAAAATATATTTCAGGCATGCTAAAACAGCGAATGAAGTGATCGAGGCATACCATCTTGATGAAGTCTGAGTAATCAAGTGTCTTCAGTCATGCCGAGACGTTAAATAAGACGCAGGTTGGGAGGCAACCCAATACGTAGCACATCACCAGGATATTCTATAGAAAATCACTCTGCAACATTCACTGACAGATACATCGACGGATCGATAAGTTTCCTACGGACCGTCGCATGAATCGGTCATGCCAGGTACGTTTTTCATTTATTTTCAAAAGTAGGGCACCCGCACCCATTCATTTAAACCGTTTCTTTCCCTCTTTCACCCATTTCCTCCCTTTCCAACTTCCTGCCTTTCTCATCCTTTTCTCTATCAACTTATCCACATCAATTCCCCAAATCCCAAAATCTCCTTTCTACTGAACGAAGTCTGCTGCTGTGTTTCTGCTCTTAATAGCTTAGTGCCTCACTTGCTTGTTTTTCTCCTCTTCTCTGTTATGTGTCTCTGATCTCTACCCATTTACATCGCACTTTTTTTTCAATTACTATTGGCCTATTTCTTTTTGGTGGGTCTTTTCTCTTTGATCCAATTTTGTCTGACTTAGGTTGAGAGTCCCTCGAGTTGCCTTGTTAAAACTTGAGAAATTGGTTAGCATTGCTAATTTGCTAGGTATTTTTGTTAGAAACATGTAGGTTAATATCAAGTATTCCATTTGAGTAACAAGGGATGATTGTGGCATCATCAATTCTGTCACTGAATGACAGAACGAGACCCCGTCAACGGACCGTCATAGGGTCTGTCCCAACACCCCACTATTCGTTTTCTCTAAGTATCCACCAACGGATATAAGCAACGGACGGTCGTTCCCATGAAGTTCCGTCCTGCATAACCGTTATGGTTGTCACAGACCCTATTCCTAAGGATCTCTAACTTTTTCTAAGTGTCCTCTAATGGACATCTACACGGACCTTCGTGGACTGCACAATCGTCATGGTTGTAGAGACCCTTGTCCTAAGGGTCTCCAATTTTTTTCTCTCTAAGTGTCCACTAACGGACATCTACGACAAACCGTCGTGGACTATACAACTGTCATGGTGGTGAAAGACCCTTGTCCTAAGGGTCTATAATTGTTTTTCTCTCTAAGTGTCCACTAACGGACATCTACGACAGACTGTCGTACCCTCGACGGTCCTTCCTTCACAACCGTCGTGATGGTCAGACACCCATCTCCTAAGGATATCCATACTTTTTCTAAGTGCTCCACAAATGACATCTACGATGTTCTGTCGTACCCTCGACGGTCCATCCTGCACAACCGTCATAACGGTCAGAGATCTCTCTCCTAATGATCTCCATACTTTTCTAAGTACCCCACGACGGACATCTACGACGGACCGTCATTATCACGACGGTCCGTCCTACTTATCCGTCATAACTGTCAGAGACTTTCCTTCTAATGGTCTCTAAATAAACATTGTTGAAGTAAGACATGAAGGACCCCATGACGGTTTGTCATACTCACGACGGACCGTCACTTGGTCCGTCATGTTTCACTGCTATCCGTCGTGTTTCACTGCTACTATAGAGATGTCATTTCAACTTTACTATTATGTGTATTTGTTTGTGCAATTAGATGACTTTTGAAGGTACACATGGACACTTTTTCTTACTCCAAAAGACGATGAATTTGAATACTTCTTCACATTAATAAGAAAACATCAACATAAATAACTAGTAACTACTTGAAACTGAATTTGAGAATTCTAATTTTGTTCTATATTGTCAAGGTCATGGGGTTGACCACAATTTTCTACCTCAAAGAATTCCTCAACAAAATGGAGTAGAAAAAAGACAAAATTAGAACCCTTCATAAAATGGTTAAAACTATGATGATTGCTAGTAATATAGCTATCAATTCTAGGTTGACGCTATTAACATTACAAGCTATACTATAAATAGATGTATGTCTAGATCAATGCTATATAAAACATCTTATAAATCATAAATACAATTTTAAAAAGAAGAGAAGGAGTTCTCACATTGTTCGCTTCTGGAATTTTTAGTCTTTTATATTCTAGAACATTGTATTATATTTTTGAGTAGATATTTAGAATTTGTGAGATAGCTTAAATTTAAGCATTTGGGATATGCAGATCGTTGTCAAATCAGAAGGAACACTTCATTGATAATGATTTATTATTTTATACTATTCTTGGCTAAAGCCCCTATTCTTGGAAGTGTGAATATGTAGTTGAATGAACTAATTAGCTAATGAGTGTTGTTAGTTAATGCTTAATTGAGAAATTGTAGTTGCAAATGCAATTTTATTTTAGTATTCTATATTTAATACCTACTTTATTCAAATAAGAAAAAACGTTGCAGTGACTCAAAAAATAATCAATTAACATTTTACAAGAATTTTAAGAATAATGAATTTTAATGGAATTGCCACATAAATTTAGAAAAAACTAGGAAACCAATTAAATAATCAACGAAAACATGGAATATATACAAGTGTCCCAGGTCTTTTTTATTATATTATCACTGTTGGAATATTTTTGTTGACGACTTGGTCAGGGCGGTTCACATAAAAATAAAACAATAATATAATAAATGGCCTAAGTTTTCCTACGTCAATAAAGTAAACAATAAAAAATAAAAAATATAATTTGAACTTTATTCGGTTAACTTCAATGGGAAGCGAATCCGAGGTACCTGTAAAAACACTTAGTATAAGTGTTAGTACTAAATAAAAATGAATAAGATAATAAATTTAAATTAAAAACTCATCTTATTAACAAGGAAGACCTTGAAAATCAACGGTAATTTCTTCATCTGCCAAAAATATATGAACATAAACTAATTTCTGTCTTTTAAAATAGAGAGACCTCGAAAATAGACGGATAGATTTTTACTAGCAAATTTTAATGTATGATTAATGTAAAGGCTAACATATTAAAATAAGTATAAATTAGGCAAATGTCATAGTGTAAGACCTAAATTACATCTTATCCCTACTTTTTTTATTTTAAAAAAATCCCTTAAAATATCATCATTCAAATACATAAGTTTCATCCAGATAAATTAATTGTGAACATTATAAAACTCTGTCTTTTGCGCATAGTATGGAATATTAAAGTAAAATTAATTTTTTTCCCCACAAATTATACAAGATTGATATCAATTTATTCTAATCTGTAACAACTTCCCAAAATTCAAAAATGAAATTATCATCTCTATTAATTTGAATTCTTGAATCTTAAATCCACCATCGTTGATGATTGAATATACGATTTAAATTTCAAATTATCAATTCGAAATCGTCAAGTATAAAAAGAGCGTTCAAAGCATAACAAAGATACAAGAAATTCTTTTGGTGGTTTTAGCAGTGGGTCGAATCATTTTCCAAGACATAGTTTTGTAAATTCAATTGATGGAGAAAGAGAGGAAGATACTGCTGCAAATGGAATTCAACACTAAAATAGGACAACTTTTTGTGCAGATGAAGAATACACCAGGTGTACAAGTTAACAAATTTCATGAATCAACAAGTTAATAATTCAAATTTCTTCTCCTTGTTTATAGAAGAATCTTTTAAATTTAAGAACAAATTGTACCGATACAAAATAAACCTATCGATCATGTTGAGACATTCCACAATATGAGAAAGTGAGGTGAGGTATGAATGATATAAAAGTGATGGAATTATTGTTGGTTAAAATATTGATTTAGTGAATATCAAATCAGTCATTACAGCTGAGTTGGATATCGAGTAATTGAGGGAAATTTTGGAGATTTGATACATCGTTGATGTGATGAAATAAAATATTGAGTTTTCAAAGTATCACTTATATATTAATACAATAGACAAAAAGGCTGAATAGATACATAGTTTTGATGGATCATCCATATCGTTTATGATGTTGTGTAATCTTTTTTATTCGTGTTTTCGAGCTGGCTAGATTTATCAATACATTACTATATATGTATCTTGTTTAAATTGATTGTATTTCTACTAGATACATTAAATAAGTAATTGTTGCATATAATATGTTAGGTTTAAGATACATAACTATGTGAATTATGATACTTACGATTTATTAGATATACTTAGTATAACTTTGAATTTACGTATCATGCCAAAAAATTAGTGCATGATACATTACTATTTGTGTACCTTATTTGGTTTGAGAAATATTGTGTTTTATAAAACGATAGATGATAATGTTCAAATATACTTCTTGAAAAGAAATATAAACGATCGTATGCAATATATTTACTCAACTATGAGTCAGGGTCGATCCCACAAAGAATATGAAAGAATATTATCAATAGCAAATATTTAACTTGATAGTCATTACATAAAAATGGGGTTTTGAAATTGAAATAAAAATAAAAGAAATAAAAATAGGTTTGAACTAAGTATTTATTTAAATTAAAATTAATAACAATAACTAGGAATGTGTTCCCCATAAAGTCATAACGCGGTAATCCTAGTAATAGCAACTCTTCCCTAGCGTTTTGCATGTAAAGTGGTAAATTATGTATCTCTAAATCCTTGGTCTGACATCTAGAGAATTTCACCTCGTACTTTGGTCTGGCTACATGTGTATAAGCGATTAACACTTACCTTTACAACATATTAGACATCATAATCGATGTATGACTTAGTTATTACTTCGCATCAATCGAGACTAGACTATTAGATAGTATCCCACTAAATCTTTGTTGATAATTCTTTTCTTATTAACTACCCCCTTGGTCTAGCAAGTAGCAACAAGGCGAGTTATAATGCGTTCACTCGTTAAAAAGAGTTCTAAAAAGCGAAAAACTTAGTAGTACATGCAAGAGCCAATTTGAGAATTGCTTAATTAGTATTCATACTTTTTTAATCGCTCATGGTTCCCACAAACCTAGTTGTGGAGCTTAGAGACTCATTATCTCAAAATATAATAAAATTTATTTAAATAAATATGTTTGTGTTAATCATAAAAAATTAAAAACAATAGCTAAACTATCTTTTATTAATGACGAATACAAATAAATAATTAAGGAGAAAACATAATAAACAAAAATTCTCCGGCCTCCACAACAGCTCTTACAAACCTCCAAAGCTAGAAGAATATTTATATTATGTCTTGTATCTTAGTTTTTGGCCTCCTCCAAATAATAATTTCTATGTCCTATTTATATATGTGGAAAACCCTAAGTACAATATTTGAGTCCAAACAAATTTGGAAAATAGAATTCCGAAGGAATCGATTTACTTGTTGCGTCGCTTTACATAATTAGAGTTGCGCATAATGGCTGCCACGTGAAAAACTACATTCAAGTTTCATATTTGATTCAGCCTCCATTCCATATATATATATATATATATATATATATATATATATATATTTGTGTGTGTGTGTGTTGTGTGGGGGGGGCGTGCATGCGTGTGCGTGTGTGTGCGCGCGCGCGTGCGTGCGTGCGTGCGTGTGTGTGTATGTGTGTGTTGCGTGTGTGTGCGCGTGTGTGTGTGTGCGCGCGCGTGTGTGCGTGTGTGTGAGTGCGTGTGCGGTGTGTGTGCACGTGTATGCGGTTTGTGTAAGTGTGTGTGTGCGTGTGTGTGTGTTGTGTGTGTGTGTGCGTGCGTGTTGTCTGTGTGTGTGTGTGTGCGCGCGCGCATGTTGTGTGCGTGTGTGTGTGTGCGCGCGTGCGTGCGTGTGTGTGTGTGTGTGTGTGTGTCTGTCTGTCTGTCTGTCTTTGTGTGTGTGTGTGTGTTTGTCCGCGCCAGCGCAGGCCCAATGTATGTTAGTTTTTTTCTACACATTTATTTGACAAAAATGAAATTTGAAAAAATGAACTAAATTTTTGTGTGTTTTCTAAAAAAAATTATCTTAAATTGTTAATTTATGTTACTTTTATGTGATTATCGAATAATATATGTTACTTCATCTGTTTTTTATGTGATACAAGTGATTTTAGAAATGATTATCACATATTTTTAGCTATCATTTTACTGTACTTCATACTACTTTTTAATTCTTATGTCATTTTAAAACAATGTATGCAAAAAATTTTCAATAAAAATAAGGAAGTCAATTAATTTTCGTTATGTTTTTTAACTATGTTTTTTCTAAAATTATCCTAAAGTGTTACATTTTGTTTTCAGCTTCCTTTTTTATGCAATTTTCAAATATGTAGCAAATTAGAAATTAAACCGAAGATATATATTTCAAATCATTATATTTCAATATTAAGATGTTCAGATGTTTAAAACATCACATATATGCACATATTAATAGAAGGAAGACAAAAGATTTAAAAATATATATATGAAAACTCATTCCAATAATAACACATATATATTTCATTTTTAATTTATGAATCCTTGTTTTTTGGATTTATGTGAACTTGTTTTTTATTTAATTTCAAAGAAAAAATAACTTATAAATTTTAGTTTTTTTATATAGCATATTTAATAGGGATAATGCCCAAGTACCCCTTCAACCTATGCCTGAAATCTCAGAGACACACTTATATTATACTAAGGTCCTATTACCCCCTGAACTTATTTTATTAATAATTTTTTACCCTTTTTTAGCTTACGTGGCACTATCTTGTGGGCCCAATGATGGTTGACTTTTTTTTCCGAACTAGTGCCACGTAGGCTAAAAAGGGGTAAAAAATTACATATAAAATAAGTTGAGGGGGGTAATAGGACCTTAGTATAGTATAAGTGTGTCTCTGGGATTTCGGGCATAGGTTGAGGGGGTACTTGGGTATTTTCCCAATTTAATATCATAAAATTAAAAAATATTTCAATACACAAAATTTAATATACATATAACTTTTAATTTTAGTTTTGATTGATTCCACTTAATATTATACTTGATATATAATTATTAAGAGCTAAGCGTGATCATTATTTATTTACTAACATATAATAAATAGATATTACAATAACTAATAAAAAAAATGAAGAAATAACAAAAATGATGTATACGAATAATAATAATAACTAAAGATGTTCCTAGAACTACTTAAGTTTCTTTGTATCATTTTTGATAAATTTTTGTTGGAATGAAGTTACGTTTTTACCTTAGATTATCATTCATTTGATATATAGAAAGATGTTTCTAGAATTATTTATTCTTGATATAATTTTGTTAGAATGAAATTACAGTTTTATTCTCGGTCATCTCTAATACAAATGTATCATCCTATTCATTTTTATTTATAAAGTTACTTTTCAACATCTTTTTCATTAATTTCAATCTAATATATATTATTAATTTTATCACATTAATTTATTTTCAAGTATACTAATTAGAGCCAAAATAAAGATTGAAATAATTAATACATGATAGTTTTATATGAAAAGTATGGTTTTTTATAAGCATAATAAATATCAAAATAACTCATAAAAGAAACGAAAAATAAAGTGAAGTAATAAAAAAATAAATTAATGGTAATAACAATAACTTAAGAAGTTTCTAGAACTATTAAGCATTTTTTTGTTATCATTCTTGGTAGATTTTGTAAGCGCGAAATTACATTTTTGCCCCTGATCATGATTTACTTTATATATAGAAAGATAATTCTAGAACTATTTGTTATCTTTCTTCGTAGATTTTTGTTAGTGTGAAATTACATTGTGCCCTTGGTCGTCCTCCCACTTCACTATTCTAGAAATACTAGATATCATATGCCCACGCCAGCGCAGGCTCAATGTATGTTAGTTTTTTTCCTTCGAATTTATTTGACACAAATGAAATTTGAAAGGGTGAAATAAAATTTTTATGTGTTTTCTTAAAAAATTAAATTATTAAATTATGGAGTACCTTTCATATTACTTTTGAATAATATATATGTTGCTCTATCTGTTTAATTTTATGTGACACAAGCTATTTTAGGAAAGTAAAAAAATTTCCTATATGATTATGACATATTTTTAGTCGTCATTTTACTGTGATCATAGTACTGTTTAGTTCTTACGTTATTTTCAAACAATTTATGCAACTTTTTTTTGTTTCGATAAAAATAAGGGAGTCAACAAAATTTCATTATGTTTTTTAACTATGCTTTTTTAAAAATATCTCAAATTGTTATATTGCATTTTTAAGCTTCTTTTTTTATGTAAATTTCAAAAATATATTTTTAAAAATTAAGACGAAGAATTAATATTTTCAAATCATTATATTTCTATATTAAAATGTTGAAATCTTTAAAACTCCACGTATATGCACAAATTAATAGAAGGAAGTCAAATAATTATTCTTTTAAATAAATAATAATATATGAAAGTTCATTTCAATAATAACACATATAGATTTATTTTTAATATATGACTCCCTCCTTTTTTATTTTTTATGAACTTAGTTTTTATTTAATTTAAAAAAGAAAATTACTTCTGAATTTTAATTTGTTTATATAGAATATTAAAGATCCCAAAATTAAAAAATATTTCAATACACAAAATTTAATATACATATAAATTTTAATTTTAATTTTGATTGGTTCCACCTAATATTATACTTGATATATAATTATTAAGAGCTAAGATTAATCACTACTTATTAACTTTCATATAATAAATAGATATCACAATAACTCAGAAAAAAAAGAAATAACAAAAATTAGGTAATACTAATAATAATACCTAAACATGTTTCAAGAACTATTTAATTTTCTTGTAATCATTCTTGATAGATTTTTTTTGCATGAGTTACATTTTTACCTTTGATAATCATTCAATTCATATATAGAAAGATGTTTCTAAAATTATTGATTCTTGATAGATTTTATTAGAATGAAATTACATTTCTAGTCTTGGTCATGTTTTGTAACGACCTGTTTAGTCGTTTTGAGTAGTAGAGTTTATTTCTGGTAATAATTGTCTGGGTCGACGAATCCCACGACGGACCATCATGGGCATGACGGACCGTCGAGGGGGTCTCGTTCCAAAACACTTAGACTCTGGAAATTTGGGTACTGAGAACAACTCTCTGAACTTCGCGACAGAATAGCAACACGGACTGTCGTAGGTACGACGGACCGTCACAGATTCTTTAATGAATTTGAGTCTCTGAACTCTGTGACGACTCAGCAGGATGGACCGTCGCAGGCACGACGGGCCTTCACAGGCTGCGTAACCTTGACTAGGTCGGAATTCTGTTAAAAGTTTTAAGGGGTGTTTTGGACTATTCCTGCTTATGATTGTAAAGTTAGTGGTTTAATGTTAATAATTCAATTACTAAAGGAGATAACCTTGAAATAAATAGTGGGTAAATTTTACCATCTTTTATACTTCATTATGTGGTAATAAGGGTAAAAGAATAAGAGTTTGAATAAGGAAAAATAGGAAGAACATATAGAAGAGAGGAGAACGAACGAGAGAGGGAGAAACAAAGAGGAAAGCAAAGCATTGGAGAAGTAGATTGCTTGATCACGATTCTTTGGTGGAGGTAGGTTATAGTTTATGTTATTCCGTAGTAAACTCGAAATAGCGATTGATATGTATTGGGTAATTTTGTAAAGTCTTCTATATGCTTAATTGTGTACTTGCATGATGTGATTATGTAATTGTGATGAATTAGCATGATGAGACTGTTGAATCTTAAATCTTAAAACCTCTTTGTTAATGATGATGCCTTGGTATGAAAGAAGGTTTGACGAACTGAAAGAATGAGATTAGGGGATCGGGTATCACTAACCGACACGTAGTAGTAGGGGATCGGATTGTCATGTTCTGACACAAGGATAGTAGAGGATCGGGTGTCACGAACCGACACGTTGTAGTAGGGGATCGGAGTGTCACATTCCGACACCAGGATAGTAGAGGATCGGGTGTCATGAACCGACACGTAGTAGTAGGGGATCGGAGTGTCACGTTCCGATACCAGGATAGTAGGGGATCAGAGTGTCACGTTCTGACACCAGGATAGTAAGGGGATTGGAGTGTCACGTTCCGACACCAGTATAGTAAGATGAATGAATATTGAGGGCATCGAAGTGTCACGTTCCGACACCAGGATAGTAAAGAGAATGAATCTTGAAGCATGCTAATATACTCGTACATAATGAACCTGTTTCCCAAATGAGTATGGTGTGGAGGCTTGAGTCCTCATTGATGTGCTTGGGTTATGGACAATGGTTATAGTACTTGTTTTTGTCACCTGTTAAGTATTTGGTTGGTTTTATGTTATTATTCGATATATATTGCTTTCTATTTTGAGTTGGCCGATGATACCTACTCAGTATTTGTGCCTTGTACTGACCCCTACTTGTTTGTTTCTTTCTTTGTTATTTGTGGAGTGCAGTCACGTTTTGACACCAGGATAGTAAAGAGAATGAATCTTGAAGCATTCTAATATACTAGGACTTAACGAAGCTGTTTCCCAAATGAATATGGTGTGGAGGCTTGAGTCCTCATAGATGTGCTTGGGTTATGGCCAATGGTTATGGTACTTGTTGTTCTCACCTGCTAAGTATTTTGTTGGTTTTATGTTATTATTCGATATATATTGCTTTCTATTTTGAGTTGGCCGATGATACCTACTTAGTACTTGTGCCTTGTACTGACCCCTACTTGTATGTTTCTTTCTTTGTTATTTGTGGAGTGCAGCAAACGTACCATCGACTTCAACTCGTCCTCAACTCTAGCCAGTCTTCATCACTTCAGCTTTCAGGGTGAGCTATTGTTCCTAGCTCGGACTGGATTCTCTCTCATTCATGTCTTGATGTCCTTGAAGTTTGGGCATGAACCAACTGTTTTCTTATTTTAGCTTCCTAGATACTCTTAGACTTAGAAATTTGAGGATAGATGTTCTTGTGGTGATGACTTCCAGATTTTGGGGATAGTAATTGATAAATTTTAGAAGTTATTAATTGATTTCATTAATGAGTTTTAAGTCTTCCGCATTATATTCTGGTTATTATAATTGAAATGTTGGGGTTGAGATTGGTTGGTTCGCTCACATAGTAGGGTAAGTGTGGGTGGCACCGTGGCTCGTTTTGGGTCGTGACAAACTTGGTATCAGAGCATTACGTTCGTTGGTGTCATCACACAAGAACGAGTCTAGTAGAGTCTTGAGGAACGGTAGGGGGACGCCTTTACTTTTCTTTGAGAGGCTATATGACTTTGGGAAAATTCCATTCTTTCTTTCTTTCGTGCAATTACTTGGATCCAATTGGTATCTAGGTGATACAAATTAGTATCTGACCATCTTCACTCTATTTCGCAGATGATTAGAACTAGAACAACAACTGCGCCAGCACCAACACCGGCAAGACAAGATGCGTCTGAACCCGCCACTGAGGCTGTAGCTCGAAGAGAAGCAGTGGCAAGAGGCCGTGGTAGGGGTCGCGGGAGGACGTCCTCTAATGGAAGAGGACAATCACCTGGCCCAGCTAGTACTATGGCGGTGACTCCTCCACCGACTGAGGAAGCATTAAGAGAGGGTGAGAAAGGGAAGGATGAACAAGTGCAGAATGAGGAATTACCACCCCAACCTACCCCAGAAATGATTAACCAGGTTCTTGCTTATCTTAGCGGGTTATCCGATCAAGGCCAAATGCCCCCAGTGTTTTCTACACCAGCACCTCAGGTTCCGGGAGTACAACATGCAGCTGTTGTGGCTCCCCGCAGGGATGCCTCATTCGAAATAGGCACGTTTCCTTGATTGACTACAGGGCCTATAATGACGAATGATAAGCACGAACTTTTCACTAAGTTCTTGAAATTGAAACCTCTAGTCTTCAAGGGTGCTAAATCTGAGGATGCCTATGATTTTCTGGTTGATTGTCATGAGCTGCTACATAAGATGGGCATAGTGTTGAGTTTGTAACCTATCAGTTTCAGGGAAATGCCAAAATGTGGTGGCGATCGTATGTTGAGTGTCAACCAGCACACGCACCACCCATGACTTGGGCATCATTCTCTAGCTTGTTTATGGAGAAGTATATACCCCGGACATTGAGGGATAGGAAGAGAGATGAGTTCCTGAGCCTAGAGCAAGGCAGGATGTCGGTTACTGCTTATGAGGCTAAGTTTCGTGCATTATCCAGGTGTGCCACCCATCTTTTCTTCAGTCCACAAGAGCGGATTCGCCGTTTTTTGAAGGGATTGAGGTCAGATTTACAGATTCCAGCCTTGCAGGTAGCTACTGCAGCAAAATCCTTTCAGGAGGTGGTAGATTTTGTGATAGAAGTGGAGAGAGTGAAGCCAGACGACTTCACCATGGCATCGACACCTAAGAAGTTTCGTAAGGGAGGTGAGTTTGGTGGGTCATACTCCAGAGGGCATAGTTCAAGAGGTTACCCAACCCGACCTATTCAGTCTTCACTGCAGGCTGTAGTTGGGGGTCCACCACAGACCGGTCAGCATTTCTCTGAGTCTGGAGGTTATTCCCAGACTTCGTTGTTCTCACAGAGGCCTATGCTTTACTACAGAGAGTGTTACGGATGTGGAGAGACTGGACATATTAGGAGGTTTTGTCCAAAACAGAGTTACATACCCCCAATAGTTAGAGGTAGTGGTGGTCATGGGAGAGGCCGCCATTCTGGAGGACGCGGTGGCCAAAGTACTGGAGGTCACCAAATCAACCGGGGTGGCAGGCAAACTGGAACTACTACAGCACAACATGGTAGGGGCAGCGGGTAGACAGGTGATATGACCCATTGTTATGCTTTCCCTGGGAGGTCTGAAGCGGAGACATCTGATGTTGTTATCACAGGTAATCTTTTGGTTTATGATTGCATGGCTTCTGTATTGTTTGATCCTGGATCCACATTTTCATATGTATCTTCCTCATTTTCTACTAGTTTTGATTTACATTGTGATTTGCTTGACATACCTATACGTGTCTCTACTCCGGTGGGTGAGTGTGTGATAGTTGAAAAGGTGTATAGGTCCTTGTGACTGTTGTGGGGAGCAATACTCATGTAGAGTTGGTTATCTTAGAAATGGTTGATTTTGATGTAAATCGGGGTATGACTTGGCTTTCTCCAAAACACATAGACTCAGGAAATTTGGGTACTGAGAACAACTCTCTGAACTTCGCGACAAAAGAGCAGCACGGACCGTCGTAGGTACGACGGACCGTCACAGACTCTTTAATGAATTTGAGTCTCTGAACTCTATGACGACTCAGCAGGACGGACAGTGGATGATGATGCATTGGTATGAAAGAAGGCTTGATGAACTGAAAGAATGAGATTAGGGGAACGGATGTCACGAACCGACACGTAGTAGTAGGGGATCGGAGTGTCACGTTCCGACACCTGGAAAGTAGAGGATCAGGTGTCACGAACCGACACGTAGTAGTAGGGTATCGGAGTATCACGTTTCGACACCAGGATAGTAGAGGATCGGGTGTCACGAACCGACACGTAGTAGTAGGGGATCGGAGTGTCACGTTCCGACACCAGGATAGTAGGGGATCGGAGTGTAACGTTCCAACACAAGGATAGTAAAGGGATTGGAGTGTCACGTTCCGACACCAGGATAGTAAGATGAATGAATATTAAGGGGATCAGAGTGTCACGTTCCGACACCAGTATAGTAAAGAGAATGAATCTGGAAGCATGCTAATATACTCGGACTTAACGAACCTGTTTCTTAAATGAGTATGGTGTGGAGGCTTGAGTCCTCATAGATGTTCTGGATTATGGCCAATGGTTATGGTACTTATTGTTGTCACCTGTTAAGTATTTGGTTGGTTTTAGGTTATTATTCAATATATATTGCTTTCTATTTTGAGTTGGCCGATGATACCTACTCACTACTTGTGCCTTGTACTGACCCCTACTTGTATGTTTCATTCTTTGTTATTTGTGGAGTGCAGTCACGTTCCGACACCAGCATAGTAAAGAGAACGAATCTTGAAGCATGCTAATATACTAGGACTTAACGAACCTATTTCCCAAATGAGTATGGTGTGGAGGCTTGAGTCCTCATAGATGTGCTTGGGTTATGGCCAATGGTTATGGTACTTGTGGTTGTCACCTCTTAAGTATTTGGTTGGTTTTATGTTATTATTCGATATATATTGCTTTCTATTTTGAGTTGGCCGATGATACCTACTCAGTACTTGTGCCTTGTACTGACCCCTACTTGTATGTTTCTTTCTTTGTTATTTGTGGAGTGCAGCAAACGTACCATCGACTTCAACTCGCCCTCAACTCTAGCCAGTCTTCATCACGTCAGATTTCAGGGTGAGCTATTGTTCCTAGCTCGGACAGGATTCTCTCACATTCATGTCTTGATGTCCTTGATGTTCGGGCATGGACCATCTGTTTTCTTATTTTAGCTTCCTAGATACTCTTAGACTTAGAAATTTGAGGATATATGTTCTTGTGGTGATGACTTCCAGATTTTGGGGATAGTAGTTGATAAATTTTAGAAGTTATTAATTGATTTCGTTAATGAGTTTAAAGTCTTCCGCATTATATTCTGGTTATTATGGTTGAAATGTTGGGGTTTAGATTGGTTGGTTCGCTCACATAGGAGGGTAAGTGTGGGTGCCACTCGCGGCTCGTTTTGGGTCGTGACATCTTTAATACAAATATATCATCTCATTCATTTTTATTTGTAAAATTACTTTTAGCATATTTTTCCTTAATTTCAATCTAATATATATTATTAATTTTGTCACACTAATTTATTTCAAAGATTATTAATTAGAGACAAAATAAAGATTTAAATAATCAATTCATGATATTTTATATAAAAAGTAGGCTTTTTTATAAGTATAATGAATAGAAAAAATATTAAGAAATAAATTAAAGTAATAGTAAAATAGAGTAATAATAAAATAGATGTCACAATAATTCGCAAAAGAAATAAAAAGGAAACAAAGTAATATCAAAATAAGTTAATGGTAATAACAATAACTTAAGATGTTTTAGAACTATTTAATTTTTTTGTTTTCATTCTTGGTATATTTTGGATAGCGTGAAATTACAATTTTCCCTTGATCATTATTCACTTCATATATAGAGAAATAATTCTAGAATTATTTTTCTTCATAGATTTTTGTTAGTGTGAAATTATATTTTTTCCCTTGGTCGTCATCCCACTTCACTCTTCTATATAATATATATATATATATATATATATATATATATTAATCACTTTAACCCATTAAGTTGTCTGCTTGATTTACTTCTTCAACCTTCCATCTTTAATTCGTTTTAGCTCCAAATTTCTTCATTTTTTCACCAAATTAATTCTACAAATAAAATACGCAATTTAGCAAAATTCATAAAATTTATGTTCAAAATAGACAAATATAAATAATAAATATGGCGTAAATAATGATAAAAAAATGTGTATTTTTGCCTCAGATCAATACATTATACATTTAATTGTTGCGAATAACATGTTTTATTGAGTAGATATGCATATGATACATGTGATAAAGTTCGAAAATTGTTCATTATGATATATAATGTGTATCATGTACATATCAATTAATTTGATACATGATACTTTATCTATAGAATAATAGAATTTATGTACCAAGTGTATTTGTTGGTTAATATGTACAAGCACATAATCTTCAAATTTATGTAAGTCTAAAATTTAACACTATAAATACATAACAACAATTGATAAGATTGTGCAATTGGAACACAATAAATTGATCATGTTAATTTGTAATGTATCACAATGTTAAAAAGGAAGGTCTTATACATTAATTTTAGAAAATAAAAATAACTAAATATTTTGAAAATATGAATCCATATATATCAAAAAAGATGAATAAGAAAAAATCGGGAAAAAAAAACACAACAATCTGATCTGCTTCTCCTACTCCTTCTCAACGTATTGATAATGTATCAAATTGTTGTTACATTTGTGGTAGTTCATTGAATGCACAGTGAAAACCTACTTAATATATTGTCATTGCACCGACATTTGGAGGTCGACAAGATGAACCCCAAGATCTCATGTTAGTATTAGAAGAATTTAATTGAGTAACTTTATGCCCATCAAGTGTTTGTAGAAATGTCTACAAGAAGAAAGAGGTTGATATGTGTTTACACTTAAGTCATCAGAAATCAACAATTTTTATTTAGTAAAATTCATTGGAAATGTTGAGGTGTGACTCAAATGTATTAGAAAAAAATTTGAAAAAAATGGAAGACAACAATGGTAAAGAAAAAAATCCTACATATTCAAATGTTTGGAATTGATTGATCTGAGAGAGAGAGAATACTTTTGAAAATCAAATTAATTTAAAAATAGTAACTGCTAAGAATGTGGAGTGAATTTAGAAAGAGAATAGAGGAGTGAAAAGAAGAGTGATAAACGTGATTTTGATTGAAAGGTATTATGTATTTGAAAGTTCTAAGAATTAAAAAAAAGGAATTTATGTAATATTTCAAAAAGATAAGAAAAAATGGAGAATAAGGTAAGCAAAGTTGTCTATATAAGTAATTTTTTCTTAAAATAATCAAATGACACCATGGCAATTAATGTCTAATGGGGCAACGTAACAAACTATAGATTAAATTAAATTATTAAAAGAAAATGCACAGTGACAATGTATGAACAGTCATATTAGCAGGATGTAAAATTTAGTAGGGAACAATATGAAAACAATAAATTCTATATTGATGAAAATAATATTATATTTACTAGACACCAAAAACTTAACAACTCATTAAAAATATTCATTCAGGAAAAATAATAAAAACAATAATTAAACTAAATAACCAATAAAAGATGGAAAAAGAATTTACAACAATAATATTTATTAAAAAAATAAATCAATAGAAAGGAAGGAGTAATGCACCGATAATTAAAAAATGAAGATAATTATTAATACTCCACAGAAGTTGGTCAACCCATATTAAAAGTAACAGTTAAAACAATAAAAAGATGACTACAAAACCCAAATAACTAATGGAATATATTCAAAAGAAAAAGAAAAATTATTAGATGCTTTTTAGGGAATATTGATTGTATTAAAGTGTTAACCTAATAAGGGAATATATGCGAAATATATATAGGAGATATAGGAAGCAGTACTAATCCTAATAGGACTAGGATTAAGGAGTACTAATCCTAATAGGACTAGGATTAGTACACAGTAAATACTAATATTATTTTATACTATTTATTTAATACTATCTATTATTATCCCCCCTGAAGCTGAGCTGAGCGGAAGCGAACGGAAGTTTGGAACTGAGGTAATCGTGTTGTCGGCTCGGGAGAGGTTTGGTGAGAATATAAGCCGGTTGTTCTTCAGTGGGTACATAATGCACAGTCATGGTGTCGGCCTGAACTTCATCGCGAACAAAGAGATAATCGGTATCAACATGCTTCATTCTGGTGTGTAGGACGGAATTCTTGGCCACATAGATGGTTTATTTGTTGTCACAATAGAGACCAGGAATACTGTGAGTGGCGCGGAGTTCGCGAAGAATATATGTGACCCACATGGTCTCAGCAGCAAGAAGATCAAGGGCGCGGTATTCAGCTTCAGTCGAGGACCGAGAAACCTTGGGTTATTTTTTTGTACACCAAGAGATCAGGTTCGGCCCCAAAAAAATGAGAAAACCCGATGTAGATTTTCTGTCATTTTTATCATTCGCCCAATCTGAATCTAAGAAATGCCGAAGCTCCAAGTCCCCGGTCGAATGAGTAAACCATGACCAAGAGTGCAAAAAATGTACCTGAGCACGCGTTTTAGACAATGGTAATCATGTTCACTTGGTTGATGCATGCGCTGAGCAACTCGGTTGACAGCAAACTGGATGTCAGGGCGGGTAATGGTCAGATACTGTAGAGCCCCAATAAGGCTGCGAAAGTGGGTGATATCGGCAAAGGGGGTGTCAGCTCCATTCGGAGATGAAGAGACTGCCATCGGTGTTGGTTGACTGGTGCATTTTTCTAGTCCAGGTTTCTCCAACAGATCTCGAGCATATTTTGACTGATGAAGAAACAAGCCGCTGCCTGTCCGAGAAACCTCCATTCCAGAAAATATTGTAACGGGCCAAGGTCTTTCATTTTGAAGGTAGTATACATAGCTCGAGTGACATCCTGAATGAGAGCTGCAGTAGAGCCTGTAATAATGATATCATCTACATAGATAAGAAGAATGACTGTACCGTATGCTGAATGTCGAGTAAACAGACTCGTGTCGTGTACGCAACACGTGAAGCCGAGTCCCTGTAGGAACGTTTTCAGACATGTGTACCAAGCACGGGGGGCTTGCTTGAGCCCATACAGAGACTTCAGGAGTTTGAAAACATGTTGAGGGAAGCGGGGATCAACATAGCCCGGTGGTTGCGTCATGTAGATAGTTTCATCAAGCATGCCATGAAGAAAAGCATTGGAAACATCCAACTAATTGATGAGCCAATTGTTGCGCACGGCAAGTGACAGTACCAGGCGAATGGTTTCCTGCCGAATAATAGGACAGAATGTCTTGGAGTAATCAAGCCCATACTCCTGATTGTAGCCTTTAGCAACCAAACGAGCCTTGTACCTGGAAATACTGTAATCTGCATTGTGTTTAATTTTCTACACCCATTTACAGCCAACTGGGTGCCGCCCATGGGGCTTAGGTATAAGAACCCAAGTGTTCTGATCAGTCAAAGCCTTAAACTCGTCATCCATAGCATGACGCCAATAAGCATTTTTTGAGGCAACAAAGTAGCTTGTTGGTTCACTATAGGAAAGGGGTGTATTTGGTAGTATGCTAGCCTGAAAGGTTTTGGGTTTAAAGATACTGACTTTGCCACGGGTTAACATGGGATGAGTATTGGGGGGTGGCACGGGCGGTGGTGATTCGGGGGTGGACGAGAAGGATCTAAAACGGATTGGGCTGTAGATGTTGTGGGCATGGGGTGGTTCGGGTTGGTTGTGAGTGTGGGTGGTGGTTGCGAGTGTATTGTGGGTGACGGTCGAAAGGGTGATGAGGGGTGGTTGGGTAGTGGGTGGAGGTGTGGGGGAAGGTGGTGAGGGACCCTGTGAGTATGTTGGAAAAGGGGGAAAGACGCCAATGGATGATGTATTTGTGGATGAGGAAATAGACTCGTACGGGAAACTCATTTTCGACAAATTTGACATGACGAGATATGTAGACTTTATGAGTTTGTGGGTCAAGACAGCGATAACCCTTGGAGATAGGATGATAGCCCAAAAAATACAAGAACGGGATCGGGGTTGTAATTTGTGAGTAATATTAGGGCGTAGCCAAGGATAGGCAAGACACCCAAAGACGCAGAGGTTGGTATCTTGGTAAAGTAGTTGATAGGGTGATTTGTTAGAGAGGGTGTGACTGGGCATTCTGTTAATGAGGTAGTTTGCAGTGGCTAGAGCTTCTACCCAAAAGTAGACAGGGAGATGAGATTGATGTAGAAGAGTAACCACCGTTTCAATGAGATAGCGATGCTTACGCTCAGCCACCCCATTCTGTTCGGGAGTGTATGGACAGGAGGTTTGATGTATAATTCCCAGGGATTACAGAAACTGGCCAAAGATGTTATTTACATATTCCTTTCCATTGTCACTTCGAAAAAGTTTAACATGAGAATTGAATTGTGTTTTGACCATTTTTCAAAGGTGACAAAGGTGGTGTATGCCTGTGATTTGTGTTTTAGTGGGTACAACCAAGTGTATTTTGTAAAATCATTCACAAAAAAAATATAATAGCGAAAACCAGCAAATGAAGGAACAGCAGTAGGACCCCATAGGTCAGAATGAATAAGTTGAAAAGGTGCAGTTGTACGCTTCTCAAATAAAGGAAAATGTAATTTATGAGATTTAGCAATTGAACAGGAGTCACAATTATTTACATGAATGGAAGAAAAACCTAATTGAGACATTAAAGAATTTATTATTTGAGTAGACGGGTGACCCAGACTAATGTGCCACAACAGACTGTGGCCATCAGCCGAAAGAGCCACCGGAGCCACAGGAACGTTTTCTGACACAGGGTGGGCAGATGAACTTGTGCCAGGATGAACGTACAGACCATGCTCACAGGGGCCTTGAAAAATCACCCTCTTGGTAGTATTTTCTAGGATCTGAAAATGATTAGAGGTGAACAAGAGTGAGCAATTATTGTCTTTTGTGAATTGGTGAACTGAAAGGAGATTGGTTTTAATAGAAGGGACGTGAGTAAGGTTACCTAGGTGAAATATAGCAGTGGGGGTTTTAATGGTACCCGTGCCAGTGTGAGAAATATTAAGGGACTCACCTTTGCCAACAGTAATACCATTGGATCCATGATATGAATTTTGAGCGTTAAGCTTTGATAGATCACAAGTAAAGCGCATGTTGGCCCCACTATCAAACAGCCATTTAGAGGAAGGGCCGACTTGAGATGCATAATTGGCACGGTTATCACTATTTTGGCTCTCCTCATACCGAAACCAGCAACGAACAGCAGTGTGTCCTGTTTTCTAACAGATTTGACAAGTTGGACGATCCTGCTCGTAAGTGCCCTGCCCGCCGCTGCCGAAGGAGTGCATGCTGTTGTTGCTGTCGTGTTGCTGACCGTCGTATCGCGGACGACTTCCCTTCCGACCGCCGCGCCTGCGTCTTCCGCTGTTTCTGTCGTAGCCGCCGCGGCTCCCCTATCGGCCGCCACCACGCCCCTCGCGATAGTTTTGGCCTGCGAGGGCACTGGCCGGCTCCATAACAACGGCTTCTCGGAGAAAAAGTTTGCTCTCCAGATCCACGTTGATTTCTTCACTTTTAGCCACGAGGAGAGAGTAGCCAGGTCAACGGGCGTTGGACTGATGCGAACTTCTTGTTTAATAGAGGTGTAAGCTGATGGGAGCCCCCGAACGACGCACATGACGAGATCTTTTTTGGGAATGATTTCGTTCACGGAGTCGAGGGTTGTGATTATGGTGGAGACCTCGTCTAAATACTCCGCCATAGTTTTCGTGCCTTTGGTAAATGTGTGGAGACGATCACGCAATTGAAAAAAATGAGAGTGGAAAATTGATGCATAGCGTGTTGCGAGGGCCGTCCACAGGGCTGAAGTAGTTGTGTAGGATTGGACCTGTTTCTGAACCGTGGGAGAGATGACCGCAATCAAACATGATCGAATTTGGCCATCCACGGCTTTCCAGGCGGCATGGGCCGGATTGGTTTTTTCTGATTTATCCGTGGCAGTGATGACTGTCGGCGGCGGTTCTGTACTTCCATTGACGTATTTAAAAAGGTAATTGGCCTCAAGGGCTGTAAGAACAGTGATTTTCCATGTAGGGTAATTTATGTCTGATAATTTTTTGGGAATCAGGGTATGAAGATGCCTGAGAAGGACTTTAACGCCAGAAGGAAGTTAATCGAGAGGATCCACCTCGGTTGTCATGGCTGCCACCGCCCAAGAGAAGAGAGGGAACGATCGGTGCCCTAAAGAGAGAAAAAAAACCTAGAGAAAAGAAGATCTAGGTTTTTTGGCTCTGATACCATGAAGGAATATTGATTGTATTGAAATGTTAACCTAATAAGAGAATACAATATATATGAGATATAGGAAGGAGTACTAATCCTAATAGGACTAGGATTAAGGAGTACTAATCCTAATAGGACTAGGATTAGTACACAGTAAATACTAATATTATTTTATACTATTTATTTAATACTATCTGTTATTAGTTTTAACAAACAATTATAAAATGATTAACTTAAATATAATAATCAATAGAGACAGTGACATGTGAAATAGAATACCGACAATAAGATCCTCTTCGATCCACCTTTATTTTACTCTTTATTTTCTATACTTAACGAGTAAAATAGAGAATGAGCAAGTTAACCCTCCTCCAAATCACCCTTCATTCTCCATTTGTACAGAGGTGATAGTGATTCTCCAAACATCTTTAGTTTACTCTTCATTTTCTACATTTTAAGAGTAAAATAGAGAATGAGCACTCCGACTCTCCTCCAAATCACTCTCTATTCTCCATTTACTGAGAGGTGAATTTTGACAACTACTATTCACACTCTTTATTTAACCTTTTTATTATTTTTTTTATTATTTCTGTTACGTTCTTATTAACATATTATTTTACATATAATTTCATTAATGAAATATATAATATTCATAATTCCTTTTTAAATGTAATATAATATTTTTAAAAAGTATATTTAATATATACTACTTTAATATCAAATGAATAGTATTTATTTTTTAATTTTCATCAACAATACAATTTTATTTTATTATTAATTATTATTATAAAGAGTGCATAATTAAAATGACAAGATAAAGAATTTAATTAAATATACAAAACATGACATTATAATCTAAATACAAGATAACAATGCAACACATAACATAATAATTTAAGTACAAGATAACAATACAACATAATGTATAGCATAATAATTTAAATATAAGATGAAATACAATATATAACATAATAATGAATTGATCACAACAATAATTTAGTAATACGGTAGGTCATTTTCATATCTAGCACTATTCAGAAAAAGTTTTCAGCCACACCCCGCTTTAATGATGCAATATATCATTGTTGTTATCGAATGTCCGACAATTTGTATGTTCGTATCGTTGATGCAATTAAAGATCATGGCACATCTTCGAGCAACGCATTGATGCCTTAGGTATATTTGGATTATCTACTTTGCAAAAAATTACTCCTGTGTTTATAATGTTTGCATACGGTTTGCCAGTGGATGCCACTAACGAATAAGTGAGAATTGGAGAGTCAACTTCTATTGAAAGTGTGAAGAGGTTTTGTCGAGCTACTGTAGAGGTTTTTGGTGAGCGATATTTGAGACCAACAATATGTAATGATGTTGGCGAGGCTTTTACACATTGGTGAGCAACATGGTTTCCCACAAATTTTAGCTAGTCTAGATTGCATATACAGGAAATTGAAAAATTATCAAATGACATGGGCTGGGAAATAGGAAGGTCGTAGTGGATCACCAACAATTATTCTTGAAACTGTGGCTGACTATGATTTGGCACAGTTATTTTGGTTTTCCTGTCACCAATAACAATAGAGTTATCACATTTATTTTCAAATCTTGCTAGCGGTATTGCTTTTCCCACCCATCATGTTATTAAAGGAAAGAATACAATATGAGTTATTACTTAGCTAATGATATATATACTAAATGATCTACAATTCTTAAAACTATTCATGATCCTCATTCTAAGAAGAAGAAATATTTCGCGATGAAACAAGAATCGTGTCGAAAAGATGTTGAACGTGCATTCGGAGTTTTGCAATCAAGTTTGCAATTATTGCAGGACCATCACGTTTCTAGAGAAAGAAAGTGTTACATGATATAATGAATACATGTATTATACTACACAACATTATAATTGAGTATGAACGTGATCTCAATGCACCAATTCAAGATGTCATACAGACTCCAACTCCAACTATAGAAATTGCGGTAGATAAAAATCTTCGTCCTAAACAATTTTTAGCTAGACATAAAACAATTAAGGAAAAAATGCTCTTTTTGAACTTCGTAATGACTTAATAAATCATTTACGGGAGCAATGTAATGATTTTGAAAATCGAGTGTTTATGTAATTGTATGTCACCTTTATTTGAATTTGTCCCATAATTTATGTATTATATTATATTTTATTGCAATTTATGTCATTTAAAAATTTAGAGTAATTATAATTTTATATCACATTAACAATCATATAAAGTAATTATTTGGGAAAAAGAAAATAAATGATTTGTATTATGAAATAAGAAAATATGAATGAAATAAAAATAATATTATAATATTAAGAGAGAGAAAAATATTCCTTTTTAAGAGACTAAAATAGAGAATTGAATTGTAGTTGATTGTCTGAAAAATAGATAACCTTATATTTGGAGAGTAAAATGGAGGATTGGATTAGAGATTCCCTGACACACCACCACAATTATATATGGAGGAATAAAGTAGATTTGTAAAGAAAAAAATCAAACAAAAGAATAAATAAACAAATAGGGGATAGATTTATATTACCGTTTGAAGCTCACATGATTTAACGTTGTAGTAGATGGTTGTTCACCAGAGTTTTGAGTTTTGTTTTTCATCGTTCGTCGTGGTCGCAAGCTTCTCGAGCTGGAAGATTATGGATTCCTTTGTCAATGTTGGTTGATGATGTTACTATGTGTCGGACCTTAGAGCTCACCGCTGATGGGTTTTGGGAAAGCGGAGAAAACAGAGTTGGTTTTGGGCTGTCTGGGTCTATGTTTATGGTGAGATTTTTGCGTAGTTTTTGTGGGCGGTTTGGAAGTCTCAAAAAAATTGTTTTAGTCATTGGAGAAGGAGGGTTGTTCGGTGGGTTTGGTTTGAGGTCTTAGGGTCCTTTCCCATTACTTTTTCACTGGAAAAGGATAAAAAACAATGGCAATTTTTTAGCTACGTCATCGGAGCTCGTTGAGCGTTTTGTTGTTGGTTTGTTGTAGGATAGAAAAGTACAGGTTTTTTGCGTGGCTGTTCGGATAGATTTGGAGGCCGTTTGGAGTTGAAAACTGATTGTAGAAGCTCAATGCTTCAGTGATAGTAATGGAAGTGAACAGTTGGCTTTGGGTGGCTAAGGGAGAAGGAATAATTGATTTTGTGTGATGCGAGAAAATGAAGTAACATGTTGGAGTTTTGATTGTCCAATCTTTGTCGGATTCTGAGGTGATGGTGATCGGAAAAATGAGTAAAATGGAGGATTGGATTAGAGATTCCCTGACACACCACCACAATTATATATGGAGGAATAAAGTAGATTTGTAAAGAAAAAAAATCAAACAAAAGAATAAATAAACAAATAGGGGATAGATTTATATTACCGTTTGAAGCTCACATGATTTAACGTTGTAGTAGATGGTTGTTCACCAGAGTTTTGAGTTTTGTTTTTCATCGTTCGTCGTGGTCGCAAGCTTCTCGAGCTGGAAGATTATGGATTCCTTTGTCAATGTTGGTTGATGATGTTTCTATGTGTCGGACCTTAGAGCTCACCGCTGATGGGTTTTGGGAAAGCGGAGAAAACAGAGTTGGTTTTGGGTTGTCTGGGTCTATGTTTATGGTGAGATTTTTGCGTAGTTTTTGTGGGCGGTTTGGAAGTCTCAAAAAAATTGTTTTAGTCATTGGAGAAGGAGGGTTGTTCGGTGGGTTTGGTTTGAGGTCTTAGGGTCCTTTCCCATTACTTTTTCACTGGAAAAGGATAAAAAACAATGGCAATTTTTTAGCTACGTCATCGGAGCTCGTTGAGCGTTTTGTTGTTGGTTTGTTGTAGGATAGAAAAGTACAGGTTTTTTGCGTGGCTGTTCGGATAGATTTGGAGGCCGTTTGGAGTTGAAAACTGATTGTAGAAGCTCAATGCTTCAGTGATAGTAATGGAAGTGAACAGTTGGCCTTGGGTGGCTAAGGGAGAAGGAATAATTGATTTTGTGTGATGCGAGAAAATGAAATAACATGTTGGAGTTTTGATTGTCCAATCTTTGTCGGATTCTGAGGTGATGGTGATCGGAAAAATGAGTGAAAATGAAACCCCTTTGTTGATAAAAATCTAAAAATTTGCAGCCCTAATATGAAAATATTTCACCACCTCCTAAATTGGGGCTTTGAATTATAAGTGACAATAAGGTGTCAAAATAAAGAGGTGATGACATGAGTCTTAATGATTGAGTGTAAGTGATAATTATGTAATTAATGATTGTGGAGTTGCTCTCATGTTTATAAGTTAATAGTTTGTTAATTTAAATTAAATGATGGGTAAAAGAGTAAATGACTAAAACCTAATTTAACCAATCTTTGTAGGAATTAATACTAGAAGGAAGCCACAATGGAGCTATACCTAAAGGGGAAATAAAAGAATTTTCTCCCGCCTCCTAATGTATTGCTCTTCTTCTTCTTCTTCTTTTTGTTCTTCTTCTTCTTCTTCTTCTTCTTCTACTTTGTTCTTGCTTGCTTGCTTGTCTTTCTTCTCGTTCTCTTCATCATCTTCTTCTTTTCATACATTGTTGGTCTTGACTACTAATCCTTGAGCTTTCTTCTTCTTCTTTTCTTCTTCATGAATTAGATTTAGCTAATCTAATAAGTAGATAAGATTTCTTTTTGTGTCAATTGTAATTACTTCATAAGTTATTAGGTTCACACACCATTGTTTTGATAAGTAAAATTAATAGTTCTTTGAACCATTCATCATCTGTGTATAACCTATAATTTTTTCAATAATTTACATTTGTATGTCCAACAATTGGCTATATATGTTGCAACAGTTAACAATTAGAATAGATTATATTCTTATATTGCAACATAAAGATTATTTAAATCGCAACAGAATAGACATATATTGCAACGTATAACTTACACATGTTCCAAAGTATGACTTACATGTTGCAACATAATAGTCATATGTTGCAACATATGATTTATTTGTGACAACATAATAATTATATGTAGTAACATATGACTTACAAACCGCAACAGAATAGTCATATGTTGCAATATATAACATGTGACTGATACATTTTATTACAACGTATTATTTATGTTTCACAATAGAATAGTTATATATAGCAACCTTACATGTCACAACAAAATAGTCATACATTGCAATATATGACTTACACATTTAATTCGAACATGTGATATATTTTCACAAAAAAATAATTAGCCAAATAATTATATGTAACAGCATATGACTTACATTCTGCAATAGAATAATCATATGTTGCAACATATAACTTATTTGTCACAACAGAATAGTTATATGTAGCAATATATGGCTTACATATTCCAACATATTTGTCATACGTTGTAACATATAGATTACACATTTCTTCATTAATACTAATTATTTTTTTCTTAGTTTTTTTCCATACAATAAATGGAGGAATTAGTTGAAAGAATTTTTTATCGTGGTGAACAAGTTGAGAAAAAAAATCAACGGATTTGGAGTTGGAAGGATGGTAAGAAATGGGGAGGGTCGGTAGGGATGACTCTCGAAAGAAACATTTTGTATGATTATTTTATTTGGAACAGTGTAACAACCTCATTTGTGCGGAGAAATACCAATTTTTTTTCACTGTTTATCAATCCTATCACTTTCGATATGAGTTATGTAGTTGTGATTTAGAAATAGACGAAGTAGCTAAATTTATGTATTAACTAAATTTTCACTTGTGGCAACATATACACATTTCTTGCAAACTCATGGGTAAAAGGTGACATTTTTTGTGTTTTGGAATGATTTTTAAATTTGTTCTTTATAAAAAATTTAATCTAAAAAATTTGGACATTTTTCCATTGCTAATCGCTTAATTTACTGACTAATTCATCCTTGAAGTGATATATGTGGCAACATATGCGCGTTTTATTTGAAAGATTGCAATAGACATGTCATATGTATCTCATAAACTGGTCATTGGGAGTTAATCCAATTAAATTATCACATAATTCAATATGTAACACTAATATAAAGTCCTACAACATGTCTAAGTACAAAACTATAATCTACTACAACAACCTTGATCAACTCTATCAATTATTTTTACAAAGACTATCGTACAACCAGTTCATCATATAATAATCTAGTATCTCCATATGATAGTTATATAACACCCTTATTAATCGTTGTTTCAAGTGTTAAAACATATTTTTATTGCTTAATTATGGTACAAAGTACTATAATTTGGTCCACTTTGATATTTTTTAATTGCTAAATCACTCAATTTATCGATTAACTCTTCCTTGAAATGTCATCTCTTGCAACATATGCACGGTTTTTTGGAAAAATTGCAAAAAACATGTCATATGTGGTATATATATATCCTAAATTTTCCTTTTAAGGTTAATTTAATTAAACTGTCTCCTAATTCAACATGCAACACTAATATATAGCCCTACAACATGTCCAAGTATAAAATTATGGTCTAATACAACAAAATTCATCAATTCTATCAATTATTTTTACAAAGACTGTTATACCACTAGTTCATCATACAATGACCAAGTAACTCCAAATGATAGTTATATAACTATTTTGTCAATCTTTGCTCGATGTGTGTATGTCATATTTTTATTGCTTAATTATGGTATAAAGTACTAAAAAAAATTTCAATTTGACATTTTTCATTCCTAAATCGCTAAATTTATCGATTAACCCATCCTTGAATTGACATATGTGGATATATATACACATTCTGTTGAAAAAATGCAACAAACATGACATATGTGACAACATATGTATATCATAAAATTGTCTATTAGGGTTAACTTAATTAAATTGTCCCCTAATTCAATATGCAAAACTAATATATAGTCTTACAACATGTCTAAGTAAAAAATTATAGTATAATAGAACAACATGCATCAACTCTATCAATTGTTTTGACAAAGACAATCATACCACTAGTTTATCATAAAATGACCAAGTAACTCCAAACGATAATTATATAACACCGTTGTAAATTGTTGTTTGATGTGTTATAACATATTTTTATTGCTTAATTATGGTCCAAAGTACTACAATTTTATCAAATTTGACATTTTTTCATTGCTAAATCACTCAATTTATTGATTAACTCATCCTTGAAGTGACATATGTGACAACATATGCACGTTATATTGGGGAAATGGTATCATACATGTCATACTTAACTACATATTTATATTATTAATGTCCTTTTAGGGTGTTAATGCAATTAAATTGTCATATAATTAAACATGTAACACTAATATATAGTTGTACAAATTGTCCAAGTACAAAATTATGGTATGATACAACAATCTTATAAATTCTATCAATTTTCATCTTCATCATACAAAGATAGAGTAACTCCATATGATAATTATATAACACCCTTGAAAATCGTTGTTTCAAGTGTTATAGCATATTTTTTGTGCTTAATTATGGTCCAAAATACTTTAATTTGATTCAATTTTAGATTTTTTTTCATTTCTAAATTGTTCAATTTATTGATTAAGTCATCCTTGAAGTGACATATGTGCTCATGTTCTGTTGGAAAAAGTACAACATACATGCCATTTCATTCGACAACATATGTATATCCTAAAATGCATTTTTGGGGTTATTTTGATTAAATTGTCACCTAATTTAACATGTAACACTAATATATAATTCTACATGATGTTCAAATATAAAATTATGATCTAATACAACCTTCATTCAATTCTATCAATTATTTTACAAGGACTATCATCTACTACTTCATCCTAGAATGACCAAGTAACTCCATATGATAATTTTATAATATCCTTGTAATGATTGTTCCAGGTGTTATAACATATTTTTATTACTTAATTATGGTTCAAAATACTAAATTTGGTCCAATTTGACATTTTCCCATTTCGAAATCGCTCAATTTATCGATTAACACATCATTGAATTGTCATATGTAGCAACACATATGCACATTATGTTGAAAAAATTGCAACAAATATATCATATGTGGCATATATGTGTATAATAGAATGATCTTTTGGGGGTTAATTCAATCAAATTGTCACAAAATTCAACATGTAACACTAATATATAGTCTCACAACATGTCCAAGTACAAAATTATGGTCTAATACAATAATCTGCATTCAATTCAATCAATTATTTTTACGAAGACTTTCATTCCACTAGTTCATCATACAATGACTAAGTAACTTCATATTATAGTTATATAACAATCTTGTAAATCATTGTTTCAAGTGTTATAACATGTCTTTATTATCTTTAATTATTGTCGAAATTACTAAAATTTGATCTAATTTGACATTTTTCATTGCTAAATTGCTCAATTAATCCATCCTTGAAGCGTTATATGTAACAATTATGCACGTTCTATTAAAAAATTAAAATAAACATGTCATATGTGACAATATATATATATATATATATATATATATCATAAAATGATCTTTTGGGGGATAATTCAATTAAACTGTCACCTTATTCAACATGTAACACTATATATAGTCCTACAACATATCTAAGTACAAAATTATGGTCTAATACAACAATCTTCATTCAATTCTATCAATTATTTTTATAAAGACTATCCTCCCACTAGTTCATCATACAATGACCATGTCACTCTATGTGATAGTTATATAAAACCCTTGTAACTCGTTGTTCCAAGTGTTATAACATCTTTTTATAACCTAATTATGATCCAAAGTACTAAAATATGGTCAAATTTGACATTTTCCTTCTTCATCCTCAACTTTTTTTTTGTTCTGTTTTTCTTACTCAACTCCATTTTTTTGGTTCTTCTTCCTCAACTTCTTTTTTTTCTCTCTTTCTGCATCATCATCAACTTCATTTTTTTCTTCTTTTCTTTCTTTATATTTTTTTTTGAGAAAATTTTGGTTTTACTTGAGAAGAAGAAACAATTTTAGATGCAAGTTCCTCTTAAAAATTGGAGCCTCGTATGGATCTTTGTGTCAGTCATTTTATTTATTAATTCAATTTTTTTTGACATGGTTCATTATATTTGCATCTGCAACCAAAAAATCAAATATTTCATAACAAAAAATATAACAGCCAAACAGAATAACATAAACAACAAATACGATTCAATACCACACATGAGCCAACCAATAAACCTCGAAACCCTTCCTAAGCGTTAAATTCTAACCAACTAACTACAAATTAAGGTTTATGAAATTAGACAATATTTCAAAAGAAAGAACGACCAACCATCCTACAAACAAATAACTGATAAACCAGTAAAATGTCTTGATTAAATGCTATTAATTATTTCAAAATCCTAATAAAATTTTACATGATAAGATATCAATGATAAATTAGAAATGACGAGCGCAACAATGACTTGTTGTAAAAAATATCGCAACATATTATCACTAATGTTGTAGAGAAGAGATGAGATGAAAGGAAAGAAGAGAAGAAAAATTAAAATTAGTAAAAATAAAATAAATTTAGAAAAAAGAAGCGATGTTTTATAGAGGAGAGAGGGAAAATGAAGAAGATTGTTATCAAACTTTGTAATATTTTTTGAAATTTTTACAATATAATGTTGCAACATATAATAGTTCAAACTGATATATGTTATGACATATCTTTTTTCTTTGACACATGTTGTCACATATATTTTTTGTGACATATATTGTCACATATCTATTTTGTTACGTATATTTCCACATATATTTTTTCTGTTAAATATGTTGTCACATATATTTTTTGTAACATAAGTTTTCATATATGATCCTTTCCGCGACATATATTGTCACATATTTTTTTTTGTGACATATGTTGCCACATATCTGCTTTCGGTTACATATATTGCCACATAACTCTCTTTTGTTGAGGCATAATTCTGTGTTTTTTTTTTTTACACCAGAGGTTCTATATGTTGCAACATATACCACATTTCTTACTTTCCAACATAATTTGCAATCGTTTCGACAAAATAAAAAAATAACTATTAATACTAACCAACTATTTAAAAATTATGAAAAAAATAATAATTCACAATTGTATACATAACCATCAAAACTATATCTAATAAGTGGTGGTAACCATAACATTTTCATCGAACTTTTTTTTTTAGGTCTAGGACTTATTGTGTCTGTATTTTGTTAAAACTTTCGTATTATTATTCGAACGTAAGTCGTCTAAAAACTAAAACGCTAGCCAATTAATTTCCCACACAGATATTGTTTTATTATTATTATTATTATTATTATTATTTAATTACCATTTTGTGTAGTAATTATTTATTTAAAAATAGAATCACTTAGCCATTAAATTTATGACAGTTGTGGATAGAAACCATTTTCTTTTGTTTTTTTAAAAGATGATATGGTAGTTCACAGGAGTAAACTTGATTTTTATTTTAGTGAAAAGACTTCACGTGCAGTTGGATTGTTTTTGAATAATAATAATAATTTTTTTTAAAAATCAATCAGATGGGTATACATGATAAATGTTGTGGGTTTTCAATGTGTTCCCTTTTGTGATTTAGTTTTCTCTTCATATATATTTTTCCTATTTTAATCATGAAATGCAGGAAGTAACTTATTATTTATTCTTTTTCATTGTCCTACAAGGGCAATGACTAGTAGAACGAGTTAAAGTGTAACTGGATGATTTTGGATGGAAAAGGAATTTAGTTATTATGGGGCATAGTTTTTTTTTCTCACTTAAATATATTAAGAATTTCATAATTAATAGAGGCATGGTTACCCATTAAGTGGTTTATTTATTTGAAATTATGAGAAGTTCTTAATACTATAGTTATGTGAGATTAAAATACATGAATTGACAATTATGATTAATAAATAGGATTCAATAAAGTAATCTATTTATTTCAGTAATTAAAATATTTTCAACGTATCATATATAAATTGTTCTAAGTGAATACTAGTGATTAATATTTATATATATGAATGAGGATTTTACCTTAATATACTAGTAACACAAAATTAATTCATGAGAAAAGATATTAATGATTTTCACCGGTATAAAAAGGAGGAAACTTAATATCTTGCATTCTCAAGTGTATTAATTGATAACAATTTGGTGTAAGAAGGTGTTGTGTATCTTAGACAAAGAGAAGACACAGAGAATGCCTTATGCTCCTAACTACGCCTAAAACAATCAAATTTTGTTATAGTTTAGGTGGTCATGAATTTTGTGATTTTTGATTGACTTGAAATTTGATGGTTCCAACGAAAAATGGTTTAGATGGGTTTAGGAAATTTGTGGGATTAATATTTGATTTGAATATAATAAGATCATTCTTTATGTTAGTTATGTTTATGTTAAATTTGAAACATGATTATACATGGTTATTTGACATGAATTGATATGTTATAAGAATGTAGGTCTTGTGGTTTTAGTTCCTAAAGATGCTTAAATTACTTGAATTTCAATATGATCATAGTTTTGAAAATAAAAATTCCTTAAAGATTCCAATTTGACCTAAAATTAGGTAAGCTCATTGATAACGGCCTAGTAAGAAGTACTCATTGTTATGTGGTTATTTTTTTTTTGAGGTTGTTTAAATGATTTTAAAGTTGTTTGGAATTAAAATGTGATTTAGTATGAATGGCATCCTTTATATTGGTATCATTTATGTTATATGTGACTGGTACATGATTACATGTGATGAGTTAACATGAATTCATATAAGATAAGGATGTAGATCAGTTCAATTTTCGTCAAGCCGTTTGAATCTGAATTTGGTCATAACTTTGGAGATAAATATTATTTTTTGAACTCCGATTGATCTGAAATTCGATAGGTTCGTCAGAAACAATCAAATTTTAAATACTCATTGTGATGAAGTGAGTTTTTAATTTGAGGTCATTTAGATCATGAAAAATTATTCGACTAAGATATAGTGGCGAAAGAGATTATTCTCTATGCTATTCATGGTTAAATTTTAGTGAAGTATCAAATTCATGTGTTGGTTTAGACTTTCCTCCCTATCGGATGAAATTCATACAAGTCATTAAAGTTTAATCTATAGTTTTGATTATTTGTATTGACTCTCCTAAACTGAGAAATATTTTATTGGATCAACGGATCTAGGGATAATGATATTCACTTGACTTAAATTAACATAGACTCTCTACTTGAGTTAGCTCTTGTTTAAATTTGTTGAAGTGAATATTTGACACCACATATGTATGTTGCATGAGTAGTCGTTTTTGTTCAAAAATTATTGTTTAGGATGCATGGATATCAATGTATACATAAACATGCTTTTTCTTTTCGAATTTTAGAATTTCGTTCTTTATTCTTGATTCGTGTATCTATTTCACAAAATGATGGTATATGATAAGAATTGCTGCACAAAAAATCTTAAATTCTATTTTAGCGAAACAACGTTTTCAACCAAATTGATCATAGAATTTGAATTTGAAAAGAAAAAAGAACTCTAATTGGTGTATAATTTGGTAGATTTATAAGAACGACCCAGGAAGAAATTAATTTTTTTATCGTTATATGTGTTTTTGGTCATATTTGATTAAATAGTAGTGAAGTATTAGTTTTATGTGTTGGATTATACCTTCCTCCCCTTCGGATGATATTGATACAAGTCATTATGTATTCAGTCGTCTAGTTTTGATAATCTATATTAACTCTCTTAAACTGAGTAATATAAGATTGGATCAATGTAGCTAGAGAATTTTCACTGGACTTAAACTAACAGAAGACTCTCCAATTGAGTTAGGTCTGTATTATTTTTTGGATTGAATAATCGGTCATTGTACATGTGTATTGCATGAGTAGTTCTCCAATCCCAACGATTGACTATTCTAGATGCATGAATTTATATATGTATAAATGAGCCAAGAATTTTGTTATTTGGGATTATTAGAAATGCAATGATCTATAGTATGTCTCATATTCTCAATAGACATTATGAACCCACTTAGTACTACTTAATATTTTTTTTGGGCGATAATAAGATATTAATTCAAAGAATGGATTGTACATGTAGCTTATGTTAGAAGAAATTATTTCTAGGTACTTACTAGATAAGTGATGAATATTTTATTTGTCGTGGTATATTGATGCGTGATTCTTTTATTAGTATTGCCTCTTATGAAATTATTAATCTGTCTCATAAGGAAAAATATCTTGTAATTGAATGAAACTTATCTGTGTAAGTCATTTATTTTGAATAGAATTTTGAGGTTGGTTAATGGATGGACATAACGGTTCATTGAAACTGAAGTCACTATCAACATGTACGTTTTGTTTAGAAGGAAAAATGATTAAGAGACCTTTACTCTTAAAAGAAAAAAGGGGTAGTGATAAGTTAGAATTAATCTATTCTGATTTGTCTAATGTTTGAGCATATGACAAGAGGTGAATTTGAGGTTTTAAGTTTTCAAGAAGGTTACTCATGATACAAATTTTTTTTTTGATGTTTTATAATTCTAATGTCTTGATAAACTCAAAATATTTAAGATACATTAAAGTATCATCATGAAATATATCTAAAATCACTGCAATCTGATTGTAGTAACGTAAACCTCTTTACAGAACTCATGAGTCACATATCTTATAGGATAATTGCATTTCAACTGTCTACACCAGATACGCTATTGTAGACAGGTGTAGAAGATGAAAGAAGTAGACTCTTATGAAGATGATAAGATTAATAATAGACTTACTATTAGTTATTTTGTTTCTTTCCGGATAGGTGGACAACCATAGAACTAGTTGGATTTGACGTAAGCCTAATCTATGACATTATCAGATATAGGATTGTCCAACACATGTGGTGAGTGAGAGAATAAAAAAAATTGAAATTGAGAACGGAATATGTGTGTTAATTTGAAATCCTAAAGAATGAAAGAAGATTTATTATAGTGTCCTAAAGAAAATAAGTCAATTGTTAACACAACTGTCTGATTTGTAGAAAAGGATAATTTTAGTAAACCATTTTACTAGAATTAAATTAGTTTTATGGGACTTGAAAAAATAATAACAAATAAGTCAATTTTAAATCAAATGCTCAAGAATATCTAATAGATATGTCAGAAATGACGTTCCATTGCATTTAAGTAATGGGAGAAATGTTACTAAACATAAGAAAAGCTATTACAAGAAGTAGTGAAAGTGATCTTGAGCAAATTAAAGAAAACTAAATGAAAAGTTGTTAATATTTAAATATAGAAAGATTTTGTAGAAAATATTAAGAATATGTGTGATTATGTAGTGCTTAGTCATAGTGGGAGAATCATAGCTAAAATTGATTTATTCTGTATAATTGAGAGAAGATTTATGATGAATTTTTTGGGTAGACAAAAACTCTTAGAAGGTTTCTTTAGAAGATTACTCAAGATCAAGTACAAAACTAATTTGTTACGACGAAGCACTACTAGACCAAATTGCATGAGAATATAACTTGGTAATTTTCTTACTATAATAAATAAAGGAATGCCTGTGAAAGTTATAAATGCATAGATAAGAGTGTAAGTGGGAGATTTTTAGGGAATATACTATTACTCATGTGTTAAGGCGTAGTATTTCAACAACTTTCAAGATTAAATATCTATGTGAGAGATTGTGAGGGTATATACTATTGACCATGCATTTTGGTATAGTACATCATAACAATTGTGATGGTTAAAAGTTTAAGTGCGAGATTGTTGGGATATATTCTATTAACCATGTGTTAAGATATAATATACATTATAGAATAAATATTTGCACAATTTTAATAGATTATATATTTGTTTATGTCGTCTATTAACTTATATATTAGATAATTTGGTGTGTAGAGTTTTAGCTTATACACAGAGTATTAAATCATCGGTTCTTATAAGTATAAAGTATTTTGTTCACAATCTAGGATGAAAATTGGACATTCCATCGGGTATGATTGTACCACAAGGTTATATGTAATTTACCTTTATTCAGGAACGGTATATTTCCAACTTCTTTGTACTAGTATATTTTGTATGTATTGAATGGCACCGAGTAGAGATAGTTGATTTAGACTGACTGACAAAAACATAGTCTCTAAACTATTAAATGTACTTATATTCTTAATCTTGATATAACTATTATGATCTATATATATTAATTATCATTTTGATTTATTAAAAAGTGATATTCTTAGATGGGTCAACATGTTTGGTAAGTTGGATGATACTAATATATATAGTGAAATAATAAGTTAGTTGATGGAATCCATGTCTCGTTATACAGATTGGTTGATATGCTTTTTGAAAAAACTTACAAGTTTTCATAGTGTTAAACTTTGCAAGTGGATTTATGAATTCCACACATGAAATAAGTTAAGCAGTGCTTTAAATTAAATTAATCATTAAATTTTATTCGTCGGTAATTTAATTTATTCATTAGTATCTGAAATCTAACATGGGGAATTACATAAGTGTTTAGTGGGAAATTACAGATATAATAGAGGAATGCAATTACGAATTTCTAGTGGAATAAGTTGTAATTTACTATTCTTAGAATAATTTAAATAAATTATTTGTTATTATTTCCACATATGAAGCCTATATAATTAATTTTTTTGTCCCTATAGTGCCCATGTTTAAGTAGAACTCAGAATCCTATATTTATGAAAAAGGAATAATAATATGGATTTTTCTATTATTTTAGAAAAAACTAGGTTTTCTAGTGCTTTTTGGATTAGGAAGAGATCTCTATAAATTGGGATTATGCTAACATAGAATATAAAGGAATTATTTTTCTATTCGATACTTGTCAACCTAATTATTGAAAGAGTTTCGATGTGAACGCGGAATCACTATACAAGACCATAGTTGTTATGTACCTTGTAGATTCGCTTGAAGGTCTATCTATCTTGCAGATTCGCTTGAAGGTATATCCGCTCATGCTTCAAGAGGTAATTCTTGATTTGAATTTTAGTATGCTTATATGTAGTAGAATTATATATGTTTTAGCATAACCAGGATTGGTTATCTAATATTCATGGAAGCAGTAAATATCCTAATATGCTTCCGCTATGTATATATGTTATTCCAATACTTGTATCATTTGATCTACAAGGTAAAACAAAAAATAATGAAAATTTAAAATTTATTATAAAATAATTATGGGTAAAATTTTATAATTATGTTAACTTAGATGGATACTTTGTTCCTACATATGTATCGTCTATTGTCACGAATGAATCTTCTTTGGCCACAGATAAATCTTCATATGCCACATATTAATCTTCTTTTACTACAAATGTCCATTTTTTTGTCCGAACACATATGTTGTATGTTCCAACATATGACCACTCTGTTGGAATATATACCAACATATCACTAAAATGTAGCAATATACGACACATCTTTCAACAAATGTAATATATGTTAGACAACTGAAGAAGACTATATTTCTAAAATTGTATCAACAAAATGGTTATAAAAAGAACATCAAAAGTAACCGAAACGAATTTTCACTCAATGTTAACATACATATACATTTCCTTAAAATTAGGATTTTTTAGGTTTGTAGATTTTCTTTCAAAAAAAAAATAATAGGTACCATTACACCATTATTTAATATTCACATCTATAGAATGATATTGTCACGACCCAAAACGAGCCGCGAGTGGCACCCACACTTACCCTCCTATGTGAGCGAACCAACCAATCTAAACCCCAACATTTCAACCATAATAAACAGAAAAAAAATGCGGAAGACTTAAAACTCATTACTATAACCAATAAATAACTTCTAAAGTTTAATACTTATTATTCTCCAAAAGCTAGAAGTCATCACCATAAGAACATCTATCTTCAAATTACTAAATCTAAGAGTATCTAAGAAGCTAAAATAAGTAACAGAGATGGTCCATGTCCGAACATCAAGACATAAAGACGCGAAGGAAAGAATCCGGTCCGACCTAGGAATAATAGCTCACCCTGAGATCTGATTATGCTGAAGTCTGGCTAGAGTTGCGGACGAGTCGAAGTTGTTGGCACATTTGCTGCACTCCACAATTACCAAAGAAGAAAATTACAAGTAGGGGTAAGTACAAATCACAGGTACTAGGTAGGTATCATCGGCCAACTCAAAATAGAAAGTAATATACATCAGATAATAACATAAAATCAGCCATAGTACTTAACAGGTGATAACAACAAGTACCATAACCATTGGCCACAACACCAACACATCTACGAGGACTCACGCCTTCACACTATACTCATTTGGGAAATAGGTTCTTTACATTGAGTATATTAACATAACTCAAGGTTCATTCTTTTTACTATCCTGGTGTCGAAACGTGACACTCCGAACCTCTACTACTATCCTGGTGTCGGAACGAGACACCCGATCCACTACTACTATCCTGGTGTCGGAACGTGACACTCGATCCATTACTACTATCCTGGTGTCGGAACGTGACACCCGATCCACTAATACTATCCTGGTGTAGGAACATGAGACCCGATCCACTACTACTATCCTGGTGTCGGAACGTGACACCCGATCCACTAACCTCATTTTCTTAGTTCATCAAGCCTCCTTTTATACCCAGGCATCATCATTAACAGAGAGGGTTTTAGGTTTAAGCTTCACAACCTCATCTTTCCAACCCATTACAATTACATAATCACATCATGCTAGCATACAATTAAGCATATAGAAGACTTTACAATACTACCCAATACATATCATTCGCTATGAAGACTTTACTATGAAAACACATAAACCATAACCTACCTCCACCGAAGAATCGTGATCAAGCAATCTACTTCTCCAATGCTTTGCTTTCCTCTTCATTTCTCCCTCTCTCGTTCGTTCTCCCCTCTTATCTCCGTTCTTTCTATTTTTCCTTCTTCAAACTCTTTTTCTTTTACCCTAATTACCATATAATCAAGTATAAAAGATGGTAAAAGTAACCCACTATTTATTTAAAGGTTATCTCCTTTAACCCCCAAGTAATTTAATTATTAACATTAAACCACTAACTTTATAATCATAAGCAGGAATAGTCCAAAATACCCCTTAAAAACATTTAACAGAAATCCGACCCAGTCAGGGTTACGCAGCCTGTGAAGGCCCGTCGTGCCTACGACGGTCTGTCCTGCTGAGTCGTCACAGAGTTCAGAGACTCAAATTCATTAAAGAGTCTGTGACGGTCCGTCGTGCCTTCGACGGTCCGTGTTGCTCTTCCATCTTGAAGTTCAGAGAGTTGTTCTCAGTACCCAATTTTCCAGAGTCTAAGTGTTTTGGAATGAGACCCCCTCGACGGTCCGTCGTGCCCATGACGGTGCATCGTGGTATCCGTCGACCCTGACAGTTATTACCAAAAATAAACTCTAATGCTCAAAACGACTAAAGAGGTCATTACAATAGATACCAATTTACTCATCGTTCGTCCTTGAACGATCATAAGAAGAAAACAAGGGTGATAAAGAGTACCTGAATCTGTGAACAGGTGTGGATATCTTTCTTGCATATTAGCCTCTTTCTCTCAAGTGGATTCTTCAACTGGCCGATTTTTCCATTGAACCTTGATGGATGCAATCTCCTTTGATCTCAACTTGCGGACCTCTCTATCTAAAATGGCAACAGGCTCCTCCTCATAAGACAAATTTTCATCAAGAAAAATTGAATCCCAAGAATGATGTAGTTTCCATCCCCATGGTATCTTTTCAGCATAGACACATGAAATACCGGGTGCACTCCTGAGAGTCCTGGGGGCAAGGCTAATTCATAAGCACCCTCCCCCACGCACTTCAGAACTTCAAATGGACCAATATACCTCGGACTAAGCTTACCTCTCTTACCAAACCGCATCACCCCTTTCATGGGCGAAACCTTCAGCAGAACTTGCTCACCCACCATAAACTCCAAGTCTCTAACCTTTCGATCTGCATATTCCTTCTGTCTACTTTGAGACGCTAAAAGCTTTTCTTGAATGCATTTCACTTTATCTAACGATTCCCTCAAAATGTCAGTACCCCAAGGTCTAACCTCAAATGCATCAAACCACCCAATGGGAGACCTACATCTTCTCCCGTACAGTGCCTCAAATGGGCCCATGTCGATACTTAAGTGATAACTATTGTTGTATGAGAACTCTGCTAAGGGAAGAAGTTATCCCAATGACCACCAAACTCTATCACACATGCACGAAGCATATCCTCCAAAACCTAAATCGTTTGCTCAGACTGACCATCGGTCTGAGGGTGAAATGCAATACTAAGATCCAACCTAGTACCTAATTCAGCATGCAATGTTTTCCAAAATATAGAAGTAAACTGCGTAGCTCTATCTAATATGATGGAAAGTGGAACTCCGTGCAATCGAACAATTTCTTAGATATAAAGTTTGGCTAACTTCTCTGCATTGTAAGTCAACTTAACCGCAATGAAGTGAGCAGACTTAGTTAATCTGTCAACAATCACCCAAATAGAGTCATACTTACCCATTGTCTTTGGAAGACAAACCACGAAGTCCATTGCAATTCTCTCCCACTTCCATTCAGGAATGGGCATTATCTGAAGTGTCCCTCAAGGTTTCTGGTGTTCATACTTTACCTGCTGACAATTCGGGCATTGAGCAACAAAATCAACAATGTCACGCTTCATCCTACTCCACCAAAAATGTTGTTTTAGGTCACGGTACATCTTGGTTGCACCAGGATGTATAGAATACCTTGAACTATGAGCCTCTGTAAGAATAGTGTAAATCAATTCATCGACGCGGGATACACATACCCTTCCCTTGATTATCAAAACACCTTCCTCATCGATTTTTGCTTCTTTAGCCTCTCCTCAAAATACCTTATATCGAATCCGGATCAGTTTCTCATCAGTAAACTGCTTTTCCTTAATCTTGTCAAGAAAGGAAGATTTTGCCTCCACATAGGCCAAAAATCCTCCATTCTCATTTACTTCTAACCTCATAAAGTCATTAGCCAGAGCCTGAACCTCTCTAGCCAATGGGCGTCTAGAAACCTGCAAATGAGCTAGACTTCCCATGCTTCCTGCCTTTCTACTTAAAGCATCTGCCACAACGTTAGCTTTTCCTGGGTGATACAAAATAGTGATATCGTAGTCCTTCAGTAGTTCCATCCATCTTCTCTGTCTCAGATTCACATCTCAATGAGTAAAGACATACTGTAGACTACGATGATCCGTATAGACTTCAAACTTAACCCCATATAGATAATGTCTCCATTGCTTTAATGCAAACACTACCGCAGCCAACTCCAAATCGTGAGTTGGATAATTATGTTCATGCACCTTTAATTGCCTCGAAGCATAAGTAATTACATTCTTCTCCTGCATTAGCACTGCACCCAAACCAGAATAGGATGCATCACAATAAACAATGAAATTCATACCTTCCACTGGCAGGGTAAGAATTGGTGCAGTAGTCAACAAGGTTTTGAGCTTCTGAAAGCTTTCTTCACACTCGTCCGACCATACAAATGGAACACTCTGCTTAGTCAAGTTTGTCAATTGGGAAGCAACAGAAGAAAATCCCTTGACAAATCATCGGTAGTAGCTAGCTAAACCAATAAAGCTCCTTACCTCTCTAACATTAGTAGGTCTTACCCAACTCCTCACTGATTCAATCTTAGAAGGATCCACTATCACTCCATCCTTAGAAACCACATGCCCCAAGAAGGACACTGAATCTAGCCAAAACTCACACTTGGATAATTTGGCATAAAGCTTTTTCTCCCTCAACATTTCTAATACAATTCTCAAGTGCTCCTCATGTTCTTTCCTGCTCTTTGAGTACACCAGTATATAATCAATGAATACAATAACAAAGAGATCCAGATATGGCTTAAAAATCCCGTTCATTAAGCTCATGAAAGCAGCAGGGGCATTCGTAAGTCCAAAAGAAATTACTAAGAACTCATAATGTCCATACTTGGTCCGAAAAGTAGTCTTTGGCACATCCGTTGCCCGTATTTTTAATTGATGATAACCAGATCAAAAATTGATTTTTGAGAAGGTACAAGCACCTTGTAACTGATCGAATAAATCATCGATGCGAGGAAGAGGATACTTGTTCTTTATAGTTACTGTATTAGTTGCCTGTAGTCTATGCACATCCGAAAACTTCCATCCTTCTTCTTCACAAACAAAATAGGAGCACCCCAAAGGGATGCACATGGTCTAATAAAGACTTTGCTTAACAACTCTTGAAGTTGGGCCTTTAACTCTATTAACTCCGCGGGAGCCATTCTAAAAGGGGGTATGGAAATGGGGCGAGTACCCGGCTCCAAATCAATGCAAAAGTCAATATCCCTATCCGGTGGCATACCAGGAAGGTCTGCAGGAAACACATCCAGAAACTCACAGACTATCGAAACCAACTCAATTGAAGGTACTTGAGTAGTATCATCTTTGAGGTGTGCCAAGAAAGCTAAACACCTTTTACTAACCATTCTCTTAGAACGAAGCAAGGAGATGATACGAACTGGAGTGGAAGTGTAGTCACCCTCCCACACTAATGGATCTGTCCCAGGCTTGGCCAACGTTACAGTTTTAGCATTACAATCTAAGATTTCAAAATTTGGAGAAAGCCAAGTCATACCCAGAATTACATTGAAGTTAACCATTTCTAGGATAACTAAGTCTACATGAGTATTGCTCCCCACAAAAGTCACAAGACAAGACCTATACACCTTTTCAACTATCACAGACTCACCCACCGGAGTAGAGACACGAATAGGCATGTCAAGCAATTCACAATGTAAATTAAGACCAGTAGCAAATGAGGAAGATACATATGAAAATGTGGATCCAGGATCAAACAATACACAAGCCATGAAATCACAAACCAAAAGATTACCTCTGATAACAGCATCAGATGTCTCCGCTTCAGACCTCCCAGGGAAAGAATAACAATAAGCCCTATCACCCGTCTGTCCGTTGCCCCTACCATGTTGTGTTGTAGTCGCTCCGGCATGCCCGCCACCCCGGTTGGTTTGTTCACAACTATTACTTTGACCAACGCGTCCTCCAGAATGGCGGCCTCTCCCATGACCACGTCTACCTCTAACTATTAGGGGTCTATAACTCTGTTTTGGAAAAAACCTCCTAATATGTCCTCTCTCTCCACATCTATAACACTCTATGGATTCAAGCATAGGTCTCTGTGAGAATGACAGAGTCTGGGGATAACCTCCAAACTCAGAGAAATGTTGACCGGCTCTGGTGGACCCCCAGCTACAGCCTGTAGTGAAGACTGAATAGGTCGGGCTGGATAACCTCCTGAACTCTGCCCTCTGGAGTAAGAACCACTAAACTCACCTCCCTTACGAAACTTCTTAGTTGTTGATGCCATTGTGAAGTCATCTGGCTTCACTCCCTCCACCTCTATCACAAAGTCTACCACTTCCTGAAAGGATTTTGCTGCAGTAGATAACCGTAAGGCTGGAATTTGCAAATCTGACCTCAATCCCTTCACAAAACGGCAAATCCGCTCTTGTGGACTTAAGCAAAGCTTGGTGGCATACCTAGATAATGCACGAAACTTAGCCTCATACGCAGTAACCGACATCCTGCCTTGCTCTAGGCTCAGGAACTTATCTCTCCTCCTATCCCTCAAAGTCCGGGGTATATACTTCTCCATAAACAATCTAGAGAATGATGCCCAAGTCATAGGTGGTGCTTGTGCTGGTTGACACTCCACATACGATTGTCACCACATTTTGGCGTTCCCTTGAAATTGATAGGTCACAAACTCAACGCCAAATCGTTCTACTATGCCCATCTTGTGTAGTAGCTCATGACAATCAACCAGAAAATCATAGGAATCCTCAGATTCCGCACCCTTGAAGACTGGAGGTTTAAATTTCAAGAACCTACTGAAAAGTTCATGCTGATCACTTGTCATTATAGCCCTGTAGTCAACCGAGGAAACATGCCTATTTCCAATGAGGCATCAATGCGGGGAGCCACAACAGCTGCATGCAGTACTCCCGGAACCTGAGGTGCTGCTGTTGAAAACACTGGAGGTGTCTTTCCCTTATCAGATAAACCGCTAAGATAAGCAAGAACCTGGTTAATAATCTCTGGGGTAGGTTGGGGTGGTAAGTCTTCATTCTGCACTAGCTCATTCTCCCCTTCCTCACCCTCTCTAAATATTTCCTCAGTCGGTGGAGGAGTCACCGCCCTAGTACTAGCTGGGCCAGGTGCTTGTCCTCTTCCTCTACAGGACGTCCTCCCGCGACCTCTACCACGGCCTCTTGCCACTGCTCCTCTTCGAGCTACAACCTCAGTGGCTGGTTCAGAAGCATTTTGTCTTGCCGGTGTTGGTGTTGGCACAGTTTTTTCTCTAGTTCTAACCATCTGCGAAATATAGTGAAGATTGTCAGATACTAATTTGTATCACCTAGATACCAATTGGATCCAAGTAATAGCACGAAAGAAAGAAAGAATGGAATTTTCCAAAAGTCTTGTAGCCGCTCAAAGAAAAGTGAAGGCGTCCCCCTATAGTTCCTCAAGACTCTACTAGACTCGTTCTTGTGTGATGAGACCAACGAACTTAATGCTCTGATACCATGTTTTTTTCACGACCCAAAACAAGCCGCGAGTGGCACCCATACTTAGCCTCCTATGTGAGCGAACCAACCAATCTAAACCCCAACATTTCAACCATAATAAACAGAAAATAATGCGGAAGACTTAAAACTCATTACTATACCCAATAAATAACTTCTAAAATTTAATACTTATTATTCCCCAAAATCTAGAAGTCATCACCACAAGAACCTATATCTTCAAATTACTATATCTAAGAGTATCTAAGAAGCTAAAATAAGTAAAAGATATGGTCCATGTCCAAACTTCAAGACATATAGACGCGAAGGAAAGAATCTTGTCCGAGCTAGAAATAATAGCTCACCATGAGATCCGATTATGCTGAAGTCTAGTTAGAGTTGCAGACGAGTCGAAGTTGTTGGCACGTTTGCTGCACTCCACAATTACCAAATAAGAAAATTACAAGTAGGGGTCAATACAAAGCACAGGTACTGAGTAGGTATCATCGGCCAACTCAAAATAGAAAGAAATATATATCAGATAATAACATAAAATCAGCCATAGTACTTAACAGGTGACAACAACAAGTACCATAACCATTGGCCACAACACCAGCACATCTATGAGGACTCATGCCTCCACACCATACTCATTGGGTAAATAGGTTCTTTACATTGTGTATATTAACATAATTAAAGATTCATTCTTTTTGCTATCCTGGTGTCGGAACGTGACACTCCGATCCTCTACTACTATCATGGTGTCGGAACGTGACACCCTATCCACTACTACTATCCTGGTGTCGAAACGTGACACCCGATCCACTACTACTATCCTGGTGTCGGAACGTGACACTCGATCCACTAATACTATCCTGGTGTCGGAATGTGACACTTCATCCACTACTACTATCCTGGTGTCGGAATGTGACACCCGATCCACTAAACTCATTCTTTTAGTTCATCAAGCCTCCTTTTATACCAAGGCATCATTATTAACAGAGAGGGTTTTAGGTTTAAGCTTCACAACCTCATCTTTTCAACCCATTACAATTACATAATCACATCATGCAAGCATACAATTAAGCATATAGAAGGCTTTACAATACTACCCAATACATATCATTAGCTATTAAGAGTTTACTATGAAATAGCATAAACCATAACCTACCTCCACCGAAGAATCGTGATCAAGAAATCTACTTCTCCAATGCTTTGCTTTCCTCTTCGTTTCTCCCTCTCTCGTTCGTTCTCCCCTCTTCTCTCTGTTCTTTCTATTTTTCCTTATTTAAACTCTTTTTCTTTTACCCTAATTACCATATAATAAAGTATAAAAGATGGTAAAAGTAACCCACTATTTATTTCAAGGTTATCTCCTTTAACCCCCAAGTAATTGAATTATTAACATTAAACCACTTACTTTATAATCATAAGCAGGAATAGTCCAAAACACCCCTTAAAAACTTTTAACAGAAATCTAACCCAGTCAGGGTTACACAGCCTGTGAAGGCCCGTCGTGCCTGCGACGGTCCATACTGCTGAGTCGTCACAGAGTTCAGAGACTCAAATTCATTAAAGAGTCTGTGACGGTCCGTCTTGCGTTCGACGGTCCGTTCTGCTCTTCTGTCACGAAGTTCAGAGAGTTGTTGTCTGTACCCAATTTTCCAGATTCTAAGTGTTTTGGAACGAGACCCCCTCGACGGTCCGTCTTGCCCATGATGGTCCGTCGTGGCATCCGTCGACCCAGACAGTTATTACCAGAAATAAACTCTACTGCTCAAAACGACTAAACAAGTCATTACAGATATATTCTTGATTAACGAAAAAAAACTTCTTTAAAAAATTGTAAATTTTTTTCTTGAAAAGTGACTTACCCATTTTAAGTAGAATACAATCTAATGTTCACAAAAATGAGAGAGTCACTACCGGAGATGAGGAGAAATATAAGATAATGGGGAAGAATATTTGTTTTGATAGTCCGATTTTCAGATTTTCTAAGGAAAAAGAAGAAAAGAGTAAACATTGGGAGAAAAAGGAGAGAATTTCATTTTCTTTTACTTTATTAAAAATGTTTTGGATAAAATTATAAAATTTAAAAATAAAGTATTTTTTTGTATTTTAAAAAAGATTAGAAAGTTTTTAAAATGTTAATTTGGTTCTACATTTAGTTAATTACTAAAGTGAGTCTGACCCATTCTTGGTCAAAAGTGTCAACAAAAACCAAAGCAATACTTAATTTACACCTTTCATTTAATTGTCTCCCCTAACTTAATCACTAAGAGATAGCTTAAATAGAAAATGGAAAATCACCTATACTACAATACAACAATTCAAAATCAAGGGCTAAAATCACTAGATAATAAAATATCTTTATATGAAATCTTATACATACTTTAATGAATTTTAGACTGTGCAAAATATCAACAACAAATATTAACAAACGTAACGAATAAAATGAATACAAAAGAATATTATGAACGCAATTAATGACATGTAAAAAGTGCAATGTAACAGAAATAATGATTCAATCGAAACAAATAAATATTCGAACATATTCAACCGGTTGTGAAAAAAATAATATAATTAAATTAACTCATAAAAAACCTGAAATCTTGACAAATAAGGAAAATTTTGATTAACCTACTTAAAATGATGACAAATGTATTTTGACATATTGAATAGAAAAAAATCAAAAGTTACGAATTTTGAAAATGTTAGACCACAATTAGGTGTCAACTGTCCTTTACTTTAGAAAGAAGTATTAGAGTTGAATTATTAGTTGATAATAGTATTGATTGCATTATTAAGAACCTAGGTTGAGAAAGTAGGTTTGATTGCATTCTTACAAATTCAACTTGAAAAAGTGAACTAGTTAAGAAATTAAGATGTTTGTTTGTGTTCACTTGTTGAGGTTCTAAGAAACTCACTTGTTTCACAATAGTTTAGTGAGAATTTACCTTTGCACTCAAAACCTAGCCTACCCATCGAGATTCAATACATTTGAGTAACTAGTACTCACTCATTACATGAAATTGGCATTCAACTTATCACACACCCAAGGATCTGTGTCTATTTGTTTACTTCGCGTTTTAGTTGTCCTAAATTGGTTATCGAAATCTCCCCATATTAATCATTAAATCTTTGTGATTTACTGTAATGTTGTGAAACACCTACTACTACAAACGATTAGGACACATTTTTACTTCTCAATCAAATTCTCTATTGTATTACTTCATGTGGGATCGACCCCAACTCTTAGTTGGGTTTATACTTGTTAGAGACCCCCTTTCCTTAAGATTGAATGAATTGTAGTTGAGGGTTGGCACCGCAGTCTGCGAGTGACATTTAGAATTCTTTTATTGAAGTTTAGTTGTGAACTGATTTTGTTGTCGTTGAGTCATCTTATTTGTGTTGTTTGTTTGGCATCTCTAAAATAGGTGAGGAGATGATTTTCAATCGGAATAATGCCGACCAACTTGGGAACAACGATGACATCATAAATTTGCATAATGTCAATGATAATCTGTTTGAAAATGCAGGTGTTATTCGATAGCATCCTATTGTGGGTAATGCGGTGTTTAAAGTGACTAGCATAGAGTGTAGCTGTTACAAAACCTCATGACCACATCCAAAACTTCATGTATGTGTATGAGCCATTCTCTTTCAAGAACATCAACCAAGAGTCAGTCCGACTTCATTTGTTTCCCTTTTCTCTAATGGGGGAAGCAACAAAGTGGTTGACCCAACACGTACGCAGAACCTGTCACCACCACCACCACCACAACCACCACCACCACCACCATCATCATCATCATCATCATCATCATCTTCATTATCATCGTCATAATCATCATCATCATCATCATCATCTTCATTATCATCGTCATAATCATCATCATCATCATCAATCAATCATCATCATTATCAACAACAACAAAACAATAATAATAATCATCATCATCGTCATCATATCGTCATTATCATCGTCATTGTCATCATCATCATCATCGTCATCGTCATCGTTATCGTCATCGTCATCATCAATGTCATCATCATCATCATCATAATCATCATCATTGTTATTGTCATTGTCATTGTAATCGCCATCGTGATCGCGATCGTCATCATCATCATCATTGTTATCATCATCATCATCATCATCGTCATCGTCGTAATCATAATCATCATCAGCAGCAGCAGCATCATCAATCATCATCATCATCATCATCATAAACAACAACAATGATCATCATCATCATCGTTATTATATCATCATCATCATCGTCATCGTCATTATCATCATCATCATCATCATCAACGTCATTATCATCGTTATTATCATCTTCATAATCATTGTTGTCATCATTATCGTCATCATCTTTATCATCATCATTGTCATCATCATCGTCATCGTCATCGTCATTGTCATCATCATCATCATTGTCATTGCTATCGTTATCGTCATCGTCATCGTCATTATCATCATGATCATGATCATGATCATGATGATCATCATCATCGTCATCATCACTGTCATCATAATCGTCATCGTCATTGTCATCATCATCATCATCATCATCGTCATCATCATCATGATCATTATCATTGTCATCATCGTTATCATTATCGTCATCATCATCATCATCATCGTCATCATCATCATCATCATCATCATTGTATGAGGCGCTATCTATCTATTACACTAGGTAGACCTTCCAATAGGGCAGTCGTGGTGTGTTTTATACGAATTGTATGAACTCAGTCTCCTAAAAGAACGTACTACTTAGGGTAGGTGGTGGTATGGGACTCTATCTATCAATTGCACTAAGTAGACCTTCTAAAAGGGGAGTATTGGTTTGTGTTATATGAAGTGTATGAGTGAGATATCATGTATTGGAAATGAATTTAGAAGACGTAAGATCTAATGTTAAGGAAGCATCTTAAATTTATGTTTTATGCAATGAAGTTATGAATGTCTAATGTAGTGTGCTTTATGCAAGGGAATACTCAAGGATCACTAAGTGGGAGTAGTAGTATGGGTTGCTACTCTCACATTGCACTTATTGTAACTTACAAGTCTCATTGGAGTAGGGCACTTAAATGAAGTTCTTAATGTATGAATGTTCTTGTAATGTCACTTCTAGAGTGTGGATTTGTTTCCCGTGCAAGCTAAGCCTATGCTTGGTTTTCCTAAGGGTCACTTAGGTGTGTGTTGAAGGGGGTGTATGGGCGGTTCCTTCATGTCTTACCCTAGTGAGAATTGGGATAACTTGGTTAAGGAAGCTTCAAATGAAATATTTCACTAAGTTGTGGTTGAATGGATTCTTTGTAATGTAATATGTGTTCATTATAAATCTATATGTTTACTGAAAAAAAGTGTTTTGGTTCTAAAATTATGAGAGTTCTATTTTAAGTGATAAATGATGATGCTATTACTACTTTAACTCTAAAATCATGAAGTTTTACTTATTTGGCATGAAATATTATTTTACTAAGATGTCTCTTTTCGCATGTTTTAGCATATGTCATACTTAGTATATCATTTTGTAATAACTCCATACTTTTATATACTCTATAAGTATAGGTTGGAGGCAAGCAAGAAGTTTAGAAGGCAAAGCTTGGGAATCTATCCTCTCAAGACTAAGTATATCCTTATATATTTGAGGGCATAGTTATAAATCTTAGTTTCTATCGTTAAGACTTATTATGTATTTTCTTTTAATGTAAAGGGACGTGTCCCTAAGATATTTATGTCGTGTCTTTAAGTTATCTTTTGAAGATGAGATCAGTCCTTAGCTTTTATGAAAGATATTTCTTTTTTATTAATATATTTGTGAAATGTTTTAATTCTACACAACTTTTAATGTCTTATGTAATGAATGATAGCTAATGCTTTTTCAAGAACTCCGAAAGGTGAAGTACGCTATTGTTCCGACCTATGGGTTCTCCCTTCTTCTAGGGGGTACTTTCAGGTTGTTACAGGTTGACCAAAAAGGTAGTGGAGACCAAGATCCAATAAAGAAGGAAGGATAAATACATCCCACCTCATGAGTGAAAAAGAACTAAGGACAACGAGGGCCAGCGCTCGGGAGATATGCTCACAATCATTCTTCCGGGTGAGAAACGAGATAAACGAGAATATTGAAGTGATGAACCAGATGATTGGTCCCTATTCCAGATCTATCCGAACGCTTGACAACGTTGTGAATTATTAATTACCTCATCTATATCCAATCTGTCAATTAGGGTTACCTAGTACTACTAGGGACAACCCCAATAAGGGATAGTAAGGAGATACATTGTGCCACAACACTAACTAAGGCACTGTTTGGGAGGCAACCCGAAAACCTTTTTATTACATTTTGTCTGTTTAAAAATAATGGTGTGTTTGTTGTGCAGGCTAAAATGTGGCAAGTGTGAGGAACAAAGGAGTTTAGTAAAGAAACAAGTTATAGTCGGTTTATCACTGAAGATGTCAGCGACCCCGATATAGACCACCATTGGACTCAAGACATGATTAAGCTAGAGTCTGTAATACTCGGTGAGCCTAAGAAATTATCAGCGCATTGCAAACCTATTTGCCAATTCCAATATTTATCTCCATTTTTATTTCCAAAATTCATTGAAGATTTGATAAAACTCAACAAGGTTAATGAATTTTCGGAGCTTCATCAATATGTTTTGAGACCAAAGCTAATGTCACAGAATGGGTGAGAACTGGATGGTTTTTGCAATCAAAGTTTTCAACTTCTCAAACTCTTTAAAATTCCCTCACTTAAAATTCTTCAAACTCACACCTCCATCACTACGTTTATATCTCTGCAACATTATTATATTTTTGTTTTTGAGTTTTAGGTATTTAAAGTTGGAGATAGTGGTATGGACATAATCGAGAAAAAAGGAATGAAGGTTTTTAAAAGATCGAAGAAGTGAAGGCCTGAGAATTTGACGGACACCATCAACAATTTTTGAAAGGGTCATATCCTCGCCTAATTACTAGTGATCTAAGACATGAAGGAAATGATCAAATCTGTATTGAAGAGGAGCAGTCAGTGTAACAATGAAAAGCTCCTAAAAAATACTATGTCTCCCAATGATCTAAAACGCAAAAATGCTTAAGACTAACGCAGGATGGCGATGACTATACCAAAGGGAGGACTGTGGAATTTATCGGCGATCCTAACTAACTGAGTGTTCCTTCACAACAGAGCCTAACTAACTGAGTGTTCCTTCACAACAGAGTATTTGAAAACTATAAATACTTGGTAATATTGGTATCTTAGAATCGAATTTTGTAGTTTTGAAGAGTAATTTCAAACTTACCTTCTATTTTCAAAGATTTTGGGAGACTTTGATCTTGAACCTTGGAGATTTGAAGATTCCCAACTTGAAGAAATTCAAAGTGGGTGTTGGAAATTCTTCATTGTAGACTTAATTGAAGTGAATATAAAATTACATCTAGTTGATGTTATCTCAATTTTGTATTATTTTCTTCCTTTTTTCTATGTCTAGCTAACACCCCAACTATTGAGGTGTGATTTTTTAGATATGAGTTAAATCTATTGTTGGGTGTTACTTATTGTTAGTTTATTCATTTTTTGAATGAGATTTCATTTAGTAGTAGTGTTTGAACTAAATGAGGTTGTGGTTGAAAATATGATTTCACCTTAGCGTTTTTGGCTTGCTCAAGAGAGCGATTTTAAAACTAAGACTACTAAATTGATAGCCGATGGTGATTTGGTCGTCATGGGTTCATTTCAAGAAAGTGAATCCTAGTCCCTCTTTCACACTTTCAGCTCGAGAGAGTGACTGTGATAAGGCAGATGCGGTGCTTAAAGGATGCAACTTGATGTTTGAGAGAAACCGAGTTGATTCGGATATGTTTCTCGAGAGATAATGTACCCCACAAAAGTCTAGCCTAGTTGCATATAATCAACGATGTACTATCAATATCAATTACCCTACGATGTCTTTTATCTCATATTTTATTCACATCCCAAGAATCCTGTTTCCCTATTAGCTTCTCTTGTTTATACTGTTATTAGTTGTTAATTTGATGCAAAACCTTCTATAGTTAATTGACACTCGTGTCACCCCCTCTAATTTACGATGTTTTTATTTGATAATTTCACATAGCTATGATGTTCATGATTTAATTTGTGCTTAGATGAAATATTCCCTAAATCACTCCTTGTGTGAATGATTCCAATCCTTGGTTGGATTATATACTGACTTACGATCATCAACGAGTAGTATTGGATCAAGTGTCTTTGATGGTGTTGATAAAAATGGAACCGCTGTCGAGGAGTGGTGTTATTTGAGAACTTTTAGTTAAGGAAAAAAATTTCTTGCTAATTGTGGTTCACTTTCTTAATTTTCAATCTTGTTTTTCTTGTTGTGCTCTGAGGCTTAGGAGGTGAGTATATCGAAAGGCATTTGCGAACAAATAGAGTTTCCTTCATTAGAATTAATGATGTTCGATTACCTTCGAAAAATTTGTAGCTGAAAGGATCCATGAGTCATGGTCAAGATTTTAAAAACTAATAACTCAATGGCCAAATCATGACATTCCCGACAAAGTCCTCCTTTTGTGTTTCTAGAGAAGTATTGGTCCAAGAACAAGGGTTCTAGCCGACCAACTCATTTTGGGAAGTGTAACACAACCGCATGTAAGAGTAGCTCAATTTCTTGATCATACGGATGAAAACATCCAGTACATAGAAAAGGACTTCATCTTGTCCTTACTAATAACTTAGATTGATGAGTTAACCACAAAGGTAATGTTGACCGCGGTGTAATGTAGAAAGAAGGATAAATACATCTCACCTCATGAGCAAAAAAAAGAGCTAAGGAAGACGAGCGCCAACACGTGGAAGGTATGAACTCCATGAGGTTATAGCTGCCCTCATTATCTATTTGAACACCATGGGTTAAAGGAGACATTTTGTGACTCTATGCCTTCAATTTTTCCCACACCCCAATTTAGGCTTTTCACTTAAGTTGTCTATTCAATTAACAACAAATCAAAAGGATTATAGGTAGAGGATTAAGAGAGGTCATGTTTTCATAAAGTTTTACCAAAACAAAGGTAAGTCTCAAGGGGTTTTCAAAAGAGGTTCGCACACCCACAATGTAAGACTCAAAAGAGGTATATGTCAAATTATTTCACACTCTTTCAACATTTCCTAAAATCATATCTAGAGTGCACATCAGTTAGTCAACCAAACTAACGAGTGAGATTCTAGATGTCATCATGCATGTTTCATGGTAAGATCATCACAGAATGCACTGACATTAATGTCAAATAAGACTCCACTTGTTTGCAACTGACATTAAATGTTCTTTCTTCAAGTAGTTGTTTTTGAACTCAATGAGGTTGTAGCTGCAAATATGATTTCACATTAGTGTTTTTGGCTTTTCAGAGAAAGATGTTTTAAAACTAAGAGAACTAAATTGATAGCCGATGGTTATTGGGTCGTCATGGGTTAATTTCGAGAGAGGGAATCCTAGTCCCTTTCCCACACTTTCAGCTCAAAAGGATGATTGGGATAAGGCGGAGGCTGTACTTAAAGGATATAACTTGCTTTTTCAGAGAAATCGAGTTGATTTGGGTTATGTTGCTCAAGAGAGAATTCACCCCAGTAAAGTCTACCTAGTTACATATATTCAGTGATATACTATCAAGAGCAATTACTCTATGATGTATTTTATGTTATATCCCAAAAATCACATTTCCGCATTAGTTTCTCTTCTTTTACTATTTTTAGATGTTATTTTGATTGCAAAACTCCCCATTGTTAATTGACACTTGTGTCACCCCCTCTAATTTACTATGTTTTTATCGATAATTTTTTGTAGCCATGACTAGAATAACTTAATTTGTTCTTAGAAGAAATATTCTCAAAAACACTCGTGGTGGGAACGATTCCAACCCTTGGTTGGGTTATGTACTTAGTAATGATCGTCGATGCTTAGTATTGGATGAAGTTTCTTTGATGATATTGATCCTCATACCATACATTAAATAAGGTTTTTCTTGGAAGAAAACTTAATTTTAGTTTATGTTATTTGAATAATGGTTGTTGGATGTGTAGGTTGTAAATTTAACATTTGGGAGAAATAGGTGATCGGGCGAACTCATAACTAACTTGACAATATTCTGAGTGGTTCGACAAATCACTGAGAGGACCAGCGAGCTCAGTGTGGATTACCTTTTTGACTAACCAAATGATTGGACTTATGGTAACTTTAGCAGGTAATATTTTATCCATCGCATCACCGAGTGGATCAGCGACATAGGTGTCCATCGGCAACACAAGCACAAATTGAAGAATCAAAAGGCTTCTAACCATTTTAAATTGAAAACGTCTTCTTCTTTTGAACTTTTATACCCTTTTACTATCTCAAATTCATTTTAAATATTAGATTATTAAATTATTACACGGGTATTATTGTCTGTTTGGAATCCACTACTTTGTTTTTCTTTGTTTTTGACCTCGGTGTTCATTTGTCTATTTATAAGGTTGGTTATCCGAATGAACTTTTATTTCATGTCGGGTTTTTAGCGTGCTTCTTCTTTGTTATTGAATCAATAGTATTTTTTGTGTGACTAATTGATTTTGAATTATGGATTCTTATCAAACTTTTTGGATATAGTGTTTATCCTAACGTAGTTTGAAATCTCCTTTAAAATTGCTTTAAAATTGTGAGTTTTTGGGTATGAATGTCGGGCCCTCTGTGTCTGAAGTCTGAGGAACCCGGATTGCACTAAAAAACATAATTTTCTCTATGATAGATTGGGTGACATTGTTCTTAAGGGCAAAAATCCTTGCTTGATTTATTCTAGGTAATTTTGGGAAATCATAAATTAGGGCTGGTAATGATGTGGGCTAGGAATGAATTGGATAAAAATGGGGATTTAGTTAATTTATAATTGATTATGCGATGAAAATTGGGGGTCGAAGTACAACTCTAGTATGATAGGCCATTAGGAGAGCTTAGTCACGCTCACCAATAACTCGGCGGTTCGCCAACTGGTTCCTTTCATTGACTTTTTTCCTTGAATATAGTTGTCATCTTCTGTAACATTCGATGATACAAATGTGTTTACTTATTTGACTTGACAACTCATCGAATGCTTTATTTCTCACCCTTTTGAAGCTAGTTTTTGGTATTTACTCTCTAAAATTCAGCGAGTCACATTTGGAGAACCGATCAAGTTTGATGACTCACCAAATAAGCTTTGTCAACATCATTTTATGTTGAATTTCTTACCTTTTGATCTATAAATGAGTTCGGTGACTCTCCGAGTGGGTCGATATTTTTTGTTGGTTCTTGTTTGCAAGATTGATTTAGTAATCCTTTGCAACTACATTATATATGTGTTGTTTTGCAGATATGGCTAGACCAAAGGTTCTTGAAAAGAGTATATTACCTTAGAAGAGAGTTAAAGGGGTGGTTATTACAATGGAGATTGCTCCTCCAATATCAGCGATACCAAAACTTCCTCCGACATGGGGAAAATATACAAAAAAAATGGTAAGAAACTTGTGGAGCTAAGTTCCAACTGTTGCAGCTTGGACAACATGGGTGTCTACTCCAACCCTCACTTATTCTAATTCTTAATTTGGGGAATAAGTTGGGTCTAGGACTCCAGTCTATGAGTCCGAACTAGCTGATGATAAAACCCTTAAATGGAGACAAGCTGAGTTGCACTCAAAAACTCTATATGATCTCAAAAAAGTCTCGACACTCCCGACTAATTCACCACCTCCAACAAAGGAAAAAAACCTAGGCACTAGAAGTGCTCCTATCCCAAAAACCTTCACTATGATCGATGAACAAGTTAAATGCTGCCAGTTTGAGAATAATTTTGGAAGAAAAGAGGTTTTCCACCAATGGGGTAGTAGACAAGTATCCTTCTACGTGGTACATGATCATTTTCCACAAATTTGAGTGGTTTATAGAACCCCAAAGCCCATATGTACCTTCTTAGGTTTTTAATTATATGAGGGGTATGAGAAATTGATCCAAAAAGGCAAGGAGAAGGACAACTCTTCAAGAATAATTTATTGTATTGTAGTGCGGGGTAAGAAGGTCAAGTGCAGCATAAATATAATGAGGTATTAGATTTCATAGTATTGACAATCCAAATCTTTGTGGACAAGATCTAGAAGAAGTCTCTCAATAATCTTAAGGGGTGGTTATCCCCCTCGATCTCTAATATCACACATCTGTGGATTCAGCCTGCGGTCCAAATTGAGAAAAACATGAACATCGCTGGTAGATATTTTTTTGGGTTCATCAGCAGAGCACTCATGCCCCTTAACATTGTAAGAAAACACATAGTAAGTCTTATTATTAAAACTAAGAAAAACATAAGTTATGTCCTCGAATATAGGAGGACACACAAAATCTTGAGAAGGTATAATTCCCAATCTTCGCCTTAAAATCTTCCAAAAAGCTTGCAACCTATACTTATAGAGTATAGAAAATTATGGGTGCAAACAATGTACTAAGTATGACATGAAAAAACATGCAAAAAGGGACATTTTAGTAAAACCACATTTTTATGCCAATTAGGTAAAACATTCATGAATATAGGAGTGAAACAATATAAGAATCATCATTTAACGCTTAGATAATAATTTCCATAACTTTAACCAAGGAGGAGCATCTACAGTAAAATTCCAAAAATAAAGTCAATTTGCACATTTACAGTGAGTTATCCGAATTCTAAGGGAGTGAACTTCCAAGGCCAAGCCAACAGGAAGTGAGCTCATTTCCTTAGGAGTTTTCCTAACTAAGGATTATGCTAAGACTCACCAAGGTATGACATGAAGGAAATACACATATGTCTCCTTCAATACACACCAAAGCGATCCTCAAGACTACCCTTTTTAGCTTACGCACCTCGGGAGAACAAGCCCCCACTCAATGACAAGACATTAGAAGAACACTCAAACAACCAACCAAGACTTCCCTTTCGGAATTACTACTTAGTGCAATGAGTACATGGCATCCCAAACCACAACCTACCCTAAGTAGGACACTCTTTTAGAAGTCTTGGCACCAAGACTCCGCTTTAGGAAGGTCTACTTAGTGCAATGCATAAATAGGTCTCATTCCACTACTTATTTCATTAATTTACATAAGGCTCACTAAGACTCCCCTTTATGAATGCCTACCTAGTGCTATGGATAAATAGTATCTCATTCCACTACCTACCTTAAGTAGTACACTCATTTCGAAGACTTATCATTTTAATATCTTTTGTGGGAGATAGCTTAACTGACATAGAACATGAGAGCTAGACCTGAAATCCCGATATTAACCCCTATCGGATGAGGGATCCTCACTTTCCTAGAATAAGGTCATTCTTTTTAGCTTTTACATGGCTTTGATAATAGCTACACTTGTGCGGGCGCATAGTTAAGGGATGAGGAGATTGCTACTAAGTAACTCATTCTCTACTAACGGGTACTCATCTAAAGAGGTACATTGGAAAATAGTATCTCAACTCACAAAGTGTAACCACCTCTTCTTCATAACCTCTCGGTTTTATGCATAACTCCCCATGCATTCTCAACATTATAAACTATATGTTAAGAATAAAATGTGAACACCACATCTCAACTCACGATGGGCATTCAGACTCCAACGTATCTTGGAAAGCTCTTAGGATGTAGTGGGGTTGCTACTAAACAGTTCATCTCAATTCACGAGGAGTGTTAACCCTAAGTCCTCTTTTGACTTATTTAAGCTTCATTCATTCATTCAAGTGTGAGTGTGTGTGTATAGTTGAGAACACCTTGCATATAAGCATCATTTCATTTACATTTCATTCTATACATGCTAAGGCCTTCATTCATCATTTCGCACAATTTACATGCTTCACATAAACATATACTTCAATTAAGCATACTCTCTATCTACTTGACATAATAGCTTCATAAGGCACATTTATAAAGTATAACAATAGTATGATCTTACTTCACATAGGAAACCTTCATGGCCTTATTTACAATAAATATGTAACTTCACATTCATACAATTCAAGTAAACACCGCCACGAAGAAGGTGGACAATACCACTTAAGAGATTTTCAAAATTAAAGCTAAAAAACATAACCAACTTACCATTTAATTCAAGATTCCATCACCTATAACATTTTACTCAACAATTCATCATAAATCAGCCCTTAGGACAGTAGCTAAACAATATCAACCATAAGAAACCAAAGTTCAAAGACTATTAATTCTTGCTCATTTAACCCATTTCTTAAGCCAAAAATTGTTAAAAGGTTAACATGATTTCATCATAGTTTTAGCATTAAAATCACTAAATAAACTTAGAAACGTCATTGTTGAATCATTCGATACGTTTTCATTGAAGACCCATATTTAGAGTTGAATTTAGAAGAAAGTAGGGTTGAAAACTATCTTATAAATCTATTAGAAAAGTGGATCCTTGAATGGAAGAGAGTTCAAAGATGGATATCATACCTCACATAGAAGAAAACCCAATGATTTTTGATGAAGAAACACCCACCAACAGCCCTCCTAGATCATTCTTGACTTCTAGTTTCCATGGTGACTTGAGATAGTCTTCTTAGAAGGAGGGTTTTGGGTTTTAGGAAGAGGAGTATAAAATTAGGTATTATGATTTGGAACTCATTAATATATCTAAATATCCCTAAAAATATCACTCAATGTTCATAAAAGACTTGGGGTGAATTTACCAAACGCCAAAAGTCATTAGAGGGAATTGAAAATTTTTGGCAGGCTCACAGACGAGACCTAACCAATGAACCATTTATCCATCAACACACCGTTGTTGGGGTCTCGTTGGTTGAAACTTAGATCCATTTGGAGACTGGATAAATAACCTTGCAGGTACAATCGACGAGGAAAGTCGAACGGCCGTTGGTTGAACCACTGGCCGTCGATTACCCTCTTTGGTGGACACTGCCAAGGAAGTTTGGGTCTTTCTCTTTGGCCCCTTATGGGTCCTAGGTGGGGTCGTACCCGAAAGGTAAACCACTAAACTAAGTCATTTAGGTATAAAGAACATCCTATATCAATTTTGATTAAAACGAACACGTAAATCTCTCTCAAACACACCAAGGCACACAAGCACCCTCTAAGGCAAACTTTGCGAACGTCATGGACGTTCTAGAACGTTTGACCTTCAAAATTAACCATGCTTCACACACTGCCTAAGAACATCAATATAACTCGTTTTAACTTAAAATTCACACAAGAAAAATTTATGGAGCTCTATTTCACCTTAGTTCGTGTTATGGTGTTAAATTTATCTCGTATTTGTCTAGACATTCTTCTCTCAACTATTTAAAAAGTGAAACCATCCATCACTAATAAACTCCTTCAGAGTTCTCAAATAAGTGAATATGTATTTCTTTAATAATTCTATAAGTACTTCTGAATCATTTCAGGAAGAGACACAACCTAAACACACTTTGAAAATTTTGTATAGAAAAAAATAAGGTATTAGATACCATTGGAATGTTACATGGACATCCCTTCATATAACTTGTGGCGTCTCAGAACATAGTTCTATGTTAACCAAAAGAACCCATATTTTAGAAATTTATGAGTCGTATCATACCTCCATAGTGGCCTCATATGAATATACATGGCAACAATCCAGCACGTACCTCACATTATTCTCTGTATCCATGTTCTTTTCACTCTATATGGGCCCTGTTTAAGTAAAAGAGGCTCATCCCATATGTTGGATCGAGATTAATGATTCAAAATATCAATATAACATGGAAACAAAGTGATAACTCTCAACTAAACTTCATCCAGTTCTAGGTGTAGGAGGTCCCTAATAAGTATAAATCTAACAAAGAGTTGGGGTCGATCGCACATAGAATTCTACAATAGCGAATTAGATTAAGAAGTAAAATTATGTCCTAATAGTTTTTAGAAGTAGAGGTTTCACAACATTAAAGTAAATGACAAAGTGTTGACGATTAATAAAGGGGGATTTGGGTAACAAATTTACGACTACTAAAATGGGAAGTAAGAAAATAGAGAGAGATCCTTGTAATTGTGATAAGTTGAATGCTTTTTCACATAATGTGTGATTACTAGTTACTCAAATGTGTCGAATCTCGTTGGATATGTTAGGTTTAAATTGCAATAGTAATCCTTCAATCAACCATTGTGAATCAAGTGAGTTCTTTTGTATCTCAACAAGAGCAACACAATTGAACAACCCAATTACTTAATTCATTCCCTTTTTCAAGCTGAATTTGTAAAAATGTAATCAAATCGACTTTCTCAAGATATATTCTTAAAAATTCAATCAATAAAATCATTAAACTATAGTTCAACTCTAATACGTCTTTCTCAAGCAAGTACAGAGTACTACACTAAAATTGCATTTTAAACTGCAATTCCTCAAATAAAAAAAATATTGATTGAACCCACTTCAAAAAATGATAATAGTAATAACTAAAAACACTCATTTGGTAGTTAGTTTATTCAACTACACAATCACACCCCTAAAAATAGGGGTTTTAACCAAACATAGTAAAAAAAATGGTTATCAACAAAGTTTTCCATCTGATTTGACAACGATTTGTATTTTCCAATTGCTGAAATTTTAGCTAAAAATCTCACAATCTCTAATAAAAAATGTAAAAACAATGTTCAAGAATGTAAAAACTCAAAAATACAGCAATGAATAATGTGGGAACTCCTTCTCTTCTTTACAATAATGCATTTATACGTTCCAAGAATTTCAACACGGAGTCAACTTGGTGAAGTAAGTCGGGTTTGCCGAACTATTTGAAAATTCGCAGACTGCTCTTTTTCTCGCCTTCTGGCATGAGTTTTCTCTCAATATCTCAGTAATCTTCAGTGATCTGGGTCAGCATCGCTTATCCCTTTGGCGTGTCACCGAATTACTTGTCTGCTCGCCAATTTGATTTTTTCCATTAGTTGGCATGCTGGAACTTTAAGCGAGCTGAATATCCACTAGGCGACTCGCTGAGTTTCTTTGGTGAGTACCAACTTTTCTTTCCTTCAACTTTTTCTCTCTTATTTTCCTTGCAATGTCCTTGACTCAGTCATTAACCATCATTGTGCCTATCAACATTTAAACTTCAGTTACGAGAATAGAATAGGTATTGAGAATACTAAATCCTTGGATATTAATCCCCATAATGAGACAAAATTCCTGACTTATCAGTACCCCCAATTTAAATTTTGCTTGTCCTCAACTAAAACACATGATCGATCAGGTAAAGAAGGATGTCTACAAATAGTTCTACTTGAGACTCAACATGAATGCACACGTGGTACAATTAACCCATGTAATGTTCAACTGTACACTAGAAGTTTCAAACTGTGACTAGTGATCATCATATAGAGGTCAAGCTCACAAAGCTCACTTCAAATGTAAATTCAAGTTCAACAAGAATATTTGAATCCCCTCATATCAAGAATGATTTTATTCTCTCACAATGCTCATAAAAGATTATATCTTATGGAATCTAAATAAACTCTCACACTCTCAAAGATTAATTCACGTATAAGGACACTTCATCCATTTCTAAGTGTCAACAATCGTTAGTCAGTATATCACCCAACCAATTATGTTGGAGTGACATCACTGTCAAGTATGAGGGATGTTTTGATTGTAATTATCAACTACAACAACAAATAACTCAAAATAACGAATATAGAGATGGGTTCTTGGGATATGATCTGATTAAGGGCTAAGGTAGAAATATGGGTAGTTGGACATAATAGTGAATAAGTTGTAAATTAATGAATAAGCTATACATTAGAAGGGATAAACTTTTTCTTAAAAAATTCATCTCAAATCAAATTGGTTTCTCTCAAACACCAACGAGCAACAATTAAGAATAACCCTTTTTAGTCCATTCACTCTCTCTCGAGCTTAATGTGTGGAAAAGGGTTTAAGATTCAATCTTTCGAGCTGAATCATTATAATCCAATGCCACAGATCATCAAATTAGTAATATTTGTTTAAAGACCTTTCTCGAACAAGCCAAAAATACAAAGGTAGAAATGTATTTTCAACTACAACCCTTTTAACTAAGTCACAGTTAATGAATGAAATCACTTTTAATAAACATTAAGACTATAAATTAACATTATCCATGAGTACAGTTAACCCATAATCACATAATCACACCCCGAGAATTGGTATTTCGCTAGACATTATACAAAGGTACAAATTGTTACTAAATTGTGTTTCCATCAATTGGGTAAGAATAATATTATCTCTACAAAAGTCTAAAATGAAGAATTTTCAATACCCACTTCCAATTTATTAGAAATGGAAATCTTAAAAGTTAAGGAAACATTCTCTAAATACTCAGTTCTCATCTCTAAAACATCAAAATTAGACAAGTGTGAAAACTCAATTCTCACAATGAAAATATGATGTTGAATGATAGATACTAAACTAAGAATTTAAAAATGTATTAATAGTCCCCAAAAATGTGTTGCAAACGGCCATTTAGCTCAATAAGTCGGTATCGTCGATCCACTCAGAGATCCTTTCTTAATCAATTTCATCGCCTTTTTTGTTTTGCCCTTCAGCATCTTCAATATTCTGTAACTATGGGCGATATAGCACTACATAGTAGAATCGTTAGGCGATTCGCTAACGACTTCTTTCCATTTCCTTCTTGATTTTATCAATCAAGGCTTCCTACACTTGAACATTAGGCAAGACAATGGCCATTCGGTGACTCTCCCAATGATTTAGGCGATCCTCAAGCCTTATTTTCTTCGTTTTTCCATCTTCCTTGTTCTTTTCTCTCATTAGTGTCCATGCTTTGTTACTCAATCTAAATATCTCAAAATCAAGGATTTCCATCAATTATTGACACAAAATATGTATTTGATGACACTAAATATATTGAAATATAACCCTAAATGAGTTTGAACATCAACACACCTAACATAAACTTTTATTTTTCCTCAAGTAAACTTAACTTTATTAGTTTGAATAGGATGTTTCAAATAGTGCTACACAAGACTCAATTATTAACGAACACAACAATACTCAACTTACTCATTCTAGGATCAATTGTACACACTCAAAGATTTAAGTTGTAACTCACATATATCAAAGAATATCAAGAAATGCAAGTTCAAGTTCAACAAAAGTATTCAAATGTCCTTACATAAATGAAGATTCCATATTCACACACAATGGGTCACAATTTAAAACTCTGAAATCAAATAACGCTCACGCTCACAAAGATGAACATTATGCATAACTTCACTCATAGGTTTGCCCGTATTTCCCAATCAACCATTATTTCAGCTCACTCAAGATTACAAAGGTCTTTTTCAAGGCTTGTAACGGGGCAGTGTGCAAGGGTATCATCAGTTAGGCTCAATGGTTGTAATCCTCATTACATGTAGTGTGAACAACACTTTATTTGCTTTTCTTCATTATTTAATTCGTGCTCACAAGTCATCCAATTATTCACTTCCCATAAACTGTTGGAAACCCCATTATTTTTTAACTTCACAACTTTTTCATTACTTTTTTCTTTTCTTTTTCTTATCCTTTTTTCTTTCTCATTTCTCATCTTTTGTATTGAGGGATTCCATTTTTCTCAAAATCATGATTAAAGGAAGACTTCTTTGCGTTTATTGATTTACCTTCTCATTTCAGTACAACCCAACTTAGGATTTTTTCCTAATGTTGTCTATTAAAAAACTGACCATAATTTATGAGAATTATGAGTAATGGATCAGGAAAGGTCACTATTTCTTCAAATTTCTTCCAAGAAACTGTCAAGGATCAAAGGGTGTTCAAGCAAGGATCACACATTGACAAGGTTTGCCACAAAATATGTATAATATCCAATTGTTTCACACTCTTCAAAGTTGCCTAAGATCATAACAAGAGGTCGCATCACTTTGTCAACCAGACCAATGCAGCAAATTCTAGGTTTCATCACACATGGTTCACGGTAAGCTCATTACACAATATATTGACACTAGTGTTAAAAAAACCCACGCTTTTGCTAGTGTGCAATATTAATCACAAGAGACTCAATTCAATAATCAACTAGTCACAATGATATGAAAAGAGTTCACATATTATCAATGCAACTTCATTTGTCCTCAGCGTAGCCACACATTTATTTTTATTCAATTATGAGCACTATTAATGTCAGTGGTATTGATCAAGACCGATACTCAAATTTGCAAAAAAAAAACATCCACATTCAAACTCAAAAGAGATGGCACAATTGTTTTTGAAAGATTCTAAAAAAATTGTTTCTGAAAGATTCTAAAAAAATCACTCTCAATTTTAAAAAAGGAACCACAATATCAATCATCCCAAAAAAACAATGTAACACACAATTATAACCCAATATATAACAAAACATAATCACAAAGGTGACCCTCACCCCAAAACAAATAAAATGTAATTTTGTCCTCAAATGAAAAAAAATATAATATTTACAAGTAAAAATAATGTAAGATAGAGAAGGAGATAAAAAAAGGGATCATGTCAACTCATTCGCTTATTCTATATGAGCATCAATGCCTAGAATGTCAATATGGATATGAGCATCAATCCGCAGAGTCACCTCAAAAGTAACAGCAGTACCAGATCTAGTAGGAGCTTCCATGGACGTCTTGGTCAGCGCCGAATACATAATCGTCTCCTCAATATCTGACAAATCTCCATATATGCTCTCTTATCTTATCTCTATCAAATCCTTGTCTGTCTCAACCTCAAACTCATCAGCTACTAGACCATCCCTATGTGCATCTGCGATGTTAGTGGGAGAAATCTCTGATTTTAGGTGGCCCGTCTTCAGGATCATCGCTGGAGTAATCTTGGATTGTTAGGATGAGAAAAATGCACCTTGGGACTGTGAAGAGGAAGGAGAGGCATAAGTAACTGAATTCCCAAAGTCCGAAGTACGCAAATATGCCTCTGCATGTATTGAATTGATGTCTACCTCCGGGGATGTATCCACCAAAATTGCTCTCCTTCAGTCAGCCATCCCTCGAGTGAACTTAGACTCAATGTGTCGGATAGCAATGGAGGAGGAGGAGTTAACCTTAATATATTCTATATAATCTCGGGGTAACAAGCACGCAGGCATATCTCTTTGATCAGGACAAAGAATGGCAAAGAGGTCTAACTCTACTTTGACCGCATGTCCATCTTCTGCTATATGAGAAGTGCATGTAAACGCTTCTCCTTGATATGATAGCTCCGAGGCAAGGTTTTTTAGGGTGTCTCAGCATGGACTCATTTTGGGAGGACATTATGGTGTTGCTAATAAACCCAAACCCAAATCGAGTACCGATGTTGAAATCCCTATTCTCTAAAGGTAACCCTTCCTTGATCCATCTTTTGGTGGTATTGGAAATAAATGGGACCAACCAGCCTTTTAGGTCATCCAAAATCTACGTAATTTGAAAAACCCTCATATGTTGTTATAACCTTATGGACTCTGCCAAGTACAGTATTTACATACTCTCCATTGCAATTAACCTGTTTGCCCCGGACCATCAAAACTTAACCGTTCTGAAAATGCTGGACTGTTTATTTCTCTTAGGAACCAGGTCAGCATATGTGGCGTACAACTCCTGGACCTATTAAGGAATATAATGCCTTCGGGGCCTTTTTAACTGCTCGAATTTGTGAAAGTGGAGATTGTCCCTCACATCAAAGTATTTTCCCTCAATGCCCTCTGTAAATAATTGCTTTTCATAGAGAATGGTTCACAGTTCTATACCCTTTAACCTATTGAGAAGCTTGGGATGAAGGATGACTAGTGTCATAAGATCCACATTAGGTAGTGTGGCTTGCATTGAGAATGCTAGTGTGAAAGATGGAGGGACCCTAGTTGAGTCAGTGCAAAATATAGCTCCGATACCAGCCCTTCGGGACAATAAGGGTTGTTTATGCTTAGGCTCAATTAGAGAAATCTGGGAGCCTGTATTCACCATATCAGATGTGGTCTTCTTGAGCTTTTCTTTGTTACCTAGTGGAAGCTCTTTTCTTTCCTTATTTGGAGGATTTAACCGCCTTTCATTTATTGTGATACCCCGTACTAATGTCAAATGTTAGTCCTGACCATATCTAGAAAATTGTGGGAAAAATATAAAAAAATCAATCAAAATAATAGAAGAACGGTTTTAGAAAGACTGTCCGAACAAGTCGGTGAGTTTTCAAATAACTTTGGATAACTAAATCTGCCTCGCGCAAAAGTTTGGTAAAAATTTATTAGAAAAACCTGAAAAGTTGATGATGGGAAGGCCTTTCGATAAATAACTAATATCTTTCGACGGGAAAGGATTAGTTCATAGATGTTCCAGTGCAATTTAAACCACTAGGGTGTAGAAAAAGGGTGATAAAGGAAATTTTCGGCGTCTCATTGAGCTCACGAAATAAAAGGTGAGATGGGGGACTTAGGCGAACCACAAATTTGTTTTGCGTGCTCGACCTAGCTCGCCAAACGACCCAACATGCCTACTATTAACAAAGCTTCTCCAATTCAATCCTGTAACCCCCCAAAACAAAATCAAAGCATGCACAACTCATATTAAAACAAGATTCATTACTCTCATTACCCCGGGATACTCAGACATCGCCTCGTTTTTCCAAGTTTGGCCATTAGAGGACTTTTACACCTAACAATAAAGTCCCTCTCTATATAATTGGAAAAAATTCTTCATTTTGGCATAACTACACGTTACTTAGACTTCACCTAAATAGACCCAACAAAACGCAACCATAAAACATAAGATTTAATTGAATTTAAGGAACAAAATAATAAAAAACCAACATTAAAGTCATTACAGACAAGATTCTTGAATGAAAACAGGCAATTAAACAGTCCTATCCTATACGAGAGGCCAAACACTCGACAACACAACAATATCATTTGCATAAGAGTATATTTTGATAAAAGTAAAAATAGGGATTTGGAGAACCAACCTTTTATGCCGAATAAGAAAGACTCAATTGCTAGATGACAAACTAACCATGTCAAAGAACAAATCACTCAATAAAATATTCTAAAAATTAAAAAAATACAGAAACTAATGTGTGGGTGTGAGTTTGGGATGTTCAAAAGGGAGGGAAAGTGAAAGAGTTGGAAATTTGAACCTTTAGCCTTTTAAAAACATTCCAGTTTTTTCCATTTTGTGACATTGGTCGTGCGCGCAGAACCACTCTACAACATGACAAGTGGTCACTTTCCTCGCCATGTTTTACAAGACCTTCACTATATATGGCGGTCAAAATAGCGGATTAGATTGCGTCTGCGATTTGCCAATAATTTCTTGAGTTGTCCAAGTTTTATATACTCCAATTTAAAGTTGTCTTCATTCCAACTGCGGTCTAGGTCGGGGTCGCCGAGCTCTTCAGTGATATGCTGAATGTACCTTTACCTTTCCAACTTGCACTTCTCAAACACTTTCCACACATTGACCTTAACATTCAACATTCCATTAGTTAAGACTTTAAAAGAAAGAAAATAAAACCTGGGTTGCCTCCCAAGAACCGTGTTAGTGAACGCTGTGATCCGACACAACTCCCCACTTAAACATCATTCTTAGGGTTATCCATTGTATTACTAGGCAAACCCTTTTGTCGTCTCAGGTATAAATGAAACAAGATATGACCCATTTGGACTCAAACTTCTTGATCAACACTGATGGGAGATAACGATCTGGTTAAGGGTCGACACATCTTCTTTCATTTCTTTTAAAATCTTGTTTGACCCCTCAACTATGTTAAGGATAGCAGAGAGAACATCCTCAGAAAGACCACCTTATGAATTATTTTGCTTTTGACGCTCATAAAGAGGGACATCCTTATACTTCTCCCCGTCCTTTCAATTTTGAATATGGTCCCTCCATTTTAGATCACGATCCTTGCAACCTTCATCAGGGTTCCAATATTGGTTACCCCCTTGCCTCGAGTGGTTTGAAAGATAACCACCACCTTAGTTGGGTAGGAAGTATACCTCTTCTTTGCACAAAGCCTCAAACTTTGCTTCATCAAGATTAGAACACTCTACACCGACGAAATTTATACTTTGAGCACCAGCTCCCATAACATTTTTGGACAAAATGTCAAGTTGTGTCATAATCTTAAGGTCCTTCTCCGTATGTTCCTTGGTCAATTTGAACGTGAAAGGGGAGGCATGGTCTTCACGGGTATACCATACCCTCTTTATGATAGTCATGACATATAAGAGTTGAGCCAATATCACATAAGGTTGTTGTATCAAAGATCCTGGATAAAGTTGGTCATCAACACACTTGTTTACCGAGTCTATGCTCCGGTAAAAATACTTGAGCAACACTTTATCAGCAGACAATGAGTTGGGCATTGAAGCACAAACTTCTAGAGTTGCAACCAAGTTTGGTGAATTAGCTCGCCCTCTAGATTCTTAAAGTTATGAATGTTGTCCTGAAGAGTAATCATCTTTGGATGAGGGAAAAAATCGCACATTAAGTCGGTGACTAGATCCTCCCATGAAGTGATTGATTCACGTGGAAATTCAGCCAACTACTTACAAGCTTCTCCCATTAAAGAGAATGGGAAAAACCTCAAGCTGACTGACTCTTGGGATATATTCTTGAAGAAGAACTATCTACATACATCAACAATGTTTCTACGATGCTCATGGGGATCCCCATGAGCCATACTAGTTAACAACCACTTCAATTGCAAGAGCTACAACATGTCACATGTGATGTCGAAAACCATATTCCCTTCAGCCGGAGGCAAGCGAATGACACCAATACCACCCTTAAGATGAGGGTCATTAGAATTAAACTCGTTAACATTGTTAAGGATACCGATGTAATCTTGATGGTCTACTTTTCTGTCATTGCTTCCATTCACACTCATACTTCCTATTTCAACACACAAACAAGCAAAAAAAAAACTAAAGTTAAGTTAGTACAACTATGACTAACAAGAACAAAATTTGAATTAACAAAAGATTCTTAAACAACATCATTCCTCGGCAATAACACAACTTTTATTTCACGTATCAAGACATTTCATCCAATTCTAAATGACAATGATTGTTAGTTCGTATATCACCCAACCAATTAGGTAGGGATCGTTCTATGAGGTAGTAAAACGTATTTGGGGATCAATAGCCAAATTTGAATATTCTCAAGTTAATCATAGCTAAAAACATTTATGAATAAAAAAATAGTTCAAATTTGGGGTGACAAAATGTCAAATATCTAGGATGTTTTGATTGTAATTATCAACTACAACAACAAAAAACTCAAAAGTGATGAACATGGAGACGGGTTCTTGGGATGTGATCAAATTGGCTAAGGTAGAAAAATGCCTAATTGCAATTAATAGTGAATAGTTATAAATCAATGAATAATCTAGACTTTAGTAGGGATAAACTTTTTCTTGAAAAATTTACCGCGAATCCAATTGGTTTCTCACAAACACCAATAAGCAACAATTAAGAATAACCTTCGCTTTAGTCCATTCACTCTCTCGAGGTGAATGCATGGAAAAGGTTTAAGATTCACTCTCTCGAGCTAAACGCATGATAACCCTATGCCCATGGACCATCAAATCAGTACCCTTGGTTTTAAAAATTCTCTCAAGCAAGCAAAAAATAAGAAGGTAGAAATACATTTGCAAGTACAACCCTTTTTACTAAGCCTAGATAACTATATGAAATTATATTTAAAGAACATTGAAAATATTAATTAACATTACCTAGAAACTAAATTAACCCATAATCATATAATCTCACCTCGAAAATTGGAATTTTAGCTAGACATCATACAAAGGTAGAAATCGTTACCAAATTGTGTTTCCATCAACTGGTAAGATCTAAAAAGGTCTAAAAGAAATATTCTTCAATACCCACTTCCAATTCATGAGAAATGGAAATCTGAAAAGGTAAAGAAATATTCTCTCAATACTCGGTTCTCAACTCTAAAACTTCAAAACTGAAAAACAAAGAAATCTCAATTCTCACAATGAAACTCTAATGTTTAATGATAGATACTAAACTATGCATTTAAAAATGTACTTGTAGTCCTGATCCACTCATCGATCCTTTTTTTGGTCAATTTCATTGCCTTTTTCTTTGTTCTTAAGCATTCTATGTTTAGTAACTTTTGGTGACATATCACTGCATCTTGTAATTTTTAGGCAATTTTCCGAGTCCTCCTTCCATCGCCTACTTTATTTTCTTCTTAAGTGCTTGGCACACCAAAATATTAGGTGAGACCATGGCATTTCAATGACATGTCCAATGGTTTAGGTGATCCTAAGGCCTTCTTTTTCTTCATCTAGCTGCGTTGTCCGTTTTTCTCATTAGTATCCATGCTTTGTTTATCAATCCAATTACCTAAAAATGAAGGACTTCCACAATTTATTGGGTGTCCTCCAAGAGTGGGTTGTTATCCACTAGGACAAATTATCGAAGTGTCCCGCAATGAGTCCTATGTAGCTACCTGGATAGTATCACCCTCAAGGTCCTCCAATTACACATAAGATTCCTCCTCTTGAGTCACCAACTCCTCCGCATCAATCTCTAGCGCATTCGACTTGCATTTGACTCTTCACCACCATTAACTAAAGCAACATCACAAGTTGTAGTAGTTGGATGGATCTTAGACATAGCTATAAACTCTGAACCAGGACACTCAAGAATGTCGACATTTCTCAAGAGAATTGAAATGTTCGTGAACTCTAGATCATTAAAATCACACCTTAACTCAGCAACATCACTCTTCAATCAGATCCTCTAACTGTCAACCTCTATGCTCACACGTCTCAACTAGAACATTGAGGGTATTCAATGCTAGGACATGAGTTGTAATAAACTCTCTCTACTCTCACGACTTATCCCATATGTGGGAAAGGGCAGGAACAATAACCCACTCAATCAACCCTGAGATAGTTGTGTCAACCCAGAAGGCACACACATCGTCCAAATAAGCTAGATGATCAATCTTTATTGAATGGACTTTGTCAATTGAAGTCGGGAGATACCATCATCAATAACAACAAAAGTAGCAGGAGCGGAAAAGGTAAGTGTACTTGGTGACTCATCAGCTTGAGCAGAAAGAGTAGAATCTCTCTCTAAGGTCTCTAAATCTACAAACGGGGATTCTTGAACCGGAGTTGTCTTCTTTTTGTTAACCTGATCGTTAGTGTACTATGCCTCCCTATTGTGGATGTTAGTTGTAACACTTTGAAACTAATAGGCTAAAACTAGAGCTAAACGAGAGGTTAAGTCAAGAGTAAAGGGCAAGGGACAAGGGCAATGGGTGAGGGCCATGGAGGGGGTTAGGGATGCCCAAACTGATCTTAGATACTTCCTACCATGACAACAAGGGTCTTCACGAACCGTGGTGGGTGAGGCAGCGAGTCCATAAAACGTCCCAAGGAAGGCTCCCCTTCACCAGCCACTTCATAGCCTATAGGAAGGCTCATGGGTTTTCTTTCACCTTGTGGGGTCTTGTTTCACGAAGTTTAGCTACTTCTCAAGGGACCATGAGCAGCACCACAAGTCGTGCTTCCCTTGACGGCTCGTGAAGGTGGGTCTTGGTAATCAGACAAAAAGGGTTAGAATGATTCTAGGAGGATGTACCATATGCCACATCTAGTAAAGTCTGGTTCATGAGTGTGAAGCACGCCACACTTATGAGTGAGAGTTAATCACATGTTTAAGAAATGTCACTTCACTCAATATTCTTGAGTTGTGCCTACCCTATAAAAGTTCCTCTCCTAAACCTTCTCTTGTGTCTTCAGGAAAAGAATACATAAAAGGGATAATGCTAGAAAGGTGGAATAGGAGAAAGTGAATTAGTGAGCTCCTCAATGTAATCAATATCCTCAAGATAACCAAAATCTAATTGATCCATCGGTTATGTTAAATGAAGAGGTTAGGTCGGCTTTCCAAATGTTGATCCAAACTTTGACGTCTTAAATCAATAGGGATGTGGTTATTCATATGAATCCTAATATAAATTTTGCAGCTTCTACATTAAGGGGTTTGGAATGAATAACCTACCCTGAGTTTATTGGTCCGAAAGTGGGAAAGTATCATCAAGAATTTATGGAAGATATTTATAAGATACTTGATGTCATGGGAGTAAGTTAGTTCCATACCAATAAAAGAGTGTGTCCAAGTATGGTGTACTCAATGGAATAATAATAGGCTGGTACGAGCGGGTCCAATATAGTAGGAAGTGTTCAAATCAGCGTACCTTGAAGTAGGTTCTTTCCCCGATTGTTGACGGAAGATATGGTGGAGGAATTCATTAACCTTCCTCAAGCAGCTATGCGAATTCAATAATACTGTCTAAAGTTTATCCATTTGTCCAAGTATGCCCCAGCTTTAGTGGCACATTCAAGGCATATGATGAGCAGGTACTTGACGGGCGTGTCTATAATTGTAAAATGAGAATGTCATTCGTCAATGCTTCTTGATAATATGGATATCTCGCATCTTTTGGTGTATTCCCAATAGATTGAGGATGAGAAACTCCAAGACAATAATAGATCGGTGAAAAAGGCTAAAAATGGTGATGAGAACTTCTCATAAGATAAGTTGATTAAAGAATTTTTATTTAATTAATAAAATTTCCTCTCTTTGTTTTGTTTTGTTTGTCCACCAATTCAATTCTAAAGTCTGATGGACAAGTTCAGAAAAGGTCCAAACAAAGGTTTCTTAATCAAGGCTCATCTATTGCTCTTAGGTTCGAAAACGATAGGCTTTCCAACCCTAGACTTAAAGGAGGTTATATTGATTGTTCTAATGATGCAATGCCTAATTGTGCAAAATATGGTAGAAAACATGATGGCAAGTGCATAGTTGGCTCAGATGGGTGGTATATTTATGGGAAGAGTGGTGATCACAAGTTGAGAGATTTTTCTAATGCTCAAGGTTAAGCGAAGGAAATATAAACAAGATCCTCCAAGTAGTTAAAACTCCAATGGTAAAAAGAAACACTATTTTTATGCGCTTTAGTCCTGAGGTGACCAAGAAACCTCCATGCATGTTGTTACTGGGATTTTCAAATTCCATCCCTAGAGGTCAATTTGATTCTTGTCTTAAAGATGGGAAAATGATCTCGAAATGGTGCATTTACCATATTTTAAGGTGATGGATGTTGAGTCTGAACCCCTTCTCTAGAGTCAGTTCTGGTTGTGAATGAGTTTCCAATAGTTTTTCCCCATGATTTACCTGATATTCCTCCCAAGCAAGAAATAGATTTTAGCATTAATATTATCCCAAATACGCAACCTATCTCCATTCCTCCTTATAGAATGACTCCATCTGAGTTGAAAGATTTAAAGAAGCAATTAAGGAATTTATTAGATTAGGGTTTTATTTGACCGAGTATCTTTACATGTGGTGCTCCAATTTTATTTGTTAGAAAGAAGGATGGGTCTCTTAGAATGTGCATTGATTATTGTCAATTGAACAAAGTGACCATTAAGAAAAAAATATCCTCTTCCTAGAAATAATGACTTGTTTGATAAACTTCAATGGGCTAACTATTTCTTTTAAATTGATCTTTGTTTTAGTTATTACAAACTAAGGATGAGAGTGGTTGATATTGCCAAGATGAATTTTAAGACCTGGTATGATCACTACGAATTTGTAGTCATGTCGTTTGGGTTGACAAATGCACCAACGACATTTATCGATTTGATGAATAGAGTGTTCAGGCAATACGTAGACATGTTTTAAATTATATTTATCAATGATATATTTATCTATTCGTGGAATGAGAATGAACATGTGGATCATTTCAGAATTGTTTTGAATGTCCTTAAGGACCAACACCTTTTGCAAAGTTGAGCAAGTGTAAATTTTGGCTAAGGTCCATAACTTTCATTGGTAATATTATGTTAATCAACGGTATTGAGGTAGATCTAAGATTAAAGATGTGGTTAAGAGTTGGACAAGACCTCTTACTCTTCCGACATTAGAAGATTATTGGGTTTGCTTGGTTACTATAGGAGGTTTGCTGAGGGTTTTTCATCTATTGATTCTTTGTTTACTACTTTGACTCAAAAAAATTCCATGTTTGAGTGGATGGGGGCATGTGAAAAAATCTTCCAAGAGTTGAAATATAGACTTACAGCCGCTTTACTATAGACCTTACTAGATGGTACAAATGGTTTTGTTGTATATGTGATACCTCTAGAGTTTTGTTTGGATATGTCCTCACGTAAAATGGTTAAGTGATTACCTATGCTTTAATTCAACTTTAGCCACATGAGAAGAATTATTTGACCCATGATCTTGAATTAGGTGTTGTACTACTTGCCAAGAAAATATAGAAGAATTACTTGTATGAGGTCCATGTTGATGTATTCACCGATCATAAAAGTGTTGTTTGTATGTTTGGGTCAAAAAGACTTGAATCTCCTACAAAAAGGTGGTTAGAATTTTTTAAGGATTCTAATAAAAGTATCATTTAACACCCGACAAAGCTAATGTGTTAGTGGGTGAACTTGGTAGATTGTACATGGGTAGTGTGGCTCAGATAGAAGATGAAAAGAAAGAGTTGGTTCGTGTTATGTATAGGTTGGATCGGCAAGGTATTCTACTAATGGTTTCCACCAAGTGTGGTGTCATGGTTAATAATAGGTCAGAATCGTACTTTTTGACGGATGTAAACTCTAAGCAACAACATGATACATTATTAGTGGAGTTGAAAGAGTCGATAATTAAGAAGTCCATTGAGGCTTTCTCCTCGGGGAGATAGGATGCTTACGTACCAATGTCGGTTATGTGTTCCAGATATTTATGGTTGAAGGGCAAAAATTCTAGATAAAGCTCGTATTTCTCGATATTCTATTCATTCCGAAACTACTAAGATGTACTGTGATCTAAAAAAATTCTATTTGTGGAATGGTATGAAGAGAGATATTGCGGTATTTGTAGCAAAATGTCCTAATTGTCAACAAGTTAAGGTTGAATATCCAAGGCCAGGAGGCTTGTCGCAAGACACCCCTATTCCTTCTAGGAAGTGAGAAATTTTTAAAATGTACTATGTTATAGGTTTGCCTTGTACTAGAAGGCAAAATGATTCTATTTGGGTCATCATAAATAGGATGACAAAATCATCCCACTTTATTCCTGTCAAGAAATCTCATTCAGGGGAAGACTATGCCAAATAGTAAATAAATGAGATAGTGAAGTTAGATGTGACTTGTTGGCATCCTTTGAATGGGAGCAACGTCGCGGTGACTCAATGAAAAAAGAATCGGTTAAAAGAATTTTTTAAAATGGGTAAATGGGTCAAAAGTGGTTTAATGAGTTTAAAAAGATTAATGGGAGTAGCCACCTAATTTTTTGGGAAAACTAGGAAACCGATTAATTAATTAACCTGAAACAAATGTCTACAAAATCAATTTGATTCTAGGTAAGGGTTAAAGTTATTCCGAAGGGAGGGGTTAGGCACCCTTTGAAATCCACAACGGTGGTTCCCGACTGAGTTCGTTTTTTTCAAATTGAGGATGAGAATAAAATAATGTACAAATACAATAACATGCAATATACAGAATAAATAAAATAATAATTATCGGCCTAAGGTTTGCTTAACGTCAATATTTACTTAATAATGAAATAAAAATATAACTCGAGCTTTTTCGAATAACTTCATGGGAAGCAACTCTGTGTACCTGTAAACACACTTAGTAAAAGTGTTAGTAATAAATAAATAAATAAATACGAATTAATCAAATGATAACTTAATAATAAAAGTCCGTCTTATGAACATGGAAGGCCTTGGAAATTGACAGTAATTTCTTCATCGGCCAATTTAACAAATAAATACTTATGAACTTAAATTAAAATTTCCGTCTTTTAAAATAAAAAGGCCTCTAAATCCGACGAATAGATTTTTCATTGGCCAATTTAACAAATAAACATATATGAACTTAAATTAAAATTTCCGTCTTTTAAAATGGAAAGGCCTCTAAATCCGACGGATAGATTTTTCTTTGGAAAATTTAATAAATATATTTAATATAACCTGAACATCAACAAAACATAACAAACTTATCCCAAGAGAATATGGAAAACAACAACCAAACTAAAACAACATAATTAGAAATGGAGACAACAATAACGTAATATATAAAAATTAAAAATAACATTAAAATAGAATAATAACAAAATCCTGAAAAGTTAAGATAGCAAATAGTTGACTAAAAATTTTAAAATAATAATTATATTAAATAAATAAACATCAAATCGTAAAATAATGCTAATATTAAAACTACGATAAACACAAATATTAATTGACTTTTAGAACTACATTAAACTAAAAAATAAAACAAGCTACATATAATAAACAGAAAACATAAAAGACATGGGAATTAAATAAAACAAGGCTAAGAAAATTTTTTTACATGGTTCTGGGTAGCGAACCGGAACTACGAGTTTGAAGGAGACGACTCCACCTCCTCAACTCGAAAAAACCAAAAAAACACTTTAAAATTTTGAACTATAGAACCAAGAATTCTAAAAAATTTATGGGTACTCTTTGGTCTTCCCCTTCAAAATCCTCCTCTAAAAATAGTAGATCAAGTGGGTTTATATAGAAACCCAAAAACCCTAAAAAATGATGAAATGCCGATGTGGGACTGTTGCAAAATTGAAAATTGTTTGAGAAAAGATGTGGAAAAGACAGATTTTTTTTTGTATTTGACTCAAAATGTATTAATTTTAAAACCATCGGACCAAAATTTGGTGTCAACAACTTGCCCCTTTGTTTGATTAGGATCGATGAAAGACATCCCTGTAAAACAAAGTTTACGAACCAAATTTGGTTTGATAAACATTGAACAAAACAATTGAGAAGTTAGTAGAACTTTTGACCAAGACTCCACATTGATCGAGTGGGATGAAAATAATAAACAAAAGAAAAGGATTGATTGTAAACTGAGAAAATTCACATACCTTTGATGTTACATGCAAAATTGAACAATGAAGGTGGTGTACCTTTTGAAAGAAGGATGATGCGAATAACATTTTACTTTGAATGAGGTGACAACCCAGCGCGTCGTTTTGAAAGAAGGCAACCCAATTTGAACATAATATATCACTTTAAACGTGGTGACAACCCAACGTGCCTCGTTGAAAGGCGGACAACCCAACTTAAACTTAATATGTCATTTGATGGGAGATGACAACCCATCGTGTCTCGTTGAAAGGAGGACGCCCCAACTTGAACTTAATATGTCAATTGAAGGGAGATCACTACTTAATCACATCCCTTTGAAAGTTGGACGACCCAACTTGAACTTAATATGTCATTTGAAGGGAGATGACAACCCGATCCTGTCTCTTTGAAAGGCGGACGACCAAACTTGAACTTAATATCTCATTTGGAGGGAGATGACAACCCAATCTTGTCTCTTTGAAAGGCGGACGATCCAACTTGAACATGTCATTTGAAGGGAGATGGCAACCCAATCTTGAACTTAATGTGTCATTTGAAGGGAGACTACAACCTAATCTTGAACTTAACGTGTCATTTGAAGGGAGATGGCAACCCAATCTTGTCTCTTGAAAGGCGGACGACCCAACTTGAACATGCCATTTGAAGGGATATGACAATCCAATCCTATCTCTTTGAAACACGGACGACCCAACTTGAACATAACATGTCATTTGAAGGGAGATGACAACCCAATCTTGTCTCTTTGAAAGGCGGACGACCCGACTTGAACTTAATATGTCATTTGGAGGGAAATGACAACCCAATCTTGTCTCTTTAAAAGGCAGACGACCCAACTTGAACTTAACATGACATTTGAAGGGAGATGACGACCCGATCCTGTCTTTTTTAAAGGCGGACGAACCAACTTGAACATGCCATGTGAAGGGAGATGACAGCCCAATCCTGTCTCTTTGAAAGGCAGACGACCCAACTTGGACTTAACATGTCATTTGAAGGGAGATGACAACCCAATCTTGTCTCTTTGAAAGGCGGATGACCCAAATTGAACTTAACATGTCATTTGAAGGGAGACGACAATCAAATCTTGAACTTAATGTGTCAATTTAAGGGAGATGACAACCTAATATTTAACTTAACGTGTCATTTGAAGGGAGATGACCACCCAACATGTCTCTTTGAAAGGTGGATGTAACGACGCGTTTAGTCATTTTGAGCAACAGTCTTCAATTCTTAAAAAACTAGCAGAAGCGACGGACCCCACGACAGAACGTCATGGGCACGACGGACCGTCGAGGGGGTCTCGTCCCAAAATACTTAGAAAATCTGAAATTGGGTACTGAAAATCAACTCTCTGAACTTTGTGACGGAATGGCAGGACGGACCGTCACAGATGTGACGGACCGTCACAGACCCTTGGTGGAAATTTGGGTCTCTGAACTCTGCGACGACCTGCAGGACGGACCGTCGCAGGCACGACGGCCCGTCACAGGTTGCGCAAATCCCAGGCAGAGTAGGATTTCTGGTGAAGTTTTAAGGGACGTTTTTGGACTATTCTTTCCTTAATTATAGACTTCGTGGGTTTATATTAATAACTCAAATTCTTGAGGGTGAAAAGAGGTAACCCTAAGTTAATTAGTGGGGTATTATTGCCATCTTTTATTCTTAATTATATACTAATTAGGGTAAAAGAAAGAGGATTTGAATAAGAAAATAGAAAGAACAAGAAGGGAGAGAGAGAAACGATCGAGAAGAGCAGGAAAACACCAAGCTTTGAGGATTAACTTGCTTGATTTCAATTCTTCGGTGGAGGTAGGTTATGGTTTCTCTTACGATATTCGTAGTAAACTCTTAATAAAGAATGATATGTATTGATAATATTGTAAACCCTACTATATGCTTAATTGTATGTTTGCATGAATATGATTATGTGATTGTTATAAGATAAGCATGATCAAAAATATTGAATCCCAAATCTTGAAAAGAAGCTTTAATATACATTATTAATGATGATGCCTTGGTATAGAAGAAGGCTTGATGAATTAAAGTAATTGGATTGAGGATGCCTTGGTATTGAAGAAGGCTTGATGAATTAAAGTAATGGGATTGAGGATGCCTTGGCATAGAGAAGGCTTGATGATTTACAGAATGATATTAGTGGATCGGAGTGTCACGTTCTGACACATAGATTTAGTGGATCGGAGTGTCACGTTCCGACACATAGATTTAGTGGATCGAAGTGTCACGTTCCAACACATAGATTTAGTGGATCGGAGTGTCACGTTCCGACACATGTAGGGGATCGGAGTGTCACGTTCCGACACATGTAGGGGATCGGAGTGTCACGTTCCGACACATGTAGGGGATCGGAGTGTCACGTTCCGACACATAGAATTAGGGGATCGGAGTGTCACGAACTGACACAAGAGGAGGAAAGATAATGAATCTTGAAAGATGTTAATATACTCAATCTAACGAACATGATTCCCAAATGAGTATGGTATTGGGGCTTGAGTCCTCATGTATGAATTTGATGGTACTTATTGATGATTATAGTACTTGTTGTTGTTACATGTTGACTTTTATAGTTGATTTATGATAATACTTGATATATACTATTCCCTATTTTGAGTTGGCCGATGATATCTACTCAGTACCCGTGTTTGTACTGACCCCTAGTTTTATTGTTTTCTTCTTGTTTAATTGTGGAATGCAGCAAACGTGCCGTCATCTTCGACTCAACAGTAATTCAAGCCAGTCTTCGTCACACCGGATCTTCAGGGTGAGCTAACACTTCTAGCTTGGACTGGATCTCCTCCGTCACGTCTTGATGCCTTGAACCTCTGGCACGGACTAGCTTCTTATGTATTTTTAGCTTTTAGAATACTCTTAGTTTAGACATTTGATTTTAGATGTTCTTGTGGTGATGACTTCCAGATTCTGGGGATAATGATAAGTTTTTGAGTTATAGAAGTTGATTATTGATTTTTAATGAGTTTAAGTCTTCCGCATTACTTTTTGTTGTTATTACATTGAAATGTTAAGGTTCGATTGGTTGGTTCGCTCACATAGGAGGGTAAGTGTGGGTGCCAGTCGCGGCTCGGATTTGGGTCATGACAAACTTGGTATCAGAGCATTAGGTTCGTTGGTCTCATCACACAAGAACAGGTCTAGTAGAGTCTTAAGGAACGGTAGGGGGACGCCTTTACTTTTCCTTGAGAGGCTATAAGACTTTAGGAAAATTTCACTCTTTCATTCTTTCTTTCGTGCTACTACTTGAGTCCAATTGGTATCTAGGCGATACGAATTGGTATCTGACCATCTTCACTCTCTTTCGCAGATGGTTAGAACTAGAGCAACGACTACGCCAACATCAACACCGGCCAGACAAGACACAACTTAGCCAGCCACTGGGGCTGTGGCTCGAGGAAGAACAACGACAAGGGGCCGTGGTAGAGGTCGTGGGAGGACGTTCTCTAGAGGAAGAGGACGAGCACCTAGCCCATCTGATACTAGGGCAGTGACTCCTCTACCGACTGAGGAAGTAATAAGAGAAGGGGAGGATGGGGAAACTGAACAAGTGCAAAATGAGGAAATGCCACCCCAACCTACCCCAGAGATGATCAATCAGGTTCTGGCTTATCTTAGCGGGTTATCTGATCAAGGTCAGGCACCTCCAGTGTTTTCTGCGCCAACACCTCCGGTTTCAGAAGTACAACATGCGGCTACTATGGCTCCCCGCATGGATGTTCCATTGGAAATAGGCACGTTTCCACGTCTTACTACTGGGCCTATAATGACAACTGATCAGCATGAACTTTTCAGTAAGTTCTTGAAATTGAAACCTCCGATCTTCAAGGGTGCTGAATCGGAGGATGCTTATGATTTTCTGGTTGACTGTCACGAGCTACTACACAAGATGGGTATAGTCGAACGGTTCGGTGTGGAGTTTGTGACTTATCAGATTCAAGGGAACGCCAAAATGTGGTGGCGGTCACATATCGTGTGTCAACCAATAGAGGCACCACCTATGACGTGGGCCTCATTCTCTAGTTTGTTTATGGAGAAGTATATCTCCCGGACTTTGAGGGATAGGAAAAGGGATGAGTTCCTGAGCCTAGAGAAAGGTAGGATGTCGGTTAATGCTTATGAGGCTAAGTTCCGTGCACTATCCAGATATGCCACTCAACTCTGTTTCAGTCCTCAAGAGCGGATTCGCCGGTTTGTGAAGGGGTTGAGGTCAGAATTGCGGATTTCGGCCTTACAGGTAGCGGCAACGGCAAAATCCTTCCAAGAAGTGGTAGACTTTGTGATAGAAGTGGAAGGAGTGAAGCCAGACGACTTCACCCCAACATCGACATCAAAATGGCCTCGAAAGGGAGGTGAGTTTAATGGTTCTTACACTAGGGGACAGGGTTCGGGAAGTTACTCAGTCCGACCAATTCAGTCTTCACTACATACTGTAGTTGGGGGACCACCTCAGACCGGTCAACACTTCTCCGAGGGGCCTAGCATTGACTCCAGAGAATGTTATGGATGTGGGGAGATTGGACATATTAGGAAAAATTGTCCCAGACAAAGTTATAGACCCCCAATAGCTAGAGGTAGAGGTGGTCATGGTAGAGGCTGTTATTCTGGAGGACGTGGTGGTCGAGGTAATGGTGGTCACCAGAACGGCCGAGGTGATGGGCAAACTCGAGCCACTACATCACAACATGGTAGGGGCAACGGACAGACAAACGATAGGGCCCATTGTTACGCTTTCCCTGGGCGGTCTGAAGCAGAGGCATCTGATGCTGTCATCACAGGTAATCTTCTGGTTTGTGATTGCATGGCTTCTGTATTGTTTGATCCTCGATCCACGTTTTCTTATGTATCTTACTCATTTGCTAATGGTCTGAATTTACATTGTGAATTTCTTGATATGCCTATTCGTGTTTCTACTCCGGTGGGTGAGTCTGTGGTAGTTGAAAAGGTATATAGGTCTTGTTTGGTGAACTTTGTGGGGAGCAACACTTATGTAGATTTGGTTATCTTAGAAATGGATGATTTTGATGTAATTCTGGGTATGACTTGGCTTTCTCCGCGATTTGGGATCTTGGATTGTAATGCTAAAACGGTGACGTTAGCCAAACCTGGGACAGACCCGTTAGTGTGGGAGGGTGACTACACTCCCAATCCGGTCCGCATCGTCTCCTTTCTTTGTGCTAGGAAAATCATTAGTAAAGGGTGTTTAGCTTTCTTGGCACATCTCAAGGATGACACTACCCAAGTACCTACGATTGAGTCGGTTTCAGTAGTTCGTGAGTTTCTGGATGTGTTCCCTGCAGATCTTCCTGGTATGCCACCGGATAGGGATATTGACTTCTGTATTGATCTTGAACCCGGTACTCGCCCCATTTCTATACCCCCTTATAGAATGGCTCCCGCGGAGTTAAGAGAGTTAAAAGCACAACTTCAAGAGTTATTGAACAAAGGCTTCATTAGACCAAGTGCATCTCCTTGGGGTGCTCCGGTTTTGTTTGTAAAGAAGAAGGATGGGAGTTTTCGAATGTGTATAGACTACAGACAACTAAACAAGGTAACCATAAAGAACAGGTATCCTCTTCCCCGCATTGATGATTTGTTCGATCAGTTACAAGGTGCTTGTGTCTTCTCTAAGATTGACTTGAGATCCGGTTATCATCAATTGAAAATACGGGCAACGGATGTGCCAAAGACTGCTTTTCGAACGAGGTATGGGCATTACTAATTTGTAGTGATGTCCTTTGGTCTTACGAATGCCCCTGCTGCGTTCATGAGCTTGATGAACGGGATTTTTAAGCCATATTTGGACCTCTTCGTGATCGTATTTATTGATGATATATTGGTATACTCAAAGAGCAAGAAGGAACATGAAGAGCGTTTGAGCATGGTATTGGAAATGTTGAGGGAGAAAAAGCTTTATGCCAAGTTCTCTAAGTGTGAGTTTTGGCTAGATGCGGTGTCCTTCTTGGGGCACGTGGTTTCTAAGGATGGAGTGATGGTGGATCCTTCTAAGATTGAGACAGTGAAGAATTGGGTAAGACCCACTAATGTGTCTGAAATAAGGAGCTTTGTTGGGTTAGCTAGTTACTACCATCGATTTGTCAAGGGATTCTCTTCTATTGCTTCCCAATTGACAAACTTGACTAAGCAGAATGTTCCATTTGTATGGTCGGACGAATGTGAGGAAAGCTTTCAGAAGCTCAAGACTTTGTTGACTACCGCACCTATCCATACCTTACCAGTAGAGGGTAAGAACTTCATTGTTTACTGTGATGCATCCTATTCGGGTTTGGGTGCAGTACTAATGCAAGAGAAGAGTGTGATTGCTTATGCTTCGAGGCAATTAAAAATGCATGAACGTAACTACCCAACTCATGATTTGGAATTGGCTGCGGTAGTGTTTGCATTAAAGCAATGGAGACACTATTTATATGGGGTTAAGTGTGAGATCTATACGGATCATCGTAGCCTCCAGTATGTCTTTACTCAGAAAGATTTGAACTTAAGACAGAGGAGATAGATGGAGTTACTTAAGGACTACGATATCACTATCTTGTATCATCCGGGGAAGGCGAATGTTGTAGCGGATGCTTTAAGTAGAAAAGCGGGAAGCATGGGAAGTCTAGCTCACTTGCAAGCCTCTAGACGCCCATTAGCTAGAGAGGTTCAGACTCTAGCTAACGACTTGATGAGATTAGAAGTAAATTAGAAGGGAGGATTGTTGGCTTCTGTGGAGTCAAGATCTTCTTTTCTTGACAAAATTAAGGGAAAACAGTTTGATGATGAGAAACTAAGAAGAATTCAAGATAAAGTATTGCGAGGGGAGGCTAAGGAAGCACAAATCGATGAGGAAGGTGTTTTGAGAATCAAGGGAAGGGTATGCGTACCCCGTGTCGATGATTTGATCAACACTATTCTGATAGAGGCTCATAGTTCAAGGTATTCTATACATCCGGGTGCAACCAAGATGTATCGTGACCTAAAACAACACTTTTGGTGGAGTAGAATGAAGCGTGATATTGTTGACTTTATTGCTAAGTGTCCAAACTGTCAACAAGTAAAGTATGAACACCAAAGGCCCGGAGGAACACATAAGAGAATGCCCATTCCGGAATGGAAGTGGGAAAGAATTGCAATGGATTTTGTGGTTGGTCTTCCGAAGACAATGGGTAAGTATGACTCCATTTGGGTGATTGTTGATAGGTTAACTAAATCTGCTCATTTCATTCCGGTCAAGGTAACTTATAATGCGGAAAAGTTAGCCAAACTTTACATCTCGGAAGTGGTGCAATTGCATGGGGTTCCACTATCCATCATATCAGATAGAGGTACGCAGTTTACTTCTATGTTTTGGAAAACATTGCATGCGGAATTGGGTACTAGGTTGGACCTTAGTACTGCGTTCCATCCTCAGACTGATGGCCAGTCTGAAAGGACAATTCAAGTGTTGGAGGATATTCTTCGTGCGTGTGTGATAGAGTTTGGTGGTCACTGGGATAGCTTCCTACCCTTAGCGGAGTTTTCATACAACAATAGCTATCACTCAAGTATTGATATGGCCCCATTTGAAGCATTGTATGGGAGGAGATGTAGGTCTCCCATTGGTTTGTTTGATTCGTTCGAGGTTAGACCTTGGGGTACTGACCTTTTGAGGGATTCGATGGAAAAAGTGAAGTCTATTCAAGAAAAGCTTCTAGCGGCGCAAAGTAGACAAAAAGAATATGCAGATCGAAAGGTTAGAGACTTAGAGTTCATGGAAGGTGAACAAGTCTTGTTGAAAGTTTCGCCCATGAAAGGGGTGATGCGGTTTGGAAAAAGGGGTAAACTAAGTCCAAGGTACATTGGACCATTTGAAGTACTCAAGCAAGTAGGGGAAGTGGCTTATGAGTTAGCCTTGCCCCCAGGGCTGTCCGGAGTACATCCGGTATTCCATGTGTCGATGTTGAAAAGATATCATGGGGATGGAAATTACATTATCTGTTGGGATTCAGTTTTGCTTGATGAGAACTTGTCTTATGAGGAGGAGCCTGTTGCTATTTTAGATAGAGAAGTTTGCAAGTTGAGTTCAAGAGAGATTGCGTCCATCAAGGTGCAATGGAAGAATCGACCGGTTGAAGAAGCCACTTGGGAGAAGGAGGCGGATATGCGAGAAAAATACCCATACCTGTTTACAGATTAAGTCACTCCTTTTTGCCCTTGTATTCCTTCTTTTGATCGTTCGGGGACGAACGATGGGTAAATTGGTATCTAATGTAACGACCCGTTTAGTCGTTTTGAGCAACAGTCTTCAATTTTGGAAAAACTGGCAGAAGCGACGGACCCCACGACGGAACGTCATAGGCACGACGGACCGTCGAGGGGGTCTCGTCCCAAAATACTTAGAAAATCTGAAATTGGGTACTGAAAATCAACTCTCTGAACTTTGTGACGGAATGGCAGGACGGACCGTCACAAGTGTAACGGACCGTCACAGACACTTGGTGGAAATTTGGGTCTCTGAACTCTGCGACGACCTGCAGGACGGACCGTCGCAGGCACGACGGCCCATCACAGGTTGCACAAATCCAGGCAGGGTCGGATTTCTGGTGAAGTTTTAAGGGACGTTTTTGGACTATTCTTTCCTTAATTATAGACTTCATGGGTTTATATTAATAACTCAAATTCTTGAGGGTGAAAATAGGTAACCCTAAGTTAATTAGTGGGGTATTGTTGCCATATTTTATTCTTAATTATATACTAATTAGGGTAAAAGAAAGAGGGTTTGAAGAAGAAAATAGAAAGAACAAGAAGGGAGAGAGAGAAACGATCGAGAAGAGGAGGAAAACACCAAGCTTTGAGGATTAACTTGCTTGATTTCAATTCTTCGGTGGAGGTAGGTTATGGTTTCTCTTACGATATTCGTAGTAAACTCTTAATAGAGAATGATATGTATTGATAATATTGTAAACCCTACTATATGCTTAATTGTATGTTTGCATGAATATGATTATGTGATTGTGATAAGATAAGCATGATCAAAAATATTGAATCCCAAATATTGAAAAGAAGCTTTAATATACATTATTAATGATGATGCCTTGGTATAGAAGAAGGCTTGATGAATTAATGTAATGGGATTGAGGATGCCTTGGTATAGAAGAAGGCTTGATGAATTAAAGTAATGGGATTGAGGATTCCTTGGCATAGAGAAGGCTTGATGATTTACAGAATGATATTAGTGGATCGGAGTGTCACGTTCCGACACATGTAGGGGATCGGAGTGTCACGTTCCGACACATGTAGGGGATCGGGGTGTCACGTTCCGACACATAGAATTAGGGGATCGGAGTGTCACGAATCGACACAAGAGGAGGAAAGATAATGAATCTTGAAAGATGTTAATATACTCAATCTAACGAACATGATTCCCAAATGAGTATGGTATTGGGGCTTGAATCCTCATGTGTGAATTTGATGGTACTTATTGATGATTATAGTACTTGTTGTTGTTACATGTTGAGTTTTATAGTTGATTTATGATAATACTTGATATATACTGTTCCCTATTTTAAGTTGGCCGATGATATCTACTCAGTACCCGTGTTTGTACTGACCCCTACTTTTATTGTTTTCTTCTTGTTTAATTGTGGAATGCAGCAAACGTGCCGTCATCTTCGACTCAACAGTAATTCAAGCCAGTCTTCGTCACACCGGATCTTCAGGGTGAGCTAACACTTCTAGCTTGGACTGGATCTCCTCCGTCACGTCTTGATGCCTTGAACCTCCGGCACGGACTAGCTTCTTATGTATATTTAGCTTTTAGAATACTCTTAGTTTAGACATTTGATTTTAGATGTTCTTGTGCTGATGACTTCCAGATTCTGGGGATAATGATAAGTTTTTGAGTTATAGAAGTTGATTATTGATTTTTAATGAGTTTAAGTCTTCCGCATTACTTTTTGTTGTTATTACATTGAAATGTTAAGGTTCGATTGGTTGGTTCGCTCGCATAGGAGGGTAAGTGTGGGTGCCAGTCGCGGCTCGGATTTGGGTCGTGACAGCGGACGACCCAACTTGAACTGAACATGACGTATCACAAAATCTGCAATATCAATGTTAGTAGCAAATATAACATAAATTATGCAAACATGACCATATGAACAAGGTATTAACCAATGCAATGATTCAAACTTAATAACATCATGAATTAAATAAAATGTCAATTTAAAATGGAATAAAAAAAGTGTTGTCATATTGAACGGCATGAAAAAACAATCTGAAATATATCATTTTATTTGAGATAACAAATCAATTTTGAGAAGATATCATTTTGAAAGGTATGAAGACCTAAATTTAAGAAAATGTCATGTTGAAAGGTATGACTACCTAACTTTAAAAGATGTCATTTTGGAAGGTATGACTACATAAAATAAAAGATGTCATTTTGAAGGATATGACGACCCAAAAATAAAAAGATGTCATTTTGAAGGATATGACGACCCAAAAAAATAAAAAGATGTCATTTTGAAGGGTATGACTACCCAAAAAATGCAATTTAAACCTTGAAATGGTCCACAAAGTTATTTGGACGAATATTAGGCATAAATAAAATGATGTCAGTTTGGAAGGTATGATAGCCTAAAATAAAAAAAAAAGTCATTTTGAAGGTTATGACTACCAAAAACTAAAAAATATGTCATTTTGAAAGGAATTACTACCAAAAATGCAATTTAAACTGTAAAACAGTCCGCAAAGTTGTTTGGACAAATATCAACAATGAAACAGTCCACAAAGTTGGTATGGACAAATATCAACAATGAAAGGGTCCACAAAGTTTGTATTGGACAAATATGGGGCATAAAAATAAAATGATGTCAGTTTGAAAGGTATGATGACCCAAATTTAAAAGATGTCATTTTGTACGGTATGACTACCAAAAAATAAAAGATGTCATTTTGAAGGGTATGACTACCAAATATGCAATTTAAACTTTGAAACGGTCTACAAAGTTGTTTGGACAAATATGGGTCATAAAAATAAAATGATGTCAGTTTGAAAGGTATGACGACCCAAATTTAAAGGATGTCATTTTGAAGGGTATGACTATCGAAAAATAAAAGATGTCATTTTGAAGGGTATGACTATCAAAAATGCAATTTAAACTTTGAAACGGTCCACAAAGTTGTTTGGACAAATATGAACAATGAAACGGTCCACAAAGTTGGTATGAAAAAATATTGAAAAGTGGGTTTCAACCCATTTTTTATTTTATGAACAATGAAAAATATTTTAACTTGATTAGCGCCGACAAGAGTATTGTAAAAAAATTTCTCACAATTTTTGTCTTTCAAAAGAAATTGACATCGAGGTAATTCCTATGGATTCAAGTGGTACCTCAAATGTACTTAAGTAACGACAAGATTTGTTCATCTTGCTACAAACAAAATCTTTGAACTAGACCTAACGTCATGTTTCAAGTGCCCTCACAAGAAAGAAACTTTCAATTTGTGCACATTTAAAGTGTTTTGATTTGGGAACATCTGGAAAAGCACACTCACACTCAGTAAAAATTTTCAATGCATGCAATTGTGATACCATAGGCTTGACCTTCATGTAAATCTCCACTACTGGAATATTTGAATTGAAATCATATAGGGCTTGTTAATATCTTGTAGTGTTGGATTAGGAACAGGTAGGATAGTCATTTGGGATTAAAGTGACTCATTCATTCTTGAGCATTGCACTAAATTGATGCTTTTAACATTTATTATGCTTTTAACATTCAATTCTCTTTGTTGTCCCTTCCTTTTACATTTTTGACTTCTTTAAAACTTTGTTTTTCTGAGTTTTCCCTCTTTTTGTATTTTCTCCTTTTTTGTTTTGGAGTATTTTTGAAATTTTGCTTTCTTAAATCGGTGGGGAATTTTGAACCCTTGCTTTTTCTTATGAAGTCATTTTTGTTTTCTTGACATTCAGGAACTTTGATAACTTTTGTCTTTGACAAATTTGAACTTTGTATCTTCTATTATAACTTGCATGTCTTCGGTGCGCTCAAGAAAGTTTTGTCAAAAGAGAGATAGTGCGTAAAAGCACTCAGAAAAGGTAAAGGTTAAGATGTGGTTGTCCAAAGACAAGGCTTAAGGCTCAAAGTGGGGACATCTAAGCGTTAACATCATTTGGTAGGCTTTGAAAGGCTCAAACGGATCAAAGAAGGCCTACAATCATTTTTCAAATCAAACATTACGCAGAATTTCGCCTCAATAACATTTAGGACAAGTTCTAGATCAACAATGCAAAATAATTGAATTTGATTCAGAACTCACCACACAATGCACATGAAACAATGAATCTGATTTTGTTCTAATCTTGAATTTATACAAGACAACATTTTCAAGTGTAACAAAGTATGAATGAGAGGTACCAAAAGAATCCATGGTTTAACAAGAAGTTAATCTTCTTTATTTTACAAATTATTTTTCACATGCACACTTGAACTGTGTTGGCACCAACCCAGTTAAATATCATTTCAAAAATATAAACATAAAAGAATAAATAAAATAAAAAAATAAAAATCTTTCGAAGAAAGAATACCGAACCCAATAAGGGCTGCCTACGTATCTCATTAATGAGAATCAGGTTTGCATAGTTCTTCCAAATATGACATAAAATTCATAAACAACAAATTAATTTTTGAAAGGAAAAATAATGAGAATAAAAACCAATGAGTCACATTGAAAGGCGGGCAACCCGAATTGAACAAAATATATTTTATTTACTATTTAAAGAAAATTTACAAGGACAAATGAATCAGTGAGTCACATTGAAGGGAGGACCACCTAAATTTAACAAAAAAAAGTTTTTTCTAACAATTAAAAAAAATAACATTGGGTCATATTGGAATGCGGGCAATACAGCTAAAAACAATATTTTTAGTGGTATATAAGATAAGTAAAAATAAAAATTTACAATGAATATGACATCATGTATAAAAAATTAATGCCAAATGTACAAATATCTTCGGAGTGAATCCTCATAAATTCTGAAGTTTGTGAACAACTTTGGTGAAATTTTTGAGAGCATTCCTAAAAATTTTCTTTCTGTTTCAGCTTCGACAAACCTCCGGTAATTAATCTTGTAACAATTATCTCCATTGTGAAATTTTGGAGACTTCCACAAAAATTTGCCCCATTTTCCGTTTTCAAATTTGGAAAGCTTACAGGGAAGATGACCGAGCCTTTGTGGAGCCTATGTATCCCGTTGAAGTAGGAATCAGGTCAAACGTAGTTCCAACAAATTATAACTTGAATAAAAACTGGACTTGAATTATGAATATTCTAAAAAATAGGTTAACAAAAGTGATTTTAAAATAATGAACTATTATACAACATATTTGCGTACAACACGTATCTCACATAGCACACAAACAATTGTGTCATGCTTAATATGATGTTCTGGCTTCCCTCTATAAAAGATGATTATGAGTGGACTTTGTATATTGTGGATAGGTGACCCAAGCGGACGTCTTGGATTAAGACAGTTAACGACCGTTAACTATCTAGTAGTCAAATACATTCGTCAGGATGCCAGTTTGGTTAACGAACGATTGTGAACCCGCATAATCGTCCTTTAAGTAAAAAAAACAAAATTAGGTGTCGTTTGACGGAATAAATGTTGTGCATGCAATGACAATATACAAAAAAAATAAATAAATACTGAGTACAATATGCAAACAATCAACAAAATATACAAGATATAATGAATAACACAATAAAAGAGAAGTATCCTCAATTTGAAAAAAAAATAAACCCATAATGGATAGAACTATGTCCCCAGCGGATTCGTCATTCTGTTGACATCCTTTAAATGGGAGAAACGTCGCGGCGACTCGATTAAAAAGGAATTGGTTAAAAGAATTTTTGAAATGGGTAATAAAATGAGTTTAAAAGGATTAATGGGAGTCGCCACCTAATTTTTTGGGAAAAATAGGAAACCGATTAATTAATTAACCTGAAAGAAATATTTACGAAATAAATTTGAGTCTAGGTAAGGGGTTCAAGTTATTCTGAAGGGAAGGGGTTAGGCACCCTTTGAAATCCACAACTGTGGTTCCCAATTGAGTTCGTTTTTTTCAAATTCAGGATGAAAATAGAATAATGTACAAATATAATAACATGCAATATACACAATAAAATAAAATAATAATTATCGGCCTAAGGTTTGCTTAACGTCAATATATACATAATAATGAAATAAAAATATAACTCGAGCTTTTTCGAATAACTTCATGGGAAGAAACTCTGTGTACCTGTAAACACACTTAGTAAAAGTTTTAGTAATAAATAAATAAATAAATATGAATTAATCAAATGATAATTTAATAATAAAAGTCCTTCTTATGAACATGGAAGGTTTTGGAAATCGACCGTAATAACATGAACATAATGGAGAGGGTTATGAAAGTAAAAGGCTACAAGAATAATGGTTATAAAGTTGGAGGTTATGGAGGTTATGGTTATCATCATAATGGTGATAATAGGTGAGTAACTTATTGGTGTATTAGACATCTCCACTACAATATATTATAATAAGATCCATAACTATTTAAATAAATAAATAAATCCCAAAATTTAAGAAGAAATAAAGTCAAATAGCAAAGAATAAAATTTAATGAACTTAACATGAAGATACATAAAACAAACAATTACCAATTTAACCATGCAATTAGAACATCTGCAAAAGAATAAAATTTCAAAAACTGTTAAACAAATAACATTTACCTGCATTAGTAATTTATATTCTAAAAATGAAATGTTACCTCTCATAATCTAGAATATATCATATCATACGACACAAACTTTCAAATTTCATTGTATCTTCAAATTTGACATTTCAAACTTAAAGTAGATGGGACTGACCTGTATTGTTTGTTATCCATTGGAATAATAACTGAATTTTCATTAAGTGCAATGCTGCAATTTGAGAAAAGCTAATATTAACATGTCATCAACAGAAGATCGGAAACAAATTTTGTTATTGTATCTTTCTTAGTATTTTGATTAGGATTAGTTCACTGGAAAAGAAGAAGAAGACGAAAAGTAAAATGTCAAAAATATAATGCAGGAATATAAATTCAAATAGAATAAACTCTTTTACCCGTTTTTAAATAACCGTTTCCTAATTGTTTTGCTTAATCTATATAATACAGTTACATTTTGAATTTTTATCTTTATATTAAACTTGTCATTTTCAGTAATTTAACTGTTTTATCAAAAATTGTTTTTTAGTTATATTTTTGGACTTCTAACATTATGTTCATAAACCAAAAAATTGAGTCATGTGTGCAATTTTCAAAATATTTTGTTCTTTTGTTAAAGTTATTTTAAAAAATTGTATTTGAAAACATGAAATTTAGAATTAAAATTAGAAAACTGTAAAAAAATTCATTCTAGAAAAAAAAACATGAAATTATTGTTTATTTTTATTATTTATTATTTAAATTAATATAGAATTCTGAAAATTCTAAAATGTTGTAATTTGACGGTAATTATTTAAAAGTAAAAGTAAATATCTATTTCATGATTCATTATTTGAAAAATAATTCACACGTTAGAACACCATTTTTAGAATGATTTAATTTTTTAACATTTAAATGTGAAAATTTCTTTAAATTATTTTTAAAATAAAAAAAGTATGTTATTGATCGTGATACTATAACTAATAGTGTGTGTATAATTTTATATATATAATATATATATATATATATATATATATATATATATATATACATATATACATATATATATATATATATATATATATATATATATACTTATTTTGTTAAGCGACACATTAGAATTCTTGAAATTTCTTTTAAATGTGAGAAAAAAATGTGTTCTAAATGTAATAAATGTGATATTACATGTGTTTTTGTTTTTATCTTGAATGGTAACTATTTTGTTTGTTAACGACACGAAACTAGGTATGAAATTGTCTGTACAAGTCTCAAAAAAACAAAATCATAGTCCTCTTCTACTGTTAGAAGAGCTCTTATAAATACTAATGAACTTCTGATATATTTTCATGTGCCTCCTCACTCAAAATGTAAAATAGTAAGATAAATTAGTAATCTTACATCATTTTTCTTAGTCATCAGAGCATGTTGAGTTTTGTATACATTATATAAGATCTACATTTCCTATTTGTTCTAATTCTTGACTTGACCAAAAAATTAAAAATTTTCATGCATACCTAAACATGGATAATTTCCCTTCCTTTTTTATACCTCTTGCAAATGTCTGTCCTTTCCCTTTCCATGTAAGTAAGTAGGTCCCCTATACTATTTCGTTTGTATTTATTCATATTTTAGTTATTGTATTTTTTTCACTTACTTTTGTTATCCCTCCAACACCTTTCATTGCATCTCATACTTGTCTTCATTACACGAATCACTTCTATTAATTTTTTTTTTTGAAAAGGACATTCTTGAAACACGTGATTGAGTGATATACATGAAGTATCTCACATGACATATACCTACTCAATTTTAAACTCTTTTCATGTTTGTTCTTCTTTATTTTATTTTTACCAATGACACATTACATCTGCTTACATATGACCTGTTAATTTTTTATAAAATGTATTTCCAGTAGTACACATGATGTATCTCTCACACACATATGTTCACACACTCATCCATTTATCTAGGGTCTTTTAAAATCTACCTCTCTACTTCTATGAGATAGTGATAAGATCTTGATACATTCTATCCTTTACATACTGCTCTTGTGAAATTACACTGAATATATTGTTATTGTTATTCTGTACTCATCTATTTCATACCTCAAATATCTATTTATTCCTCTTTATATTCAATTGTTAAATACTAAATTTTCGCAAGTAGTCATTGTATTTACTTCATGCATCTTTGTATATATCATTATTGTCTTTTCTATTGTGAGACCAACTTTCACTTCGAAATTTCTCATCTAAGCCAAGAATCAATAATCATTGATAAAATCCACCAAAAATCACCAAATATATTCAATCCTTTCCGAGCCAAGGTCCTCATTAAACAAAGTTAAAAAAGTTGTTGTACATCACTTTATTGTCAATCTTAAATATAAATGTTTTTGCCCATATGCAAAAAGATAATATATCCATCGAAGAGGAGTAGTTCAAGTGTGTATATGAAGTTCGTGTAGTACGAGTAGATCATGGCAGAACGTTTGTTATTCAGGTGATTTATTTGCTAAAGTCTTGTTTATAATTACATCTCTAAAATAAATTCTTTGATTTAACTTAATTCTATCTATTTTAAAAAAAATTATTTTTCTAATTTAAGGATTATAAGTTCTCTATAAGTTACCTTTATAGTCATATGATTTTAACAAATGAATCATCTTACTGACCTTGTTATTATCTATCAGCATTACACGAACTTCTTGAATAATATCATAAATTAGGGATCCTTGTCATACTAATTCTCACTTTGAACAGATTGTGTTGATTTTAATGCTATTATATGCTATAAGCATCCGGATCAACATTCTAGTTTCATCCATGTTATCATTTTATATTTCGATACTCTAGATAGTTTTGAAATAGTGAACAATTGTGTTATAGTTTAAAAGCTCTTGTACATGTGAAATAGGATTTTGAGTATTGACTAACTTTTTCACTTTACGTCTTTAATTAATTTAAGTTGGGGGCGAAACCCATCGTGATCACCTAAAGTTGACATCATTCTTTACTTAGATACCTTAACTAGGTTTTGTTCATATTAAACACCTCATATTAGATTTTTCTACGTCATTTTGACACATTCAACTGACTTAGCATAGTGTGTCTATTGCAAACATTTTAAGTCCATAAAACGCTTAAATTTTGCATTTTTTCTTCTTCCTTCTCTGTCATTCCCACACTTCCTTCACCATCCACTACTATATATCAAACCTTCCTTTTCATTCTTTTTTCAGAATATAACACATGATTGTTTAAAATAAATTATGGCAGTGATTATAAATGGTAAAGGTGAAAATATCATACAAATGTTATTAAACAATATGTAGCCTCAATAACTTGCAATCTAATTTTCAAATATTGAAGACTTTTAAGTTGTTCTCATAAGTTTTGCATAACTTTGTATTTGCTATAGAAACTTGATTCGATCTTGTTATTTCTTCTTCTTTGGATTCAATTGTGCACACAAGCTTTTTCCTCAATATTCAAATTTTGATATCCTACCTTTTATTTATCTAAAGCTTTTTTATTTTATGTTTGTTGGTCTATCAGTTATAGAGATACTCGAACAAAAAAGAAAGAAACAATATATTTAAAGAAAGGGATGGTGAAAGTGATGATGGTATCTAGGTTATGACTCATGAGTATAAGCTTGTAATCCAAAATAATGTTAATTTTGATGATTATGATAGTTAGATTTGAATAAAAAGGATTGAGCTCATTTGGAGGCATTCAATTTAGGGCTTATGTCATTCTTTGTAATTTAGTTTTGAGTTTCTTTATCCAGAAGATCAAGGGTTGATTTTGCTGAGCCAGAGTTTGGCTGCATGTCGTCTCCATTGGAGAAGAAAGGGAGAAATATCCATTTGATTCTAATAGGTTATATTTGTATGAAGATATTTCTTGCACTATGATAAAATTGGTTCATGTCTAGTTGTATAAGAAGGAAAGGATAGTAGTAGTGATAATGTTAAATTTTAGGAAGATACTTCTGATGGTAGTATAGATGGTGACGATGAGAAGAAATGGGTGTTGCTATTAATATTTATAATTATTAAAATTTAATTCCAGAATTTATTATTAAAATAGTTTTAGGAATATTTTTTGTTCATAATACATCTTTTCATAATCATTTATGATAGATTTTTTGCATGTCTTGATTTAATTCATTACTTAGACACATCATCGGCGAGTGCGATACACACTCCTTATTATAATTGTTGATTATAAAAAAAGTGTCAAAGTGACGTGGTATGATCCGACTTGATGTGTCTATAATGAATAAAGCCTAGTTAAGATGTCTAAGTGAAAGTTTGTGCAAAATTTAGATACCCACCAATGGTTCCAGCCAAAATGGGGGTATCTACCACATTTCCTTACATCTTTAATATTTTATTGTGTGTTGTGTGAATGCATGGTTATATTACATAAAAAAGAGCTTAAGGTAGGTGTCATCACGACCTTGCTTTTCGAATCGTGGAAATATCACATGAATTTAAACTCATTTATTTTTGAAGTGTCTTATGTTGGATTCAGTAAATGATGATTTTGAAGAATGACAAAGTAAAAAAAATAATACATAGAACAGGTTGACTCAACACGATCTTACATAGCCCAGTACAAATAGGACTAGGAGCTGGAAAAGATGCAGGCGTTGGGGAAATCTTGATCACACGAGGAAAAGGATAAAATATAACTCTAGTAAGTTAGATAGAAAGAAGGAAAATCATTTTTGATATATATATATATAGTGCAAGGTTTTGTACAACGAAACTTGTGCACTTGCGCACAGACATACAAGCAGAAGATAATCTTACTTTGAGAGAGTTCTTATTTAAGATTTGCTGAAGTGCTGCTAAGAAACACAACTAAAGAATTTTATTCTATTTGTTTTTCAGTACTTTGTTAGGTTGACGTAATTTTTTGGTTGTGAATTTTATCGTAGTTCGATGTTCGAGTTAAGGAAACTAAATGATCCAAGAGAACATAAACATGGGGATTTTTGTTTTGAATCTACGAATTAGAGTTTATAACTTCTTAGCTTACATTAGTTTGCAACCAGGTGTATTTTGAAGTTTGAGTTAATAAATGTTTGGAATTGAAATTGCTGGGCAATTACAAATGTGCTTACTTTGAACATCTAAACATTTTATGGAACAAATAGCTTATACACAATCCTTAGAAGAATTACAGAAGTCATTAATCAAGAGTCGAATAACTCAACGATAGATTACAACGAATTATTCACATCCTCTTGGACACACTCAAAGACAACATATCAATAGGCCACCCTTATTTAATGGACAATACTATTCATGGTAGAAGGGGAGTGCCACGACTCGAGGATACACTTTTGACATAAACACGAGACCTAGGATCACGAGCGACACAAAACTAACTCTAAGCTGGCATATCATAAGCATACTAAAACAACTAAACGAAATATACTATGGGAAAGCCTTAAACATGAGATAAGTGAAAGACTAGGAATATGTAATACTAGTCTAAATATATAAGAAATACTAATATTTTAATAATAATGAAAGAATCACTCAAAACTAAAGTTTAATCTAATACAATGAAAAAGCCTTAATTGACTAGAGTTGTTAGGACATTCCCCTACTAACTCTTGGAAAGACTGAGATTGAAATTAAAATACTGAAATAGAAACATTCCTATTGTCCAGAAGTATAAGGACTCGCCACTGATGTTGCTGAGCATGGATCTAGAACTAATCTAAACATGATCTGAATGTTGAGGACCTGAACCTACATCATTAAAAGAAGTAGCACAGAGTGTTCACTGGTACTTGGAATTTACTAAGAATGCATGATGCAAAATTTAACTGAACAAATATGAAAGTTGAACAAAGCATATATAAGCAATCACATAATGCAAACATAATTTAAATACTGAAATATACAAAAATAAACTAAAATGAATGCAATGATAAAGTATTGACTATCAACATGACATACTGATACTGATTATTGAAGTATAGCTGAAAATCTAGTCATAAGCACTAAAGTCTGATTGTGGGAGCTAATTTTAATTGACATAAAACAATAGAGCCAAATGCGGATGTTAATATATACATCCCATCGAGGGGACCCAATATACCTAGCCAGGGGTATAAAAACATGAATGGCGTAATCACTAAATCTAATGCCCACTAAGGGGACTTGTACTCTTAGGACTACAAGGTTATGACGAACCCTAGTCTAACTCGGTTTTAATCCTACTCCTAACTGGAAATGTATATGACACAACTTAACTAAAATACAAGATACCTTAATATTGTGACATGCAAATCTGAGAATGCAACATTTAAGAACTGACAATGTTAACATTCAAACACTGGAGCATGTTTATTAGTGAACTTACTTGGAAAGTATAATTCATGAACTATGAGAATTTATAGAACTAGGGTTTTGTGTTGAATGCAAGGAACTAAGCAATGATTTCAAAAAAGCATTATAAATGGATTAAGAATACAATAACAACTAAATCACAACCAATATCTAATTTTTAGAATCCCTAGGTCTAAATAAGATATATAGAATCAAGAATCTCACTAAATTATGAGGACACAGTGGGCAAAAGGAACCCACTAGTGAAATATTACATACATGGTGATGAGATTTACGGAGAAATCCTTCAATTTTGTGACAGCAACTGAAGAAAACCTTTTGTGTGTTCTTTATAAAACTAGAATCTCTTTCTTTTCTCTATGATATCGGTTTCATTAATTTTGGTGAATGAATCACTTAGGGTAAAATTTGACTAGAATACTAGGCTAAGACTGACCAAACCGATGTAGTTTAGGGATACAATTATTAGGAAAGACCCAACTACCCCTAAATTAAAAGGCAATTCGATGAGAGACAGACCTGACCGATGGATTGTAGGCCAACAAACAGTATGTCCTGTCAAATCGTTGTCTTGCTTAGAGAGGGGGGAGCTAGGACCTTCAAGCATGGACCATGGTCCCACATACGATGCATAGGTCCTGGCATTGGACAATTTATTTCAGGGAATTTGGGGTAGCCAATTGACGGGCTACTCCTACAGTCCGTGGTCCCAAGTACAGTCCGTAGGTGGACTTTGTCAATGGCACATGTATGTTTTGAAAAGTCTGAATTTTTCCCGTTCTCAAATCCAATTTGTTTTAATATCTTTCCATTTGAAACATATATCCTCGAATTAAGTTTAAACTAGGTGGATGAGATGGGAATGAGTTGCAATCCCTACCACAAAATACTAGAAACTGATATCTAACTGAACTAAGTTCCTGCAACGTGCAATTGTGCTAAAAATGCAAGAACAACTGAACGAACATAATACTAAGAAAGAATTTACGCAATATTAAACTAAGAGACGAAAGAGGAACTATAGCCTGTAGTTGAAATGGAACCAATGGAATGAGATGTGGAATTTTGCCCTTCATTATTGCTTTTGAATCTGAACCTACTAGGACTTTTGATAACTATGGCATGTATTTCGTCCATCGTTGATAATTTGAACTTATTAATAGCCTCATGAATTAAATCTGGTGCAATCATTGTTGTTTTACCTACTTTAAGCCAACCAACCATTGATTTGCATCTACGCCCATATAATACCTTATAAGCGACCATATGAATGTTGTAATGGAAGATATTATTACAGGAAAACTCTATGAGATGTATGTGAGCATCCAAAATGCTCTTTGTATTGAGCACACAATCTCTCAATATGTCCTTTAAGGTCTGAATGATACGCTCTACCTTACCATCCATTTGTGAAAGAAATGTTGTGTTGAGATTTACTAGTGTACCAAGACCTTCCTAAAGTGATTTCAAAAAATAATAGGTAACATGAGGACCTCTATATGAGATTATATACATGAGAACTCTATGCAAACCAGCTATATAATTAATGTATAGTTAACATAGTCCTCCGCTGAATTTGTGGTCTTGACAGCCAATAAGTGAGCAAACTTAGTAACTCTATCTACTATTACCCAAATAGAGTCATGCTTCCTGTGTTTACGTGGTAAACCTGTAATAAAGTCTATGCTTATCACTTCCTATTTCTATGTAGGAGTCTTAATCTCTTGAGCCATACCTCTTGGTTTCTAATGTTCCATCTTAACCTGTAACAATTAGGACACTCAGAAACAAAGTCTGCTTTATCCATCTTCATTCCATTCAACCAAAAGACTTCCCACATATCACGGTACATGTAAGTGGAACTAGGTGTCACTACCCGAGAATACCCCCTAGTCATAACACAACGTACATGACCTCTTGGAAGTCTTATAAAACTCCTTAGCATTCATTCATCGCATTATTGTAAAATAGTGCTGAAATATAAAACAATTTAAAATAAATCATAAGGCTTAGGAGCCAAGACTTTTCATAAGAAGTCTTCATAAACAAAGAAATACTAGTCTCATATTGGCCGACACAGACCTAAACTTCAAGAATCATAAACTAGGGACACGACCCTTACATTGAAAGAAAGTACAATGTCTTATACAATTATCTAAATGAAAAGGGAACTAAAATAAGAAGTCTTGTCCTCGATACATGAGGACATACCCAAATATTTAGAGAATATCTAAGTTCCAAGATTTAACTCTAGAGATCACTTCTTTCTCACACACCTACACTCTGTAGAAGATAGAGGAAATATGGAACTTGTACAATTAAGAACTAAGTATGATGACAACACAAGAAATCATGTAAAAAGGGACATTTTAGTTGAAATAATCTTTTCCTACTATTTTTGATCATGTTTCATCTACCAAATATAAAAGACATCACACAAGTCAATCATCAACATACAAGATAATACTCTCATAATTCACAAGGAATGACAATATTCTTTTAGTAATCCATTTAACGATTTAGACCCTCTAAATAAGGTTATACTAAAACCTACCTAAGTAAGACATGAAGTGTCCGCCCATAAACCCCTTCATACACAAATAGATGATCCTCAAGACTACCCTAAGTACAGGTATTTCCTTTTCAACACAACCCACCAAGTCCACATTCATTGCTAGGGATACTAAAGGAGAAATTCCTACATTTAAGGGAATTCACATAATGATCTTTGAAGACCTAGGGAACCCACTCCTAGTACCATTAAAGCCTACTCGTTCCATGTGTAGATAGCATCCCGTTCTACTACCTACAAATTCTATAATCTCTCCATTAACTAAAGTTTAGATCTCACAAGATGATAATAGGCATTAACCGACATAGACAATAATAGCTAAGTATGGAATACAGTGGCATAAGACCCCACACCGTGGAAGGTGTTCTAATTGCTTAAGGTGAAACTAGGACACATCCCATGTAGCCACATGGTTTAAGGGATATCATAAGGATTTTTTGTACTCTAGTCTAATACTCATGTAGAGATGCAACCTAAAGCATATCCACATGGCGTGTTGCCTTATTTCTCATAGAGTAAGTTCATTCACATAAGAGTATTAGAGAAGGTAACATCCCTAAACCTAACAACATATGATACAACTACCAAGAAGGGACCCACAATGGTCTACAATCAAGGTTTATTAGGATATCTCATTCATGAAATGGGTAACATTCTAGGTCTATCCGATTCACTTTATTATAAACCTTCTTTTCATATTCAAGGTTCGCACATTCAGTTAGGGTACTCATCAAGATTTTTCACCATTCTTAGGTCTATCAGTTCAAAACATACTATATAATACCTCATTTACCATTTATGTATCAAGTAGGGACAACTAGGTCTACCTTACCAAGACACCATATCGACATATAAAGACTCTTCGTGGTCTATCATCATCACATACAAACATTTAGGGGAACATGCTTTTATTAACAATATCACATAGCTTAATACATGTTCATCTTAACATAATCTAGCAACTTCACAATGTGCCTATTTTGCATACAACAACATAACCAACCTTTAGTTCACCTCGTAGAACCATAAAAAATCATAATAATAATAAGAACAAGAAGTAAGTACCTCCACTAGAAGTGGATTAAACCATACAAAACAATCCTACTATACTAAGCATATTGGATAAACTCACAATTCTCCAATATCACAATTCACCATTAATTAACTTCCAATACATCTAATCATAAAAAAGATAACTTACCCATCATCATGCCCACAAGGTCATGATTATAACCAAATCATCCTTACATCCATAATTTATCATATATAGAGATAGATAACAATAAGGATAAACAATATAAATCAATCTAAATACAATTCCGCTACTAAAAAAATAGTGTTTAGCGACGGATATTAGTGACAACATATACTCCATCACTAAATAGAAACAAATCAGCAATTAAATATCCATTTTGTTGCAAAAATTACTAATAATTTTTTGAGTTACGCTATAGCGATGGATTGACGACAGAATATTTTTTTGGTCGCTCTAAAATAGTGAAACTTTGGCGCCCTAATTTTCACTATGGATTTTGCAACAATGTGGGTGTGACGAAATTTATTAATTTTTTGCGACGAAAAATCATTTCTAGATTAATAAATATATTTTATGAATTTTAAATTATACAGTGAAAAAATTTTCTGTCGCTAAAATCTATTCCAAATAAATAATTTTTAAGGAGCAACGAATGTCATAATCCGTCACTACGTTTGTTGCAAATATTTTTTAACTTAGTTGGATCTTTATTAACTCATCTCAAAACAAAAAGGGAAGAACATATTATTTTCCCTAAACAAAATTAGGGTTTTCTTCCTCAGGTTAACTCCCATTTCTTCCTCAGGTGAAATCTCATCTCTGATTTTGTCTTCTTCATCCTCATTCTAAAGATGTCCCCGCACTTCTATTGCCTCAAGAGAAAGGCAATTTCTCTTTGTTCATCTATGTCCATCTCCTCTATGTTAGACATGGTTATGACATGATTCTCTTGCCGAGATTTATGATTATCGGGATACATACCCCTTGAGAAAGCCTTGAAAGGGGTGGAAGTGGTATTTGTAAGAGAGAAATGAAATCTTTTCCGTTTTAATTGAATTGTTATGATTGGAGATGGAATTTTGTTTAGTCATACTTTTTACAAAATATACTTATGTCCATCTCCTGTATACAGATTAATGTTTCATTTTTGGGGGTGCTTTGTTAGTTTTTGATTAATATGGTGCTTATGGCATGGGTGTTATTTGCACAAGGTTTAATTTTTAGGCATATTGCTTTATTACATAGGTGGAAAATTGCGGATTTAGTGTTTCTTGGATGAAAACTTGTTGTATATTTATTGATGCAGATGTTTTGATAGTTTCTGTATCATCTGAGCAAACTCTATATGCCTTGTGCTGAGTTGTGGTTTAATTGTTATTATTTTGACTCTTTTGGTTCATGAATAAATCAATAGTGTATCAACCCCAATTTTGAAACTAGTTGGTGTCAATTATGTGAGTCGTTGATAGTAGTTACAGGATTTGCTGAAGGTTAACTATTGTAACACTATTTCCTACATGATAATCAACCCACTGCAATTCTCTACTTTATCCTATCCTTGTATAGACAAAGTTATTTTTCAATTCATCGTATTAATTAAACTATATAAAAGGTTTCAAAAATATCGATTCAGATGATTTGGGGTTAAAATTTTTGTTATGATTGAATTTTTCCTTAGTCTCAGCTATTCGTCTTCGACAAAAAGACATTATCATTCAGTGTATGTGAAACTGGAAGTAACATACTGACATCCAGCAAATGTTCTGTCATCATCCTTCTTACTGTTCCTATTTTAAGATCTCATGAAAAGATTTTCTACTAAAGTTGGAAAAGAAAGATGTTGCCTCAACTATCTCATAAAAGAAGTTAATTTATTTTGAAAGAACAGTTTAAATGTTATTTCTTATGAGAAATATCTATAGTTTTATACTACTAAGTTTGTAATATCATTTAGAAATTAATTTTCTATTGTGCGATACTACTAGTTAAAGTCCTTATTGGGGAAAGTACATGCTGCAAAGACTTGGTGAAATTCTCTCATTAGTAATGGATATTTTTTATATTTTTGGTGAGGCTTAAATTTCTTGTAAACTTATTTGCTAGTTCAGTAATGGTTACACACTAGATTAATGCATGTTGTTGGAGGTTTCATTTGGAAGTATATGAAGGTAATGCTTTAAAAGAAATCTTCATGATTTAATAATCTAGTTCTCCAGTTATTCTATAAGAATAGTCCAACTTGTAAACTTTAAAAAATTCGGTAAGAATGAGGTATATCATTCTTTTTTCTGTTAATGCATTGTATTTTGACAATTGAGGAACTAAAAGGAGGCGAGACTCTCTAAATCGACATGGTCTGTTAAGAACATAACAGAAAAAGCATGGAACTATTTAGACCATAGAAACTTATAATTAAGGTTTACTTCTTATACTAAGCCTTTTTTATAATGGTTTGATACTCTTTCATCATATTATGGATTGTAAGATAAGAGAACTTTTGATTTAGAGAGCCCATAATTTATTTTAAAAAGAAAATTATCAGGAATTTGAATGAAATGTATATAACTAGAGTGGACTGATCTACTGGTTTTTGAAGGGCTCCTGATTCATCACTCACTTCATAAGTGTTTATGAAACTCAATACAACAATTCATTTATATTAAGTTTTTAGTTGTTACTTGTGTTGTTATGGTTTCATGTTCTTGATAATAACCAAGACAAGTTGATTTTATTGTTTTATGTTCTTGTTAATAACCAAGATAATCTGATGTTAAAATATAATGATGCTTTGGATGCCTAGGAAATCTTCACATTCACTGAATGTTATATATATGATGTAACTGAATGTTCCATTTGAATGAGAGGTGTTTTGTGATGCTTTGGATGCCTAGGAAATCTTCACATTCACCTTCTCCCCTTTTTGAGCTACTGTCTTTCAATTATCGTTGATGGAAAATCCAACGAGTGTTTATGTTCTCTTCCTTTCTGTAGGGAAAACTGAAACAAATGTTATGCTTTGTGGTCATTTTACATTAGTGTTTTACGTACCAGCTTTGATGAAAGAATTTAAGCATCAGGTGTAGGTGCCATATTAGAAACACATAATTTGATGTTATTCAACTTTTAGGACTCTTAAAAGACTTCTCCAGTTTCCTAATATTCTTTTTTGTGATTGTATTCAAATTTTCAAAGCTAATATTTATTTCGGAAGCTCATTCATTGTGTAAATCTTCTAACCAAACTCAATGATAATTATTTAATTTTTTGGTATGCAGGCATAAGTTTTTTTTTTACTTGTTCAACAAGTTTTTAGTGGTATTTTTAATATTTTGTCACACTTGAGTGAGGTAGCTTAATTATATTTATAATAGTGATAAATGTTGGACTAGTTTCTGTTGTTGCAATACCTTTTCATCTACTTTAACTAGTTTATTCTGTATGCATGATCTATTGGTTACATGTTTCTTTCTTTGGTGCCTTCCATATTAGTGAATAACAGCTGTAATCATTGTCAACAAAGAATACTTCTCTCATTACATTGTGAAAAACATTGAACATGCTTTTTTTTTTGTGATAGTCATTGGCTAGTCTCTTTTCATTTTCATATAACATGATATTATGTGGGTTTGCCTATACTTTGCATGCTATATAGGTTTGTTAGTATTTGTTTTGACATTGGATAAGGAGCTCCCATGCCTGTTGTGTATGTAGTTCCACATCACTGAAAGTTTCTTTGTGTAGACATTATAGTACATTTTTCAGGAAACCAACTACACTATTTTATTTTCTTGAAATCAACTACACGCTACATTGTTATATTTTTTTTATAGGTGTGGCTCAAGGAAGAGGTTGTGGGAAGTCTTTCAGTAGGATTAGACTGCTATTCATGTTAGCATGCCAACTATTACGATGCTCCCTATAGTTTCTCCTCAACAAGGTGGTACCTCAACCGTTGAAATATCATATAAAAGTTCCACCCCAACTATCTCTGAGACACCTCTAGCTACACTGAATCAAAGCAATCCCATATTTCAGGGTCTGCCTCTCAGAGCATCCCAACAGATTGTAGTAATCCAATTGTTGAAGGGGATGTATCTAATCAAAGAAAATCAAGAGGTCATACAAACACAATTATTGATGCTAATTCTAGTAGTAGCCACTTACAGACACTTATAGATAAGTTTAAAACTGTATTCAAGGTTATTTTGGAGAATTCAAGGTATTACTTTTCATCATAGATAAGTTTGAAAAGTGTATTCATACTAATAGATAGGATATTGATATATTACTTTCAAAATTTATTTCAGAAATATTCTATTGGAATTTTTCTATTAGTGAAAGTGAATTGAGGAAACACTGGTTGGTCAAGACGACTACAAAATACAAAAAATTTATTTCTACAATAAAAAGGGGGAGGAGTTAGGCCATGTTATGTACCTGAGCATGTTTTAAAAAAATGGACACAACTCTGGGAAATGATGATTCTATTAAAAAGTCAGAAACAAATGCAAAGAACCGGTGTGGCGGCCGTGAAGTTGTTGCTGCGACTCACACATGTGGCTCCATCTCAATTCGAGGACATCACAAGAAACTTGTAAGTATATATATATATTTCACAAATTGTATATGTAATATATTTAGGTTGTATGATATTTATACAATATTTTTCTATCTAAAAAGTGTTTTTTCTTTTGTAAACGATATTGAAAAGGACGAGATCCAACATTGAGTGAGTTACATTTGCATGTACATGCATGGTCATGATGACAAATCTTTTGTTGCCTAAAGATCTTGAATTGTCCATGAAAGTACAAATCTTTGAAACCTATCTAAATTTAACATTTAATTTCTTATTAGATGGGAAAACTTGGCCAAAAATGTTGTTGAAAGAAGTATGCAAACATATGGTTAGTTTATGATCTTTGGATTTCTGTCCTCTTTTTCCTTGTTCTCAGGTTGTTGTTCCTTTTTCTGTTCCGAAAGTTCCTGCTTCATTTTTATTTCTTTTCTCAGAGTCATTCTCCTTTCTTCTTTGTTATTCATTATCTATATTCTTGATTGTGCATACATCTACCAATTATTCTTGATGCTTGCAATACATACAATAGTCCGATTCATTGCAGGATCATTGACATTTTGGCCATTCTTCAGGTGAGGTTTCAAGTACTTCTATTCTTGGTGAAGTCGATAAACTGAATTCAAATTATTTTCTTGGATTAACAGAGAGCAAATAAATAAATAAATGTAACTTCAAGGTAAAAGTCTTAGAATAGTTCGACATGGCATGAGTAACCTTGTCCACAAGTTGTTGATTATTGTCATGACTTATTTGTTGTTTTCATTTGTTTTTGTGATCATTATTTTCATCACCCTAATTTTTTACATGATCAACTTCCCTGTATGTTTTTATTATGAGAATTAATCTTCCATGATGGGTTCTCGAAAGTAGAGGAGTTCTAGAATGTCTTCAATGAGTACGGCTGATAAATTTCATGTGTTTGTTCTAGACCATAGTTGTTGATACGCTCAAACTCACTTCTCAAATAAGAAGTAAAGCGGTCGTATCAAGTAAAGAACCCAACTAATAAGTTTGGGATCGTTCATGAGGAAAATAGTTCAGACTTATCTTCAATCTATTATTACTATTATTTAGTCAAGTTCCTTAAAAAACAAAAGACAATAAAAGGGGGGTTTATATTTCTAAATTACTAAAGATAACTAACTAAATCAAAGTAAGCAACTAATTGAATCATACCTTGAAATTTAATCAATTAATAACAGTAACTAGGGTTTAAGTGTTCCCCACAAGTTCTTAACTTGATAATTCTAACCATAACAATTCTTTGCTAGTATCTTCATGCAAAGTGATAAGTTATATATTTCACAATCCTTGGTCCGACATCTAGAAAATTTCACTCTGCACCTTGGTCCGGCTACGTGTGTTGCTATACTAACCCTTACCTTTACCTCATATTAAGCATTGTATTCTATATTTGACTAAGTTATTATCTCGAACCAATCAATACTAGCCTATTAGATAGTATATACTAAATCTATGTTGATAATTCTTTTTCTATTATCTACCTCCTTGGTCCGACAAGTAGCATTAACGCTAGTTCTAACGTTGTCCGTCCGTTAAATAGATTTCTAAACGAAAGAATTATCAATACATGGAAGATACAATTCTAGAATTGTTATTTTAGTTAGATTTTACCTTATTATTCACCCATGGTTCCCACAACCCTAGTTATGGAGATTAGTTACCCATAGTCATATTCACAATATTCATATATGTAATATAATAATTCATGCACTTACTTGAATGTGAAAGAATAAAATTCAGAAGTTCACTTAATTAATCAATAAGCGCACCAACAATTGATTCCAGAAAAAGTGTCTCAATTACTAAAATTAATCGTGGACTAAAGATTCTTCAAAAGAATAACACAATCACAAAGTGTATTAACAAAGAGTCTAACATAAGAGAATCTAACTATATGAGAGTCTAACCCCCAACGAGGTTTTTCGAACTATTTATAAAAAAAACCTAGTAAAAGAAGGAATCGATTTGCCGCAAATCTGTCAAAATGCGGCTGGGTCGACGGACCTCTGGCAGGCCGTCGTGGTTACAACGGGCCGTTATAGCCTCAGTTATCCTATACTTTACAGATCCTTCTGCTGCTTTCTTCATTATCCTCAATGAATAGGTATGGCGGACCGTCACAAGCACGACGGTCCGTCGAGGGTCTCCGTTCCATAACACTTAAACTTTTAGAATTTGTGTACTGGAACTACTTCTCTGATCATCATGACGAACCAGCAGGACGGACCGTCGTGGCTATGACGGTCCGTCATGAACATCGTAATCTCACATAGGTCAGACTTCCCCATCTTCCTCCAGCATCTTCACTATGGTGCCACCTACGGGCTGTCACAAGTTCGACGGACCGTCACAAGCTCTGTAGGTGGTAACTTTTCTGCATTTGTTTCTCAAAAACATCCACGTTCATCTTTAGACATATTTCCTTAAAATAAAAAGAAACTTACATAAAAATCAATAAAAAAGTCTTTTGGAAACACACTAATCTTATGGAAAAAGCATTAAAAATACCGTGAAACCATGGTATATCAACACCCTCAACTTAAATTCTTTTTTTGTCCTCAAGCGACGCACTATGACTCACTAAAAAATCTTTGTACAATAGTATCCATGTTTTAGTTTTCGCAATCATTTGGCTATCCATCCCAATCAGTCTCATGATGTTTATGCATGTTATCACTATTAGTCTTGAATTATGTGGAATCTAATCGTGACACATACTTACCACACACTAACATCTATCTTCTTCAACTTCTCACAGAGGTGCTAATATTTCTGGTATTGCAACTAGTGTCCTCACTTCAAAACAACATCCTCATTTTTCACACAATGATTTCAGTTTGAGTATAAGGATTACTTTTCAACACTCATTCTCAGAACAAATTCACAATCATTCATACACATTGCCATAAACTTGCCCTCATTTTCACTGCTTTAAGTTTGCTATACAACTCTTAGGATCACGATAGGACTTTCTTAGCTTATAGCATAGGCTCAGGGTCAGGTAGAGTATATTTAGCTATACTTTAGTGACTTTTTACCTTCCTTGACATATCAGCTAAACATACCGCTTATTATCATTTTATTTTGCCCAAGTTATCGTATTCTTTAACCTTGCTATTTTTCCTTATTTCTTCATTTGTGTAAGTGATTCTCTTTTTTTTCTTGCACCTGTTTATTGTATTTCTTTTATTTCACTTTTCTTTCAAGTTGTTCTTGAGTCACTTTACTTTTGTTCCTTCTCTCTCTTTGGTCTTTCAACCATACTTTCCAGAGCATTACTCATAATAGCCACTCTCAAATCATTGCTTTGCCATGAGTCAGTGTACACAATACCCAAAGTTGGGTCAGGGCCATGAAAGGGTTATTTACTACATTACCCACCCTCAACTTATGCTTTTGGCATAAGCTGAGGTGCACATGTCGAAGGATGGACCAAGGCCAACACATTATTCCTAGAAAAGATCAGTTGGGGTGAAAAAGAAAGGTCTATCTTAAGCTCAAATAATTTTGATCAAAGGGGGATTAATTTCATTTGGTTTATTTATTTAGGCTAAAAATTAGCTATATTGAACAAGGGACTATGATCCTTTCCTAATTGTCTATTAAAACTTACTTTTAGTAAGACAAACCAGGCAAGTTCTAGCTCAGTACAAATAGTGGACTATTCAAATATTCCTCAGACTCACTTGACATCTCATTACTCTACCAGATTATCAGAAACCTAGTTCAAATTTTAGACTAAGGGTCATGCAGTGGTGTATCTCTATGTCATGCTTAGAGCCACACATTTATCAATTGCTATTCCTAGTCATGCGTCATATTTATTTATCAGGATATCATTTTAGCCATTATGCTTCAGAGTTAAACTATGTACACAAGATATAGACATGCCGGTTCAACAATAAAAATAATCAGTCTTCGGGATAAATAACACTAGTGAAAACCCCAAAAAAGGATAGTTAATTGGGCTACTTAGAATTCACCCTAGCACTCACTTTCAATTTACCCCACCCCCAACAAAAAGACATGCAATTGTCCCCAATGCATAAAAAAATTGAAATACAAGTGTGGTAGCAGAAGCAAACATGGGGCACAAAGCACCAACGATCAGCAAGCCTGTGGCTCCGGTTCCCCGAAACCCACTACCTCTGTAATGTGGACACCCTCAGTAGTGTCTCATAATCAGCAACAGCACTATCAGCAGTGCCTCCTACAATCGACATAAATCTGGACCTAGATTACCCAGCAGCTGCCTCTATATCTCTAATCCGACGCGCCTCCTCATCAGCAAGCGAGGCTGTCCTCGCAGCCTCCATCTCACGGTGCTCCTTCTTTCGTACCATAGAATCATCCTCCTCTTGACCCTCACGCCTCATGGAATGCTCTCGAGGGTAGGTGGTGGAATCTCAGAAGTGGCGAATAAGGCCTCCATCACTGTGTCCTCAGCAGGTTCTGCAGAAAGGGCCTCATACTTAGGCACCCTAGCCTCTCGGATCATATAAATGTCCGCTCGAAGATTCTCGACCGCAGCCTGAAGGGTCGACACATCCGACTGAGGGGATGGCCGGGCTAGAAACCGCAACTCAAAAGCGTCCAACCACTGATGAGCCTCAGCTATCTTCCGCTATGTGTGCTGGACTATTTTACGCTCCAAGCGCCTCTTCTGCCTCAGCAATAGACCTCTGCATCCAAGTATAGATGTGATGCAGATGTGTCAATCTATGCCTCTAGTTAGAAAACGGGACCAGAGCGGGGATTGGGGATGAGAGAGAGGAGCTCGGGACAGTGCTACTACCCGGGATAAACTCGATCGGGTTAGTGTCAGTAGTTTCCGAAGTAGTGTGCATAGTCGTGCGAGCATGTGCTACCGTATCAACCTAATTTTCACCAAGTTGAGGCAACTCTGGACAAGGCCCTTCGTGTGGATCCAACTCATTAACCTCATCTCTGATGAGACCGATATTAACAGTGCCCAGCGGAGTCATGAGCTGATCAATATGCCTGATGGGCACACCTGCGGACCTACATAGTGAAATATCATCTGCGGAAAAGGGTAAGTAGTTGTGACCTTGAAAGCCCTCTCGTGCATGAACGCCTATAGAAGCCAAGCGAAGTCCACCTCAAACCCAGCTATCATCGTCGCCATCAAAACTGCACGATCCCATGTAAATATATTATCAGCGGCCGTGGGGGAAAGGTACTGGCGGACAATCAACCTTAAGAACTTAGTCGTGAAGGTCAAGTTATCCTTCTTGATGGCTCCCTTAAGCTCTGCTACCCAGTTGGCACCCTCTCCATCACTAAACAAGTGCAGGGCCATCCACCTCTTTGTGGTCTCTCTCAGTGATGGCTCACGCAAGAAATGACCATCTTTTACAATTTGCCACCGATAATCAAACTCACTTGTGAGAAGGTCAACATCCTTGCTGTATAGATACCGACTGATGGCAGGCAGGGAGATATCGACCTAAACTCCACGTACTCGGACATGCTCAGGTGGGGATTGTTTGGCAGGGGCACCCTGCCTATCTATCTGTGATCTAAGATTAGCAACGTACGAGGTGTAGAAATCTTGGACCAAATCCTCAATATAATGGACCAAAGAACGCGCTGTACACTCCAGTCGGTGTCTGCTGAAGAAATTGTGGATCTCAAGCATGGTGGGGAGACTACTCGTAAGGACCCTCCTCTACAGTTTAAGGGTCCATGTCATGACTCCTGTATCAATAAGAAACTTTGCGTCTGAATAAACTTGTTATTGCCCGTCGACACACCACCAGTTGGGGTGTTCGGCAATCGGGGTGAGAGCATGAGTCGGTGAGCTGGGAGTGGAATAAGAACAGTCAGCCTCATAAGACGAGGAAGACTGTGTAGCTTTGGCGGGTGCAAGGACTTCAGTGAACCCTGATTCTTCCTCTGACATCAAAACTCCTAATGAGCCAGACGCTCCTTCTTCATGTGTGGATGACCTACAAGGTTGCTGTCAGCGTGCCCTCCTCCTCAGACTGGGAGGTAGTGACTACGGTGGACGCCACCTTTTTTGGTGTAGCTCTTGTAGCACGTGCATCTCGTGATAGACTGGCAATGCCTGGGGGCACGTACTCCGGGTCATGCTCATCATCAGAGCCTATGACAAGGTAGGCAGATGGGGAGACAAACTTTGAATGCCCACGTGGGTAAACTCGATCTTGTTTTTGTGCCATAAGAGATAGTACCTGTAAAGAATCAATATTAGTACGAGAAGGAGCAAACAGGATGAGCAAAAACAAAAAAAAATAATATAAGAGCTAAGATGTAATGACTATTCTGCATTAACAATGAAACACAACGGACTAGCTGACGGCTTGTCGTGAGTACGATGGACCGTCATGGGGTTCGTCATGTCTTACTTTAACTATGTTGATGTGGAGACCCTTGGAGGAAAGTCTCTAACAAGTATGACGAATAAGCAGTATTGACCGTCGTGACACTGACGGTCTGTCGTTGATATCCGTCGTTGAGAACCTTAGGAGAGGGGTCTATGACCGACACGACGATTGTGTAGGACGGACCGTCGAGGGTATAACGGTCTGTCGTAGATGTCCATCATAGTACAATTAGAAAAAGTGTGAAACCCTTAGGACAAGGTTCTCTTACATCCATGACGGTTGTGTAGAACTTACCGTCGTGGGAACGATGGTCCGTTGCATGTTTTCGTTTGTGGACACTTGGAGAAAACATATAATGGGATCTTTGAATAGACCCTATGACGGTCCGTCCTCGGTGCGACGGTCCGTCATAGGCGTCTCATCATGTCATTCATTGACAAAACTGGGGATGCCACAATCATCCCCTTTGACTCACATTGAATACTTAGTGATAACCTATATGTTTCTAACCCAAATACCTAGTAAACTAGCAATGCTAAAGCACCTATTTCTAGATTTTTAACAATGAAATTTTGAGGATTCTCAACCTAGGTCAGACAAAATTTGGATCAAAGAATGAAGACCCATCAATAAGAAATAGGCTAATACTAATTGATAAACAAAAATGCTATATAAATGGGTAGAAATCAGAGACCCATACCTGCGAATTTGAGAAAAACAAGTAAGGGAGGTAATTGTTGATCAAGAACAGAACCACAACAACCTACTCCGACCAGTAGAAAGAAGACATCTGGAATAGGGTAATTTAGTGAAGAAATCGGTTGATAAAGACGGGAGGTAGGAAGTTTGAAGTAAGAAGTTGAAAAAGGAGGGAAACTGGAGAAAGAGGGAAGAAAATGGGTGAAATGAAACGGTGGGTTTTTTAAATGTTACCAAATTTTCAAATTACCCCAAATCGGGTCGTGTCGAGTATGCTCATTAATGACGCAACAAGACCCCGACGATAATCCAATGCAGATGCGATAGTCCATCTTGGTTCCATCACGTGGCCCTAGTTTTGAAAATAATTGGAAGACGTACCTGGCACGACGGATTCATGCGATGGTACGTCACGTGTGTGACGGTACGTCGATGTGTCCGTTAGTGACTATTGCAGTGTGATTTTCTGCAGAAATCCCTGGTGATGTGCCTGAAAATTTAAAACACATTATTAGAAAATGCTACCATTACAAGAATAAAAACTATAAGTATTGGGTAGCCTCCCACCAAGTGCCTGATTTAACGTCGCGGCACGACTTAAGACACTTGATTACTCAGACTTCATCAAGATTGTATGCCTCGATTACTTCATTTGCTAATTCAACATGACCGAAACAGATTTTTATGCGTTGTACATTCATCTTGAACCGCACAAATTTCTTAGTTTCCAACTCAACTGCTCTATGAGGAAATAGTTTGGTAACGAAGTAAGCACCAGTCCATTTAAACTTGAGCTTGCCCATAAATAAGCGTAACCTAGAATTTAATAAAAGCAACAAATCCCCAACCATAAACTCTAATTTTTCAATTTTTAAGTCATGTTACTTCTTCATCTTTTCGTTGTAGAGGGCTGAGCTTTCATAAGCTTTCAGGCGAAATTCATCAAGTTCATTCAACCTAGTTAACCGTTGTTCTGCAGATTTGTTCCAATCCATTTTCAACTTCTTCATAGCCCACATGGCTTTATGCTCTAATTCAACTGGAAGATGACAAACTTATCCATATACAAGTTTGTATGGGGACATACCTATGGGGGTCTTATACGTTGTCCGGTAGACCCAAAGGGCATCATCAAGCCTCCTTGACCAATCCGTTCTACTAGTGTTCACTGTTTTTGACAATATCTGTTTGATCTCCCTATTTGGCACTTCCACTTGCCCACTAGTTTGAGGGTGGTAAGGAGTGGCCAAATTAAATGAGTGGCCAAATTATGGCGAATCCCATATTTCTCCAATAATTCCTTGAACAATCTGTTGCAAAAGTGGGAGCCCCATCATTAATAATTTCCCTTGGGGTGCCAAAACGAGAGAATATATTCTTTTTTAAGAACGGAGTGACACTCTTCCCTTAATTTTGCGAGGGCGACAACTTCCACCCATTTAGATACATAATCAGCCGCTACTAAAATATACTTCATTCCATGAGAACTCACAAAAGGTTCCATAAAGTCAATATCCCACACATCAAATAACTCAATCACAATAAAGGGGATTAGAGAGAGCTCTTGCTTTCTTTAAATGCCACAATCTCTTTGGAATCTATCACATGCTTTAGCAAACTCATGAGCATGTTGAGGAAAAGTTGTCCAATAGTAACCACATTGTAATATCTTATGAGCGGCTCGGATACCAATATGATATCCACTAACGAGTAAGGAATGGAATGCCTCTAAAACACATAACATCTCACATTCTGGCACAGAACGCCGAATAAGCCCGTCGGCACAACTCCTATATAAATATGGTTCATCCCAAAAGAACTTCTTCACATCATACATGAACGTTTTTCTTTGATTAAAGGACAAGTACGAAGGAATAATATCACTACCTAAATAGTCTACAAAATATGCGAACCATGGAATCAAGTCTTGTGAGGTTTCCAATACATGCTCATCGGGGAAAGTATCATCAATATAAGTCTTATCGCCTAACTCTCTTATAGCTTCATCTTCTAATCGGGATAAGTGATCGGCAACTTGATTGACCGGTCCCTTTTCTATCCCTCACTTCAAAGTCAAATTCTTGTAGTAGTATTTGCCAATGAATCAACCTCGATTTCGCATCCTTCTTTGCCATTAAGTATAATGTTGAATGTTTAGTATGCACTATAACTCTAGTACCTAACAAATATGAGCGAATGTTTTCAAAACAAAAGACTACTTCAAGGAGTTCTTGCTCAATCACTACATAGTTCTTCTGAGCTTCATTTAGGGCTTTACTAGCATTGTAAATGGGGTGAAGGATTTTGTTCTTTCTTCGTCCCAATACTACACCAAGAGAAACCCCACTAGTATCACACATCACATCAAATGGACTTTTCTTTTAGCTCACCGAATTATTTAAGACATGATTCATCTAAATAAAATTTTCAATCTTTCTCCAGCAGTTTGCACAACGGATGTGCAATTTTTTAAAAATCTTTGATGAATCTATTTTAAAAACCTACATGCCTAAGAATGCTTCTCACACCTTTTACAGATATAGGTGGAGGAAGTCTCTGTATTTCCTCGATCAACCTCTATGCCGTCTTTTGAAATGCGATGACCCAAAACAATACCTTAATTCACCATTAAGTGCCATTTTTCCAAATTTAGTACTTAATTGCAGTCTTCACATCTCTTAAGGACCTCAGATAAATTGTTCAAACATCGCTCAAATGAATCACCAACAACAAATAATCATCCATAAAAACTTTGATAGTATCTTCCACCATGTCGGAGAATATCGACATCATACATCTCTAAAATGTGGCGAATGCATTGCACTACCCAAACGACATTCTCTTGAACGTAAAGGTCCCATATGGACAAGTAAAAGTGGTTTTCTCTTGATTTTCTGGCGCAAATATAAATCTGATTATACCCCGAATATCAATCAAGAAAACAGTACCACCCTTTTCCGACAAGTCTATCCAACATCTGATCCATGAAGGGCATAGGCAAATGATATTTTTCAGTCCATGCATTTAATTTGCGATAATCCATACAAACCCTCCATACAGTAACCGGTCTCATCGGAACAAGTTTATATTTCTTATTGGGGACCACAATCATTGCCCCTTTCTTAGGTACACACTGAACAGTGCATACCCAACTACTATCGCCAATTGGATAGATTACTCCGGCATCCAACAAATTAGTGATTTCCTCTTTATGAACTCTTGTATAGGTGGATTTAAACGTCTCTAGTGCTCAATACTTGGCTTATTATCGGGCATGAGTTGGATTTTATGAGAACAAATACAAGGAGGGATCCCAATAATGTCCCCAATAGTCCACCCAATAGCTCTTTTGAACCTTTTTAGCACTTTCACCAAACTCTCATCTCATTGATCATTCTGGTATGATGCAATGATTACCGGCAAAGAGAATTCATACCTGAGATGAGGTGGGAGAGATTTTAGTTCTAACTTTGAAGCCTCCTCTATAGATGGTTTCGCGGGTGGAGACTCCTGATTCTTCATGCCTAACTCATACTTCTTCGGTTTAAATCGAACATCACCTCAATCAAGAGCCGCAACTAATGACACATTCTCTTCAATGCAATCGTTATCAAAATTCATTATCACTGTCGCTAATGCTTCTACACCTAGACGTTCTTCTATTTGTGTCTCAAATTACTCACCAACGTTGTAGGATATAACAGATACCGATTGGATCACATCACTCTGCCTCATGGACTTACAAATGTTGAAGGTCACTTCCTCATTATTCCACCAAAATTTCGTCTGCCCCTTTTCCATATCTACTAAGGCTCTTCCCGTAGCAAGGAATGACCTCCTAAGAATAATGGGCACTTCAAAGTCGATTTCACAATCAAGAATGACAAAATCTTCCAGAAATATGAACGACTCCACTTTTATAAGAACATCATGGAATATCCCTATAGGCCTTTTTAGTGTTCCATCGGCCATCAGTAGCCGCATCGCAGTGGGCTTTGGATCACCCAAACCCAACTTCTTGTAAATCGAGAGGGGCATGAGATTTATGCTTGCCCCCAGATAATATAATGCTTTTGCAAAATGTAATTATCCGATTGTACAAGGAATAGTGAACGCACCCGGATCTTATTTCTTTTGTACTAGAGATCTTGTAGCAATAGCACTTCAATGTTGCATTCTATCATCATCCTCAAGAGAGACAGATTTTTTCTTTGTAACCAGATCTTGCGTAAACTTGGCATAACCGGACATTTGTTCTAAAGCTTTTACCAAAGGTGCATTGATAGAAAGCTTCTTCAACATTGTAACAAAACGCCGATATTTACCATCCTCAGTCTTTTACACTAATCTTTGAGGAAATGGGGGTGGTGGTCTTGGAAAGGGAGTTATCTTTTTAGGAACTTCAGCATCATTTCCAGTGTTATCTTCTACTTTACCATTAACCACTACAACCTTATACGTATATTTTGTCACCTGTTTCTAATTAGGCAGCATAGGTGGGTCTATGGTTTGCTTACCACTGCGAGTAGTGACTGCTACACAATGAATTTTTGACAGTGTTGGTAGGAAGAGTGCCCGATTGATGTGTGTTCATAGTCGCAGATAATTGGGCCAATTGTAACTCAAGCTGCTTAATCGTTATTGCATGTGTATCCACTTTCTGCCCAGTACCCGCTAAATCACTCTTTAACTCTTTAGTGTTCTCATCAGTAACATCGAACATTGTGCAACATATCCTCAACTCATGCCATACTACCTCCACCATCCCTTGGAGGAACTTCACTATTTTGAGGAGGGACATAGGGCCCATTCCTATCATTTCTTTTATAATAGTTATCCATATTGAAGTTGTTGTCGCGGTTGTAGTTTCCATCTAAGACATAATGACCCTCCCGGTTATAGTTACCATAGATCCGACCTTGGTTTCCTTGACCTGGTCGCCAATTCTCTTGATTAGAGCCTTGGGCACTCGGTCGAAAACCCCCTGTCTGCTCATTTACCGCATAGGAATCCTCTTCATAATAGCATTAGTCATTTGGTGGTGGTGGTTTACACAAGTAGTTAACTGCATTTATCTTTTCTGCACCCCAGTGATATGTTTTTATACCAACCTAAGCTAAGTTCTCATCTGACCATCTCTTCACGAATCAGATCAGTGGATGGGTTGTGAGTGGATTGCACTGCGAAGATATTTCTCCAGTATATGACTTCGTAGTACTGTAAGCTTTATTGTTCCGAGAGATTTTCTCTAACTTTTCGGCAATCATAGCATAAGGACACTTCCCATAAGAACCACCCGCTATAGTATCCAACACCGCTTTATTATTATCATCCTGTCCCCGATAGAAGTATTCCTTCACTGACTCATCATCTAGCAGTGATTGGGGACACTTATAAAAAATGAGGTGAATCTATCCTAAGAACTACTAACTGACTCTCCTGCTAGTGCCACAAAGTTGTCCACTCTATCTTTTTGGTTTAGTATCTTGGAGACCGGGTAGTAACGTGCTAAGAAAACGTCCATTAGTTGGTTCCAAGTGAAAATTCAGTTATAAGGGAGCTTAGTGAACCAAATAGCAACCTCTTCTGTCAATGAGAGAGGAAATGCTCTTAGCCCTATTACATCCAAATCCAAATCAGGCCTCCCTACATAAATTTTATACACTGTCCTAACCTTAGCTATATAGGCATGTGGATCCTCAGAAGGTAGCCCTGAAAACAAACTTCTGGCAGTGAGCATTTGCATAAGGCTACTAGTTACCACAAAGTTGTGGCATGGTGGTAGAGGGGGAAAGACAAGTGGCCCATTAGAGTCTGCTATATTTTCATAGCCTCTGTAGTCTTTTTGAGGACGTGGAGCGGAATTTTGTCCCCTCTATTGATTTTCACCTAGAGCATCGGGTAATAATTGACCATGAGCATCAATCGGAGCTGGGATGTTCTTGTTTGGATCATCATCATTAATACCCAAGTTTCGATTCATGTTGCGTAGTGTACACTCTAATTCTTGGTCGTAGGGAAACAAGGTTTCTCTTCCTCTCTATGTATTTGGCATAGAAGGAAGATAGTTTTGCAAAAATAAAAGACAACAACAAAAAAAGATAAAATTAAGAAAATATTGACTAAGCTGTAGTAATAAGTTTAAACTAATCTACAAGCTACTTTACCCGGCAGCGGCGCCAAAATTTGATACGCTCAAACATACTTGTGAAATAAGAAGTAAAGTGGTAGTACCAAGTAAAGAACCCAACTAATGAAGTTGGGATCGTTCCCACGAGGAAAATAGTTCAGACTTAACTTCAATCTATTATTACTATTATTTAGTCAATTATTTCCTTAGAAAACAAAAGACAATAAAAAGGGGGGTTTGTATTTCTAAATTATTAAAGAAAACTAACTAAATAAAAGTAACCAACTAACAGAATCAAACCTTGGAGTTTAATCAATTAATAACAGTAACTAGGGTTTAAGAGTTTTCCATAGGTTCCTAACTTGTTAATTCTAACTATAAAAATTCTTTCCTAGTATCTTGCATGCAAAGTGATAAGTTATCTACTTCTAATCTAGAAAATTTTACTCCACACCTTGGTCCAGCTACGTGTGTTGCTATACTAACACTTACCTTTACCTCATATTAAGCATTGTATTCGATATTTTACTAAGTTATTACCTCGTACCAATCAATACTAGGCTATTAAATAGTATATACTAAATCTATGTTGATAATTCTTTTCTTATTATCTACCTCCTTGGTCCAGCAAGTAGCATTTAGGAGATTTCTAACGTTGGTCATCCGTTAAAAAGACTTCTAAATGAAAGAATTATCGATAGATGCAAGATACTATTCTAGAATTTTTATTTTAGTTAGATTTTACCTTATTATTCACCCATGGTTCCCACAACCCTAGTTATGAGGTTTCGTTACTCATACTCATAATCACAATATTCATATATGAAATTTAAGAATTCATGCACTTACATAAATGAGAAAGAATAAAATCCAAAAGTTCACTTGACTAATCAACAAACGCACCACCATTCGATTCCAGAAAAAGTGTCTCAATTACTGAAATTAATCGAGGACTAAAGATTCTTCAAAAGTATAACACAATCACAAAGTCTAGTAACAAAGAGTCTAACATAAGAGAATCTAACTATATGAGAGTCTTACCCCAAAACGAGGTTTTTTAAACTATTTATAAAAAACAAAAACCTAATAAAAGAAGGACTCTATTTGCTGAAAATCTGTCAAAACGCGGCTGAGTCGACGGACATCGTGACAGGCAGTCGTGGTCATGATGCTTCATAACCCTCGATGAATAGGTTTGACGAACCGTCACAGGCACGATGGTCTGTCGAGGGTCTCTGTTCTATAACACTTAAACTCTTGGAATTTGGGTACTAGGACTACTTCTCTGATCATCACGACCAACGAGCAGGACGGACCGTCGTGGCTATGATGGTCCATAATGAACCTCGTAATCCCATACTTAGGTTAGACTTCCCCATCATTCTTCAGCAGCTTCACTACGGTGCCGCTTACGGGCCATCACAAGCTTGACGGACTGTCACAAGCTCCGTAGGTGATAACTTTTCTTCATCTCTTGCTAAAAAACTTTCGCGTTCATCTTTAGACAAATTTCCTGCAATTAAAAATAAACTTACATAAAAATAAATACTAAAAGGCTTTTGGACACACCATAAACTTATGAAAAAAGCATTCAAATTAGCGTGTAACCATGGTATATCAATTGTCCGGTGCAATTTCACCAAAAGTCTAGTGTATTTCATCTTCTGTTGTAACCTTGTATATCAATAGTAAGTGTTCCCTATTCAAAGTTGATCCCAATTTTATAGGGTTTATTTGCTTTGCTGCACATTTAATTAAGCTAAAAGGTTATGTGTGTTTTTGATTTTTTCTTCCATTTTAATTTTATTCATCATCTTTAATGTTCTCTTTATTGCAATTTATTATAAGAAAATTATGAAGAAATATTACAGGAAAAAAAAACCTCTTAATCTGATATTGATCCATGTGAAGCATACTATAAAGTTGTCAGGGAAGAAAAAATTAAAAGAATATACAGTTTTGGATCTGAAGCAAAAACTTACTACGGGTAGAATCTTTGTGCCTCATCATCTGTAGCACCTTAAGTTTCCTAATCAACAACGACAAGAAGTATGGATGTGTTTGTAAAGGAAATTATTCTTTCCCTTACTAATAATTTTCTTCAGGTTATTATGGATCGGGTACAACAATTGGTTACTCCTATTGACGATCCATCACTTGTAACACCCATGGTGCCTATTCATACTAATAATGAGGATGTGATTGATCCCATAGTTTCAACTAATGAGGGCATCCCCTAATTTGTCTCTTGTATATTTATTTTTTTGATGTTTTCTCTCTTTTTGAAAAGTATAAATTGTGCATAGCTAATGTATTGGGTTCCCATAAGAACAATTGATAAATTGTTTTGATATTTTGCACCATGAGTATCTAATTTGTCGCTATCTATAGCTTTTGAACCCTCTAAATATTATTTTTATGAAATATTTTTTATTTAGATGTATTTAGTAATATTTAATGAACAAATTTATTAACGGTCTGTTGTTTGCTACAAAAAATATTGGCGACGCATTAGAAACGAAACATTTAGGTGACAAATATGCTGGTTCAAATAGCAGAATATCTTGTGACAGATTAGTGACAACAATTCTGTCACAAATTCATTTGAAATAACAAAATTAATTATGAAATTAGCAAAGAATATTTTGTGATGGATCAGTGACAAAAATTCAGTCACAAATTTATTTTAAATGACGAAATTAATTATGAAATTTTCTATGAATATATAAGTATAACGACGGATCAATCCATCACTAACAAGTATAGACAAATATCATTCGCCTCTAATTCGTCACTAAACTTGCGAAAGGACTCATTTTACGTTGCTAATGATTTCTAACGAGCGAAATAGCAACAACCAAAAATCCGTCACAAATTCGTTGTAAATCTTGTTTAGCGAAAGAAAAAATTAAAGAAGATTAGTTTGATGGAGCCTCGTACTTGTATCGGACTGTATTATAAACTCTTCTACTTAGATTTTTGTCATCTGGACCCTTATACTCAACATAGCAGAATATATTAAACTACTCTGACCATTGATCATCCTTGTGTGACATTAATATAGACGAATTGGCAAGAATGTGTAGTCACACGCCTGCAAAATCAAGTGAACATGATATTTGAAATTTCAACTTTTACTTTTAAGTTATTAAATTTTTTTAAAAAAAATAAATTTTAAAAGGAAAAAAACTCCATCTTATTCCCCACACTACCTAATTCTTCTTCCCCACACTACCTTTTTTCCAGCTACCCCAACCCCTACCTATTTTTCTTTCTTATCCACATCCTATTGTTTTTTATCTTCAATTTTCATTCACTTCTTTCTTCTTTCCCCCACCCATCCCTATTTTTTTCCTCTTCAATCATCACTTTCTTTTTTTCGCTCCCATACCTTAATTTCTATCTTTCTACCTTTCCTTGCTCCTTTTCAACTTCTTGTTGTTTTTTTGTTACCCTAAATAAAAAATGAAATTGGGCAATTTTTTTTGAACATAATAAGCAAGGAAAAATAAAAAATTAGTGGAGTTGTTGATATCTCTAATTAGTAACTTGACCTCTTTTGGTGTCAAAATTATTCTTGTATTTGTAAAGCAATTTGGGGTGTAAAATAGTAGTTAGCATTGAATTATGAAAAGTTTTGTTAGATCTGCTTGTTAGGTGGCTTGGTTTTTATTATTGTGGTTGTTAGATGACTTAGATTGTTGTTACTTTGATCTCGCCGGTAAAAACTGCGATGATGCCGGAAAAAATGGATGCCGCCATAAAAAATAGAGATGACACAATGGTCCATCTATTTCTCTGCCATCTACGAGATCCTCTACATTGTTCCGACCAGTTTGTATTGCTATTCATGTTGAAAAATTGGAAATGCTATATTGGGTTTTATATTGGATTCTAATGGTTTTACGACACCGACTTGGTGGTTAAATAGTAAAAATAGGGAGGATTAGAAGTGTCAATAATAAATTATTATGGCACTAGCGGGGAGTGAAGTAGTTTAATGACTTCATCAGAGTGCACTATTGTGAAAAAATTGAAGAAGAACAAAATGGGGATATGGAGATGGTGGAGTTTTGACCGTGATGGTGGGTTAGGGAAGGTGGAGGAAAGGTGTACAAAAATAATAATTTAATTTTAATTGATAACAAATATTTTTATAAATTTGTCCTCTATTTAATATTTTTACTAATAATTAAAAAATTATTATGAAGAAAATTATGACTTGGCATTAATATATATGACATGGATATAACATGTCATCTATATAAGGGAGAGTGAGATACATACACGGTCAGAGGGATTTAAAAATCTCATTTTTGTTATGTTCAGGAGTCCAGATGACAAAAATCTACGTAGAAGAGTCCATAATATAATCAGATACAAGTACGAGGATCCACCAAACTATTCTGCCAAACATTAATTAGCAACGAATTTTTTCCGTCGCTAAATACTTTTTTTTGGTAGTGTTGTATCCATAGAAAATCACAATTATCAAAACCACTTTACAATCAAAAATGAAGGAATTTGAGAGATTATGGATTCATAGAGTTTCTCACTAAAAATAATTAATTAAACCATAATATATTCATCACACTTTGTTTGAAACCATTTAATGCAAGAATCCACGACTTTGAGGAAGAATTGGGGTTTAAACCTTCTTTTGGAAACTTGAAAACCATTTGAGAACTAACTCTAGATAAAGAGTCATCATACCTTTATTGAGATTCCCCAATAAATTCGAGAAATGTTATGACACCCAAAATGAAATAGGATAAACTAGAGCCTCACATGGGAGAAGAGATTGCCAATGCGGGACCTACTCACCAAGGCAATCGAGTCCCTCCCTAAAAGCAAGTTTATGCAAATGATAATGTTCCGGTCAATCCTCTAGCCATGATGGATGGTGAGGCGAGGGCAGCCCTTCTCCAAATTGCCGAAGCCATCACCAGTCCAGCTCAAGCCATTATGGCTCAAGCTGAATGGAGAGTTGTACCTCGAGAGAACAAACATGCTATTACTATGGCTACCCAGTTTAGAGATTTCACGATGATGAATCCTCCTATGTTCTTTGGATCCAAGGTTGTTGAAGACCCCCAAGAGTTTCTTAATGAGGTCTATAAGATTTTGTTTGCTATGGGGGTGACTACTATTGAAAAGGCTGAACTTGCTTCCTATTAACTCAAGGACGTGACTCAAACATAGTACAACCAATGGAAGGATAGTTGGGATTTAAAAGGTGGTACCCTGACATGGAACATTTTCAACAAGGCCTTTCTTGAAAAATTCATCCCAAGGGAGGAAAGGGAAGCTGAGGTAGATGATGTAAGACCCCCAAAAATTAGTTAGAGTGTCTAGATCCTAAAATATTTTTCATAACGGTCTAAGGTACTAAAATGAATTATAATATTGTATTGAGGAAGTGTGTAAGGTTTAAGGTGATTTGGACGTCAAATGTCAAGGGACAATGAAGACGTTCGACGACTAGTCACCTATGTAACTCATCTGTCTATGCATGCTTATATTTGTATTTCATGAGCGTGTGAAATCCTAAATAAGTTATAGTTATTCTTAAAGGCAGTATATGAAGTTTCATGAAGTATGGAGGTCAAACGTTCAATAACGTCTAAGTCGTTCAAAAGTAAGCCCTTGAGACGTTCAAGTATGTCTTCATTGGGCCTAGCATGTTTGGACGTGTTTTGTGCGTGCATTTTGAGTGAAACTTGCATGGAAGGTCCTTGACTTTTCAACGTGCATATTTACGTTGGAACCATCCGGGTACGACTTCTCAAGAGTCCCGCAAAAGGGCCCAAAAAAAGGACGCAAGTGTTGTCGAGACATTGCCTTAGCATTGTCAATTGATGAGCCAAACGACGCTGCGTTAGTGGATTGACGCCCTGTTGATGGGGAGGCATTGATGGGAACTTATCCAGGAGAAGGCTTGGCAACATGGCAGCCTAAGATCCAATCGACGGAGGGTAAAGAACGGCCCGTCTATGGACCAATGCCCCATCGTTGGGTCTATCAATGCAGGCTAGTGCATCACTGCCTAGCGACTGCTCATAAAAGGTGTAGACGGGAAACTAAACCCATTTCCTAACCTTACCCTACTAGGTTTATTTAGTGATTTTTGGGGTTATTTAAGGGATAAAAAAGGGGATAAACCCATTCCCAAACAAATTCACTCAAAAAAGACTTTCCCTAAAAAAATATTCTCTCTAGAATCTCCATTTAGAGTAAAGCTCTTGATGATCTTGGAGATTGGATTCCTATGGTTTATTCATCAAATTTAAGATGTTTTCGACTAGACAAATATATGGTGATCCTTCATCTCTACTTATCCTTTCATCTAGAGAGTTAATCTCAAAGTTTCAAAAGAGATTTCATAATCAAACTTCTTCTTCTTCAATCTAGCCATGAGTTCATTCTAAAATTTTTTTAATGGCTTAATCATGATGAATTGATGTTAATGTATTGGGTTTAACATGAAATTTAATACAATTACATTATGAACCCATGTCCCTTCCCAAAATTGATTTAGCCCTTGCATAGGCATTGTGATCGTGGCCTATTAATTATTGGATAGTGATTCTCTTACGTTGAATTGGTTATATACACTTTTATTTATATATATTGATGATGAATTTATTATAAAGAATCCATACGGATCAATGTATGAAGATTTGAGCATGCGTAGCCTACTTATCAATGTAATTAATGTAACATTGTTCTTTTATTGTGTAGAAGTTGAATTTGATTATATAGGGAGTCTTGTAGCTACTTATTTAGGTTAATATCATGAGTGAATTGTAATTATAAATCTTGTATGATCAAAGTGAAGAAGGATTAGTATGTGTTGATCGAGCTTTTCCTAGTTTATGAATTTAAAATGCTATGTAGGTGATGTGATCTATATCGTAAGATGAATAAAGAATGATTAATATTTGATTCATATCTCCTTAGCTACTAACCTAAATGTATATTATTGATATATGATGATTGATGAGCAAAACTAGGGAAGTTACTTGATGATCTATAACTCGCTACTTTCTACCATATATTTGATATTATGTATTAGATGGTTGTATGATTTTGTAGAAAGTTGTACATGGTTTTCTTCATTATTAAATGTACACTTAGCTACTTCCTTCGTATTAATTGATTAATGAAAAAGTCGTATTGATCAATGATGATCAAAAGGTAAGAAATTGGTAAGAATGGATTTTCCCTTCTACTTAGCTATAATATTGTTGGTGAAGCCTTTTATGGCATTGTGTGGTATGGCCCACTTATGGTGGCGGTGTTTACCTTACTTTCAATATATATATGTGATGTGATCATGGCCTTGAAGTCAACAACACTATGAATGTGTGATGTGATGAATCACCCTATGTGAAGCCTATGCCTAGTTTCACATTCTAACTATTATTTAGGTTGTGTTTCTAGTGTCATTAGAATGCAAATGGCTATGTTAAGGTTATGTGTACATGCTGCCAGTGAAGAGGTCCTATAATGTTATATGTGATGTAAAGTTAACAAGGTGCATAAAGACTAGAGATTTCTGTAAGAATGTTGTAAGTTTTAAATTAATGAGTCTTATTCTACATAACCATTCTATAATATTGTGTGATGTATCATTCACTAGGATTAATTGATAGGTGTACTAGCATATGAATGGGTATGGGGCCTTGTCTATCCATTGCACATGTGTACCTTGATAAGATAGTTCCTAGATTGGTTATTATAAGGACATGCTTATGATTGTATTAACAGGTTATGAATATGATTTATATGGTATGATGTTAAGTATAAGATGATATGATGTATGAATGTGTATAGTGTCTTAGTGGGTTTATATGAAAGGAATGCTCTTATTGTTATACCTGTAGACTTATGCATTAATATATGAACATGTGTGACATTTATGTGTTATGGTAAAGGTTTGCTCACATGTATGTACACACACATATGTATGATGATATAGTCAATAGAGGGCTCTTGAAAGGTGTTCTGAAGAGTACCCTAACCTAGATAAATTCTTACATATGTTATGTCTATGTAAAAGGTTTTCTCACATGATATAGGTTGATCAAAGGATTTCTCGTCTTTAACCTATGAGCTAAGAATATGGGGAGTGAATCTCTTAAAGCCTATGTTTTTAAAATTGAAGTAATAAAGGCTTTTAATAAAATGGAACTAAGCTTAGCACCGAGTGAACTTGAAGATGAGGGGTGTCCCTTCCCATTGTAGGAATGTAGGTCATCGTAGACCTCAGGGGGTGGATAGCCTCATGACTCAAAAAGGGTGTTAGATTGATGTTTCCATGATGACCCCAAGTTCCATAACTATGTTATCCCATAGGATCTAGAATGTGATATTACCTAATATGCTAGCATGATACTCATGTCTTCCCTTGCAAAGTAAGGCACCCTCCTTTAGTCTGAGGGGATGACACCAAATTCCATGTTTGGCTTACATAGTCTTATTGTAGGTTAAGGCTATAGTTTCACAAAAGTAAAATGTACAATGTAATTTAATGACTATGACCATAATTAGGATGACCTAAGGGAGGTTACATTGGATAGGTGGAAGTAATGAACTTATCTAGAGAGTGCACAAGTAGCTCCTTAGGAAGTTCTACGAAGGTGTTCTAATGTGTATGATTATGCTTTTGTATTTATTCAAGACATTGTAGTAATTGTCTACTTGTTATGAAGACTTTCTTGGTATTAGTTTATATGATGGGAGCTTGACCCTATATGCATGATGTTGGTCTTAATGACTATATGATGAGGGTCTTGCCTCGTTTGGATAAAGTTGCCTTTAATTGTTATGTTGATGTATGATGTGTTAAAGCTTGTGGTCTTATGATAGTCTACTAAATATGTGAGAAGTTATGGGGCTTCACATGTACATTGCACTATTAGACTAAGATTGAGGTCATTAATAAGGTCTTATGATGATTTATGTGAAGTAAAGTGAAAAGATGTGCAAATAGATGTAACTTAGTGTAAAGCCTATATAGTCTTGAATTAAATGTGTCTTTGATATATTATGCTTATATAATGATATGTGTTGACTTATTTAGGTTGTATGTCTTCTTCCATTGTGAACTTAAGGTGATGCATTACACAAAGTATCACTAGAGGGTTACTTGGGAGGTTAGTGAATAAAATAAAAGGTATCTCACTGAAAAAGAAAGAAATAGCTCATTGTAATGTGACTTTAAAATGCCTTAAATTCTATATGTTATATTATATGATGTTTGGCCTTTGAATATGTCTATATGAAGTATGTAAATGATATAAATGCTATTCAATAATGGTTTTGTGAAGATTTACTTAAAAAGGCATGAAGTATGATTTCAAGAAAATATCCCTTTTAAATACATGTTTTTTAATGGTTGCCATGATTAATGCATTCTTGTACTAAGTCTATTCTTCTCTATTATTTACACAAAGTGTAGGTTATGGATGCTTAAAGGATGTATACATTATCTAGGAGCTTGATATGTCATTCCCAAGCTCAAGGTAAGGAACTCTTAAGTACAAGGATGTCGTAATGATTAGTTTACTGTAAGGTGTATAAAGTAATATTATGTCCTACGTTATAAGTTTCGTGTCCATAATGTACTCTAATGTTGTTGAGTCTAAGATGGGAAAGAGGCTTAGAGTATAAGTATGTACGTATGATATTTTACATATATATAAGGTAATGTTTCTGGCATATGAAGTGTTATGAAAAGTTTTAAATTTTCCGCTAAAGTTACTATGACAATGTGATGAATAATGATTATGGGCTTGTATAAGACCTCTTAGAGGTCAAATACACCATGTTACTTCAGGGGTGTGATAACCAGATGTGAAAGAGTAGTTCATCAACCTTTGTCAAAGAGGTATGAATGTTAAGGAATACTTTATAAATTTCATCAAGTTTTCCAAATATGTTTCCTTTTTTGTCTCGAATGATAGGGATGAAATGAGTTATTATGTAACAAGCATTTTAGAAAATCTTGAAGAATAATTTCGTTTGACTATGCTACATGAAAACATGGATATTTCTAGGTTGATGGTTCATGCACAACAATTAGAGGAGAGTCGTCCAAGGAATATGAATATAGAAGCTAAGAAGGCAAGGTTTTTTGGAAGTGGTTCGTCTAAGAGTAGGCTTGATATTCAAGAAAACCCTAAGTTCAAGAAGAGGTTTTCAAACAAATTTCCTTCATAATTCTCCAAGACTCTCAATTATAGGGGTCTAACACTAAATCTCAAAAGGGGAGAAACGTTGATCCACCAAGAGAAAGACCAACTTGTGGTAAGTGTTGTGAGAAACATGTGGGTGAATTCCTTGTTGGAACTAATCGTTTTTATGGTTGAAGAAAAGTTATCCATATAGTGAAAGACTTTCCTAATGTGAAGAGTAAAGTAAAGAAGAATAACCTAGCTCAACTAGGCGGTCCTAACTCTGAAGCTCCAAAAAGGAACCATTTTTATGAGCTCAACGCAAGGGGTGAAGTAGCGAGCTCCCCTGATGTTGTGACATATATGTTACAAGTCTTTTGTATAAATGTTTATACTTTGCTTGATCTAGGTGCTACAATTTATTTTGCTACAACTTGGGTAGCTAGGAAGTTTTATTTGCTTCCCGATGTTTTGATTGAACCCTTTTCGATTTGTACCCAATGGGTGACATGATAGTGGCAAAGAGAGTTTATAGTAAATATCCCGTAATGATGGACAATAGAGTAATTCTTGTTGATTTGGTAGAACTTGACATGTTTGATTTTTATATCATTTTGGGAATGGATTAGCTTTATTCCTGTTTTGCTTCCATAGACTGTAGATTGAGAGTAGTGAAGTTTCAATGTCCAAACGAACCCATTAGAGAGTGGAAGGGGGAAATTATGTGCAAAAGGGTCAAATCATAACTTGCTTGAAGTCTTGTAAGATGATAGCCAAGGGCTGTCTATACTCTGTGGTGAGTTTTAAAGATCTACAATGTGAAACTCCTTCCATTGATTTGGTCCCCGTAGTGAGAGAATTTCCAAAAGTTTTTGCTAATGGAATTCCGAGAGTCCCTCCTGAATGGGAAATCGACTTTAGATTGACTTATTATCAGATACGAACCCCATTTCAATTCCTCCATATCGGAAGGCTCTGGATAAATTGAAAGAGTTGAAGCTCAAACTCAAAAATTTACTAGACAAGGGTTTCATTTAACCTAGTATTTCTCCATAGGGTGCTTCGATCTTGTTGGTGAAGAAGAAGGATGGTTCCATTAGGATGTGCATAGACTATCCTCAACTCTATAAAGGCACCATAAAGAAAAAGTATCCTCTGCCTCCTATTGATGATCTATTTGATCAACTCCAAGGTTCTAGTTACTTTTCCAAGATTGACTTAAGGTCAGGATATGAGCAACTGACGGTGAGAGATGAACATGTTTAAAAATAGCTTTTTGAACTAGATATGGTCACTAGGATTTCCTAATGATGTCTTTTGGGTTAACAAATTACTCGGCGGCGTTTATGGACCTAATTGGTAGAGTTTTCCTAGATTACCTTGATGAATTTGTGATTGTTTTCATTGATGATATTTTGATATACTAAAAAATGAGAAGGGGCATCATTTGAGGTTGGCCTCTAAAGTCCTCAAGGAAAACCAAAATTTAGCAAGTGTGAATTTTGGTTGAGGTCAGTTTCTTTTCTTGGCCATGTTATCTCTGGTGAGGATGTAGAAGTTTATTAGAAGAAAGATGCGGGAAGAAATTTTCCTACACCTTTTGACTCCCATTGACATAAGAAGATTCTTGGGTCTAGCCGGGTACTATAGAATGTTTCTTGATGGGTATTGATCCATTGCTTCTCCTTTGACACCTTTGACCCAAAACAAGGTGAAGTTTGAGTATTAGGAATGTTGTGAAAAAGGTTTTCAAGAGTTTAAAGATAAGCTTACCTCCGCTCCGATGTTGACTTTACAGGAGGGTAATAAAGGTTTTGTAGTGTATTGTGATGCTTCCCGAGTGGGCTTGGGATGTATCCTTATGCAGCATGGTAGAGTGATAGTTTATTCCGCTAGGCAACTTAAAGTTCATTAGAAGAATTATCCGACTCATGACCTTGAGTTAGTAGCTATAGTCTTTTCCTTTAAAATAATGAGACACTACTTTTATAGTGTGCATGTCGATGTATTTACTTACCATAAAACTCTTCAATATGTGTTAACACAAAAACAGTTGAATCTCCGACAAAGAAGATGGTTAGAACTTTTGAAAGATAACGTTATGAGTGTCATTTACATCCCCGGCAACGCCAATGTTGTTGCGGATGCTTTCAATCGTATGACTATGGGTAGTGTGTCACATGTGAAAGAAGAGAAGGAAGAACTTGTGAAAGATGTTAATAGGTTGGCTCATTTAGGTGTGTGGTTAGAAGATTCTACAAATGGTGGTTTCATGGTCCATCTATGCAACATCTTGATCCTCTGTTGATAGATTTTGAGGAATCAGTAATTAGTAAGCTCAATGATTCATTCTCTTGAGGGGGATGGCGTTCTTAGGAACCAAGGGAGATTATACGCACTGGATGTTGAGGATTTCAGAAATTGAATACTAGAAGAATCCCATGGTTCTCGTTAATTTATAAATCCGAGTGCCACAAAAATGTATCATGACCTTAGGGAAGTCTATTAGTGGGATGTTTTAAAAAGAAACATAGCGGAGTTTTGCTATGTGCCCAAATTGCCAACAAGTCAATGTTGAGCATCTATAAAGGGTGGTTTAACCCAAATCAGGGATGTTCCTACTTGGAAGTGGGAATCCATCAATATGGACTTTGTTGTTGGGTTGCCTCGAACTCGGAGGAAAAATTTCATTCCTGTTAAGTCTATTTATTGTCACATCCGGGGAGCACCCTCTAGAAGTAACATGACGTACTTGACCTCTCGGAGGTCTAGTGCAAGCACCTAGTTATCATTCGTTGCATTTGTCATAGTAAAATTAGCTGAAAATTTAAAACTTTTTACACCACATCATATGCTACAAACTTCACTTAGTATATATATATATATATATAAAATAACATAATACATAATTAGACTCTAAGTCTCATTGTCCTCTTACACTCAACAAATTTTCAGTATCATACTAATGTATATACTTTACAGTAAACCATAGTTTAGGAGATCCTTGGAACTTAAGGATTCATTTCCTTGATCTTGGGAATCATCTATCAAGCTCTTCACAATTTTAGACATCATTTGAGGATCCATAAACTATAGTTTGTGTAAAAAGTAGAGAGGAATGGGATTAGTACAAGAGGGTACTAAGTGTTGCAACCATGCAAAAACATGCATTTCAAAGGGACATCTTGAAATCATACTTCATTCCTTTTTAGTAGATCTTCATAAAACCTTTAACAATTGATTTCATATCATTCACATACTACATGTAGACATATTCAAAGGCCAAACATCATATAAACTCAAGTATATAATTTAAGTCATTTTTTAGATCACTTTACATTGAGCTCTTTTTGCATCACAGTGAGTTATATATTCTTTTACTTATTAACCTCCCAAGTAACCCTCTAGTGATACTTGGTGTAATGCATAACCTTAAGTCCAAAAAGAAATCATACATACAACCTACATAAGCCAGCACATATCATCATATCAGCATGATAAATCATTGACCAATTTAAGTCAAGACTTTATTGGCTTTACAGTAAGTTACATCCATTTGCACATATATTCACTTTACTTCACATAAATGATTATAAGAACTTACTCATGACCTTAATATTGGTCTGCTAGTGCAATGTACATGTGAAGCCCAAGAACCTCAAACATCCTAGTAAACCTATCATGAGACCACAAACATTAGCACTTCATACATCATAATAACAATTTAAGGAAACTTCATCCAAGCTAAGCAAGACCACAATCATATAGTCATTAAGACGAACATCATGCATAGGAATAAGTTCCCATCATAAAGACTTATACCATGCAAATCTTCATAACAAGTAGACAATTACTACAATGTCATGCATAAAGACATAAGCATAATCTTAAATATTAGAACACTTTCCTTGCACTTTCTAAGTAGTTACTTCTGCAATGTCTAGATGGGTTCATACTACCACCTATCCAAAGTAACCTCCTTTAAGTCATCATTTTTAAGGTGCTAGCAATTTAATTCTATAGCCTTAACCGACACTAAGACCATGGGAGCTAAACGTGGAATTTGGTCTTGTAGAGTCTTAAACCAATGGAAGGTGTACGTACCTATCCTAGGTAGAACATTAACACATGCTAACATACTAAGTGAACTCACTTGCTAGATACGATGTGGCAATCATAGTTATGGAACTTTGATGTACATGTGAAAACACTCTTTATGGCAATATGGGGCATTATGGTCATTCCCTTATGGAAACCATGATTATGCCTATTGAGGCATTGTGGTTACCAACCTCATGAGATTTATGGTAGGCCTTTCTTCCCACATTTGGAAGGGACACACACTCATATTCAAGTTCATTCGCTGCTAAGCTCAGTTCCCTTTATTGAAAAACCATTATTACATTGCATTTATAAAATATAGTCTTAGGAGATTGACTCCCTATATGCTTAGCTCAAAGGTCATAGATGAGAGTTCATCAACCTAAATCATGTGAGAAACCCTTTCACATGGACAACATATATCATTACCACTATCTATGGGATACACTTGAGCACACCATTCAAGGCTTCTCTATTGACTAGATCATTGTTAATATGTGTGTGTGTGTGTACCTTTATGTGAGTACTCCATTCAAATAACACAGTAAGGTAATACATATCCATACATTCATAATCACACATGTAGAAACCAAAACTAGAACCTATCCTATCAAGGCACACAACTGCAATGCATAGGCAAAATCCCATACCTTTTCCATACTAGTACGCCTATCAAGTCACCCTAGTTAAGGAAACACATACCATACTTTCATAGGCATAATGTTAACATGCATAGTAGTAGATACTAGTGAATATCAGAACTACCGTTCATTTGGACACCATGACCTATACTACTTGTAAGCATGCATGATGTGTGAGAGTTTGTGTACATTGGTCAACATGATCACATACTGGCTATCAAAAACACATTGAGTCAGATACCCTCTTATACAACATTACACTTCCAAGCATCGACCACACAACACTATTTAGCATAGGACGGAAGACAATGTTCGCATTACATTCAAGACTCCTCACCTTAGCTATTCACACATTCACATAGGGATACATTGGTAGGGGTCATCAATCCTGAATACTTCATTAATGGCAGCACCTACACATGATCTTTCACAACCATTTACATGCTCATAACAATAGTAACATAACCTAGATTATAGTTAGAATTGGAAAGTACGCATAGGCTTTACATAGGATGATTCATCACCAACACACATTCACAATATAGTTGCCTTCAAGGAAATGATGACATCACATATATATTTGCAATAAAAGAAAAACCACCACCATAAGTGGACCATACCACACAATGTCATACAAGGATGCATCAACAATATTATAGATAAGTAGAAAAGTAGAAGAGTAAAGCAAACCTTACAACTTTTTTAGTCTTTGGTCATTATTGTTCATTACTACTCTTTCATCAATAATTCAAGTATAGGGAAGTGGCTAAAGTACCATAATAATAAAATAAACCATGTACAAGTCGCTACAAGATCATAATACAATCTAATACAATACATTACATATATACTAGAAAGTAGAAGAACATAGATCCTTCACCCAATTTGCTTGCATTGATTATAAATAACAATTTATCAACAATACACATGTAGCGCAGTAGCTAAAGATATCCTTACACAAATGAAAAAATTTAGATCATGTGATATACACTACAACATTCACTTTATAGGCTTGAAGAATGTAAATCAATATTTACCAATTAAGTGGTTATCTATTCATATTAGATCAATTATACCTTATTATCATACAATTATACATTTAATAAGTAGCTAAGGACAATTATCCATGATAGAGTTACAAGACAACCAACCTAACATCAAGATCACAAGTTACCACTTGATAGACTAGAAGAACCTAGATCAATTCATATAAGACTTCTTTATAGTGATCATATGAGAAAAATATCCATAATTCATACATTATATTAACTTAAAACAGTATCGTAAGACTCTAAGAATAATTGAATTCCACTTATATACAATTAAGGACCCATGTTACATTGATCTCATTGATAACTAGACTACGCATGCTCACATCTTCATATATTGATCCACATGGATCCTTTGTCATCAGTTGGCGTAAATAACAGTATATATAAACAATTCAACGTAAGAGAGTAACAATTCAATCATTAATAAGTCATGATCAAAATGCCCATGGAAGGGATAAATCAATTTTGGGAAGGGACATGGGTACATAATGCAATTGGATCGAAAATCACATTAAAAAATATATTAACATCAATTCAGCATGATTAAGCCATTGTCCGATCACGACTCCCAAGGACAGCCCTACGTTTTGTGAAGGTTTGGGAGTTTCAAATAAAGTCCAAAACTTTTTAAAAACATTTAAATAGGTAACATATATTACAAAGGTTCCAAATTTCCGATAACGACTACCAAGGACAGCCCGAATGGTCCTTGTGGAGGACCCAAACATTGGCGAGCAATCTGCCAAAGCAACTTGCGACAGCGAAGATGTGGAGTCCCCTTGAGTGTCGTGCAGGCAACAATGGCTAGGAAAATTTTTCCTGGCAACGCAAGGCCTTCACGAGGCCTCACTACCTCGAACTAAATTTAGAAAAAGAATTGGAATTGGCCCACCAATGCGCAGCCACTTCCTCGAGTCATCTGCAATGTTTTAAAGTCAATTTATCTTTTAAAAAAAGACCCATTTAAGTTAGGGTTATTTTGGGTATCTTAGGGGATGTGCTTATACTGATTTTAGTTCAGTTTTAAGCCATTTACACTCACTCCAAATCAGAATTTATAAATCCCTCTCATCTTTCTAAAAAAAACTCTTTCTCTATCCAACCCCCATTGAAGAACAAGAAAAACTGAAACAAAAAGACATATTCAATATTTTCATTCAAAATTCCTGGAATTATCATCAATAAGGTATGGATTCTTCACTGTTGAGATTTTTTTTCCCCAAGATGTCATTTTAAAGATGATTTTCAACAATTCCTAGGGTTTTTACTCTACAAAAAGGGATTTCTTCCAAACTTGAGATTTATGTATAATGATGAAAAACTATGATTTTCTATGGTTAATTAAGTATATATTTCCTAGATAATTGATTGTTATGATTTGAGTGAAAATTCTTGATGAAGATTGTTGTAAGCAATTAGGTAAGTCCTCTAAAGTCATGACTACTCTATTACGTTGATGTTCGCCTATAATTGATGTTGTTATGCAATTGAAGTATAGACGATGTTTCCATGAATATATGATGAATTATGAAGATATTAAATATGAGCTCATGGTAAGGGTATGATATTGCAAGTTGATGACGTTTATCTTGTATTCCTTACACAGAATGATCATGATTTGTTAATGTCACAATTGAAGGTTGTGATGAAAGGGAATTCTCATCTAAACCTAAAGATTGTATGATCATGTTTATACAAGCAGTTAATGGCCTATGATAATTTTTAAGATAAATGATGACTTAAAGGTTATTCAAAAAGGGACTTTAGCTTATAACCAATGGAAAGTAGATATGAGATGTGTCCCTTCCTTAGTTTGAAGGTAGGTTCACAATGAATCGGATGAGATAGACGCTGCCATGTAGTGTTGAACTATGGGTCTCTAATATATTTTCTTGTTCTAGAACTGTGAAGCCTCCATTAGAATACTAGCTAGTGGATCCACCTAGAATCCTATGTTCATGTTCTAGTTCTACCTTTGAAAGTAAACCACTTTCTTTCGGTGTGGGGTTTCGTGACAACGGATTCTATGTTTAGCTCACATGGTGTAATGACGATTAAGGATATTGTTCCCTCAAGTAAATGAAAGACAAGTAAATGGATATTTACTAGGGTGACTTGAAGAGTCTACTTAGTATAGGTAGGGGCATGAGACTCTACCTAGACCTTGCACAAGTTTACTCTAAGGGAAGCCCTAGGATATTATTCTCATATAACATGATGATATGAAATATATAATGCTTATGATAGATGATGTTGTTCTTATATGATGTTGGTTATGTTGATCAACATGTTATTGGTCTATGTTGCTATATGTGGTAATGACTACTTATGTTATAAGTTGTATAAAGCAAGGAATTTCTTATGGTCTCCTATCATGTTTACTTGATTATGTGGGGGTTATGAGGCTCCGTATGATCATTGCAGTTGTACGCTTGGGATGAGATAATTGATAGGTGTTTTGTATGTTATGTTTAAATGATCTAATGAGCTTGAAATGTAATATGAATTTATGGTGATATGTCTTTTGTTATGATTATGTTTTATGTGGTTGTGATCCTTACTTTGTGTATGCTCTCTTGTATATACATTAAAGGTTTTCAAACGACTTAGCATGTTTTCTAAAGAAAATGGTCCTTTTTCATGCATTTCCTCAAATGTGTATGTGCATATACCTATACTTAGTACATGTGGCTTACTAATTCCTTACTTTATGTAACAACAAATGTAGGGTACGAGCATTGAAGATTAAAAAGGTCGATTGAAGAAGCTTGGAACTCTTTCTCCAAGTGTTGGTAGGTCCTCATGTTTTGAGATGCTATCTTTTTGTTTTTCTAGATTATGAAAATTTAGTAGTTTTTAGAGATTATCTTTATTTCCTTTTATCATTTGGATTATATTGTAGTAAGGGCTATATGGTGTATTGACTTTGTATAGTCTAGGTCCAAGACTTTTATTCTTTATATGGTTTTTATATGAGACAACTTTTATATTTTCGTATGTATGTTTATGATGTTGCTATTAAAAGATCATTAGTAAACTTGTATGTGAGAGGTCAAAGTATACCTCACTTAGTATATAATAAAGTTTTAACTTTTTTCCTCATTTTAAGTGATGACATGTTATGACGAATGCTTAGGGCTTAATAGAGTTCTGATAGAGGACGACGACACAGGTCGCGACTGGGGGAGTTCTATCTTGTCGTGACAGGAGGTATTTTTGGAATATTTGATATTTATTATAAACAGTTTTATGTCATAATTACCCCCATTCCCATATCAAAACACAAATACCCAATAAGAAATCAAAAATCCGAAACCTTCTTGTCTTCCAAAATTCTCTCAAATCTCCATTGGAGGTCAAGCTCAAGGCAGAAGATGGATTTTCAACTGATTTCTTATCCAATTTCATGGGTATTCAATCAATAATGTATTGTTAACTCTTGATTCTTCAATAACCTTTCATTGAGGGAGTTATATATAAGATTTTTAAAAGTGGTTCACACACAAAAATTTTCAATTTTCACTCTGAGCATAGGTTCCTTGTCAAGGGAATTTCTAAGTCATTATAATAAAAATGAATGATGAATTCATGTTTTAATTATGACTTCCTATAGGATTTATTAAAGAACCCATGATCCTCCTAATTCTCAAAATTGGCGTATTATGTGGGTCTTTGTGAATATGATTTCATGTTAATGAATTGTACTTAAATTGGATTTTATTGTTAGATGATTTTAATTATATATCCATTAAATAAAATTTCTTAAGGATTTATCTATTTGATCATGGCTTGGAGAATTGGTAAGTGAACTAATCTCTATATATAGTATAACAATTGATGTTGTGTGGTATGGTCCACTTATAGTGCCGGTGTTTATTCCTTGTCTATATATGCATGTTGTGATCACGGCCTTGAATGTAATAGATTTTAAGTTAATTGTTGATGATGATGCATATGCTTATGAAGTGGTGGTTATGTAAGAAAAAATTCATGCTAGCATGATGTTAAAGTATCTTGATGAATGGGAGTATAATGTGAATGATCATGTTAGGGATAATTTGTGGTCTACTTAATTGATAATGTTAAGTTCTATGTTAGAATGACCCCTACCTATATGATTCCTATATGAATATGTGATCTTATGCATGCTAGGAGTTATCTATTCAAATATTGAATGTACTCTTGTCTCTTATGGTGAAATATGGTTGTTTGGTCTAGAATCCCTAATAATCTATATATGAGTTGTTCATGACTTGGGGATATTTTAAATGTATTGTGATCCTTGAAGGGAAGTGTCCCTTAATACCAATATCATTGCTATTATGCCATTGTGAGGAACAGTATGTACACACATAACCCATTCTTAACTATGAGTATGATATGTTTATGATGTTAGTTAAAGGATACTTTTCATATGCATCTTTATATATTCTAATTCATGAAATGTATATGATTAGTGATATGAATATGTTTTGTCTAAAGGTGTTCATGTGAAAGGCTTTCTATAACACTTCGGAAGTCCATGAGTTAATATAGAGCCTCAAATGATGAAATAATACTTGTAAGACTATTTATATGTCTAAAATAATGTATTTAAAGTATTTAGGAAGTGTTAGAGTCAATATGTTAAGAAACAACCATGACATCCGGTGAGTTGTGAAATGTGCACTACGTGCTTTGGCATGTTTCATTGGGTTTTACGAGTAAAAATTTAATTAAATATGATAAAAAGCTGTTAATTATATATAAGAGTGTGCTTAGGGTGGAAACATATGGGTACAACTCCCTAAGGACCACGCTAATGTTCCTTGGAGAGGACTCTTCCATTAAGACCCAAAATTGTCAAATTGGACAGTGTGCTTCAACGAGCTAAACGATGAGCCATCGTTTGATTGACACTCCGTTGATGGATCCGTTGGTATAAACTTAGACATTTTCCAACATGGCCAGAAAAACATAGTCTATAAAACAAACGACGTCTTGCCAGCATGGCGCTGTCGTTTGATCAACGCCTCCTTGACGGGCAACCACAGATTGAAGGACCAAAGTCAACTGCCAATTTTTTAGTTAGTGAATTGATTCATTAATTAGTAAGGTGATTAATTAAGGGTTAAGGTGTGGTTGGCTATGTTATTTGAGGGACTATATAAGACATAAACCTCCATAACCTAACCTAACACCCCATATTTCCCAAACCCAAATTTTGTCCAACTTTTATCTTCTTTCTCTCTCTATAGCAAGACCCTATTGGACAACAATTCAAAGCTTGAGTATGACATTAAGACATAACCTTTTCTCCATAAAACACTAACGAATTCTAAGATATGGAATATCTTCACTCATAGGATCTCTTTCGCCAAGAGGCTCTTCAAAATTGATTTCAAAAGATGTTAAAAACATGGGCTTCATTCTAATTACGAAATTAATCTTTAAAATTGATTTGGTATAGGTTTCTTTTGAATAATTCTGATAGAATATGACAATTTAATTGTTATTTAGGTGTCTTTTGAATAATTATGATAGAACATGATTATGAAAAGGTGATTTCTGTAGTTCTTAGTCTTTGACCTTGTTTTATGGAAGAATTCATGAATTGAATCCCTTACTCTAACCCTACTTATAAATTGGACTTGTAGATGATTAGTGTTGTTGGAATTGGTTATTTTATTGTTGAATTCACTATATTATGATGATATTGAGTGGATTATTGGATAGTTGTGGTGAATCAAGGGTGAGATTCTTGATGAAGGCCATGGAGGCTATTTGGTCAGACTTTGTGATGTTGAACTCCTTACTTCAATAATGATGGATTATAATTGTGATGATGTCGTGAAATTGAAGCATTATATGTGTTTAAATTAGGAAGAAATTACATGATGACTATGATGACATGTTACGATTATGTTTAATGTGAGATCATGGTGAGGCTATGATAATGCAAGTTTGAAGATGCTTTCTCTTGTTTGCCTTAGATTATATGACTATAAATTGTTAATCTCACTAATCATGGTTGTGTGATGAAACTAAGCTCTCATCCTATGCCTAATGTGAAAAAATATATTCTATATAAGGGGTAGTCTCCTATGACCTATAGTAAGATATGATTGAGTAATAATGACATAATGACATTTCAAAAATGTACTTTAGCTTCGCACAGAGTAAACATGACAATGAGAGGTATTAACTTCCCATAAAAGGTTGATTCACCAAATGTTGTTATGAGGGCTCCAAATTCTAATGGTCATGTAGAGGGTTCAAGCCAAAAATCCTAGTTCCTTAACTATGTTGCCCCCATAGGAATACTAGCTAGTGGATCTAGCTAAAATTCTATGATCATATTTTGGTCCTACCTTGGCAAACCTTATTTATGTGTAGGGTTTCATGACACCGGATTCCCTGTCTAGCTCAAATGGTCTATTGTCGGTTGAGGCGATTGTTCTTGAAAGTAAAATGAATGAACAAATGTAATAAAGTGAACTCTAACTACGGTGACTTAATGGTTATACTTAGTGAGTTAGGGGTATGAGGATCTACCTATAAATTGAAGCATTTGACCTTTAGGGAAGTCCTAGAAGGTTGTTCTTATGCTCTTATTAATTGAAAGATATGCATTTGTTGACTTTATGTAGTGACCCTCATAATGAACTAGGTTTAACTAGAGCTTTGCAAGTATTTCATGAGTTAATAATTTATTAAAATAATGATTTTAGTGTTAAAAGTAAGTTTGGTATGTTTGGAGGTCAAACTTCAAGGGACAACCAAGACATTCAGAAACTAGCCTTGTGTGTGTGCTAGTGTGTCATTGAATGTTCTGTGTGTTTTTTTGAGTCTAAAAGTAGTAGGGATGACGTTAACACCTATAGGGACATTTTTTAGGTTCAAAACGTCCGGATACGACACCTCAAGGACCGTACTAGGGGTGTTAAAGGAGGACCTTACCCTTGGACCAACAAGCTGCCCATGGAAGCCAAGAATTTTCTACGCTTAAACTAGTCCACGTTGCGTTGGTCCACCCTAGTCCGAATTCTCGGTCCGCGTCACGAAGACAACACAGAATCTTCTCTCTCAAAATTTAGTTTCAAAAATTCTGCAGGAACAACTCCGTGTGGCGGACTTGTTTCCGACGATAATTCAAAAGATTTAAGTGAAATTTGACTTGTCTAAAAAGGTCCAATTGGTGTAGGGATGTTTTCTTTATTTTGGGGGTGTATTATATTTTGATTTTAGGTTATCAAACACCCTTTACCATAATCAAAAACCCCAACCCTCAATTAAAATAAAATTTTCATGCTCTCCCTTCTCTCTAAATTATCTCTCGAAAGTTGAACACTCCATTGCAGAAGCTTCAAGTTCCAAGGAAGAAGACCATGTAATTCAAGTTTTATCACATAATTTCATAGATTTATTCATATTAATGTATGGTAGTTCATCCTTGAACCTTCTTTTATTAGAGGATCTATTTCTATGAGATTTAAAAGAGGGTTTTAAAAGTATAACTTTTTGTATCTTTGACTCTAAGCATGGATCTTTGCATGAAAACATTTTAATGATTTAAATATGTTGTTTTTAGTGTTGTTTGAAGATTTTAATACCGAAACCCCGCATCTTCATTCATATTTCAAACTTTTAGCTTATGAAGTGGGTTTAGTGTATATATCTACAAAATGTTAGAGTTGTATTTCTTTATGTTATACTGTGATTAGTGATTAGCTTAAATGCTACTTTGTGATGAATTAATGGATAAATTTAGGAAAAGTGGTGAAAGCTTGGATGAATGATAAGGTAGTTATATTGTTTAGTTTTTATTGTGGAATGATCTTGAGTAGTATGGTACACCATTGGTTGCGGTGTTAATTTGAAGTATAGGAATATATGTATGAATGTGTGTTTTGTAATTATGGAATTGAAGGCATGACATGTGAAATGAAGTGACGATTTTTAATGAAATTCACTTAGTACTCTATGAAGTTGTTAAGGTGTGACTTGGAGATATCATTTCTAGATGAAGTATATGTATATGTGAATGATGATAATAGGTGAAATATGATAGTGTGTGGGCCATGATTATGTGTGAGCTATGATGAATGAATGTGTAAGCATGTTTAGTAGTCAATATTATGAAAATTGTAAGTATGTAAAAGGTGTGCTCACATGTATTCACATACACACACTTTGAATGAATGAATGTATTTAATGAATGAAAGGGGGGATTTTTGTAAGGTAGACACACTTTATGAGCAGATATGAAGTGTCTAGACCATCCCTACTATTCCTATAGTATGAAAGATGGATTTTGGGGTGAATACTCTTCGTGAGTTGAGATGAAGTGTTTTGTAGCAACCATACTAATCCTAACAGATTTCCAAGATAGGTTTGATGTTCAATACTCTTCATGAGTGGAGATGTGGTGTTCAAAAGTGACATGTACAGATAAGTACCCTTCATGAGCTGAGATGTGGTTATTAATTGCTATATGTTAACCTATAATTAATTAATATTTAAGATTTCGTAGGTGAGATATCTTTAGCACAGACTTTGAAGATGGGGTGATTACACTTTGTGAGTTGAGATATTGTATCAAATGTACCTCTTGAGATGAGTACTCCTCGTTAGTATAAAATGATTTACTTAGAAGCAATCTCATTATCCCTTAACTATGCGCTCGCATTGGAGTAGCTATTTGAAAATACATGTACAGGCTCAAGAATTACCTTACATTAGGAAAGTAGGGATCCCTCTTCGGGTAGGGATTAATACCGGGATTCCATGTATAGATCTCATGGTCTATGTCGGTTAATTCTATCTTCTACAAAAGAATGTAATGTACTATGTTTTCCGAAGGGTGTACTAGTTAGGGTGGTGGTTATATGGGACGCTATCTGCACATTGCACAAGTATGTATTTAAAGGGAGTCTTGGCTTGTCCTTATATTAAATGTATGAATAGGTCATTATATGAAGTAAATGACGTTATGGGACTTAATGTACAATGTTAAGAAAGCATGTTAACGTTATGTCTTGTGTAATAAAGTTTATGAATGATTAAGGTGGTGTGCCAAATTGCAGGGAAATTTCAAGGAGAACTTGGTGAGAGTAGTAGTATGAGATGCTATTTTCACATTTCACTATTTTTAAGTTGGGGGTTGTCTTGGAAAATGGTTCAAATGTGATGTCCTTAAATGTAAGTATGTTCCTCTACTATCTTTGATCTTGAGTGTGGGCTTGTTACCATGGGAAGTAAGCTTATTGTCGGTAGTCTTGAGGATCACTTATGTTTGTAGTGAAGGGATTGTGTGGGAGGGTTCTTCATGTTTAACCTTTGTGAGTCTTAGGATAACTTTTGATAAGGAAACTTCAAGGGAAATGAGTTCACTGTAAATTGTAATGGAAATTGTTCACTGTAAGATCTTATGAGTTCACTGTAAAGTTTAGTCTTGTGTTAGAGTTATGGAAGTTTTATGTTTTGTTCCAAATGATCTTGTGTTAAAGTTATGAAAGTTTTATCTTTTGTTCCAAATTATGATCAATATGATGTTTGATTAATATATTAATGATGATTTTACTTGAATAGCATGAAAGTTTCATTTCAACTAAAATGACCCGTTCTACATGTGTTTTTTTGATAATATCATACATAGTACAATTTTTTGTGAAGCTCATATTTTTTTAATACTCTATGAGTATACATTGGAGGCAAGTGGAAGTATCGAAGGCATGCTTTGGAAGTTGACTCTCTCAAGACTCAGAATGTCTGCATTTATTCGAGGACATAGTCTATGTTCCTTTAGTTTTTACTTAAGACTTGTATACTAGCTATTATGTATTTTCTTTCAAAGCAAAGGGTCGTGAACCTAGGATATTTAAGTTGACTTTAAGTTGGCTTGTGACAACAAGGCTTATTCCTTAGTATTTTATAAAAGATGTTTCTTATTATTAATCTTGTGAAAAGTTTTAATTACACACTAGTTTTCATGTCATATGCAATGAATGATAGTTAATTGGCTTGTACAAGACCCCTGAAGGATCAAGTATGCCTTGTGATGAATAAAGAGTGTTCTTTCTTCTAGGGTGTACATTGATACGCTCAAATTTACTTCTCGAAATGAAGTAAAACCGGTCGCATCAAGTTAAGATCCCAACTAGTGAGGAAGGGATCGATCCCACGAGGAAGATGATTCATAATTAACTTTATTCTATTATTACTTCTATTTAGTCAATTATTTCCCGAAAACAAATAAATAAATGAGGGTTTTGATAATGAAAGCAATTAGCTAAATTAAAGTAAACAAGTGACATGTTCAAGTTTGGAGTTTAATCAAGTAATAAGAGTAACTAGGGCATAAGTGTTCTATACAAGCTCCTAACTCGGTAACTCTATCTATAACAATTCTTTCCTAGTATATTGCATGCAAAGTTATAAGTTAGGTATCTCTAAATCCTTGGTTCGGCATCGAGAGAATTTAACTCCGCACCTTGGTCCAGCTACGTGTGTTGCTTTACTAAACCTTATCTTTACCTCATATTAAGCATCAGATTCATATTTGACTAAGTTGTTACTTCGTACCAACTGACACTAGCCTATTAGATAGTATACACTAAAGCTATGTTTAGAATTCTTTTCCTATTATCTACCTCCTTTGTCCGGTATGTAGCAATTAGGCAAGTTCTAACGTTGGCCATCCGCTAAAAAAACTTCTACACAAAAAAATTATCAATATATGCAAGACACTATTCTAGAATTGTTATTTTAGCTAGGTTTTACCTTGTTATTTACCCATGGTTCCCACAACCCTAGTTATGGAGTTAGTTTCCCATGCTAATAATCACACAATTCTTAACAATAATGTAAGAATTCATGCACTTACTTTGATGAAAATGAACAAAATCCTGAAATTTACTTGAATAAATCATAGAACACAAATAATCAATTCCAGAAAAGTAATATCAAATCTCAAAATATAAAATTAAATACTAAAAGAATAACACTGAAAATCATGCAAGAGTCTAACCCCAAAAACAAGGTTTCTCAGACTATTTATAAGAATAAAAAACTAATAAAAGAGGGAAATCTATATAAGGAAAAATCTACCCAAAAATGTCTGAGTCGACGACTCTCGTGACGGACTGTCGTGGTATTTCGTCGCTCCATACTTAGCTCTTTCTCTGCTTCTTTTCTTCATCAACTCTATTTTTCCCTCGACGGACATGTGTGATGGACCCATGCAAGCACGACGGTCCGTCGGGGGGATTCGTTCCACGATTCTTAGAATCTTCTAAAGTTGGGTACTAGAACTACTCTTTGTTAGCATTAATGAATGTGAAGGACGGACCGTCGTGGCTACGATGGTCCATATTGAGCTTCCGTAGTCCCACACTTGGTCAGAATTCCCCAACTTCATTCAGCAGCCATTATATTCTCAAAATGGTTGACCCCTACGGACCGTAATGGGGTCCGAAGGTGGTCACTTCTGCAATTTCAGCTCAAAATCTTTGCATTCTCCTTGGACATATTTCCTTGAAATTAATAGAAAACTACATCAAAATCAATATAAAAGGTTTAGACACACACTCAACTAAAGGAAAAAGCAATGAAAGTACCATGAAATCACGGTACCTCATACTTGCGGGTCGTGACAAACTTTGTATCAGAGTATAAGGTTTTTGGAAATATTTTAGAGTCCAATGTCTCAGAAGCCTCGTCTAATAGAGTCTTATTCATCAGTGTAAGTCGTGACACATCTATGAGTGAGAGGCTATCAGGCAATAGAAGTTTCACTTTCTTTATTACTCTTGTGTTGTACCATAGATCTTAACTTCATAGGATCACTCTCTTATTTCTCTTGTCTAGAGGTCTTCATGATGTGATTTCTGTAGAGGGGTGATACTAAAGGTATGGAGGGAAAAAAGTGAGTTTTGATGCTTATTGTTGTTTTGTGACTAGAAAAATATATGGGAAGGTGGATTGGAAGGTTGTGATGTGATGCCATTTGTGGCTATATGTGATCTTTGAGGTTGGAGGTAATATGATGTAGTTCTATCATTATAAGAGTTATGATGGTTGAATAAAGTCCTTTTATGGAAAATAAGTTATCTAAATTGTTATGTGCAATGATAGTGGAAATTTTAGGTGTAGAATTGAGGAGGTATGAAGGAATTTGATAAATTATAAGAGTTGAGGTTTGCCCTCTTGTCTTGGTACTGTTTCATACTTTTCCTTGTGTTTGATTGAAGTTATTGTGTTGGTTTACTCCTAACGAGGGAAAATAAAGTGCTTAACTAGCAAGGTAATTGTAGGGTTATGCTGGCAAATGGTAGAATCCATATAGCTAGAATGTTGATTCCCAAATAAATCTACCTTAATGGCTGGAAAGAAAAAAAAGTTTTATTACATGAGTATGAGATATGCGGTGCTTAAGAATTGACTTAGGTAATGCTTAACGGAGTTTAACTAAGCTTGAATCCCATGAGGATGGTGTTACGCTTTACTAGTAAGGTTGATGTCCACTTTTGATGTCCATATGTTAGGTTAGTATTAGCTCCCACAAGTAATAAGAATGTGTGAAGGAGCTAATCTGGGAAAAGGCCCCGGTAATTCATAATTCCTTATGCTTTTTTTATATGTTTTACATGGGTTTACCCTAAGTGGGGGAGAATGATTTGAGTAATAATGTAGTTGATAACTTTATCTTTTCCTTCTATTCTTGGTCAAGCTTGATTCCACAATCCTTAGTAGTTTGATTATGTTTTGGTGTCTTGCATTTGAATATGAGTTGCATGTCTTCCTATGTTAATCCTTTCATTTAAATATGATGTACTTCATGCTCTTAATTTTATCATTTTCATATGAGTAGATTTGTAGTTAATCTATCTTTCCATGATAATGAGTACCTAATGTTATTTCCTTAATTGCTTCAAAATTGTTATGATTATTGTGCCAAATGTGTGATTTGAAAGTTATTACATGTTGAGATTTGAAATGGTATGATGAGTATGTCAAATGTTTTAGAATGTAGTTCCTCTATAAATAAAATGAAAACAATGAAGAAATTGTGTACTTTGAATTATGAAAATGGTTCCAAATTTGCTTGTGTTGCTTAAAATGCTTAATAATCTAAAGTTGGTGTTCCTTGTAAGTTGGTGCATTGACTATGAATGATTTTTTTCATGATGATATGTGTTATGTGCTTCAAGTTGAGTCCTTGATTTCCTTGAAAGTGTTTAGTATCACTCGTGGACGAATAATTTTCTAAGTGGGGGAAAATGTAGAGACCATCATAATGAACTACGTTCAACTAGATCTTCATGAGTGTTTCATGAGTTAATAATTTATTAAAATAATGAATATTAGTGTTAGAAGTTAGGGACGACAATGACGTTCGGAAACTGGCCTTGTGTGTGCTAATGTGTCCTTGTAGGATGTATGTGTCTCTATGTGTTGTATGATTCTAAAATAAGTGGAGATGAAATTAACACCTACAGGGACATTTTTAGGGTCAAAACATCCGATTACGACTCCCCAAAGACCGCCGTAGGCGTCCTTGAGGAGGACCCAACCCTTCGACGAACAAGCTGCCCAAGGCATCCAAAATTGTGCTATTGGTGAAACTAGTACGCATCGCGGACTTGGTGCCCCCAGGACAAATTCCTGGTGTGTGTCGCAGACACAACACAAAATCTTCTCTCTCGAAATTAATTTCAAAAATCTTGCGAGAACAGATCTGCGTCTCGGAATGGTTTCCCGACGATAATTCCAAAAATTTAAGTGAAGTTTTACTTGTCTAGAGAGGTCCAATTTGTGTACGGGTATTTTTGATATTTTTGGGGTGTATTATCTATTTAATTTAGTTCATCTAACACCCTTTACCCTTTACCCCAACCAAAAACCCTAAGCCTCAATAAGAAAAAAAAATTCATGCTCCCCCTTCTCTCTAAATTCTCTCTCTAAAGTTGAATCCTTCATTGGAGAACTTAAAGCTCCAAGGGAAAACAAGAAATCCTTCAATTTTCTTCACCAAATCTCGTGTATTTCTTCATTTTAAGGCATGGTAGTTCATCCTTGAACGTTCTTTCATTCAAGGAGCCATTCCAAAGAGATTAGAAAATAGATTTTGAAACTTCAACTTCATGTATCTTTTACTTTATCCATGGGTCGTTGCATTAAAATATTTTAATGAATGAAATCTGTAAATTTTTAGTGTTAATAAATGATTTTAAAGTCTAAACCCCAATGAACCCATGCTCATGCATATTTCTAAATTTTAGCTTATGAAGTGGGTTTTGTATATGTAGATAATGTTAGAGTTGTATTTATTTATGTTATATAGTGATAAGCTACTGCCTTAAATGCTATTTTGTGATGAATTATTGGACAAATTTAGGAAAGGTGGTTAAAGCTTGTATAGATGGTAAACTAGTGATATTGTGTAGTTCTTATTGTGGAATGATCTTGAGTGGTATGGTCCACCTTTGGTGGTGGTGTTTATTTGAAGTATATGAATATATGTATAAATGTGTGTATTATAATTATGGCCGTGATTGAATAGCGTGTGAAATGAAGTGATGATTTTTGAATGATATGCATGGGGTGATCTATGAAGTTGTTAAGGTGTGACTGGAAGATATCTTGTCTAAATGAAGTATATTTATATGTGAAGCATCATAGTTTGTGAAGTATGATAGTGTGTGAACCATGATAGTGTGTGAGCTATGATGACTGAAGGTGTAAGAATTTTTATGAGTTAATGTTAAGAAAATGGACATTATGTAAAAGGTCTGCTCACATGTACTCACACACACACTTTGAATGAATGGATGAAATTAATGCATGGAAGGGTAGATTATGTAGGGTAGACCTCTTCGTGAGTAGAGATAAAGTTTCGAGACCATCCCTACTATACCTTTAGCATGATTTTTGGGTGAACACTCTTTGTTAGTTGAGATAAAGTGTTTAGTAATAACCTCACTATTCCAAAGAGCATTCCAAGATAGGTTGGTGGTTGAATACCCTTCGTGACTTGAGATGTGGTGTTCAAAAGTAACCTCTAGGCATAAGTTCCTTTGAGAGTTGACATATGGCGCTAAATAGTTATCCTTTAACCTATAGTCAATAAAAGTTTAAGACTCTTTGGGGGATTTATTCTTAGTTTCGAGAGAATTTGAAGAAGGGGTGGATACAATTCATGAGTTGAGATTTTTTATCAAATGTACATATTTAGATGAGCACTCCTCCTTAGTAGAGAATGAGTTAGACGCAATCTCATTATCCCTTAACTATGCGTCCTGATATACCGTGGTTTCACGGTATAATTAATACTTTTTCCTTAAGTTTAGTGTGTCTGAAAGCCTTTTTTGTGTTAATTTTGATATAAGTTTCTCTTTGTTTTGCAGGAAATCTGTCCAGAGCTGAAAGCGGAAATTTTGAGCGAAAAATGCAGAAGAGACCACCTACGGAGCTTATGACGGTCCGTCGTGCCTGTGACGGTCCGTAGGTGGCAGCGTAGAGAAGCTCCTGAAGGAAGATGGGGATGTCTGACCATGTGTGGGATTACGAAGCTTGTGACGGTCAGTCCTGGAGGTTCGTCGTGAACATCAGAGAAGTGATCCCAGAACCCAGATTCCAAGAGTTGAAGTATTTTGAAACGAAGACCCTCGATGGACCGTTGTGCCTATGACGGTACGTCACACATGCCGTCGAGGGGAATGAAGAAAGTAGCAGAAGAAATTGCACCAAGTATGGGACGACGGAGTCCACGATGGTCCGTTGCGACCACGACGGTCCGTCGCGTGGTCCGTCGACCCAGCCGCATTTTGGCAGATTTCCAGTAATTAGAATCCTTGTGTAATTACGTTTTTATTTTTTTATAAATAGTTCGAAAAACCTCGTTTTTGTGGTTACACTCTGGGAGATTAGACATCATATTATTAGACTTTGTGTATTAGTGTTTGATTTTTGGAGATTCTTACAAGTGGTTTTTGGTGATTAATCAAGCAAATTTTCGGACGTTATTCTTTCTCATTGAAGTAAGTACATGAATTCTTGTTTAACATATTTGAATATTGTGTTTATGGCTATGAGGAACTAAACTCCATAACTAGGGTTGTGGGAACCATAGGCAAATAATGAGATAAACCCTAGCTAAAATAACAGTTCTAGAATAGTGTCTTGCATGTATTAATAATTCTTTCGCTTAGAAGTCTTTTTAACGGATGATCAACGTTAGAACTTGCCTTAATGCCACTTGCCGGACCAAGGAGGTAGATAATAGGAAAAGAATTATTAACATAGATTAAGTGTATACTATCTAATAGGCTAGTATTGATTGATACGAGGTAACAACTTAGTCAAATATCGAATACGATGCTTAATATGAGGTAAAGATAAGGATTAGGAAAGCAACACACGCAGCCGGACCAAGGCGCGGAGTGAGATTTTCTAGATGCCAGACCAAGGATTTAGAAATACATAACTTATCACTTCGCATGCAAGATACTAGGAAAGAATTGTTATAGTTAGAATTATTAAGTTATGAACCTGTGGGGAACACGTAAACCCTAGTTACTTTGATTAATTGATTTAAACCCAACATTAAAAGCTGTTAAGTGTCTCTTTCAAGTTCGTTTGTTATTTTTACTCATTAGCAAATACAAACCCCCCTTTTTATACTTTTACTTTCTAAGGAAGTCATCAACCGAACAATAGTAATAACAAGTTGAAGTTAAGTCTAGACTATTATCCTCGTGGGAACGATCCCAACCTCACTAGTTGGGTTATTTACTTGACGCGACCGCTTTACTTCTCATTTGAGAAGTAAGTTTGAGCGTATGAAATTTTGGCGCCGCTGCCGGGGAATTTAGCTTTTAGATTAACTTGAACTTATTACTAAAGTTAAGTTGATATTTTCTTGATCTTACTTTGTTTTATTTTTTTGATTTTCTTTCAGAACTATCCTCCTTGTATGCCAAATACACGGAGAGGAAGAGAACCCTTGTTTCCCTATGATCAAGATCTAGAGCGTACACTGCGCAATATGAATCGAAACATGGGAATAAATGATGAGGATCCGAACCAGAACATCCCACATCCAGTGGATGTTCATGGTCAGATGTTACCTGACGCTCCGGGTGAACATCATTAGAGGGGACAAAATCCCGTTCCACGGCCCCAAGCATACTAGAGAGGGTATGATAACATAGCAGACTCCGATGGGCCACCTGTCTTGCCCCCTCTACCCACAGGCCACACTTTTGTGGTAACTAGTAGCCTGATGCAAATGCTCACTACCAGAGGTTTGTTTTCAGGGCTACCTTCTGAGGATCAAAATGCCCATATAGCTAAGGTAAGGGCAGTGTGTAAAAGTTGTGTGGGGAGGCCTGATTTGGATCTAGATGTAATAGGTCTCAGAGTGTTTCCTCTCTCACTGACGGGAGAGGCTGCTATGTGGTTTACTGAGCTCCCATACAACTCCATTTTCACTTGCAACAAACTACGGGATGTCTTCTTAGCACGCTACTATCCGGTCTCCAAGAAATTAAACCACAAAGACAGGGTGACTAACTTTGTGGCACTACCAGGAGAGTCAGTTAGTAGTTCTTGGGATATATTCACCTCATTCTTGAGAAGTGTTCCAACTCACCGTATTGATGATGAGTCACTGAAGAAATACTTCTATCGGGGACATGATGATAACAATAAAGCGGTGTTGGACAATATATCGGGTGGATCTTATGGAGAATGCCCTTATGATGAGATTGCTGAGAAATTAGAGAAAATCTCCCGTAACAACAAAGCTTGGAGTACTAGGATGTCCGATACAGGGAGAAACACCTTCGCAGTGCAGTCCACTCACAACCCAGCAACAGATGATATTCGTGAAGAAATGGATCAGATGAGAACTAAGCTTGGGTTGGTACTAAAACATGTCACTGGGGTGCAGAAAAGATTAATGCAGTCAACTACTTGGCTAAACCACCACCTCCAAATGATGAGTGTTATTATGAGGAGGATTCCTATGCAGTAAATGAACAGATGTGGGGTTTCCGACCAAGTGCCCAAGGCTCTTATCTGGAGAATTGGCCCCAAGGTCAAGGGAACCAAGGTCGGAACTATGGTAACTACAATCATGAGGGTCATTATGTACGAGATGGAAACTACAATCGCGACAACAACTTCAAAAGGGGTAACAATGGTAATAGAAACGATAGGAGTGGACCCTATGTTCCACCTCAAAATCGCGAAGTTACTCCTAGGGATGGTGGAGGTAGTATGTCGCGAGTTGAGGATATGTTTCACAAAAAGATGAGGAGGTTCGACACTAGTGATGAACACATTAAAGAGTTGAGGTTTGATATAGCTAGTTTTGGGAAAAAAGTTGATACACATGCAATTTCGATTAAATAGATAGAATTGCAAGTGGCCCAATTATCTGCGACAGTGAACACGCAACAACCAGGCACTCTTCCTAGCAACACTGTCCAAAATCCAAAGAATGATGCGCACTGCATGGCAATAACTAAACAGGGTGGTAGACAAACCATTGACTCACCTATGCCATCTACTAAGGAAAATGTGGTAAAGGGTAGTAGTGAAGCAGAGGGAAGTAATGGAAAAGATGCAGAAGTACCTATCAAGGTAATCCCCATGCCTAGGCCACTACCACCCTTCTCTCAGAGATTAGTGAAAAAGACTGAGGATGGTAAATACCGGCGCTTTATAACAATGTTGAAGCAGCTCTCTATCAATGTCCCTTTGGTAGAAGCTCTAGAACAAATGCCCGGTTATGCCAAATTTATGAAAGATCTGGTCACCAAGAGAAGATCGGTCACGTTTGAGGATGATGATAGATTGCAGCATTATAGTGCTATTGCTACAAGATCCCTAGTACAAAAGAAAGAGGATCCGGGTGCATTCACTATTCCTTGTACAGTTGGGTCATTACATTTTGAGAAAGCATTATGTGATCTGGGGGCAAGCATAAATCTAATGCCCCTCTCAATTTACAAGAAGTTGGGTTTGGGGGATCCAAAACCCACTGCGATGCGGCTACTGATGGCCGATCAGACAATGAAAAAGCCCATAGGGATACTCCATGATGTTCTAGTAAAAGTGGAGTCATTCATCTTTCCAACAGATTTTTTTATTGTTGATTGCGAAGTCGATTTTGAGGGACCCATTATTCTTGGGAGGCCATTCCTCGCCACAGGTTGAGCCTTAGTTGATATGGAGAAGGGACAGATGACATTTCGGTTGAATAATGAAGAAGCAACCTTCAACGTTTGTAGGACCATGAGGTAGAGTGGTGAGCTCCAATCGGTATCTGCCATATCCCACAAAGAAAATATGAAGAAGGATACTAAACAGAAAATTGCATAACAAGAGTTTATGGTTGGGGATTTGGTGCTTGTAAACAGTTCTGGGGTGCCTTGTCTTATGGGCAAGCTCAAGTCCAAATGGACTGGCCCTTACTTGATTACCCAAGTATTCCCTTATGGGGCAGTTGAGTTAAAAGCCAAGGAGGGAGTGCGGTTTAAGAGGAATAGAGATAGAATAAAACTCTATTTTGGGCATAAAGCATCGAGAAATAAAGTGATAGAGGAATACCATCTTGATGAAGTCTGAGTAATCAAGTGGCCCCAGTCGTGCCGCGACATTAAATCAGGCGCTTTTCGGGAGGCAACCCAATACTTATCGTTTTTTTTAATGGTAGCATTTTTCTATTAATGGGTTTTAAATTTGCAGGTATATCACCAGGAAATTCTACATAAAACTACTCCGCAGCAACCACTGACGGATACATCGACGGACCGTTGCGCATGCGACGGACCGTCATATGCATCCGTCACACCAGGTATGTTTTTCTATCATTTTGAAATTAGGGCACACACGACGGAACCTACGACGGGTCGTCGCAAGTGCGACAGACCTTCGTCGTGGAACCGTCGCTTGATTAATAAATTCTACCCAACACGACCCGGCTGGACCCTTTTCAAAATCTGACCGTTTATACTCCCCACCCCTCCATATTTCACCTCATTACTTCCTTATTCCCCTCATCTCCCCTCTCTTTTGAACTTCCACACTTCCCCTCACTGAACATTGCTCCCAAAATCCTCCTAAGCCTTATACTTATCATCCACTAGTCGATGATGCTGCTGTAGGTGTCTACCTTGAAAAGTGAATCATTCTCCATTTGTTTTTCTCCATTTCCAAGGTATGTGTCTCTAAATTTATACTTATTTATCTTGCATTTTGGTTTTGTAGTTAGTATTAGCTTAGTTCTTAGTCGTATACTATTTCCTTTACATGCTTATGTCTAAACCTAGGCTCAAGATGTTCGAATGTGCCATGTTGATAACCCTAGGCATAGGTGATTTTGCATTGGTAGTTTCCAAGGGAGTTAGGATAGAAACATATAGGTCCACAACACTACAGGACCATGTGGGTTCATCGGGGATGCATAGGGTACCCCCAGTTCTAACACTACTACTCAGAACGAGACCCCGATGACGGACCGTCGCACACACGACGGACCATCGTAGGGTCCGTGTCAAAAGCCCTAGCACCCTGTCCCAATGACACCTGTGACAGACCGTTGTCTTCACGACGGTCCATCCTGCACAACCATTCTGGTTGTCGGAGACCCTTTTTCTAAGGGTCTCTCAAATTTTTCTAAGTGTCCTACGACGGACCGTCATACCCACGACGGTCCGTCCTGCACGACCGTCATGATGGTAAGAGACCCTTCTGCTAAGGGTCTCCCAACATTTTCTAAGTGTCCTACGACGGACTCTTACGATGGACCGTCGTACCAACGATGGTCTGTCCTGTGCGACCGTCATGATGGTCAGAGACCCCTCTGATAAGGGTCTCCCAACATTTCCTAAGTGTCCTATGACGGACCGTTTTACCAATGACGGTCCGTCCTTCTTGACCGTCATGATGGTCAAAGACCCCTCCTTAAGGGTTCGTTTTATATACATAGATTAAGTACATCAAGACGGACCTCATGACGGTCCGTCGTATCCACGATGAGCCGTCATTTAGCCCGTCGTGTGATACAGTTTAACTATCACTAACACACTATTTTAAATGTTTTATGTCGTGTGGGCTTGCCTGTCTTGTTTGACACTACTCGTACTAATAGTGATCCTTTGCAGGTACTATCTACTATGGCACCCAAGCAAGACCGAACCTACACACGCGGGTGATACAAGTCTGTTGCCCCGTCTGCACTCTTTATCATCGGCTCTGATGATGAGCGAGACCCTGAATATGTGCACCTAGGTACTTCCGCACCTTGCCGTGCTGCACGTGCCCCCAGAGCCACACCCAAGACGGTGGCGTACGGCGTAGTCACTGCCTCCAAGTCTGATGAGGAGCGCACACTGACCGGCACACCCTCTGGGTCAACCACAAATGAGGAAGGAGCGTCTGGCTCCTTAGGAGTATCCTGGTCCGAGGAAGCTTCAGGCTCTACTGAGGTTAACGCACCCGCCACTGCTGCAGCGTCGGCCTCGTCTGATGAGGCTGACAGTTCAGACTCGACATCCGGCGCACCAGCCCAGGTCCCCACCCCAGCCTTTGACCAGCCAAACCGGTGGTGCGTCGAAGGCCAGTTTCAAGTTTACTCCGACGCCAAATTCTTGACTGATAAAGGAGTAATGACTCGGACACTCACTTTGGAGCGGCGGGTACTTACAGGGAGTCTCCCATCGATACCGGAGATCCACAACCTATTCACTAGGTATCGCTTAGAGTGGACAGACTGTCCATTGGGACGATACAGCGAGGAAATGGTCCGAGAGTTCTACGCATCCTACATAGCGACTCTCCGATCACAGATGGATAGGCGGGCTGCTCCCGCTAAACTGGCCCCACTGGAGCAGGTTCGAGTCCGGGGCGTCGAGGTTGACATTTCCCTGCCAGCTATCCGCCGGTTCTTATACGGAGAGAGTGCAGATGCTACGCGGATTCCCCATACTGTGGAGTTTGACTACCGCTGGCAGATAGTGAAGATGGCCAATTCTTGCGTTAGCAGGCACTGAGAGAGACCACCAAGATGTGGATGGCCCTGCACCTATCAGTCGACGGAGAGGGTGCAGATTGGGTCACTGAGCCGAAGGAGGCAATCAAGAAGGCCAACCTCACGTTCGTTGCGAAGTTCTTGTGGCTACTCGTCTGTCACTGCCTTTCCCCCATAGTTGCTGATAACATCGTCACCTGGGATCGAGCAGTGTTGATGGCGGCGATGATAGCCAGATTCGAGGTTGACTTTGCATGGCTTCTCCAGGCAGTCATGCACGAGAGGGCATTCAAGGTCACTACTACCTACCCCTTCCCGTGTATGATTTTTGCCCTTTGCAGGACCGCTGGTGTGCCCATATGGCACATAGATCAGTTGAAGACCCCGCAGGGCACCGTTGACGTCGGCCTCATCAGAGACGAGGCCAATGAGTTGGCCCCTCGTTGAGGGCCCCGTCCAGAGCTACCACCGCTTGCTGATGATCTTGCGGATATAGTGGCCCAGGCCCGCACCGCTACACAGGCGTCCACTAACACTACCCCGGTCGAGTCTATCCCGGGTAGTAGCCTAGCCCCGAGCTCCTCTCGCACAGCCACTCTACCGATACTGGTCCCACTTGCTAGGGTCCAAAAACTTGAGGCACAAATGGCCACCCTTCTGCGTCATATCTAGCCGTGGATGCAGAAGTCGATTACTGAGTCTGTGGCGCGTCTAGAGAGAAAGATGCAGCAGTTTACCGAGCGGAAGATTGCTGAGTTTAACCAGCGCCAAGATGCATTTGAGTTGAGAGTGTTAGCCCGCCCATCCCCTCTGGTAGATGTGTCGAATCTTCAGGCTGCAGTCGGCAGTCTTCGTGCAGACATCGACACGATACTAGAGGCGAGAGTGCCGAAGCCAGTTGAGACTTTTGAGGACACTGTATTGGCGGCCCTGTTTGCTACTTCAGAAATTCCCCCACCTTCCCCTCGAGAGAGTGCCAAGAGGCGTAGGGGTCGATCAGAGGATGAGGCGCGAGCAAGAAAGAAAGAGCGTCGAGAGATGGATGCCGCGAGGAGAGACTCACTTGCGAAGGCGGAGGCACACAAAATCAGAGCATCGCAGATAGCGGCTGGGGCGTCTAGCTCTCGCACTGTAGAGACAGCAGGAGGCACTAATGATGGTGCGGTTGTTGCTGAGGAAATTACTGAGGGTGTCCAGATTGCTGAGGACATCACTTAGGGTGTGCAGATTGCAAAGGATGTGGGTTTCGCGAAACCGGACCCACCACCTTTCTGATCGACGGCGCTATGTGCCACAGGTTTGCTTCACCTACTCCTCTAATCTTTAGATTTTTTTAAGCATTGGGGACAATTGCATGTTTTTTTGTTGGGGGTGGGGTAAATAGAAAGTGAGTGTTAGGGTGAAGTCTGAGTAGCCCAACTCACTGTCCTCTTTTGGGGTTTTCTTGCCTGTGTTCTTTTTCCCCAAAAGACTGATTACTTTTTCTGTTGAACCGACACGTTATATCTTTTGTACATAGTTTAACTCTGAAGCATGATGGCTAAAATGATATCCTGATAAAACTGGAAAATATTGCATGACTAAGCGTAGCAACTGATAAATGTGTGGCTCTAGACATGAAATAGTGTTACACCATTGCATTACCCTAAATCTTCAAGTCGAACTAGGTGTCTGACAATCTGGTATAGTGATGAGATGTCAAGTGAGTGTGAGGAAATTTTAATAGTCCACTGCTGGTACTGGGCTAGAACTTGCCTGATTAGTCCTGCTAAAAGTAAGTTGTAACAGACAATTAGGAAAGGATAATAGGCCCTTATTCAAGATAGTCCATTTCTAGCCTAAATAAAAGAAACCAAATGAAAGTTGTCCTTCTTTGATCCATGTAATTTGAGCTTAAAATTAGACCTTTCTTTTTCACCCCAACTGATCTTTTCTGGGAACAATGTGTTGGCCCTGGTCCCTCCTTGGACATGTGCACCTCAGCTTATGCCAAAAGCATCAGTTGAGGGTGGCTAATGCATAAACAACCTTTGTTATGGCCCTGACCCGACATTGGGTATTGTGTACCTGGACTCACGGCAAAGCCATGAGTTGAGGATGGTTGTTTTGAGGAATGCTCTAGAAAGTGGGGTTGAAAGAACAAAGAGAGAGAAAGAACAAAAGTAAAGTGACTCAGGAACACGTTGAAAGAAAAGGAAAGAAAAAGAGAAATATTCAAGAATTACAAACAAGAAAAGAAAAGAGTCACTTACACAAATGAATAAAGAAGGGAAATAGCAAGGTGAAAGAATAGGAGAAATTGGGCGAGATAAAGTGATAGGAAGTGGAAGGTTTAGCCGATATGTCAAGGAGGGCAAAAATTCACTAAAGTATACCTAAATATACCCTACCTGATTCTGAGCCTGCATTACAAGCTAAAAAAGTCATATCGTGATCCTAAGGGTTGTATAGCGAACTTAAGGCAGTGAAAATAAAGTCAAGATTATGGAAATAGGTATGAATGAGTGTGACTTTGTTCTGAGAGCGAGTGTTGAAATGTAATCCTTATACTCAAACTGAAATCATTGTGTGAAAAATGAGGATTTTGTTCAAAAGTGAGGACACTAGTTGCAATACCAGAATTGTTAGCACCTCAGTGAGAAATTGAAGAGGATAGTTGTTAGTGCATGGTGAGTCTGTGTAATGTTTGAATCCCACAAAATTCAAGCCTAATAGTTATAGCATGCATAGATTTGATGAGATTAATCGGGATTGTTACCCAAATGATTGCAAAGGATAAAACATGAATACTATTGTACAAAGATTGTGTAGTGAGTCATGGAGTGTCGCTTGAGGACAAACAACGAATTTAAGTTGAGGGTGTTGATATACCGTGGTTTCACGGTATAATTAATACTTTTTCCTTAAGTTTAGTGTGTTCGAAAGCCTTTTTTGTGTTAATTTTGATATAAGTTTCTCTTTGTTTTGCAGGAAATCTGTCCAGAGCTGAAAGCGGAGATTTTGAGGAAAAAATGCAGAAGAGACCACCTACGGAGCTTATGACGGTCCGTCGTGCCTGTGACGGTCCGTAGGTGGCAGCGTAGAGAAGCTGCTGAAGGAAGATGGGGAAGTCTGACCAAGTGTGGGATTATGAAGCTTGTGACGGTCCGTCCTGCAGGTTCGTCGTGAAGATCAGAGAAGTGATCCCAGTACCCAGATTCCAAGAGTTGAAGTATTTTGAAATGAAGACCCTCGACGGACCGTTGTGCCTATGACTGTCTATCACACTTGCCATCGAGGGGAATGAAGAAAGCAGCAGAAGAAATTGCACAAAGTATGGGACGACGGAGTCCACGACGGTTCGTTGCGACCACGACGGTCCGTCGCGTGGTCCGTCGACCTAGCCGTGTTTTGGCAGATTTCCAGTAATTAGAATCCTTGTGTAATTAGGTTTTTATTTTTTTTATAAATAGTTCGAAAAACCTCGTTTTTGAGGTTAGACTCTGGGAGATTAGACATCATATTTTTAAACTTTGTGTATTAGAGTTTGATTTTTGGAGATTCTTACAAGTGATTTTTGATGATTAATCAAGAAAATTTTCGGACTTTATTCTTTATCATTGAAGTAAGTACATGAATTCTTGTTTAACATATTTGAATATTGTGTTTATGTCTATGAGGAACTAAACTCCATACCTCGGGTTGTGGGAACCATAGGCAAATAATGAGATAAACCCTAGATAATATAACAATTCTAGAATAGTGTCTTGCATGTATTATTAATTCTTTCGCTTAGAAGTCTTTTTAACGGATGATCAACGTTAGAACTCGCCTTAATGCTACTTGCCGAACCAAGGAGGTAGATAATAGGAAAAGAATTACTAACATAGATTTAGTGTATACTATCTAATAGGCTAGTATTGATTGATACGAGGTAACAACTTAGTTAAATATCGAATACGATGCTTAATATAAGGTAAAGATAAGGGTTAGGAAAGCAACACACGCAGCCGGACCAAGGTGCGGAGTGAGATTTTCTAGATGCTGGACCAAGAATTTAGAAATACATAACTTATCACTTTGCATGCAAGATACTAGGAAAGAATTGTTATAGTTAGAATTATAAAGTTATGAACCTGTGGGGAACACGTAAACCCTAGTTACTTTGATTAATTGATTAAAACCAAACATTAAAAGCTGTTAAGTGTCTCTTTCAAGTTCGTTAGTTATTTTTACTCATTAGGAAATACAAACCCCCCTTTTTATGCTTTTACTTTCTGAGAAAGTCATCAACCAAACAATAGTAATAACAAGTTGAAGTTAAGTCGAGACTATTTTCCTCGTGGGAACGATCCCAACCTCACTAGTTGGGTTATTTACTTGACGCGACCGCTTTACTTCTCATTTGAGAAGTAAGTTTGAGTGTATCACGTCCGCATACGAGTAGGTATTGGAAAATCAATGTAAAGGCTCAAGAACGACCCTACCTCAGGCAAGTAAGGACTCCTCATCTGGTAGGGGTTAATACCGAGATTCCATGTCTAGCTCTCGTGGTCTATGTCGGTCAAACATATCCCTCACAAAAGAATGTAAAGAACTAACTCTTCCAAAGGGTTTACTTCTTAGGGTTGTGGTTGTATGGCACACTATCCACTCATTACATAAGTAGATATTTAGAGGGAGTCTTGGTGTGTCCTTATATGAAATGTATGAATGGGTCATTTTGTGAAGTAAGTAAAGTTATGTGACTTAATGTCTAATGTGAAGATATCATGTCAAAGGTATGTCTTGTATGATGAGGTTTATGCATGATGCATGTGGTGGGCCTAATCTAAGGAAATCTTCAAGAATAACTTGGTGGGAGTAGTACTATGGGATGCTACTTTCATATTGTACTATGTGTAACTTGGGGGTTGTCTTGGAGAAGGGTTCTTACGTGAAGTCCTTAAACGTAAGTACATTCCTTTAGTGTCATTGATGTTTAGTGTAGGCTTGTTATCATGGGATGTAAGCTTATCATCGGTTTTCTTGAGGCTCAATTTTGTGTGTATTGAGGGAGTTGTATGTGTGGTTTCTTCATGTCTCACCTGAGTGAGTCTTAGGATAACTTTTGATAGGTAAATTTCAAGGGAAATGAGCTCACTGTATGTTGTAATGGAAAAAGTTCACTGTAAGGATTTATGAGTTCACTGTAATGTCTAGCCTTGTGTTAAAATTATTGAAGTTATATCTTATGTGCCAAATTATGATGTGTAAGTTATTTTATTAGTACATTCATGAAGGTTTTACTTAAATAGCAGAACGTCTCCTTTCAAACAAAATGTCCCCTTTTACATGTGTTTTTGCTTGATGTCATACTTAGTACAAAGTTTATGCTTACCCGTACTTTTATATACTCTATAAGTATAAGTTGGAGGCAAGTGGAAGTTTAGAATGAAAGCTTTGGAAGTTTAGACTTTCAAGACTCGGTATGTCGTCATATGTTCGAGGATATAGTCTATGTTCCTAATTTTTTCATTAAAACTTGTATAACACTTATTTACGTATATTCTTTTTATTTAAAGGGTCGTAACCCAAAGATATTTAAATTTTTTCTTTAAATTGGCTTGTGAAGACGAGGCTTATTCCTTAGTATTTTATTAAAGGTGTTTCTTATTATTATTCTTATGAAAAGCTTTCATTTTACACTAATTTTCATATCTTATATAGTGAATAATAGTTAGGAGGCTTGTACAAGACCTCTGAAGGGTCATGTATGCCTTGTGACGACTCGAGAGTGATCCCTTCTTCTAGGGTGTACTTAAGGATCGTGACAAATTTGGTAATAGAGCATATGGTTTTGGTAAATACTTTAAAGTCCAAAGTCACACAAGCCACATCTAGTAGAATCTTTTTCATTGGTGTGAGTCGTGACACATCCATGAGCGAGAGGCTATAAGGTGATAGAAGTTTCACTTTATTTATTACTCTTGTGTAATGCTATAGATCATAACTCCATAAGATCTCTGTCTTATTTCCCTTGTCTGGTGGTCTTCTAGATGTCATTTTTCTGAAGGGGTGATCTTAAAAGGATGGAGGAAGAAAAAGGTGAATTTTGATGCTTCTTTTGGTTTTGAAACTAGATGAGTATATGAAAAAGTGGATTCACAAGGTTTAGATGTGATGCCATTTATGTCTATGTATGATCTATAAGGTTGGAGGTGTTATGATATAGTTCTAAGATGATAAAAGTTATGATGGTTGAATAAGGTCCTTTTAGGGACAATGAGTTATCTTATGGTTATGTACAATGATAGTAGAAATTTTTCGTGTAAAATTGAGGAGTGATGAAGGAAAATGGTAAATTATAAGAGTTGAAGGTTGCCCTGCTGTGTGGGTAATGTTTCTTAGTTTTCCTTGTATTGGATTGAAGTTTTTTTTGGTTTACTTTTAAGGAGGGAAAATATTGTGCTTGCTTAGAAAGATAATTGTCGAGTTATGCTAGAAAATGGTGGAATTCATGTAGCTAGAATGTTTGTTCCCAAATGAATCTACCTTAATGGCTGGAAAGAAAAAAGAAAGTTTTTATTCCATGAGTTTGAGTTAGGTGGTGCTTAAGAGGTTAATTAGGTAATTTTTAAGGGAGTTTGTCTAATCTTGATTCCTAAGAGGAGGGTGTTATGCTTTACTAGTAAGGTTGATATATAATTCTGATGTCTATAAGGAAGGTTAGTTTGTGTTTCCACCCTATTATAGTTATAGTGGGATTATAAAATATGAGTACTTGAAGATGCTTGATATGGGTCTTAGAAAGAAGTGATGAGAATGTATAAAGGAGCTAATCGGGGATAAAGGTCCCAATATTTCATAATTCCTTATGATTGTTTTGATTTTTTTTAGATGGGTTTACCCTATGTGGGAGAGAGTGAAGTAGTAAGGTAGTTGATACCTTTATCTTTTCCTTGTATTCTTACTCAAGCTTAAGACCAAAATTCTTAGTAGTTTGGAAATGCTTTGGAGTCTTGCATTTAAGTATGAGTTGCGTTCTCCATATGTTATGAGTTTTATTGATGATATGATGTTTTGCATGCTCTTAATTTAATCATTGTTATATAAATAGATTGGTAGTTCATGTATCTATCCGTGATAATGAGTAGCTACAGATATTTGCTTAGTTGCTTCAAGATTTTCATGATTATTGTGCCAATGAGAGATTTTAATGTTATTACATGCTGATCTTTGAAAGGTTATGATGAGAATGTAAAATGTTTGATAAGGTAGTTCCTCCATATATGAAATGAAAATGATGAAGAAATTATTTATTTTATATTCTGGAAATGCTTCAAAATTTTCTTGTGTTGCTTAAAATGCTTAATAATGTGAAGTTGGTGTTCCTTGTAAGTTGGTGAGTTGAATATGAATTACTTTTTCAATTATTATATGTGTTATTTACTGCTAGTGAAGTCCTTGATGTCCTTGAAAGTATAAATTGTCATTCGAAGACGAATGTTTTTCTAAGTGGGGGAGAATGTAGAGACCCTTAAAATGAAATACATTGAACTATATATTTGTAAGTGTTTCATGAATTTATAATGTATTAAAATAATTAATTTTAGTGTTAGAAGTCAGTTTGGTAAGTTTTGAGGTCAAACTTCAAGGGAAGACCAAGACGTTCGAAAATAAGCCTTTTGTGTGTGCTAGTGTGTGCGTGTATGTTGTATATGTTTTTATGTGTCTTTTTGAGTCTAAAAGAAGTTGGGATTAGCCGAACACCTAGAAGGACAGTTATTAGGGTCAAAACGTCAAGTTACAGCTCCCCAAGGATTGCCCTAGGGGTCCTTTAGGAGGACCCAACCCTTGGACCAACAAGCTGCACAAGGTAGCAAAGATTGTGCTATGGTGAAACTAGTACGCGTCGTGGACTATGTGCACCCTAGGAAAAATTCTTGTTCTGCATCTTGAAACAAATCAGACTGTTCTGTCTCAAATTTATTTCCAAAAATCTTGCGTGAACAGCTCAGCGTCATGGACTTCTTTCGGATGATAAATAAAAAATTTTTAAGTGAAGTATTACTTGTGTAAAAAGGTCAAATTGGTGTAGTGGTATTTTGGATTTTTTGGGGTGTATTATAAATTGATTTTATCTCATTAAACAGCCTTTACCCTAATCCAAAACCCAGACCCTCAATTAGAATCCAAAATTTTCATGCTCTCCCTTCTCTTTAAATTCTCTCCATATAGTTGAATCCTCCATTGGAAAAGCTTCAAGATCCAAGGAAGAAGACTATTTACATCAAGTTTCTTCACCAAATCTGGTGGACTTCTTCATATTAAGGTATGGTAAATCATCCTTGAACCTTCTTTCCTTCAAGGAGTCTTTCCAAAGAAATTTTGAAAAAGGGTTTTCAAACTTCAACTTCTTCTATCTTTGACTCTAAGCATGTGTCTTTGAATGAAAATGCTTTAATGATTGAAATATTTTATTTTTAATATTAGTGAATGATTTAAATGTAGAAAACCCAATGAGTCAATGTTCATGCATATTCCAACTTTTAGCGTATGAAGTGAGTTAAGTGTATATATCTAGAAAATGTTTGAAAATGATAGAGTTGTATTTCATTATGTAATAGTGTGATTAGATACTTCCTTAAATGCTTTTTACGGTGAATTATATGATAAATTGAGGAAAGGTGGTGAAATCTTGGATGAATGGTAAGTTAGTCATATTGTTTGTTCTTATAATGGAATGATTTTGAGTGGTATTGTCCAACATTGGTGGCGGCGTTTATTTGAACTATATGAATATATGTATGAATTTGTATATTGTGATTATGGACTTGAAGTCATAGTATGTGGAATGAAGAGATTATTTTTAATGATATGCACGTGGTGCTGTATGGAGTTGTTAATGTGTGACTTGAAGATATCATGTCTAGATGAAGTATATATATATGTGAATCATAATAATATGTGAAGTATAATAGTGTGTGAACCATAAGAGTGTGAGTTATGATGAATGAAGGTTTAAACATGTTTTGGAGTCAAAGTTATGAATATGGTGATTATGTTAAAGGTATGTTGACATGTACTCACACATAAACCTTGAAGTAATAAATGAAGTTAATGCATGAAGGTGGAATTTTGTTGAGTAGACACTCTTCGTAAGTAGAGATGAAGTGTCTAGACCATTCCTAGTATTCCTTTAGTATGAAAGGGGGATTTTGGGGAGAAAACTCTTCATGGGTTTAGATGAAGTGTTTAGTAGAAACCTCACTATTCCCAAGAGCTTTCTAATATAGGTTGGATGTTGAATACCCTTCGTGAGTTGAGATGTGGTGTTGAAAAGTAACATGTAGGAATAAGTACGCTTCGTGAGTTGAGATGTGATTTTAAATACTTATTGCTTTACCTATGTGTAATGAATCTTTAAGACTCCGTGTGGGAGTTATATGTAGCACCGAGAGGATTTGAATAAGGGTAGATAATCTTCATGAGTTGGGATGTTGTATCCAATGTATCTCTTGAGATGATTACCCCTCGCTAGTAGAGAATGAGTTACTTAGAAGCAATCTCCTTATTCCTTAACAATGCGCCCGCGTAGGAGCAGCTATTGGAAAATCCATGTAAAGGCTCAAGAATGACCCAACCTTAGGCAAGTAAGTTTCCCTCATCCCGCAAGGGCTAATACCGGGATTCCATGTCTAGTTTTCATGGTCTAGGTCGGTTAAAGCAAGTCGCCACAAAATAATTTCATGAACTAAGACTTTAGTCTCTTTTGCCATCCTAGACTCAACATCATAAGAGTACATTAGGGACACGACACTTATAACATAACACATAACTATACAATATAAAGAACTTTACAGTAAAGACATGACTTACGAATCCTTGAACTTAAGGATTCCTTTTCTTGAGCTTGGGAATCATCTTCAAACTCTTCACCATTAAAGTCATCATTTAAGCATCCATAACCTACACTTTGTGTAAAAAGTATAGAAGAATGGATTTAGTACAATAATGCACTAAGTATGGAAACAATGCAAAAACATGCATTAAAAGGGACATTTTATTGAAATCATACTTCATGCGTTTTTTCTGAAAACTTCACAAAACCTTTATATATTAGTATTTATATCATTCACATACTTCATAGATACATACTCAAAGGACAAACTTCATATGAAATTCACATATAGAATTTAATCCACATTTAAAATCACTTTACATTGGGCTATTTTATTTAATAGTGAACTTTTCCTCTTTACGGTAAATCATTTCCTTCTTATTCCTAAACCTTCCAAGTAGCCCTGTAGTTATGCTTGGTGCAATGCATCACCTTAAGGAAACACGGAGACCATACATACTACTAGAGATGTCATCACATATCATGAAAGGAGTATAGTATAATAAAGACATAGTTAAGCCAAAACAATATGAACATTAAAGTAAACCCTTAGGCTTTATGCACATATACTTATTTTAGTTCACATAGAACCTTATGAGACCTTACTCATAATCCCAATCTAAGTCCACTAGTGCAATGTATATGTGAAGTCCCATAACCTCACAAATACTTAGTAAACCTATCATGAGACCGCAAGCCTTAGCACTCTACTTCATACATCAACTAGGTCATATAGACAACTTCATTTATGAAAACAAGACCTTTATCATATAGTCATTAAGACGAACATTGTGTATATGAGAACAGGACCACATTATATGGATTCATACCATCCACAACATCATAAAAAGTAGATAAATACTACAATGCCATGCATAAATACATAACCATAATCATACACCTTAGATCACCTTCCTAGAACACCCTCTGAAGCCACTTGTGCAATGTCTAGGTGGGTTAATTACTTCCACCTATCCTAAGTAACCTCCCTTAAGTTATCATAGTTAGGGTCTTAGTGATTTACGTCCATTTTCCATTTTACTTTAGGGAAATTATAGCCTTCATCGACAATAAGATCATGTGAGCCAAACATTGAATTTTGTGTCATCCTCTCACACCGAAAGAGTGTATCTTACTTGACAAGGTAAGACATGAGTATCATGCTAGCATATTACGTGATATCACTTGCTAGATCGTATTGGGCAACATAGTCATGGAAACTTGGAGGAATATATGTGATAACCCTCTTTATGCCAAATGGGGCATGTGGTTTTTAGAAACCCTTTTGATGCCTATTGCAGAATTGTGGTTATCGACGTCTTGAGTATTATGGTGACCTGCCTTCTTACAATGGGAAGGGACACCCCTCATCTTCAAGTTCACTCGGTGATAAGTAAAGTTTCCTTTTTATCAAAAAGACTTTTATTAACTTTATCTTATAAATTAGTCGTAGGAGAGTCATCCCCTCATATACATAACTCATAGGTCATCGATGAGAAGTCCTTTTATCAACCTATATCATTGGAGAAAACCTTTCACATGGACCTAGCGTATTCAATAACCTATCTAGTTAAAAATACTCTTGAGAACACCGTTAAAGAGACCATCTATTGAATAGATCATCATACGTATGTGTGTGTGTACATACATATAAGCAAACCTTTCACATAACACCTTTAGACCACACATGTTCATACTTTACTCCAATCATGCATTAGTGTACAAGTGTAACTATATCAGCCATTCTTTCATATAAACACATTTCCACACTAGGTATAATCATACTTCACATTATAGCATATAAGACATGTTCATAACCCACTCATGCATTTATATCCATGACATAAAAACCAAATCAAGGAACGACCCTATCAAGGTTCACATATGCAATGCATAGGCAAGGTCTCATACCCTTGCCCATACTAGTACACCTATAAAGTCATCCTAGTTAAGTAAACACATATAATACTTTCATAGACATAAGCTTAACATGCATAAAAATAGAAAATAGTGAATAGAAGAACAACTTTTCATTAGACACTATGATCCTATACTACTTTTAAGCATGAATATAGAGTGAAGTTGTGTTTACATTGCTAAATATGATCACATAATGGATATCAACAATATATTTATGCAGCCACCCTCTTAGGACCACAATGCACAACGAAGCATAGACCACACAATACAATTTAGCTGAGGAGACCAGGTAACTTCATATTACAGTTTAAGACTCCTAACATTACCTATTTACACCTTCACATAGGGGTACATGGTTAGGGGTCATCAATCCTTAACACTTCATTAATGGCAGAACCTACATATGATCTTAACATAACAATTTACATGCTCATACACTAGCCATACAACCTAGATTACAACTAAAATAGGAAAGTAGGCATAAGCTTCAGATAGTGTGATCATCATAATTACACACTCATGTATTCATAAATTTTCCTTCAAGGCCATAGTCAAAAGATATATGATGACAATAAATTAAACACCGCAACCAAATGTGAAACATACCGCACAATGCCATACAAGGCTTCATCAATAATACCAATTTATCAACCCTTGGGATAAACATTGAAAAATACATACTTTTAATCAATAATACATGTATATGAAAGTATCTAAATGTAATTTAATCGTGAATAAACCATGTACAACTCCTTACAAGATCATACTATAATCTAATACAACAGATCACATATATACTAGAAAGTGCAGAGTTATAGGTCATCAACCAATTTCTCTAGTCTTGTTCATCAATCATATTTTTCAATAATATAAATTTTAGGTAGTAGCTAAAGTGATAGAACATCGTCGTAAATAATGTGTCATCCATCCTAGAACACAGATCACAACATATACATTATTTATCAACAAATAGACTAGAAGAACCTAGATCAATTCTTACAAGCCTTCTTTAATTTGATCATCAAGAATTTAAAACCACAATTCACTGATAATATTGATATTAAGGCTGTAGCTACAATGATCTTTGCATAATCTAAATCCTACACAATTGTTCTATAATCGAAATCACTATAAACACATAGAAGAACATAGGCTAGTCTTGTTCAAATCTTCATATATTGATCCACATGGATACTTAATCAACAATTCACCATCAGTATGCATAATAAACAGTAGACATAAGCAATTCAATGTGACAGAATTATAATTCAATTAATCATAACCCATGATCACAATCCCCATGCAAGGGCTAAATCGAGTTTGGGAAGGAACAGGGGTTCATCGTGTGATTGGATTGAAATTCACGTTTAAATCAATACATTATCATCAGAATATCATAATTAAGCCTTTAAAAACATTTTTAGAAACAACCCATGGCTAGATTGAAAGATTGAAAGTATAATTATGAAATCTCTTTGAAAACATTGAGATTAATACTATAGATGGAAGGATAACTAGAGATGAAGGATCACCATACCCTTATATGGAATAAAATAATTATAACGTGATAAAGAATCCATCAAAATCCAATATCCAAGTTGTTCTTGAGCTTCACCTTCAGTGGAGGTTCTAGAGAGAATATTCTTGGAGGGAAAGTCTAATTTGTATGAATTCGACTAGGAATGGGTTGATCACATTTTTGATCAGTTAAATACACCCAAAAATAACCAAATAAGCTGAGTAGAGTCATTTTAGGACGTGGGGTTAATTTCCAATTCACCCCTTAAATAAAACAGTCGCTAGGCAGTAGTTGCAGGCCACCATCGAAGCCCTATAGGTCAATTGACAAGCCGTCTGTGGCTTCAGTTGATTGGGTCTTGGGATTTACTTTGGATGAGCCTTTCCCTGGCTAAGTTTTGATCGACGAATTAACAATCAATGGGACGTTTGTCAACAAACAACACATCGTTTTGTTCAGTCGATTGACACTGTCAAGGCATTGTCTCGACAGCCTTTGGGTCCTTTTTGCGGGCCCTTTTTGGGGGCCCTTAGAAATTTGTACCCGAGCGTTTCCAATGTAAAAATAAACATTAACTATTCAAGGAACTCACACATCAGTTTCACCCAAAACAATAACACGCAACACGTCCAACATGCTAGGAACCAAAAAGACACACACATACATGTCTCAAGAGCTATCTTTAGAACGTATTGGACATTTGTCCTTCAAACCTCATGAAACTCAACACACTTCCTATAAAATTAATTATTAATAATATAAGGACCTCATAAGTTCATGACACACACACAAGCACATAATAAAACATAAGTCCCCTTAGATGACTAGTCGTCGAATGTCTTGGTCGTCCCTTGACATTTGACTTCCAAATACTTCAAATCGCCCCAAGCATACTTTAAAACAATTTATTAACATGTTAACAAGATTATAGTTACAAGTGAGGAACTAGAAACCCTAAATAACTTTGGGGTCTTAAACTCACTCACTGATATCTTCAAAGTCTATTGTGCAATGTCTAGATAGTTCTCATACGACCACCTAAACTTCATAGAACATCTCCAATATTAGTAGTTATCCCATATTATGACAATAGGCAATAAATTTCATAGACCATGGTATCTAGGAATGGAATCTAGAGTTGTAAACACTCTGGTGGATGCCAATGGTAGAACTTGGACACATCCCGTTAAGGCACATGGCAAAGGAATATGAAGGGTGTATTTGTACTCTAGTCTTATCCTTAACTTGAGCTACTTCCCAAACCATAATCACTCGGTCGTAGCCTTTGTTCTCATTGAGTATTTCAATAAAGGAGTACATGAAAAGGTTCCATATGTAGTTCGTAATCCAATCACATTCACCTTACCAAGGTGGTCCGCGAAGGATGTCTTACAATGGTCAATAGTATAGCGTAATGATTTTCCTATGGATGAATTCATGTCGTTCCAGCCAATTAATCCCTAAGAACACCACACAAGAAGGATACCATTACAACTTTAGACTTCAAGGATATCATAACCTTACAACTATGTTAAAGGCTCCACATAATAGACCCTCTTAGCAACATTCAAGTCACATGTCATTCATTCATATAAGACTAAGAGTCTTTAGCATCCTAAGTTTAGAAGTCATATTCTCATTATACATATATCATGTAAGGGACACAAGTCTACCTAAACAGAGCGCAACATACTTTAAAATATCATTCTAGAAGAACATAGGCATAACAAACATCATATTTAGGATAGCCTATACACTACAACCTACGATCAAAGAAAGATAGGAGGATTTTTGTCACAAAATCTCTCCATATAGATTTCATTGTGCTCTCTACAATATTAACTCTAGGTTCAATACATCTAATCACATGGGCAGTTAAGGTTTGGGATAAAGTTAGTAAAGCCTCTCTAATCTCTCAATTAGTCATTTCTGGGGGGAACCACTAGAACCTCATTACCTTGACCTCCAATAGGGACTTGAACACCTTCTACACCTTGAGCACGTCAAGGAACTTTCTAAACTTGAGGAGGAGCTTTCTAACCCACCCTTCCATGTCCCAACCTTCTATATGTAATCCTTATAGTATTCGTCTATTATAAACACTAGAGAAGACATTAGGAATAGACACTTACAACCTCAACTCTATAGGCAAGACACAAGATTGATGAAGAAAGTGAAACTGCGTCGTCTTATATCCTCTCGCACGTAGATGTGTCGTGACTCACAACGATGGTCAAGACTCTACTACACGTGGATTTATGACACTTTTTGATTCGTAAGCCACTTTCATAACCTATGCTCTGATACCACGTTTGTCACGACCCGCATGCATAACCTAGGATTTAGGGTATTCATAGGTGATGGCACGATGTACTTGTCCTCTTGGAAGTCTTGTACAAGCTCTTTGACATCATTCATTGCATATATGTATGAAACGTTGTGCGGAACTAAAAATTTTCACATGAAATATCTTAAAACATATTTCATATAAATCATAGAAAACTCTAAGTCTGGACATATGCCAATCTTAGACTCAAGAATACTTGGCACACGACCCATACAATACGAATTTAAGAATCTAATATCTATTAAAATACTTTATAATAAGAAGTCTAGAGATGACTATGCCTTCGAGTCACGTGAGGACATTTTTTAACTCTGCTTGAACGATAACTAGATTCTGAGCATTCCTTCAAGATCATTCTCACCTTCCACCTACACCTTTAGATATAACAAAATGTATGGAATGAGTACAAACACTTGTACTAAGTATGGCTTAATTAATAAAATAATGAAAATGGACATTTAATGGAAATATGCTCGTTTTGATTAAAACATTATATCATAAGCATAAGAACAATTTTTAAAACCCTAGAAACACATAATATATCACATAAGACTTTCATCAAACCTTAATAGAATTTACACTAAACTAACTAAACTTCATAGTGAACCAATTTAACATGCAACTCTTTCACTAAAAGTTATCCTAAGACTGTATTAAGTAAGACAAAGAGAGAGCGACCATACACCCTGTCTAGGCACACCTAAATGATCCTGAAGACTAACTTTATTGAGACAATTACACTTACAATACACCAACACACATAACATGAGATCCTTCTACCGTAAGTGATTCGAAGGTTCATTGAGTGAGTTTTGAAGAGACCGCCCATACAATCTCTTCACACACACCTAAGATATCCTTTAGACTACATAAGATATAATCATTCTCATTTCATAGCATAATATATATATATATATATATATATAATATGACATCCTCTTCCCAAAGCTTATCAAAAGACTTACTTAAGTAAATCAACAAAAGAATACCCATACACCCAATCCAATATTACCAAAATAATAATTAAGACTACCTAAGGTTGGATCATATTAAATGGATCAACAAATATCTCTATTAATAGTCTTTCTTAAGACATCTCTAGGTAAGATATGAAGCAACCATTCCTAAGCCCCCTTCACACCTAAACCTTCATCCCTTAAACTACTAAAGGTAAGTACTTATTCCTTACATGATTTCCCACTTAATTCATTACCTTCACTAGTTCACTTAAGAGACATTCATCATATAAAGACATTCATGTAATGATCTTGGAGAAGGCCTAGGGACTAACACACTAACATCTTCAATGCCTATTGTGAAATGTCTAGATAGTGTCCCATTCCACAACCTATACATCATAGAACCTCTCCAATACTAGTAAGTATCCCATGTTATAATAATAGGAAATAAGAGACATAGACCATGGTAACTAGGAATGGAATTGGAGTTGGAACAAACTCCAATTAAGGGTGTTCCACTTTCCACTGGTAAAACTTTGACACATCCCATGTAGGCACATGGTTAAGGAATATTAATTGTTTCTTTATACTCTAGTATCATCCTTCAGTAGATCTACTTACCAAACCATACTCACTAGGTACTAGTCTTTGTTCTTATAGAGTATTTTGTATAAAGGAGTACATGAAGAGGTTCCATATCTAGTTCGCAATCCGATCACATTCACCTTACCAAAGAGGTCCCCTAAGGTTGCCTTACAATGGTCAATAGGAGAGATTAATGATTTTCGTAACGATGATTTCATGTCGTTCCGGAAAACCAATACCTGAGTCCACCATTCACACAAGAAGGATATTGTTACTTATTTCGACTTCAAGGATATCATAACCTTACAACTATGTTGAAGGCTCCACATAATAGACCCTCTTAGCAACATTCAAGGTCACATGTCATTCATACATTGAATACTAAGAAGGTTTAGCATCCTAAGTAAATAATTAAGATTCTCATTATACATGTATCTAGAAAGGGACACAAGTCTACCGAAAGAAAACAACATACTCCACATATAACTTATCATTTCAGAAGCACATAGGCGTAAACAAAATTATATTGAGGTCGCCCTATCAACTACTATAGTATCATCAATATAAACATCATAACAATCACATAGTCAAATAGGATGAATCATACATCTTCTCTAGGACTACAAACATAAGGACATAGTCATAGTCTAACATGCTTAGCTAATGCTAACTAAAGAACACATACTTTCACATTAATCATAACTAAATAGATATGATCATACTTCAAATAGATCAACTACATGAATCCTCATAATATATCAAGCAATGCTGATAAGGCCACGATCATGATACTTCACAAAGTAACGTCGATAAGGCCACTTAATTCACAAGTAAAACACATAGCATTGCCACCATAAGTGGACCATACCAATCACAACATAATTCAAGATCTAATTAACATAAGATAAGGATGATTAGCGCATCGTATCACTAATGCATTCTCACTAATACAATACAAAAAGAACCTTACCCATGACCATGATGAACAATTCAAATAAAAAAAATCATAATACTCAGTGAATCTAAATCAATTCAATATAGAAGTATCAATCTAAAAACCCTATATATTAATCCAATTCAATTCTTACATCATTCAATAGCCCAAGAAAACTATACTAGAATTCATAAGAACTGAGACATGATTATAACAACCATAATATAGCCAATTCAGAGAATTTAGGTTTTGCATGGGTTCATGATATTTTAATTTAAAATCACCTAGTTAACAATAATTCAATCGATATTCAATGATTCAAAACCTTTAAAGCAAGAACCTATGGATAGATTACAAAATTGAACAACTTCATCTTTAGAATCATTTAGAAATCAGTTTGAAGATTTACTCATTGAAGAAACGAGTTCCAAAGAAGAAAAACCATACCTTAACTGGTGTAAATCAACTAAAATTGATAGAAGTTTTTTTTAGAGTCAACCTTGAAGCTGCAATCTCCCTTTAAGCTTCAATTGAGTACTAGAGAGCTTTTTAGACGTTTTGGGTTTTGATTTTTAGAATAATTAATTGATCTAGATTTTTAGGACTTATAAACCCATATAAAATACCTAAAATACCCTTAGTAAACCTCCCAAATATTTATTTGGACATTGGGTGAATTTACCAATTCACCTTTGCATTTAACAATGAGTTGCATAGTTGAAGGCACCATCGATGCCTGGCCAATCGATGGATCGTCTCCCAACAAACGGACCATTATATAGGTCCATGGATAGGGTAAGAGACTGATACTTGGAAGGCCATTGTCTCATACCTAAGTACATACGAACGTCGTCCACTTACGGGGCTTTTTTCATCCTACTTGGCGTCGATTTCCTTCGTAGGTGGGACTGCCTTTGGCAATTTTGGCCACAAAGATGGGTCCTTCCTCAAGGTCAATCGGTTGGTCCTTAAGGAAGTTACCCAGAATTTTTAAACCAAAATATGATTGTATACGATTTTAGGACCTCTCATATCAGTTTTATAAAAAATGAATACATAAAACTGAACGAAACCTATAAAAAACATAAAGTCACTTCAAGGCAAACCTTTCGAACAACATGGACATTATTGGCCGTTTGACCTCCAAAATTTATGAAACTTGGCACAACTCTTATTAACATTATTATTACTCATATAACGACCTCATAAGCTCAAGATAAACATATATAAGAACATAAAACACATGAGGCATATAGGTTACTAGTCGTTGAACGTCTTGGTCGTCCCATAACATTTAACATCCAATTCTCCTAAATATTTAGACACTGCCTCATTATCACATTAATAACATTTTAGTACCTTAGATACTCATGACAAACATGTTAGGATCTACTTTCACCTAACTCATTTTAGAGGTATTACAACTTTACAATAAGCTATTTTCTGTTTACATTAAACTTCTTCTCTTTCTAACTTCTTTACATTCCCGAGTAACCCTATAGTGACACTTGGTGCAATGTATATATAATGTCCCACTATCCATAACAAAGCATCATCATAAGGCCACAAGTAAACCATACCTACAATCTTTCAATTCAACCCATTCATTCATAGGATTATTTCATATAACAAGGAACATACTTCACATTACACTTAACATAAGACTTTATTCAACTACATGTAACCCAATTAGGACCTTCATTTATATAGATAATAAGACAAACATTATAAACATAAGAAGAGAACTCATCATATAGATCAATGAGGACTCATACCGTGCATATCATCACAACATGTAGGAACTACTACAAGGCCATGTATAAAGACATAAACATATGCATATACATTAGATGACCTTCCTAGAACTCGCTTCAAGAGTAACTTGTAAAATGCATAGATGAAGTCCAATACCCCACCTACTTTAAGCAACTTCCCTTAGGTTATCCTAGTTATGGTCTAGTTCTTAGTCCATTTTACATTTTAAATAAGGGAAACTATAGCATTAAACGACAATAAGACCATGGGTGCTACATGGAATTTGGTGTTCTAGATCCTTATATCAAGGGAAGTTGCTCTACATAGCCAAAGTAGAACATTAAAGCATGCTAGTTAACTAAGTGATATCACTTTATAGATCCTATGTGACAAGCATAGTTTATGGAACTTTGAGGCATACATGCAAAACACTCTATTAAGGAATTGTAGTTATCCATTAATGGAAATATCACTCTATGCCCTTTAGGATCTGAGGATAACCACCTCGTGAGGACTATGGTGAGCCTACCTTCCTATAATGGGAAGGGACACCCCTCATCTTCAAGTACACTCGGTGCTAATATAAGTTCCCTTTATTGAGAAGCCTTTATTAACACTACTTTATAAAATTATGCTTAGGAGATTTAACCCCTCATATGCTTATAGGTCATAGATGAGGTTTCATCAACCTAAATCATATGAGAAGTCCTTTCACATTAACATAGCATATGTAAATATTAAATTGTAGAAAATGTACTTGCCTAGTAAACGTTCTATTAGTTTTTTTAAGAATATGTATTGGGGTACATAGGCATCCCAATACCCGATATGGATTAATATTGGGCATGTTAGAGAATATTGGCTTAAGGTTGTTAGCCAACTTTTATGTATTAATATATAATTTGATGCTAAAATTCTCCAATTCAAGCTTGATTATGAATTGTCCCTGCAATGAAGACCATAAGCTTAAATGCTTAATTCCTTAACTCACACATTAGGTACGAGGCATCCAAGCGTCAAGCCTAGGTACCATAGCACATGATTATTTAGATTAAGCATTGCCCAAGGACATAAATAGTGTCCTTGTACAAGAAATAAGAAACAACACATGTGCAAGAACATTTGCAAGTACATGTGATAACTTGTCAAGAGACAAGCAACCAAGCCCAACCGAATTCGATTAGGGCGGTCAAGGGGCAGGCACGCGTGTGGCTTAAGCAACGTGGGGCCTATCTTACCAACCAAATCTAGGCTCTAACTAACTTACTTTACAAGCTAACTAACTAGTTTACTTAAAATCCTAAAACCTAACCAGGTGACACATGTCCGGTAACAAACTAAAGAACCATCCTAATACCTAACCTAGGATGGTCCAAAGAGGTTCGTTATGGTCCTAGTGACTTAGGGGTACTTTAGTAATTACCCTAAGTCAATTAATTAATTAAATTAGAAACTTAATTAATTAATAAAAAAATCAACGTCAAGGGTGAGACCCTTAGAAAAATTTTAGATTTGGCTAATTCAAATGCTCTCCTAGTTTTAGTCAATTTAGAAGGGGCATTTTGGAAATTAGGTAATTGATTTATTTAATTAAGTCAATTATCCCAAGTTAAATTAGTCAATATTTATTTCCTAAGACCTAGACTCAAGTGTATCCATATTAAACCTCACAATTGCAAAACAGTAAATAAAGGAAAGGAAAAATAGTGAACAATTCTCCTTATGCGATTTCAAGATGATTCTTCAAGGTGTTCGTGCAAACTGCAAGGTGATCTTTGTAGATTGAATTCTACCGTAAGGTATGGGTTTCCTCTCTTGGTTTGATTTCCCAATGAGGCTTTTCAATCATTTTGGATATAAGAGATCTGAAACTAGGGTTGTTCCCAATGAAATTTTCGATTGGGCATCTCTTTAATTCTCCCTAATTTCGATTCTAGTAGTATGTATAATGAAAAATCTCGAGCATGTAGTATGTGTGTGGTGCTAACTGATCATTATGTGTAGGTTCCTTGATTTGATAATGTTGAATGAGACCTATAGGTTTGATTTGTATGGTTATTCCGAATTATCTTAGAAAAGATGAAATTGTTATAAGTCGTATATGAAATTCATTTTACTATTGAAAAGAATGATGTTTTCGATTACTAATTGTGTTTTACAGTAGATATGTTTGTATGTGTTCGGAATGCAATGTTTCCAAGAAGAAACAAGAGTAAGAATCAAAGCTAGTTAATAAATCTTCAATGCCAAATCAACTTTATAACTTGGTCAATCTAACACTGAATTTCTATTATAAGCTAATTAACTGTTAAAAAGTGGCTTGCTTAAAATGAAGGTTCGGATTGATGTAATATTTGAAAGTTTGGCTTATGCCAATAAATTGGCTGCCTATATTATTTCCAAAATATGATATAAAGTTTGGTAATGACTAAATCATACCAATCTGACATGGACAATATAAAAAAATTATGGTTCTTGTAAGGCCAAATACATGTTAAAGAATGACTTGACAAGTTGTAACTCAATGAACTCATAACCCAGGGCATGTCAACGATTCGGACATGTCCCTAATACCCTATCTAAATGAAATTGTGAACATTAGCTCATTGAATATGTCCTTACAACTTTCATAAATAATGGTACAAGACTACAAAATAATTTTGAACAAGATTAGGTGAGTAATGAAATAATTAAAAGCTTATGAGTTATGAAATTGACATACAAAGGAGTGTTAAAGGAAATTAGACAATTATCACTTGAACCTAAAAAAATTATGTAAAATATACATAATAATGTGTTAGAAATTGTAAGACAATTCTCGTTCACACCATAATGATAATGTAAGAATTAAGTTCACATTCATCAAGTAAAGAAGGGAATGACCAGTCAACCATTGAGCGAAGTATACCTAAAACTAGAATCAAGCTTCCGTAATAAATGATTCAACTATTAAAGTTGTAAAGTATGATAAATTGAGCAAAGCACCGATACACTAGTAATGAGCTTATGCAAGCACGTGTAAGCCTCATAAGATGAGACTACCACCAAGGTGTATAAGAGATACTGAAATCTCCTAATCTTTGAACTATGTTTCCAGCATAGGTACTAGCCATTGGATTCCACCTAGGGTGCTAGGTAGTATTCATTTTCACTTTGGCCGGTGAACAACCTCTTTTAAGTGTAGGGAAGACAATGGATTTCATGTTTAGCACACATGATCTTTGTCGGTTAAATGCTCCATTTTCGGTTTCACTTTAGCCGGTGAAGCACGTCTTTTCTGTGTGGGGAACACACTTGATTTGATGTTAACTCAGATGATGTTATTTCACTTAAACTAGTGAACCACCACTTTTCAGTGTAGCGAAGTCACTGGATTTCATGTTAGCTCACATGATATAACTCAGTTAAATGCTAAAGATTTCTTAAGAAAGTATAAGAAATAAATAAATTATGTTCAATGTGAACGTGAGATCAAAGAAGAAAAAAGGTAAATTCAAAGTGAACTAAGTAAGCATAATGATCAAATAACGTGCATAGCCAATAAATATTGACTTATAAGAGTAAAAACTTAATAACGCATCAATTGAAGTATGAATATATGCCCTATAATATATATATATATTATGCAAATGATCAAATAATTGACATAGCTAATAAAGATTGGCTTATAAAGACTTCCTGCCCAATTTAACAAGAATGGAAAGAATAACTTGTGGTAAGGGTAGTCAAATCATTTCCTTAGTTTTTTGGATTACTTACTTGATTCAATGTAGGTATGGGACTACAATGAATAATTGCACTTGTAAGTAAAACATAGGATCAAAGGAGATCATTTAACTACACAACAATAAGAAAAAAAAGACTGAAAAATAAACTAAGGCATGGTAAAGAAGTTCCCGACCCAAGGGAGCAAAATTATTAAGTTTTGTTTGATTTGTTCTAAAATTATGTTCAGGATTCCAAGGTCTTATGTTCATATAGAAAATGAGTTGTATACTTTAGATGCATGACAACTTGTCATGTTCAGAAACGGCATGTTGCTATAGGAAGAGCTTTCCTTATCATGCATAGTCCTTGTGTATTTATGTTCATACACCCATACTTACTACAAGTGTGTACTAACCCATATACTACTACTATTTTTATAGGTGCAGGTTCTTGAGAAGATTGAATATTCGTTGAAGCGGATTGGATCAGTGATCTCTATACTTTTGTAGATCCTATTGAGTTCGAGGATGCGTACGTTTTTTATTCAAGATTTAGTACATTAGACATAGCTAGTGGATGTTGTCCCTAGAATTTCATTTAAAACATTTGTTCAAGCGTTTGTATTCAGGCCGGTTTGGAAAACTATAATTAATATTATGATTTCTTATTTCAATTATTTAATCTATTGATATATGGTTGTTTAGTTTGATCTTATCAGTATATCACTCTACTGCTGTAATGAAATTAAGTCTAAGTACTCTTCAATAAGAATAAAAAAGTTTTAAATTTTTTGCAAATTTATTTGTATGATTGTGATGAAAGTTAAGAAGAGGCTTGTCTGTGACCTTTGAGAGGTTAACGATGCTGGTCTCATCTGAGGGTCTAGATTCAAGGTGTGAAAATCATGGTATCAGAGCATGAGATTAAATTACCGAAGAAATAAGGCTCAAAGATACCCCGTTGTGTAGTTTCTATCTCATGGTTGTCAAGTACAACACAACCATGACTTAGAGACTTAGTAATGTTAAGAATTTTAACTTCTTCTACTTTTTATCGTGTTGCGTAGAGCTTTGAAATTTCGTGTCATTATAGCATCTAACCTCCTTCTTGATTGTGCGTGTAGAAAGATGAACACAAGAAGAAACGCAGGTAGGGGAGTTGGAGAAGCAGCTGCTGGGGGAGACCAAGCTTTTCCTCTAGCCCCAGCTGCTGGAGTGCAAGTTCCTCTCAACCCAACTGCGTTGATGGATGAGATGTGAGAGCACCACTAGTTGAGATGGACCAAGCCATCACTCTTGAGGCACCTGCTATCACAGACCAGGCCACTAAAGAGGGTTCTCCTAGGGAGAACCCATATGCTAGCACTATTGCTAGCAGACTGAGAGATTTTACAAAGATAAATCCTCCAGTATATTTCGGGTCCAGAACCAATAAGTCCCCTAGAAGTTTGTCGACAAGGTCCATATGATGCTCTATGCTATGGATGCTAATGAAGAATAGAAGGCTTAGTTGGATGCATACAAGATCAAGGATGTGGCTTGGATATGGTACAAGATTTGGGTTGATGGACGAGCACCAACAGAAGTTCCCATCACTTTGTACATTCTCTAGACTGCATTCCTGGAGAGGTTTTTTCCCACAAAACAGAGAGAGGATAACGTTAAGGATTTCATCAACCTAGGTTAGGGAGGTATGTCAGTCAAGGAATACTCCTTGTTGTTTTTTAAAACTTTATAATATGCTTCTTCCCTGGTGTCCAATAGCAGGATGAGATGAGCAAGTTTGTGACTGGTGTATCGGAGGAAGAGAGGAGCAGGAGAACTCAACATCGGCCTAATCCTACTAGTGAACCCGAACCTCCCAAGAGGAACAAGTTCTATGCTTTGAAAGGAAGAGAGGAGCAGGAGAAGTCAGCTGATGTGGTAACTGGTACATTGCATGTCTTCTGTTTACCTATTTATGCATTGTTAGATCCATGATCCATCTTGTCTTTAGTTACTCTTTTAGTAGCTAGTAAATTTGACTTGCTTCCTATGATCTTGCATGAACCTGTGCTAGTTAGTACTCCCATAGGAGACAACATTAGAGCTGAAAGGGTATATACAGATTGCCCAATAATTATCCTTGATAGAGTTACCTATACTGACCTATGACATGTAACCATACTTCACTTTGATAGTATTTTTGATAAGTATTGGTTTGGTAAATGTTATGTTACCATAGATTGTCAAAACATAGTAGTAAGGTTTCAATTTCCTAATGAGTTAGGGATTGAAGAAGAATAGCGTGGTCGAAATCCAACAAGCCAAATAGTTTCCCATTATAAAGACAATAAGAAGTTATCTAAGGGGTATCTATATCACTTAGTCGGAGTCAAAGACTTATAATGTGAACTTTCTTCCATAGACTATGTGTCCATAGCGAATGTGTCACGACATGAGTCTAGACCCCAGGCGAGACCGTCGTCGTTGACCTCTCAGAGGTCGCAGACAAGCCTACATATGTCATAGTTACTTCATCTAGGTTAATTTTGGTGGAAAATTTGAACTTTTTGTTTCTTAGAATTCATGTAAGTAATTCTACTCAAACTCATATACGTTCACCATCAACCATCTAACATTAAGATCATCAAATGAAAGAAATAGTTCAATGCTGCATTAAATTTATACTTTCCAAAATGGCACCAATACAATGTCTGAAATAAAAAAGGGAAAGAAACGCTAGTGGAACATACTCTACTAGCTCAATCCTATAAATAAGCTAGAATAAAATGGGCAAGTGTCATCGAATGCATGAGGGCCTACCAAGTCCGGTTGAATGCTTCACGTCCGGATGGCTTAATCATCGACCTGTAAGCTCTAACATCCACCTATACCTACCCATAAAAATAATAGAGTTGTATGGGATTAGTACTCACTTGTAATAAGTATGGGTATATGCAAGCACACACAAAGGACATGCATGAGTAAGAATAGCTCTTTCCTAACAACATGATATATGGAAAGTCATGTGAGCAGACTTGCCAAATTTGAATTAGGAAAGTTAGTGGACCTACCAAATTAGGATTAGGAAAGTCAATGAACTTGCTAAATTTAATTAGGAAAGTCAAGCCATGAGAGTAAAATTCATCATCATACGTATCATATTGCACACAGTGCATAACGTCTTACACATAGCACATAACATACTGCATATAGAACATAATATCTTACATATCATTCTTTCATACCCCATGAGACATTGTAATCATGGACTTGACATCAAGACTTCCCAAAAATGAGGGATCAACTTATGGGACCTCAAATGGGGAGCCTTTGTTAGCAAACACATAGTCTGCTTCATTCATTCATATGTACTTCACTTCATACATTCATAAGCTAGTGTACACACCAATTACAGATAGGATGTAGTTCAAGAATTTTATCGGGTTCACAATGCAACGATCAAGAAATGACCTAGTGACATTACTTAATTCTAGATCACCACTTGATTATCCTATCCTAACACCTTTGGTATCATTCATTCCATTATGTACATCATTTTAGGTTGTCTTCATTCATTCATTGGGACCTTTAACTTTAACTGGCATAGATCATGTGAGCATCATGAAATCCAGTGTCTGCCCCACACCGAGAAGAAGTGGAATCACCGGACAAAGTGACCCAAAACATGCTAGCATATATAGGGGATTGAACCCTACTAGATCCCTATATTGGCAGTATAGGTTCAAAGACTAGTAGATAAAAAGAGACCCATACCCGGCATGCCAGACAGTCTCATCTCATGAGAGTTAAGTGATCCTCCGCCCTTCCCGAAGGAAGGCATCTCCGCTCATAGCTAGCTTATCGGTGCTAAGTATAAAGTTCCATTACATTCAACTCATACATCAAGGATGTTGGCTTCTAGTATGAGGACATCATAGCTCATTAGATGATTTCTCATCTCATCGTAAGTAGAAAGTATTAATTAACTTCAATACATTTATTACACTGTTCATAGAGACTGGTCTCTTTATTAACTTTACACTCTCATAGGTGAGTACGTTTTGGTAACATTTACTTAGGCTCATTTGAGATTGCTCTCATCTTTCACATTATTCTCCTATCATATTGTCACCTCATTCATTAACTTTAGCACATTTCCTATTCATAATTACTCACCCCTTTACGTGAATGTTCATTTCATTGTATGCCAATGCACTTGGCAATTTAGTGTGTTTCACACTCTTACTTGATCCTTCTAGGGTTTCATCATTTTGTTACATACATCTTAGGTTCACTTACTTTAAATGTATTCTATACTTATGGGTCTATACATACAATCCATGAGGCTTCATTCATAGTTCGTTTAATTTATTCATATCTTCCTAAGATTATGTTGTACAAGACTTATGCATCTTGTAAGAATGCCAAGATCTCAATATCGATCTATGTAGCCAACATTATTTTGAACATTTACTCACATATAACTTATGTATCGATACAAAATTTGGGCAAAGGAACCTGATTTAGAATCCCTTGGACAATTCATATATTTTTATTTATTTTGGTTTGATCCACACGAGTTGGGTACCGAAGATAGAGCCCAAATTCCTTCATTTTATTTTTTCCTTGTTTTCTCTCTTTATTTTTTGTTCATTGGGACAGAGAGGATGTGGGATCGAACCCCCACAACCTCATTTCTTTTTGTTCTTTTGTTTTAATTCTCTCCTTCTTGGCCGAGATGGTGTGGGTAAAAATTATCACAACCCCACTTAATTTTTTTCCTGAAATTCTCCTTTATTCTTCCTAGAGCTCATGGGTTAGATTCCCACACGCCTCAAACTTTTGTTTTTCATTTAATTCCTTAAATCTGACTGAGAGGTAGTGCGTTTGAACCCTACTCCTCTCATTTCTTTACTTCTATTTTTAACTTAGGGAAAATCGGCCAAGGGTACTTGGGTGAATCCCGTGTGTCTCACTCATTTTTAATTTTTAATTAATTAAAATAAGCCTTAGTGAAATTCACCAAATTTTCTGTCAATTGTACCCAGGTTCGATCCACCCTTAACCCCATTTCATTATTTTCATTTTTGGAGATTTTTAGGTGTGAGGTCTCGGGTTCAATACGTAGTGACCTCACCTATTTTTCATCCATTTGAAATCTTATGTTGTTATCCTTGTTTTGGCCAAAACTAAGCTGACACAATGCTGGAAATTTTGATCACATTTTTGCAGCCTATTTTCTCACCTCTTTCACGTTAAATGTGTATATGTTTTTGAGTAGTTTTTAGTTAGTTTTTTAGTGTATTTTCAAGACCACATTCGTTACAGAGTTTGAACTCAAATCAGCATTTTAACATCACTTATGAACATTACGATTTAATTATGTTTGTGCACGTGAAATATAACCAAAAACATGTTATATTCATTCTCCAATCCATGTCCAAAAGTCACGACTATACATTGCACACACATAAACACATATTTTCGGAAAACATAGGTTAATAGGCATACTATTAAAAACACACATTCATGAATATATTTATCACGAAAACACATTACATGCCTAATATCTACCAAAAGACATACCAACCTACAACCATCGATAGGAGCTTGTAAAAGGGACATGCAACGGGGAAACAATCCTCGTTTTTGGATTAGAATAGACGGAATCTTAGGGGTCTCTTGGGAAAGGGACCAAGAGTAAGAAAACCCTTACCTTATTTTGACGTTCAAACATTGAACTTACTGCCCAAAGACCTCCTCAAACTCAAGGTTAAATCCGAGCTACAATACAAAACTTTGACGGAAAAACTCTCCCTTTGCCTTACGTTTTTTGATATGTTTTGATTATATTTTTAAGGTGAATGTTCTTCAAGTGTGAATAAATTTTAGTTTCTGGTCAGTTTTTGTATTTTGGCAGAGAGAACATGAAAGGAAAGAGATATTTTGATGTGAGAGAGATAGATTTAAATATGAAAGGGTGATTAGGCTTAGGAAAAGACTTAGTCAAACTAGGACTCTTTCAGACCTTTACAAAATTCTGATTCTTACTTTTTCTTAAATCAGATAATAATTATTAATTAATTAAACTAATTTACCAATTTAATTAAAAAAACAATATAGCATTGCTTCCACCTAGGTTGGAACCTGAATAGAGCAAGACTTCACCCAGAGGCCAATGTTCGACCCTCTCTCCCCAAAATGCCCCTCCACTTTATTGATTAAATAATTAATTGCATATTTAGGGTAATTAATGTACTACCCTTAGCCTTGAAAAATACCATTTTACCACAAGACCCTCTAAACTTAAGATTTCCCCTTTTTAAATACAGTAAAGACTTATTTCGGTAAATCTTCATATACGGGAGCCCTACATGGCTGGACCCAACCTTTCCTAGCTCAAATTACTCCCCAAGTTGGTTGGATTTGCTGTCACAAGGGTTCAGAGGTCTGGTTATATGCGCATGAATCTGTGTACAACAAGTCTAACTGTAGGTGTTCTAAACATATTAAGCATTACTTAACATATCCATTTTTAGGGTTGTTACAGAATGAGTTTCAAAATGTATTTTCGGAGGATTTACCAAGAATCCCTCCTGAACACAAAATTGAATTTGGTGTTGACTTAGATACTAAAACCAAACCAATTTCCATTCCTCCCTATAAAATGGTTGCAGCTGAATTGAAAGAGTTGAAGTTGCAGTTAAAAGATCTAATTGATAAGGGATTCATACGGCCGAGATTATCCCCATGGGGTTCTCTAGTGTTATTTCTTAAGAAAAAGGATGGAACCATTAGAATGTGTATCGATTATCAACAACTCAACAAAGTCACTATAAAGAACAAATACCCTTTTCCAAGAATTGATGATCTATTTGATCAGCTCCAAGGTTCAAGTTTCTTTTCTAAAGTAGATCTCCAGTAAGGGTATATTCCTAAGACTTCCTTCTGTACTATGTCTGGTCATTGCGAGTTTCTTCTCTTGTCATTTGGTCTCACTAATGCACCAGCCACGTCTATGGACCTTATGAATAGATTCTTTCGTGAATACCGTGATTATGTTGTCATGCTATTCATAAATGACATCCTTATATACTCTTAAGACCAGAGAAGAGCATGAACCGCATTAGAGAATGACATTGCAAGTACTCAGGGAACATCAATGTATGTAAAATTCAGCAAATGTGAGTTTGTCTGAGATCGGTTACCTTCCTTGTTCATGTTGTGTCCGACTAGGGTGTAGAGGTTGATCTGAAAAAGATTGAGGCGATAAAGAATTGGCTTAGACCCCTCACTCGTGCAGACATCAAAAGTTTCTTGGGCTTGGCTAATTACTATCGCAGGTTTCTTGAGGGCTTTTCCACTATTGCGGCTCCATTGACAACTTTAACAAAGAAGAAGTTTCAATTTGAGTGGTCTGAAACTTGTGAAAAGAGCTTCCAAGAGCTCTAAGACCGACTCACTGCATCCCCAGTTCTCACGTTGCTGAGGAGTGGTGTAGGGTATATGGCATACTGTTATGCTTCCAGAGGAGGTTTGGAATGTGTTCTTATATAGGATGGCAAGCTGATTGCATATGCATAAAGATAGTTAAAAATCCACGAGAAGAATTACCCTACCCATAATCTTGAGTTAGATGCTGTGGCATTTGCATTAAAACTTTGTTGACATTACTTATATGGTGTACATGTTGATGTATTTACAGACCATAAAAGTCTTCAGTATGTTTTTACACAAAGAGAATTGAATGTTCGTCAGAGAAGACGGGTAGATCATCTCAAAGATTATTAGATGAGTGTCCACAATCCCCAGACAAGGCCAATGTAGTGGCCGATGCTTTGTGACGATTGACAATGGTCAATGTGCCTCATATTGATAATGAGAAGAAGGTGTTGTTTAAAAAGGTACACTAATTGTCTAGGTTAGGTGTACGGCTAGTAGATACACCAAGTGGTGGTGTTTCAGTTCATTCCAATTTTGAATCCTCATTTGTTACAGATTTTAAAGATAAGAAGCATCTCGAAATATTGCTAAAGTAGTTGAAACACTCAGTGTTGAGTAAGCTGAATGAATCATTCTCCCTAGCGAAGGATGGTGTTCTTAAATACCATGGCAGATTTTATGTGCCAAATATTGATAATCTAATAACTAATATTATTGCAGAGGCTCATGGCTCCAGGTATTGCATTCATTCAGGCTCCACAAAAATGTATCTGATTTCAAGCAGATCTACAGGTGGGAAGGTATGAAGCGAGATATTTCTAAGTTGTGGAGGAGTGCCCCAATTAACAACAGGCTAAGGCCGAACACCTTAAGCATGGAGGTTTTTCCTAGTCGTTTGAGAGTCCAACATAAAAGTGGGAGGCTATTAATATCGACTTTCTGGTTGATTGGCCCCGCACCAGGAAATTACATGATTCCATATGTGTCATTATTGACAGGATATCTAAGTCTGCTAACTTCATTCCTAGGAAGTCTACTTACATAGACGAAGATTATGCCAAGCTCTATATTGATGAGATAGTGACGTAGCATGGGATCCCTTTATCTATCATTTCATATAGAGGAGCCCAGTTTACTTCTCACTTTTGGAGATCTTTCCAAAAGATCTTAGGTAGACAGGTGAAGCTCAGTACTTCTTTTCATCCTCAAACGGATTGACAAGAATATTGTACCATTCAGATCCTTGTAGACATGCTAAGAGCATGTGTTATTTACTTCAAGGGGAGTTAGTATTATCACTTGCCACTTATTGAGTTCTCTTATAATAACAACTACCATTCCACTATTAGGATGGCACCTTTTGAAGAATTGTATGGTAGGGGATATAGGTTCCCAGTTTGGTGGTTTGAGGTAGGAAAGTCTTCCATCCTTGGCCCTAAGATTATACATGGGACTGTGGAAAACGTGAGAATGATCAGGGATAGATTCGCTACTACCTACAGTCATCGAAATCCTATTCTAATAACAGGAAGAGGGGTCTTAAACTCTAGGTAAGTGATCAAATCTACTTGAACATATCACCCATGAAAGGGGTGATGAGGTTTGGTAAGAAAAGGAAGTTGAGTCCGAGATATATAGGTCCTTATGAGATCGTACAACAAGTAGGGAATGTTGCCTATGAATTGAAGTTACGAAATGACTTAGCTTTTGTTCATCCAGTGTTTCATGTTTCCATTCTTAAGAAGTGCTAAGGTAATCCAGCATCCATCCTACCTATTGTGGGGTTAGGAGTCGATGAGAACCTTTCTTACGAAGAGGTTCCAGTTGAAATATTAGATCCCCACGTGAAGCGGCAGAGGAACAATGAAGTGGCAACATAAAAGAGTTGTGGAGGAACCACCTTGTTGAGGGACTAACATGGGTGGTCGAGGCCGACACAAGATCTCGTTACCCTAACTTGTTCAATTCATGAGGTCAGATATAATCGTCCTAAGTCTTATTTTGTTTATGAAAGTCTAAATTTTAGTGCAATAGTCAATTTTGGTGTTCTAAGTCCATAACAGCCTTTTTTATAGTGGCAGTATATTAATTAATATGAGTTCATGCTTGCACTAATGTTGCTATTTTTGTATAGCGTTAACATGATTTTTGTGTTGCATGAGTTGTGATGTGTATTGAGTTTAAGTAAGATAAGGAAGTTCCTCAATCTCAGATATAAAGCTTCAGTTAAGCTTTGAGTGATGTGCATCATCGAGAGTAAGTTGTGAATCAAAAATTCACAAAGAGCAATGTTTCAAGTATATGATGTGTCTTTCGAAAATGACCTCTTTGTTTCAAAATGACGTGAAGTGTCATTCGGGGACGAATGTTCCTAAGGAGGGGATAATGTAACATTCCAGAAAATCGACTTGTTTAGTGAAAGGTCTATTAGTTTTTTTAAGAATATGTATTGGGCTACATAAGTATCTAATGCCCAATATGGAGTTATATTAGGCATGTTAGAGAATATTGGCTTATGGGTGTTAGCCTATATCTATGTATTAAGATATACTTTGATGTTAAAATGCTCCTATTCAACCTTTTTTTAGAATTGTACCTGAAATGAAGACCTTAAGCTAAAATGTTTAATTCCTTAACTCACACATTAGGTACGAGGCATCCAAGGGTCAAGCCTAGGTACCATAGCATGTGATCATTTAAAATGATCAGGTAGATTAAACAGTGCCCAAGGAGATAGTGAGGGTCCTTGGACAATAAATGTAAAGCAACACATGTGCTAACCGGCCAAGAGACCAGAAACCAACCCAAACTGAATTCAATAAGGGCGGTTAGGGGGCAGGCTCGCTTACAGCTTAAAACATATGGGGTCTAGCATCCTAACCAACTCTAGGTTCTAACTAAATTACCTAACTAGCTAACTAACCTAGGACTAACCGAAATAAACTAACTAGTGTACCAAAAATCCTAAAACCTAAACGGGTGACAGTAGCCGGGTAATTAACTAAAGAAACATCCTAGTACCTACCTAAGATGGTCCAAAGAGGTTGGTTATGGTCCTAGTGAATTAGCGATACTTTATTAATTACCCTAGGTCACTTAATTAATTAAATTAGCAACTTAATTGATTAATTAAAAATCAAAGTCAAGGCCGAGACCCTTAGAAAAATTTCAGATTTGGCTAAGTCAAATGCTCTCCTAGATTTAGTCTATTTAGGAGGGGCGTTTTGGTAATTAGCTAATTAATTTATATATAATAAAGTCAATTAGCCTAAGTTTAATCAGTCAATAGTCAATTCCTAAGACCTAGACTGACGTTTATCCATAGATATTCTCACGATTGTTAAACCGTAAAGAAACGAAAGGAAAAACAGTGAACAACTCTCCTAAGGCGATTTCAAGGAGATTCTTGAAGGTTTTCATGCAAAGTGTAAGGTGATCTTTGTAGATTCAATTTTACCATGCGGTATGGGTTTTCTCTCTCGGTTTCCTTTTCCCAAGTGGTTTTTCAAACATTTTGAATTCAAGATATCTCGAACTAGGGTTGTTCCCAATGAAATTTTCAAATTTTCATCTCCATAATTCTCCCTAATTCTGATCCTAGCAGTATGTATAATGCAAAATCTCGAGTATGTTGTTGGTATGTGGTGCTAACTGATCATTATCTGTAGATTTCTTTATTTGATAATGTCAATGAGACTTATAGGTTAGATCCGTAGAATTAATTCCTAATTGAGTTCGAAAAGATGAAATTTTTATAAGTCGTATATGAAATTCAGTTTACTATTGAAAACAATGAAGTTTTTTATTACTAATTGTGTTTTACAGTAGATATGTAAGTTTTTGATGTGGAATGTTTCCAAGAAGAAACAAGAATGAGAATCAAACTAGTTAATGAATATTTAATGCCAAATCAACTTTATTGCTTGGCTAATCTAACACTTAATTGTTCTTATAAGCTAATTAACTGTTAAAAGTTTGCTTGCTTAAAATGAAGGTTTATATTACTATAATATGTGAATGTTTTTCTTATACCAATAAATTGGCTAACAATCTTATTCCAAAAATATGATATAAAGTTGTCTAATGACTAAATCATGCTAATCTTACATGGACAATATAAATTATGATGGTTATTTAAGGCCAAATACATGTTAAATAATGACTTGAAAATTTGTAACTCAATGAACTCATAACCCAGGGTATGCCAATGATTGGGACAAGTCCCAACATACCCTATCTAAATAAAATTGTGAACATTAGCTCATTGAATAAGTCCTTAGAATTTTCATAAAGAATTGTAAAAGACTATCAAATAATGTTGAACAAGATAAGGTGAGTAATGACATAACTAAAAGCTTTTGAGTTATGAAACAGACATAGAATGGGGTGTTAAAGGAAGTGGGACAAGTATCACATGCACCTAAACAATTATGTAAAAGATACTCACATAAGAAGGTGTTAGAAATTGTGAGACAAGTCGACAAGTCTCATTCACACCATAATGATAATGTAAGACTTAAGTTCACATTCATCAAGTAAAGAAAGGGATGACCAGTCATCCATTGAGCTAAGTATACCTAATAATAGAAGTAAGCTTCCATAATGAATGAGTAAACTCTAAAAGTATTAAAGTATGATAAATTGAGCAAAGCAGCGATAGACTAGCAATGAGCCTGTGTAAGCACATGTGTGCCTCATGAGAATAGACTACCACCAAGGTGAACAAGAGTTTCTGAAATCTCTTAGTCTTTGAACTTTCTTGCCAGAATAGGTACTAGCCGGTGGATTCCACCTAAGAGTTGACAGTAGTATTCATTTATACATTGGCCAGTAAACCACCTTTTTCAGTGTGGGGAAGACAATGGATTTCATGTTTAGCTGACATGATTTATGTCGGTTAAATGCTACAGATTCGGTTTCACTTTAGCCAGTGAAACACCTCTTTTCAGCTTGCGTAAGACCCTTTATTTCATGTTAACTCACATGATCTAGGTTCACTTTAACCGGTGAACAACTTCTTTTCAGTGTGGAGAGGACATTGGATTTGATGTTAGCTTACATGATCTAAGTCAGTTAAAGGCTAAAGATTTCTTATGAAAGTAAGTAAGTAAAAAAGAAAATTTTGTTGAAAGTGAACATGATATAAAAGAATAAGAAAAGTAAGTCCAAAGTGAACAAAGTGAACATAATGATCAAATAATGTGCATAGCCAATAAAGATTGGCTTATAAAAGCAAAAACATTATAACTCATCAATAAGAGTATGAATATATGCCCCATCATCTATATATTGTACAAATTATCAAATAATGGGCATAGCTAATAAAGATTAACTTATACAGACTTCCTACCCAATTCAACAAGAATTGAATGAATAACTTGTGGTATGGGTAGTCAAATCATTTGCTTAGTCTTTTGGATTACTTACTTGATTAATTGTAGGTATGGAACTACAATGAATCATTGCACTTGTTACTAAAACATATGTTCAAAGGATATCATTGAACTACGCAACACCAAGAAGAAAACGAATGAAAAATAAATTATCGCATAGAGAAGAAGCTCTCGATCTAACGGAGAAAAATTATTATGTTCTAAAATTATGTTCATGATTCCAAGGTCTTATGTTCATATATAAAATGAGTTGTGTGCTTTAAATACATGAAAACTTTTTATATTCATAGCATGAATCACAAATAATGAATGCGGAAAGTATAGTGACTTCACTTTCAAGAAACAGCATGTTGCTATAGAAAGAGCTTTCCTTGATCATGCACAGTCCTTATGTTTTTATATGAATATACCCATACTTAGTACAAGTGTATACTAACCCATATACTATTATATTTTTATAGGTGCACGAAGATTTGTTGAAGCGGTTTGCATTAGCAATCCCCAAACTTTGGTAGGTCTTCTGGAGTTTGAGGATACATACATTTATTATTCTAGCTTTAGTAGATTAGACATAGCTAGTGGATATTGTCCCTAGAGTTTCATTTCAAGCATTTGTTCAAGCGATTGTATTAAGGCCAGTTTGGCAAAGTATTATTAATACTATGATTTCTTATTTCAATCGTTTAATATATTGATATATGGTTTTTTAGTTTGAGCTTATTATAAAACCACTCTTATGCAGTATAAGTATTAAAAAGTTTTAAATTTTTTTCAAATTTAACTGCATGATTGTGATGAAAGCCAAGAAGAGGCTTGCCTGTAACCTCTGAGAGGTTAACGATGTTGGTCTTATCTGGGTTGTAGATTTTGGGTGTGACAGTAAAGCACCATCTAGTTTAGAGTACACTTGAGTACACCTTTCAAGTCCTCTACATTGGCTAGATCAACATACATGTGTGTGTGTATATATACATGTGAACAATCTTTTCGCAAAACAGATTAAGACCACACATGTTCATACATTAACATAATCTTGCATTCACATTCATGTACATAGAAAACCAAACCTAAGAACTATCCTATCAAAGCACAAATGTGAATACATAGACAAGGTCCCATACCCTTTCCAATACTAGTAAACCTATCAAGAAATCCTAGTTAAGGGAATAAATAAAATGATTCATAGATGTATACCTTACATGTATAGTAGTAGACAAAAGTGCATACGAGACGACCTTCTATTAGACACCATGAACCCACACTTCTTGCAAGCATGCATGAAGTATCAGTGTGTGTAAATTGGTCAACATTATCACATAATTACTATTACAACATATTGATGCATCCACCCTCTTAGGACCATAACGCACCGTCAAGCATAGACCAAAAAACACATAATAGTATAGATGACAACACAACATCACATTACTTTCAAGACTCCTCATCTTAGCTATTCACACATTCATATAGGAGTACATAGGTAAGGGGACATCAATCATCAAAAATCATAAATGGAAGCACCTAACATTTCCCCAACATAGTTATATACATGCTTATACAATAACAATGCATTCTAGATCATAACTAGAATAGAGTACTAGACATGCTTCACATTTAATGATCATCATCACAACACCTTCATAAAACAATTGCCTTCAAGGCTTAGATCACATCACATATATATTGACAATAAATTATACACCACTACCATAAGTGGACTATACAACACAATGTCATACAAGGCCAATTCTATCCACAATATTATAAAAAAGTAAAGAAAGTAGGCAATCTTACCAATTTCTCAACAATTCATCAAAATTGATCAATACTCCTTTTTCATCAACAATTCAAGTATAGGTAAGTATGTAAATGTAATTTAACATAGACTAAATCATGCATAAGCAACTACAAGATCATTCTACTAACAAGAACACTACATCACCAAATCATGAGAAAGTAGAGAGATAAAGATCAGTCACAAATTTCACTTGCCTTGATCCAAAATAATAATTAATCAACAATATACGTGCAGGTAAGTATATAAATAGATAACAACCTAAATTAAATCATGCTTCATACACCCTAGAATTGAGACCAGATAATGTACATTGCATTATCAATCGATAGGGTAGAAGAACCTAGATCAATCCTTACCAATTCGATTGTATATATTCACATTAGACTAATTACACTAGATTTATTATCATATTATATTGTAGACAGTAGATAAGAAAATTCATCATAATCATATCTAGCACCAAGATCAAAAGATACTACATTATAGGCTAATCTTATTAAAACCTTTAAACCTTGATCCACATGGATCACTAATAAAAAATTCACCATCAATTCACATACTATACATTAGATATAAGAATTTAAACATAATCGAATCACAATGTAAATTATATAATATATAGATCACAAAGCCCATACATAGAGTAAATCAAATTTGATAGAGTATGGTAAGAAGCATATGGGTGAATGCTTGGTTGGAATGGGAAATTGCTATCATTGTGGAAAAATAGAGTCGTATGTTTAGGGATTATCCTATCGTGAGGAGTAAAGAGAACTTGGTCAAGATCAAGCAAGAGGAACTAGTTACGATGCTCCAAAGAGGAACCACTATTATGATCTCCACTCTAAGGGTAAGCAAGAGGAATCTCCCGATGTGATCATCAGCATGTTACAAGTCTTCTCTATTGATTTTTATGCTTTAATTGAACTCGGTGATACTTAGTCATTTGTAAATCCTCTAGTAACTAAAGAGTTTGATGTTCTACCTTATATTTTAATTGAAAACATTTTCAGTTACAACCCTTGTGGGTGACTCTATTGTTGGTAGAAGACTTTAGGATTTGTCCTATATCCTTTCCCAATAGAGTTACATTGGTGGATTTAGTAGAACTTGATAAGGTTGATTTTAAAGTCATTTTTGGAATGGATTGGTTGCATGCTTGTTTTTGTTCCATTGATTTTCAAACAAGATAGCCCTAGACCTTTTACCCCAACAAAAAATAGGTGTTTTTTAGGTTTATCCGGGTACTATAAAAGGTTTTTGGATGAGTTTTATCCATTGATTCTCCTTTGACTACCTTGACCCAAAAGAGTGTTAAATTTGAGTGGTCGAAGGCATGTGAAAGAAGCTTCAAAATATTGAAAGATAGGATTACCTCCGCTCCAGTGTTGACTTTACCAGAGGGTATGAAAAGATTTGTGCTATATTGTGATGTTTCCCTATGGGTCTGGGTTGTGTCCTTATGCAACATAGGAAGGTAGTAGTCTATGCCTTTAGACAACTCAAGTTGCATGAGAAGAATCATTTAACTCATGATCTTGAATAAGAGGTCGTAGTTTTTCTTTTAAAATATGGAGGCATTACTTGTATGGTTTCCATTTGGATGTGTATATCGATCATAAAAGTCTAAAATATGTGTTCACTCAAAAGGATTTAAATCTTGGACAAAGAATATGGTTGGAATTCGTGAGAGATTATGACATAAATGTTCTCAACCACCCCAAAAAGACTAAGATGCTCTAATCCCTATGAACATGAGTAGTGTGTCTCATGTCAAAGAAGGTAGAAAGACCTAGTGAAAGATTTTCATAGGTTGTATGTATTGGGTGTTCTATTAGAAGATTCCCCAAATGGTGGTTTTGTGGTTCATTATAACTTCGAGTCATCTTTAGTGGTTGAGGTGAAGTTTAAGAAACTCTTTATCCACTAAAGATGGAGTTGTAGAAATCGGTACTTATCAAGTTCAATGAGTCATTCTTCCAAGGAGGGATGGTGTGCTTAGGTACCAAGGTAGATTATGTGTATCGGATGTTGATGATTTGAGGGGGAAGGTTTCAGAATAAGCTCATTGTTCTCGATATTCTATTCATCCAGATGCCACAAAAATATATCATAATATTAGAGAGGTCCATTGGTGGGATGTCTTGAAAAGGGACTTAGCAGAGTTTGTAGCTAAATGTCCAAATAGTAAACATGTTAAAGTTGAGTAACTAAAGACGAGTAGTTTGACTGAAACAATGGAAGCTCTTACATTGAAGTGGGAATAAATTAATATATATTTTGTTGTTAGGTTGCCTCACTAGAGGCAAATTGATTCAATATGGGTTATAGTGGACAGATGACAAAATCCGCTCACTTTACCCCCGTCAAGTCTACTTATTTGGCGGAGGATTATTCAAGAATATACATTGATTAAATAGTGATCTTACATGGTATCCCTTTATCTATTATATCGGATAGAGGTGCTTAATTCACTTCTCTTTTTTGGAGGTGTTTCCAAAAAGGGTTGGGTACTCACGTGAAGCATAGTACCACTTTCATCCCTAAATGGATAGTCTAGCGGAGCCTACTATTCAAACCCTAGAAGATATTTTAAGGGGTCATGTAATTGATTTTGAGTGTAATTGGGACAACCACCAACCGTTGATTGAGTTTTCCTATAATAATAGCTACCATTCGAGTATTTCCATGGCGCCTTTTGAAGCACTCTATTGTAGGCGATGTAGGGCTCCGGTTGGGTTGTTTAAGGTTGGGGAGTTTTCACTCTTTTCTCCTGAAATAATCTATGATGCTTTGGATAAACTTCGGGAGATAAGGGATAGGTTGAAAATATTCAATAGTCGGCAAAAATCCTATGCCGACAATAGAGGAAGTGATCGCAAATTCGAAGTAGGTTATGGTGTATTTGAAGATTCCACCCTATGAAAGGGGTGATAAGATTTGGCAAAATAGGGAAGTCAAGTCCCTGGTATGCAGTTCATTATGAGGTGTTACAACGGGTCAGAAAATTTGCATATGAGTTGGAATTACCTAGTGAACTATCTTCGTTTCATCCGGTATTTCATGTATTCATGCTAAAGAAGTGCATTAGTGACCCTGTAGCCATTCTTCCCATTGAAGGGTTAGGTATGGATGAGAGCCTTTTCTCTGAAGAGGTTCCGGTGGAAATTCTAGATTGCCAAGTCAAGAAGTTGAGGAACAAAGAGGTGGCGTCCGTAAACGTCCTATGGAGAAACTGCCTAGTTGAGGGAGCAACATGGGGAAAAGTCCGATATGAAGTCCCGTTATCCTCATCTTAATATTCAAAATTCTATCCAAAATTGAGTTTAGTAATAGTCCTCATAAAAATAATGAGTTAATTTGAGTTTTTCTAGCTTTTCTTAAATATTTATATTTATTGTAAGGGTTCATGTTAAAATGAGTTTTCATGTAGAAATGCTCTTTTGCTTAAACTGCAGTTAATTGTGCATTTGTGTATAGTTTCTTTTACAAAATTATATAGAGTATGTCAATGAACCTTAAAAAGAAATTTTGGATAAGGGACTCTTGATGCTATGTTGAGCTCATGTTGATGTTGACAAGGTAGTTCCTCATATTGTGAAATTGAGCTCTTATGTGTGGTAAATTGTGTGTTGAGTCGCTATGTTTAAATTTCATGTTGTGTGTTGACTGGAGTTGTGAATAACTCTTTTGAGTTGTATCTCATGTTAATTATGTTGTTTACGCTGTTTTGGTTGGACTTCTAGTCTTGAGTCATCTTCTTCCTATAAAAAAATTATTAGTGTCATTCACGGATGAATGTCCCTAAGGGTGGGGTGACATAGTATAACACTCCAGAAGTCCATAACCTAATGTAGAGCCTCACATAATGAACTAATACTTGTGAAACTTTTTATAGGCCTAAAATAATTTATTTAAAGTAATTAGGAAGTGTTACAGTCAAAACGTTAAGAAATGACCATGACGTCTGGTGAAATGTGCACTAACATGCCTTAGCATGTTTCATGGGGTTTTACGAGTCAGAATAGAATGAAAATTGGTAAAAAGGTGTTATATATATATATATATATATAAATATACACTTATATATATATATATATATATATATATATATTTATGTATATATATATATATATATGTTAAAGTGTCTTTTGGGTTGAAACGTCTGGCTATGACTCCCCAAGGACCACCCTAAGAGTCCTTGGAGAGGACCCTTTCATTTAGATCCAAAACTATCAAATTAGGATGTGTACATCAACGAGTCAAATGACGAGTCGTCGTTTGATCGATTCTCCGTGGGTGGCTCCATTGGTATACACTTGTACATTTTCTAAAAATGGACAAAACACATAGTCTATGAATCAAATGGAGTCTTTCCAGCATGGTACCATTGTTTGATAAAAGCCTCGTCGACGGGCAACCGACGATTAAAGCACTAAGTGGTCTGCCGCGTGTATCTGTTAGTGAATCAATTAGTTTATTGGTTAGGTGATTAATTGAGGGTAAGGGGTGGTTAATTAAGTTATTTGAGGGACTCTATAATACCTTAACCTCAGTAACCTAACCTAACACCCCATATTTCCCAAACCTAAATTTTCTCAAACATCTCTCCTCTTTCTCACTCTCACTCTCTTTTTCTCTATTACAAGACCCCATTAAAAGAAAATTTCAAACTTAAGTAGGAATTCAAGACTTCACATTTCCTCCATCAAAAACTAAGGAATCCTAAAATAGGGAAGATCTTCACTCTTGGATCTCTTTCTCAAAAGGCTATTCAAAATTGATTTTAAAACAATGTCAAAACATGTGTTTCATTCTAATTACGAAATTGATCTATCAAATTGATCTTATATTTTTTTATTTTAATTAATTATGATATAATATAATTATGGATTTGTGATTTGTGCAGTTCTTATCCCTTGACCTAGTTTTATGGAAGAATCCATGGATTGAGTCTCTTAGTTTAACCTTAGTTATGAATTGAATTGTAGATGATTAGGGTTATTAAAATTGGTTATGTTATTTACCAATTAACTATATTCTTATTATTATTATTATTATTATGATGATGATGATGATGGTAAGTAGGTTATTGGATAATTTTAATGATTTAAAGGTGAGATTCTTGATGAACGCCATGGAGGCTATCTGGTAAGACTTTGTGATCTTTAACTCTTTGCTTAAAGAATGATGGATTATGATCGATGATGATGTGATGCAATTGAATTATTATATGTTTAAATTAGAAAGATATGATATTATGACTATGATGGCATATAATGATTATGTTGAATGTTGAGATCACGGTGAGGCTATGATAATGCAAGTTTGAAGATGGTTTCTCTTATGTGACTTATATTATATGACTATAAATTATGTATCTCACTAATGATGGTTGTGTGATGAAAGGAAGTTCTCATCCTATGCCTAATGAGCTAAAAGACATTCTATATAAGGGGTAGTCTCCTTAACCTATATTAAGCTATGATTTATTAAGAATGACTTAATGAAATTTCAAAAAGATATGCATATGTTGACATTGGATGTTGATGATCCTATATGATGTTAGTTCTATTTATGAACATGTTATTAGTCTATAGTGCTATATATGATGATGACTACTCATGATGCTATGTTACATGAAGAACGGCATTACTTATGGTCTTTTTCCTTGTTTACTTGATTATGTGGGGTTATGGAGATTCACATGAGCATTGCATGCTTGGGAGGGGATTGGCTGTAAGGGTCTTATATCTTGTGATGATATGAACTCTTTTATATAATCTATTGGTATTATATTATGTTGAAGTTGTTATGCTTATATGATCTTGATATTATGATATTCATGTTGATATAACCTTATGTTGATTATATCCATATTGACATTACTTTATGATGATGGTGTTCATGTGTTTAATATGGGCTTGTCTTAAATAAATATGTGATTATTTTCTTGTATATCATTTCTTAATTGTGCTTAATGTCTTTTGAAAGTTACTTAGAATGGTTTTGAATTAAATGTCCCTTTAAGCATGATTTCAATGTTTTATGTGCATATGTTTCCATACTTAGTGTATGTTGTTGTACTAACCGATATTTTTTCCCCTTTTCTAAATAATGTAGGTTCGGCCATTGAGGTATCTAGGTCGCTTGCAAGAAGACTTGGACTTCTCCCCAAGTTTTGGTAGGTCCTTCAGTTTGAGGATAGTTCCATATACTCTACCTTAATAGTATTGTTATAGTCTAAAGAGATTCATTTATCTCCTATTGTTATAGAAATATTTGTAGGACCTATGTGGCAATTATAGATTTGTATAAAGGCTATGACCAAATGCTCTACTTCATTTTAGAGAATTTAATGTAATGTGGTATTACTAAACAAAATCATTATATGTGGGTTATGCTGTCTAAACGAGAAGCCTATGTATGTTTCCTATGTGAGTAGTCTAAGTAAACTCCACATGTAGTATGTTAGAGGTCTATGTAAACCTCAATATGTAAAAAGGTTTAATTTTTCCCCATCTCAGCTGAGATATGTTATGATAAATGCTAAGAGGCTTACCTAAGTCTCTCCAAGGACGACGACACCGATTACATCTAGGGGTGCTCCCGGCTCGTGGCACTTTCTCACATATGTATACACACACATGCATATATTAATGAATAAGATTTATGATAATCTACTTAAAGAGAGTCTCTTTAAAGATTTCCCCATGTTTATTCGAAAATAGACTATGTTATGAATATATTATGATTATGTGAAAGGACATTCTCACATAGTGAAGGTTTTATGATGAAAGGTCATTCTCACCTTAGTAACCTTTGAGTTATATGATGTATGAGAAAAATGAAGTCCCTAAAGCCTACTTTATGAACTAATGTTAAATAAAGGCTTAAAAATATTTAAATAGGGAGTTTGAGATTAATAGAGTGGATATGAAAAATGAGAGTGTGGGTTTCACGTTTAGCAAGTCTGGGTTCCTAACATAGATTGTGTCTCATGAGATGGAAACCTCTATGTCTATCAAGTCAAGGTTACTAGTAACAATCTTTTTGTTTCATAATTGTGTGCCATGACAGGTCTTAGCTTAGTAGATCTACTAGATATCTATTATGCATGAATGTCCTACTTTGGCTAGTAGTACCCTCTCTATTCGATGTGGGAGTAGAACACTGGATTTCGTGTAGTTCACATGGTCTCTTTCGATTTTGGCTATGTCTCCTAAATGTTATGAAATGAACTAAAATAAGAATATGAACCCTGTTCATCACTCCTTGAGAATTTTACTTAGTATATGTTGTACTATGGATCCTACCCATACATTGCACAATAGAACTTTAAGAGAGGATAGGATTCGAGTTTTCTATGAAAGAAATACTTATGATTATATATGATTAGTATGAATGTATTTTAAGTTTGACTTTTCTTATGACAAGATATGAAGTATGATTATGCATGTAATTATGTTTATGACTACTAAATGGTTTTTCGTAGTATATGTGGACGTATGGGACTCCATGTGTACATTGCACAAGTGAACTTGTGAAGGGGTTTTGGGGGAGATATATTTATGATATGAACTAAATGGGTTATGACTAAGAGGTTATGAATGAAGGAGATCTCATGTGAATATTGATGAAGTATGTTGGTATCATGTCTAATGAAAAATAAACATGTCGTGACTTGTTGAATATGATGTGCCTAGTCTTGGGTGGCTTCCTAGGATCACCTGGAGTGAGTAGTATTATGGGATGCTACTTGTACATTGCACTAGCGTGACTTGTGTGTTGTCGTAGGTGAGGTTCTTATGTGAATATTATGCCCTATGATGTGCTTATGACTTTATGAATATATGTGGTTGGATTGATAAAGGACCTTAAGATGATACATTTTACTAAGTATTACTTAATGGTTGCTTAAGGAAAGGCGTTAATATAAAAAAAAGGTAATCTATTGTGTGTATCTAATATACCTCAATAGTAATAAATGGCTTCCATGTGTATGATAATGTATGTAGTCTATGTTGTACCTATTGTATCAATATTCATGAAGTTTTTAAAAAGGCATGATACATAGTTTCTAACCAAATGTCCATTTTAAAACATGTTTTTGCATGATTATCATACTTAGTGCATTATTGTACTAACACCATGCTTCTTCATCTTTTTACCCAAAGTGCAGGTGGTGGTAGCTTATGAACCTTTCGTAGAATCAACAACTTGGATTATGATTCTAATGTTCGGCTGTGTCCTTGCAGATTCAAAGACCATTATGTCACAAGTTTTCCTTAAGTACATGTACTAGATAATAGTTGCATTTTAAGTTTTAAGGGTCATGTCCTTATAGTGTTGTAGTCTTGTTGTAAGATGGCTACATTGAGACTCAGTACTACCATTGTATTTTAAAAATGTTTTTCAATAAGATGACTTTCAGTCTTGTGTTATAGTATGAGAAAGTTTTAAATTTTCCACTATTTTATGTCTATGCAATGAAAGATGTCTAAGGGCTTGTATAATAACTCCGAGATATTGAGTATGACTTATTACGTCTACAGGGTACTCCCTGATTGTTACAAGGAAGAACAACCTTTGAATCATCAAACCCTAGATCCAATGGCTCTCTTCTTCTATAATGGCGGAATTCGAGTGAGAGAAATATTTGAGAGGAGATGGGTTTCTTTTAATTCTAATAGGAGGAACTAAAATGAAGGGAAATAGTTTGTTATAAGGTTATATAGTTGATTGGAAAACAATTGAATAACATAGGGTAAATTATGAAAAACAACTAAGGACCCATCATGTTTTGACATAAAAATTATGCCCTTGCCATTTTAGTTCGCCCATTGGAATATTAGGGTTCGCCAAGTGGTTAGGCAACTCGCCTAATGCACCCATTTAACAACAACTAACTGTAGGGTAGTGCATTGGGCAATAGAGGGGTGCCAAAGGGCGAAACCCCAACCTGGTTGAAGATCTACCCTTTTTTCTGCCTTTTGGTCCATTATCATGGACAAAAAGGCAGTAAACTAGGTAACCATGAGGGCAAATGGAAAACTCGCCAACCCCTTGGGCAATTAAAACAACCCATCGCCAAACAGCCCCACTAGGAAGTAGGCTTCCATCACCCTCACTTGCTAGCCTTGGAACTTTCTTGCACTCAAAGCTTCCACTATGATTCTTTAAGGTTCTAAAAGAGACTAGAAATCAACCTATGTCACACTAACCCAAACATCAAGGCTCTAGTTCATCCGACTTCATTTTGGGGTCCTTAAAATACTCCCCCACTTGGGAACATTCATCCTCGAATGATCAAGAACACTTAAAACACTTTCAAGAGGTAAGAACTCAAGACTAGCATCCCATCATCATACATTCAACAATATATTCAATATACAAAACTCCACACATTTAGACTCAAAACACAACAAGAAGGTAGGATCAACATCTACTACTCATCATGCATCAAGACTTCCACATTCCTCATTTCATTTTGGAAGAACTTCCTTCTCCACATTATATCATTTTACTACAACATTTTTAAGAACATTATGCCAATTTCTCATAAAACCACATTTATGCAACATTTTCAAGATCACATTTAAGCATGTTCATCAATTAGCTCATGCAACAGTTGTCATTTATTATAGACATACCAACATGAAGGACAAAGTCAACAAAGATTATTTTATGATGTATAACTTACATAAATCCCATCTTGTAAGACCTAAATTACATCATATCCCTTCTTATTCTATTTTATAAAAATCTCTTAGTATATCAGTTATTCTAATAGATAATTACAACTAGATACATTAATTGTGCTACATTATAAAACTTGTATGTTGCTCTTAATATAGAAAATGAACATATAATTGATATCAATTCATTCTAATATGTAAAAGGTTCACAAAATTATAAACTCAGATTTTCATCTCTTTCATCAATTTGGAATCGTAAAAGTTCCATGTGAGGAATCGTTCTTCTTTGTGTTATTGGTAAAAATTATGTAATCATTGATGGAATGATTGTTGATTTTCAATTGTACAAAGGGGTACTCTTATGTGATGAAGGAATTATATTTTGTATTATCGTTTTATCTATCTCCAGTCGTTCAACCACCTTCTCCACCATTCCCTCTGTCCTCTCCACCATTGGTATATAATTTTTTTAATTTATCATTGTGATATATTTTTTTTCATTTTGGTGTGAATATACAAGTCTGATACATTAGTTATAAAAGATATTCGTATATTGTAATTTTGTATCTATAGATTATGATGTGGTCATTATTTTGTATTCAGATTTTGTTTGTATAAAAGTGTTTCACCATAATTTATTGTATATGATACATGTGATAAATTATTTAACAACTGAGACAAATCATATACATTTTGAATATCGTGTGCATCACAAATTTGTTTAATGTATCAGGTTATTATTGTATATATTGTACATATAAATAGGGTGACAATTAAAATATGTAAATTACTTGTTTTGATCAAGAGAATGTGAATGATACATTAATATGTATCAATCTTGGATTTTTTTAATGGTTGTATCATTGATAATTTTGACGTACTTATTATATTTTATAAGATGGTTACAAAATTATTTTGATATATTTTATGTTGTTAGTTATGTGTAGCTTCGAAAATTGAAAAAATTGTATTTCATATAATGTATCACAGATTTTTTTAATGTTTGCAGATTATTCTGTGTCGTCTGAGTTTTTACGTATCAAAATTATTATTTGGTAATATGTACTTAAACATCGCATTCGAAATTTGATAAGATAGAAGAAATATCATAGAGTGTAGATATACAACAAAAAACTAATACATTTTCTCTGTAGAGCCTCTAAATTTAAATAAGATTAATGATACATTGAAAAAACTTGATACATGCAAATGCTACATTGGTAGTGTTTATTATCCAGTACGTTTATATTGAACATGATAAAATAATCGAAGATTCAATGACACTAGAGCTATGTATCAACACCTTAAATATGAATATGATACATTACATAAAAAAGGGATGAACGGGTAATCAAAGATAATGGAGAATTTATATATATTAAGAAAAAAGGGTAAAAACAAAAACAATTGAAAAAAAAAAGACAACGGAAAATATAAAAAGTATTTAATTCAGTTGTTTAAATTTGATTAACTAGAGAGAGAATAATTTTGAAATTCAAAATTGAGAAGAAAATTGTAACTAATAATATTGTGTAGTAAAATTAGGAGCGATTACAAGAGTAAAAGAAGAAGAAACGTGGGTTAAAACTAAAACACTTATGCATGCGGATGACTTGAACAATTGGGTGAAATTACAGGATTTTTGAAATATTTTAAAATGGTAGGGAACAGAGAAAATAATGAAAATAATGGTATTTACATATTTAATTAATCTTTTCATCATTTAAACATAAACACATGAAAACAATTGTGCACAATATAAGGAGATCAAGGATATTCATTTTACAGAGACTCTGAAAACATGCAACATGCTACTAGGAAATTTTAAATCTCAAACTTGAATAGAATAGGAGAAAAGAGACAAAGTCCCATCAATCCTACTATTCACTATCTCCACCACTTGGGAGGAACAAATCTGTAAATATCATGATCCAACACCACAAGATCCGAACACAAGGCAAAAATGAATTATAACTTACCGGCACCTGCATCTAGATTTGCTTCCTTGTTAGCTTAAAGAGCGTAGAAATGATTATTATTTGTTAACCAACAATCGGAAAATTATAAGGATCTTGGTTGACATCTTTTCCTCTAGTAGAATGAGTAGGACAATCTCTCACCTTGTGATCAGGCTTCCCACATCCGTAGCACCCACTAGTACAAGCTAGACACTTCCTAAAATGTTTCTTCCAACAATTTGAGAAAATTGGCAAATCATGTTTGAAACGACCACCTCTTTCATAGTTAGCCTTAGGTACAGTAGGGATATCTTGATTTGGAGACCTCCTTTTAAACCTAGTTGACCTTGCTCATCGGTTCTTCCCCTCATCACATTTGTACTGCTACTCGCAAGTTTAAACTCTTTAATGCATTAAGAATACACAATAATCCTAGATAGAATCATATCATTACGGAGCATTGTCACATGAGACTCTTCCTTTACAAGATAAGAAACACTGGTCAAAAACCTACTTATCTCATCTCTAGAGTTGGACACCAAGGATAAAGAATATTTAGACAATAAGGTAAATTTCAAAGAATATTCCTCTACATTCATATTACCTTGCCTAAGGTTTATAAACTACTCCATCTTAACCTCCAAGGTTTATAAACTACTCAATCTTAACCTCCATCTTCTCATGGGGAAAGACTTCCCTAAAAATGCTTCCTTAAACTATTCCCACTCTATAGGACACGATTCAAGTGGCCTATTATCTTTCCATTATGTGTACCACACTTGACAAACCTTTTTCAATTGGTATGAAGTTAACTCCGCCTTCTCCTTCAACCACACCCATAGCATATACTATCTTATAAACCTCATCCAAGAATGATTGGGGATCTTCTTTCATGTTTGAGCCAAGAAGTGTAGGAGGATTCATCCTCACAAATTCCCTCATCCTAGAGGTCATAATACTCTAAAGAGCATTCACCCTAGTCCCAAATCTCTATTTGCTTGAGACGGCAAGGCACGGGCTAAGGTAAGAAGAGCCCCTCTAACCTCCTCATTAATCATGTATAGGGGAACCACCGAACCCTCCTTTCCTTGATTATTTATAGGAACTTGTTCACCTTGAGAGACTATATTACCTCGGGAGGAACTCCCTCCTTCACTGCTCCTTCTTCCACGCTTCTTGCGCATGTCCTTTTTACACTCATATCCTACAACACAAGAAAATGGATAACGAAACGAAACTTATAAAATTCAACTCTATGGCATGACTTTAAGAATATTAAGGAATTGCAACTTCTAACATCCCATAGCATCTTTCTCATAGATGTGTCATGATTCATACCGATGAACAATATTCTACTAGACATGGCCTCATGAAACTTTGTGCCCAAAGGACCATTTCATAACCTTATGATCTGATACCAAGTTTGTCAAATCCTGGGCGCACCCACTTGACGTAACATGGCGTACTTGACATTTCAAAAGTCTTATACAAGCCCTCAACATTCATTCATTGCTTTTTCATCAAATTGTGTGGAAATTTAAAACATTATTGAAGAAATCACAAGCCTTAGGAGCCAACACTTTTCAAAAGACTTTGTCATAAACAAAGGAATACTATTATCACATTGGCCACCATAGACCCAAACTTTTAGAATCTAAAACTAGGGACACAACCCTTACATTGAAAGGAAGGTACAATGTCTTATACAATTTTCTAAATAAAAAAGGAAATTAAAATAAAGTCTTGTCCTCTGCATATGAGGACATACCCAAATCATTGGGGAATATCTAAGTCCTAATCTTCAACTCTAGAGATCACCTCACATGCCCGCACCTACACATTGTACAAAATATAAATAAATATTAACTTAGTACAATTAAGCACTGAGTATGATGACCATGGAAGAAATCATGTTAAGAGGGACATTTTAGGTTTAAATATGCTTTCCATGCTATTTTGATAAAGTTTTATCAACCATGTATATAAGGCATTGTACGCAGTGAAGTTTTATTGATAAATCCATATTAAATTTGGGTTAAATCATAAATATTCATAGGTTGACCAAGTCAAATTACTGGTTGATAAAGTCGGATTAATATCAAAGTCAAAATTGTATGACTTTAATCAAGTCCAAATCCCTTGGGCCAGTCCATTAATTTAACAAGATGAGCCCAACTCATGCTCTTCAGGGCTAGTGGTAAAAAATTGCCCAGACCAAAATAACCCTAAAGCGTTAAATTAAGCCTCCATGAAGAGGTATTCTTCTTAAAAAATACACACAAATACATGTATACAAAAATACATAGTTGCTCTTAAGTGGTGATCTGCAAGTCTTCCTCGTACAAAGAAGTCTTCGCTCCAAGTGTTAAGTCTCAAGTATTCCATTAAATCAAGATCATTCGTGAAGAGAAAAATCAGAGGATTACATCTTTTATTAAATATTTCATAAACATTGTAACCTTCACATAAATTCAAATTCAAATATTATTGTTTCCTTGCTATTTTTGCTTTCCTGTTTGTTGTTTAACATGAACGAAAATTTACACGCGTACAAATTTGCATGCCCAATGGGATAAACTTCACCTCTCATATTTTCTATTCCAAAATACAAGTTCAATAACATTGACATGGCTACCAAGAAGATTAACTCGAAATTTGCATCTGCATCCAAATGTAGATCTACATTTGTATCTGCATTCGCATCTGCATCAAGATCTGCATCTGCGTCCAAATCTCTATCTACATCAGGATTTGTATGTGCATCAGAATACATCTATATCAAAATCTGCATCTTGTTCTGGATTTTCATCTTCTTCCACAGAAACTGATGGATCCAAATTCTACATCAATGTGGAAAACATCTTTGATGTTACCGCAGGAATCAAGGGACCTATCACAAGGAACCAAACCAAGTTGTTGGGAAAACAAGCCTCAGGAGTGTCATCCGAATCTTTTGTTACTTTGGGTTTGTCCCCAAGATATGTGGAGTCTCCTGCGAAAGACGCAAAAGAAGACACCATTGAAATGGTCGAGAAGGTTCTTGCCCAATTGAGGTTATCTACATACGAAAAGCCTTTTTCTTTAGTTGACAATGATTTCTTTAGCAATGGATCTACCCACATAACATGTTTGGGAAAATCAACACCTTTCTCCATCAACTACTATGGTAATGCATGAAATAGTGACTAGCACTTCATCTGAAGAAGAACAACTTGTGAGCTTGACAAGAGCTATTGAATGCTTGACCAAATATGTTCAAGATCAAGATGCTCAAATTGTTAAGCTAACTGATAGGATGGAAGGATGAAGAATTAATCCATGCGCCTGGAAAATGTCCACAAGTACAAAAGACGGTTGATCGCCCTTCAAAGCAAGTGGAACATGCTAAAGAGATCCAAGTTTCCTCTTACGGAACGATCCCCATCAACCAAATCAAGGAGTTCATCATGGGTTCCATTAAATACAAGTAATAGGTTGCTACGAAATCTTCCTTGACATATGCAAGACCATGCACTGCAAGATTGATAGCTTGAAAATGTTTGCCGGTTATCAACATCCAAAATTTCAGTAGTTCGATGGTAAGGGAAGCACAAAGCAACATGTGTCACACTTAATTAAAATGTGCAACAATTCTAGGACATAGGAAGACTACCTCATCAAATATTTTGTCCTCTCCCTTAAGAGCAACGGTTTCGACTGCTACACAGACCTTGAGTCTGGTTCCAGTGATAGTTGGGAACAAATGGAGCAAGAATTTTTGAACCACTTCTACAGCACAAGGCATATTCTAAGCATGGTGGAATTTACAAACACAAGTAAGCGCAATGAAGAGCTGGTCTCTAAATTCAACAATTGATGGAGGAGTGCAAGTCTAAACTGTAAAGATAGACTTAGTGAAGATTCAGTCATATAAATGTGCTTTCGAGGTAAGCATTGGGGTCTCCACTATATTTTGCAAGGCATAACGCCTAAAACTATTGAAGAATTTGCCACCCGCACTCATGATATGGAGTTGAGCATGTCGTCAGTTTTAAATGAAGTGCCACTTGTCCACGAACTCCGCAAAGTCAATGAAAGTCAAGAATTTAAGAAAATGGGAAAATATTTTCAAAGATTGAAAACAATGAATCCAAGAAATTCAATACTTCTCATGTGAAATTCACCACAAAGCATGGCAATACACAAAGCGCAAAATCAAATTCTTTTGAAAGAAGGATGAATCAAAAGCTAAGATTGAAGGAAATGCAGCAAAAGGACTACCCATTTCTTGACTCAGATATTTCTGCAATCTTTGATGAACTCCTTGTAATGAAACTTTTTGAGGTACCAGAGATGAAACGACTAGATGATGCAGGGAGGAGTGATGCTCTAAAATACTGCATATATCATCGGTTGATTGACCACCCTATCGAGAAATGCTTCATCTTTAAGGACAAAATCATGGACTTAGCTCGCGAAGGGAAGATTGAACTTGAAGATGAGAAATTGAGTTCAAACCAATTCAATTTTGCTTCTGACTTACCCAATATGGTCAGGACCTGCATTTTTGTTGAAGGAAATAATGATTAAGACATCCCAAACATCAACCAGACAAGAATGGTTAAGTTTGGAGACTTTGAGTCTATTGATGTAAATAATTTGTTATCTCTGCATATATTAAGTGATGCAGCTTCTGTACGAGAGGGATCAACAACACAAGATGAATACCCAGTCGATGATCTTGATGATATGGGTTGGACTCTTGTGACTCTCCATAGAGGCCGAAAAATGAGTTCACACAAAGACTCAAAAAAATGACACATCGGGGAAAAGATGGTAAGGAGACCCAAAACCAAAACTTTTACTCTATATCAAAGAAAAAGGAAATAAAGGCGCACCACTACCAAGAAAGGCCTCGACCAATTACATTTCGATAATATTTTCCATATTGGTTCTACATAAAGTTCACATGTGATGTCACAAAATCTCTTAATTGTAATGTCAACGAAAAGGACGCGACAGATGCAACTCCATCATATCAATCATCAAATGATTCTCCAAAGTCATCTGCTAAAGTTGAAAATCCATCATGCTCATCACTAAAAGATGCTTCATATTCATCTCCTAGAGTCAAAAATGCATGTATGGCGAAAATCAGATTCTCTGACGATGATCTTCTGTTTGACGACATATTTCATAATTTCCCTTTATTCATGGTCGGTTTTGTAAGTGAGAAAAGAGTAAATAGAACCTAATCGATAGAGGATCTGGAATCAACATCCTTCCAATTCTCACAATGAAAGACCTTTGGATATCAACAGCAGATCTTACTGATAGTTTCTTGATGATCCCAAGATTCAACTAAAGAGGACAAAGGTCCATAGAGACCGTCAAAGTAGACCCACCATCGGAGAGTTACAATCAAGCGTGTGGTTACATGTAGTTCATGCAAAGACTTCATCTAACATTTTTCTTGGTAGTACTTGGGTACATGAGAACAAAGTAGTCCCATGTACCTACCACTAATGTTTGAAGTATTATGAGAATGGAGTTGATAAAAGGATTATTATAGATGATAATCCATAAACTGAAGTTGACTCTCACTTTGATGATTCAAAGTTTTCTTTGATAAAATATTCCATAAAAGCTAATGACATTGCACCCAGAATTGTCGAACTCCTCAACAAGATGACTAAGGTAGTGGTTGGTAAGCCAAAAGTCGCAAACAAAGAAGATCCAAAGTTTGACAATCCAAACAAGATGTCTAACATGACTGATGCTTTTCAAGTAAAAAGGTCACATCCATTATTCGTTATGCCCCAACGGCAAAAGAGGACAAGTTACACTCTCTCGAGTTGCGAGAAAGTGCTCTGGAAGGTTTGACCATTCCTGTAATGTGAATTGATATGATAAGACATCCACAAAATTACATGGGAAGTTTATGGCTCCTGAGTCATTGCTTCCCAAATTAGTGGCTTCTAAGTCACCCCAATATTAAGCACTCCCAATGAAGCGTACATAAGAAGGTTTTTATCCTAATGCTTATAGGCTGCTAGAAAAAGCTGGATTCGATCCAAATGAACCATAAAAATTAGGGAAGATTCCGTCCAAACCCGTTATGAGGAAACAACGTGAAAGGGTGGGCTACTAAAAGCCTCAACCTATCTGCGTCTCCATAAAAATGGTGAGCAACAATTACATAACTACGGAAGATGAGTCTTGTAATTATAAAAAGAGGCCATATGTCTTTGATTGACTTGGAATGTCAACACAGAGGATTTCTATATTTGAGAGACTAGGACCATTGAGGAATAAAAAGAAGGGTTGAAGAAATAGAAAGGGTATGCAAGCATCTTCTTTACCCCAATCTAAAAGTTATCCTAAAGACTTTCAAAGTCTAATCCCTTCTAGAATGAGGCGACATATGAATATTGTGGTCTTTTGTTGAGAAGTACTAAAGGCCTAGTCGCATGTTGTGGTCTATGCTAAGAAACGTGGAATATGAAGAAAGTGGTTTCTCTTCATATCATGTCTCTACACAAGATGAAATGCATACTTATTCTCCAATTAAAATTGTTGGATAGTCGAAGAATGTTTCATGGTGTTACCACATATCTTTCAGAGATGGAGAACCTTAAGAAGATGAAGATGCTGAATATGTGACACCCGAACTTGAAGAAGGAGTAAAGGTGACCGTTGATGCATTAAAAGAAAAAAAACCTTGGAACTGATGAAGATCCAAAACCCATTTATGTTAATGCTTCACTAGCAAGTGATGAGGGAAGGGCCTACATCGACTTACTCAGAGCGTATAAAGATGTATTTGCTTGGAGTTACAATGAAAGGCCTGGATTAGATCTGAAGGTAGCGGTCCATCATCTTGCCGTGAAAAGCGGTGCACGTCCCATCAAGAAGGCTCAACAACGTTTTAGTCCTGAATTAGTTCCCCTGATTGAAACTGAAGTTAACAAGCTTATTAGGGCTGGATTTATATGTGAAGTTAAGTATCCTACATGGGTTTCAAGTATTGTCCCCTTGTGTAACAAAAATGGGCAAATTTGAGGTTGCATTGACTTTCGAGATCTCAATAATGCGTATCCAATAGATGAATTTCCACTTCCTATCCCTTAGCTAATGATTGATGCAACTACTGGGTATGAGACTATGTATTGTCTGGCTGATTCATCCGTCTACAATCAGATCCGCAATCACCAAAGGATGAAGAATTTACCGCATTCCGCACTCCTAAAGGCATTTATTGCTACAAAGTAATGCCTTTTTGTTTGAAAAATGTAGGAGCGATATATCAAAGAGTTATGAAAAACATTTTTGATAATAGTCTTCACAAAAATGTTGAATGTTATGTTGATGATCTAGTAGTGAAATCAAGGAAAAAATTTAACCACTTTCAAGACTTAAGGATGGTTTTTGATCTACTACGAAGGTATCAACTTAGAATGAATCCTTTTATATGTGCATTTGGAGTTACCTATGGATAATTCCTTGGATTCATTGTACGTCATATAGGAATCAAATTGATCAAGAAAAAATAGATGCAATCCATAAGATGGGAGATACAATAAACATCCATGAATTGAAGAGCTTGCAAGGGAAGCTAGAATATCTTAGTAGATTTAACTCAAATCTAGCTGGAAAGTGTCAAACATTCGGTCCTCTTATGAAATAGGGCACTATTTTGGAAAGGGACCAAGCTTGTAGTAATGCTTTTGAGAGCATCAAGTCTTACTTGACCAAACCACCTGTTTTAGCAACTATTGTTCCTAGAAAACCATTGATACTTTACATATCAGCTCAAGAAAGCTCAGTGGGAGCACTCTTCACCCAATAAAATAGCGAAGGGAAAGAAAATTCCCTTTACTAGTTGAGTAGGATGATGACACCAAATGAGTTAAAATACTATCCAATTGAAAAGCTATGTTTAGCCTTGGTCTTTTCAATTAAGAATATGAAACCCTACTTTAAAGATCACATCGTTTGTCTTATTTCTAAAGAATATCCCATCGAATTTGTGATGTCGAAACCCTTCCTCAATGATTGACTTGCCAGATGGTACCTCCAATTTCAGCAATTTGAAACTGTGTATGTTCCTCAAAAGGCTGTGAAAGGTCAAGCATTGACAGACTTCTTAGCAGACCACCCGATACCTGATGATTGGGAACTCACTGATGAATTACCTAATGAAGATGCAATGGTTGTGGAAGTTCAACAGCCTTGGAAGATGTATTTTGATGGGGCCTCACATCGTAAAGGAGCCGGCGCTGGATGATATTCGTCATTTCTAAAGATGAGAACTTTCCAAATATTCGTCACTTCTCAAGAGGAGATCTTTCCATGTTCCTTCACCTTAACACAATTTTTCTCCAATAATGTTGCAGAATATCAAGCCTTAATACATGGGCTTGAAATGGCGGTCGATATGAAGAAATTGCAATTGCAAGTTTTTGGAGACTCTGAATTAGTAATCAACCGATTTTTGGTTAGCTATAATATCAAAAATCCATAATTGATTATGCCCGGCCAAGGTCAAATCATTATCTGCCAACAAAAAAAATAGTAACACCAGATGCAAATGAAGAAAGCAAACTTGAACATCTTGTATATGTTTCACAAGTTGAGATAGCCGACAGGAGACATGCATTGATTGATTAGTTGTGCTACAATATACTTCAAGAAGATAAAAATAGAAAGAGTGAAATCCGTCTTCATGCTCCTCGGTGTCTATACTATAAAAATACTCTATATAGATTATTATTCGAGAGGGTTCTCTTGCGTTGTTTGGTAGAAGAAGAAGCAAATCAAGCTATGCAAGAAGCACATTGTGGATTTTGTGGATAGCATCAATTGGGGTGAAAGTTTCATTTTAATATAAAAATAATAGGGTATTATTGGCCAACAATGGTAAAAGATTGTTTGGATTCTACTCGAAAATGTCAGGCATGCGAATTTCATACATACTTTATGCACCAACCTCCTGATGTATTACATATGACTGTGGCTTCTTGGACATTTGATGCTTGGGGGTTAGACGTAGTAGGACCACTACAGAAATCTTTTGGCGGCCACTTGTACATCCTTTCTATGATAGATTACTTCTCCAAATGGGCTGAGGCGGTAGCTTTCAAAGATGTAAAGAAAGAAAATGTTGCAAACTTCTTGAAGGTGAATATCAACTATCGTTTTGCCATTCCTAGTTATATCCTAATGTATAATGGAAAGCCATTTGCCAATAAATTGATGTATAAGATATGCGGCCTTTTTGTCTTCAATCAACATTATTTTTCAATGTATTATGTTGATGCAAATGCTCTAGCTGAAACATTTAACAAGACCTTATGCAACATGTTGAAGAAGGTCGTCTCCAAATCTAAAAGAGATTGTCATGATAGAATGGAAGAAGCTCTTTGGGCATACCGGATTGACTCATCGCACGCCGACTCAACCAACTTTTATTCTCTTGTTTTTTAAACTGAAGCAGTCCGTCCGCTTGAATGGCAAATACCTTCATTGAGGCTTGCCATCCAAGAGGGACCTAATGAAGAAGATAATGCTCGCCTGTATCTTGAAGAGTTGGAACCTCTCGATGAGAAAAGTTGGAAAGTTCAACAAAGTCTTGAATGCTACCAACCTAGTATTTCTCATTCTTTCAATAAAAAGGTCCTCCTAACGTCCTTCCAAGTTGGTGATCTAGTTCTTGTAGTTATAAAACCAACTATCATATCTCATAAATCAAAAACTAAGTTAACCTCAGAATTGGATGGACCATACGTCATCCAAGAAGTCTATTCAAGCGGAGCCTACAATCTTGTGGATGCAGACGGCTTGCGGATTTTTCCCATCAATGGAAAATTCATGAAGAAGTACTATTCTTAAAGCAGCATCATAATACTGACACGCAAGAGTATAAACTATGTATAGCTCCGAAAAAAATGTCCGCTAGGTTGAAAATCTTGAAAGAGGAGGCCTAGGCAAAAGTTAGGACACCAAAAAAAATTAAAGCTCACTTTCTAAACTACGTTATGACTTGATCCTCTTCACTGAGGTACGTAGGCAACATAGAGTATTTTTACTCTACGTTCATTCATAAGAAGAAAAACAATATAATGTCGCCATGTGAAAATCATGTTGATTTGTTCAAATGAAGAGGTAAGCACCCAAATTTTGAGCTAACTTTGAAGACAAATCTGCATTAATCCATAACTCATATGGATGCGATTTTTATACAAATTGAATATCTTGAAGTTATCTTTCCAACAAAAAATAAAGATCATTATTCCGGCGCTCCTACTCCATGTTGTGAATATTTCTTCACATGTGCACAAAGCGTAAGATAGAAGCACACATATTCTGTTGCTCCTACTCCACATTGTTAATTTTCTTCCACATGTGCGCAAAGATGAAGAAATGTGAAGATTCAAGTACGCAGATTATGAGCCAACTTTGAAAACAGATCTATAATAAACTGTAAATCCCATGGACGTGAATTTTACATAGATTGAAGATCTCCAAGTTATCTTTCCAATAAAAAATTCTCATTATTTTGATGCTCCTACTCCAGGCTATGAATTTTCTTCTACATGTATGCAAAGTTGAAGAAAGCTGGAAAAAGTAACGTTTTGTCACAATACTCATATGAACGCTATCTTATGGAGTCTTTTTTCCACTAATAAGGGGGCTCGTGGAAAAAAACAATAAAAATTCAAAGTTCAAGACGAGGATTTTCTTATTGAAATATAAGTTACTATTTTATTGCTTCAAAAATGAAAAAAAAAACACTACACCTTAATGAGATAGTAAGAAAATTCTAACAAATAAAAAAAATCTAACTACGGAAAAGACTTGAAATTTATGATTTCTTGGCGACTTTTCTCAATTGCCTCTTCTAGCTTGGCTAGTTTCTCAACCTCGTCGTTAGACATCACATTATTTTCCTCATTGGTATAAATTTAGTCCTCCGTAGTGGTGAAATTCTCTTGACTTTTGGACAACTTCTCTTGATTTTTTTAATGAGCCCGGTGACGTTCTTTTTCTTGGCAGACAAGGCTTTTAAGCCTTTCTACATCTGCTAGAGTTTCTTGAAGTTTCTCCATGGATATATCCAACTTTTCATGTGTCAGCTTGGCACCATCAAGACGACGTTGTGCCTCAGAGAGAGCCTTCTCATGTGATTCATTAGTTATCTTTGATGATCTTAAATTATCATACTCTGCATATAACTTGAAGAAATTCGCTACATGATCCTCAAAATAAGAGACATCAAAACTTGTTCGTAGTCAAAGGTAAAACTATAAAAGAAGAGGCACCAAGTGTGGTGCGTCACCAAAGTTGAAACAACAAAAGAAGAGATGTCAAGTGTGGTTTGTCATCGAAGTTTAAACTACAAAACAAAAAGATACTTCATTTGTAGTTCTACATCAAAGTCATAACTACAAAAGAAGATGAGTCATGCCACAATTGTAGAAGAGTCATCTCTAAAGCCGCAATTGCAAACAAAATGACACAAAATATGGTTCGTCATCAAACTTGAAGCTACGAAAGAAGTGATCTCAAGTATAATTCATCGTCAAAGACACAATTGCAAAAGAAAAGACACAAATTATGTTTCAATTTTGGTTCATCATCAAAGCCAGAACTCTAAAATAAGATGATTTACATACAATTTTGCTCACACGTTCGTCATGATGAATGATGTGTCTCACGGTGCCATTGCACGAAGCTTCAAACCATCATGATGAAAATTATGGCATATGGTCACACGTTCGTCATGGTGAATAATGTGTCTCACGGTTCGAATTGCACGAATCTTCAAATCGGCATGATGAAAATCGTGGCATATGTTCTTGCCCTTGTCATGATGAATATGATCCTATTGACTTAATAGTTTTATATTGTCTCTCCGTTAGATGATTAAAAAAATTCCCAATCAATATGTGACTCTTTGGTAAGATGTAGAGAAGTAAACTCATAAACACTTTGATGTCTATTTTCTATAGAAACAAGTCTCTCGTACTTCGAAATCTCCTACACCAAGATAATGACGTTTTGGTGGAACTGCATAGAGCTACAAAAAAATGCAGATCTGATAGCAAACTTCAACAATAAATTACCGTCAATTCTGAAGGATTTTGTTTTGAAGTTTGGATATGTCATATCCCTCTTATTCTAGTCTCGGAACATCAAACGGATCATGATTTCAATATTTCTACAACAAGTTATGAACTTTCTACCGCAGGCGTGTTGTGCTTAAAAAAAGTGACAAAAAATGAGTTTTGTATGCCTCAAATTGACAATCAATCCTTGTAAGAGCATATGTAATAATAGAAATCAAAGTACATAAATTGTGTTCCTACCAATTATGGAAAATTATGAAGATGGAAAGTTTATTTCCTACAAATTATGGAAATTTTCCATGGGAATCAAATTATGGATATTCCATGGAAAACAAATTATGGTAAATTTTCATAAGAATTAAATTATGAAATTTTTCCACGGAAAACAATTATGGTAAGTTTTCATAAATAATTTTCAATGGAAATTCCATAGAAACTAACTTATGGTAAAATTTTCTCAGGAGATACATAAAAATATGCCCGAATGAGAATAGATTCGCGTTATGAGAATTTGAATTCCTTGTGTTCTATTCAAGTGAAAGCCTAAAATTTCCATCGAAGCCGCAAGATTTCTATCACCCAGTCAAACTTATGGACGCAATCCTTACACATTGAATTGGCGGTCATTTCATAGTGATGACCCAAATGAAATTACCACACTATGAAGAAATTTAAAGTGATAAGTTTTCAAGAGCTTGAAACACTTCAAATCGAAAATGAGTTGAAAAAAACCGAAAGTCAAATGACGTCATAAAAATTAGAGAATATTGTCATGAAGACTATGGTAAATGTTGACCTCAACATATCTGCATGGTCATTTTTCATGAAACTTCAAATGTCTCGTGAAAGATCTACTACGAAGAAAACAAAACATTTACTTTAGAAATACTTCGAGGCTTGTCTTTACAAGTTCAATAAATCGAGCATCCCAACAAACCTCGAAGCAGGGGGCATTGTAGGCGGTGAAGTTTTTTATTGATAAATCCATATTAAATTTGGGTTAAATCTTAAATCATCAAACATTGACCAAGTCAAATTACTGGTTGATAAAGTCGGATGAATATCTAAGTCAAAATTGTATGACTTAAATCAAGTCCAAACCACTTCGGCCAGTCCATTAAGTTGACAAGATGATCCCAACTCATGTTCTTCAGGCCTAGGGGTAAAAAATTGCTCAGACCAAAATACCCCTAAAACCCCAAATTAAGCCTATATAAAGAGGTCTTCTTCTGACCAAAATACACACAAATACATATATAAAAAATACATAGTTGCTCTTCAGTGGTGATCTGCAAGTCTTCCGCATACAAAGAAGTCTTCGCTCCAAGTGTTGAGCCGCAAATATTCCATCAAATCAAGATCATTTGTGAAACGAAAAATCAGAGGATTACATCTTTTATTAAAGATTTCATAAAGATGTAACCTTCGCATAAATCCAAATTCAAATATTATTGTTTGCTTGCTATTTTTCCTTTCGTGTTTGCTGTTTTTCAGGAACGAAACTTTAGACACATACAGGTATCATACAAGTCAATCATCAACATAGAAGACTATACTCCCATAATTCACAAGATATGACAAAATTCAGTAAATCATTTAACTATTTAGACCCTCTACATAAGGTTATCCTAAAACCCACCTAAGTGAGACATGAAGCGGTCTCCCATACAACCCCTTCATACACACCTAGATGATCTTCAAGACTACCCTAAATAAGGATATTCCTTTCCAAAACAAGCCAACAAATCAACATTCATTACTAGGTATACTAAAGGACATTCATGCATTTAAGGGGCTTCATATAATGATCTTTAAAGACCTAGGGAACCCACTCTAGTATCTTCAAAGCCTATTCATACCATGTGTATATAGCATCCCATTGTAGAACCTTTTAAATAGCTAAAGTGTACATCCCACATGATGAAAATAGGAATTACCAAAATAGACCATACTAGCTAGGTATTGAATCCGGTGTCATAAGACCCCACACCATGGAAGGTGTTCTACTTGCCAATGATAGAATTAGGACACATCCCATGTAGCCACATGATTTAAGGGATATCAAAAGGATTTTTTGTACTCTAGTCTCATACTCAAGTAGAGCTACAACCTTAAGCATATCCACTTGGTGCTTTTCCAAGGTCTTTATAGATTAAGTTCATTCACGTAAGAGTATCAGAGAAGTTACAATCCCTAGACCTACAAACTCATAATACCACTACTAAGAAGGGATCCACAAGGGTAATACCTATCAAGGTCTATTAGGATAGCTCATTCATGAAATGGGTACCATGCTAGGTCTATCTGATTCACTTCATTATAAACCTTTTTTTCATATTAAAGGTTTGCACATTCACTTAGGCTTCTAGACTCATCAAGAAGGGTCACCATTCTTAGGTCTCCGGTTAAAGACATACTCTAGAAAACTTCTTTTATCATTAATGTATCAAGTAGGGACAACTAGTTCTACCTAACCAAGACACCATATCAACATAAAAAGACTTTTCATAGTATATCATCATCACATACCAACATTTAGAGGAACATGTTTTTATTCACAATATCACATAGCTTTAGCCAAGTTCGTTTTAACATCATATATAAACTTCACAATATGACTATTTTAAACACAACAACATAACCAACGTCTAATTCACCTCATAGAACCATCAAGATCATAATAATAATAAGAACAAGAAGTAAGCACCTACACTAAAAGTGTATCAAACCATACAAAGAAATCCTACTATACTAAGCATGCTAATCAACTCACCATTCTCCAATATCACAATTTACCATTAACCAACTTCCAATCTGATAGTCTCAAACTATACTTCCCTAAAAAGTATAAGCGGTCGTATCAAGTAATGAACCCAAATGTTAGGTTAGGGTTGATCCCACTAGAAAAATGGTTTAGAATTAACATTAATCTAAGATTACTTCTATTTAGTCAAGTTCTTTTCGGAAACAAACTATTAAAGGGGAGATTTGGTGTAACAAAAGTAATTAATTAAGTCTAAGTAAACAAGTAGCTTGTTCAAATATTTGATGTTCATCAAATGATGAGAGAAACTAGGGTGTAAGTGTTCCCCAGAGGTTCATAACGCAGTAACACTAGCTATAACAACTATTTCCTCAGATCTGGCATCCAAAGTGGTAAGTTATGTATCCCTAATTCCTTCGTCCGACAACTAGTGAATTTCACTCCGTACCTTGGTCCAGCTACATGTGTTTACTTTACAAAACCTTATTGTTTACCTCTTATTAAGCATCATAATCGATGTATGTCTTCGTTATTACTTCGCACCAATGGACACTAGCCTATTAGATAGTGTATACTAAATCTACATTGATAATTCTTTCCTTATTATCTACCTCGTTGGTCCGGCAAGTAGCAACAAGGCGAGTTCTAGTGTTGGCCACTGCTAAAAAGACTTCTAAACTAAAGAATTATCAATATCACTATTCTCGATTGTTATTTTATTTATTTCTACTTTGTTAGTTACTCATGGTTCCCACAACCCTAGTTGTTGATTTAGTTACCCATGTTATGTATTACACAATTCATATTTATTAGACAAGAATTCATCTACCTAATTTAACAAGTTTGAAGAAAATCTAGAAAATCACTTGAATTAATCAAAGATATTGTAAGAATCGATTTCGAAAAATTGAAGTATTTTCCGAAACCCAAAGTTCAACAACCAACAATCCAAATCTGAAAATTAACAAAGAGTCTAACCCCAAAAATGAGGTTTTTGGTCCTATTTATAATAAAAGAATAATAAACATAAAGGGAAACCTAAATAAGGAAAATCTATTCAAAAATGCGTCTCGCGTCGGTGATCTTACCATCGGATCGTCGACAACTCCATCGGTCTATACTTCAACTCTATATTCAGCTGCTTTCTTCTCCAACTCTCTGTTACCATCCACGGAACAAGACGAATGTCCATCAATGTCCTTCAATGCTCCACACTTAGAATCTGTTGAAATCGGATACTGGGGCTACATTCTTTTAACACTAATAGATCACTAGAAAAGGACGGACCGGCATCCCTTCCGTAGTCCCACACTTAGTAAGAATTCCCCGATATTTCCTTGGCAGCATAACATATTAATGGAGACGGTTGCCACCCACGGAATGTCGACTCGTCGATGGCTCCGTAGGTCATCTTTTCTGAAATTTACAGCACATCTTCAGCGTTTTCATTCTTCACAGTTTTTCCTGCAAACACAGATAAAAATACATTAAAACTACTTCAAAGAGGACTTATACACACACTAAACTTAAGGAATAACATTGAAAGTACCGTGAAACCACGGTACATCAACACCCTCAACTTAAAGTCGTTGTTTGTCCTCAAGTGACGCACTATGACTCACACAAAAACCTATGTACAAATGTATCTTTATTTAAGCTTTCGCAATCATCGGGATATCAATCCCGATTATGTTCATTACGTTCATGCATGATATCACTATTAGGCTCCCTCATGTAAATCAGACCATGACACAGACTCACCATGCACAGATTACCTCTCCTCTTTTATCTCTCACCAAAGTGCCAACTTTCCAGTATTGCAACTAGTGTCCTTTCTTTAAAAACAATATCCTCCTCTTTCACAAAGTGATTTTAGTTTGAGTATAAGGATTATTTTTTCAACACTCATTCTCAAAAAAACTCATACCTCATTGGTACTTTATCGCTAGAGGCTTGCCCTTATTTTCACTTCTTTAAGTTCACCATATTAGACTTTCAGGATCATGATAGGACTTTCTTAGCTTGTAACGTAGAATCAGGGTTAGGCAGGTTATATTTGGATGAACTTTAGTGGCTCATTTACCTCCTTTACATAATGACTAAGCATCCTACCTTTTCGTCGTTTAATCCGCCCTATTCTTGATTTTCTTATATTCTTTTGCCTTGCTTTTCTCCTTTCTTTCTCCTTTTTGTAAATGACTTCTGTTAATAGCCACCCTAAACTAATGTCTTTGCCATGAGTCAAGGTAAACAATACCCAAGGTTGGGTCAGGGTCAAGACGAGGCTATTTTCTGCATTAGCCACCCTTAACTTATGCTTTTGGCATAAGCTGAGGTACACATGTCGAAGGAGAGAACAGGGCCCACACATTGTTCCCAGAAAAGATAAATTTGAGTAGAAAAGAAAAGTACATTTTAAGCTCAAATAATTTGGATCAAGAAGGGATTAACTTCATTTGGTTTTCTTTTATATAGGCTAAAGCTTTGCTATCTTTCAACAAGGACCTATGATCTTTTCCTAATTGTCTATCACAGATTACTTTTAGCAGGACTAACCAAGCAAGTTCTAGCTCAATACCAATAGTGGAATATTCAACTATCCTCACACTCACTTAACACCTCATTGCCCTAAATAATTATCAGATACCTAGTTCGAGCTTAAGATTGAGGGTCATGCAGCGGTGTATCTCTACGTCATGCTTTGAGCCACATATTCATCATTCACTATGCCTAATCATCCAAGCATTTTCTTTAAATCAGGATATCATTTTATTTAGCCATCATGCTTATGAATATATATCAATACTATCTACAAGATACTAACGTGCTAGTTCAAAAGCAAAGTAAACACTCTTGGGGAAAAAGAACACAGACAAGAAAACCCCAAGAGAGGATAGTGAGTTGGGATATTCAGGCTTCACCCTAGCACTCACTTTCCATTTACCCCACCCCAACAAAAGAGCATGCAATTGTCCCCAATGCATAAAAATATTAAATCGAGTGGTAGGTGAAGCAAACCTGATATCTATGGACCCTATTGACAGTCCGTCGACAGGATGACGGTCCGTCAATTGGTCTATCAATCAGTGCACCATGCCAATTTTTCAAAAATTTCTGGGGATTCGGTCCCTCCACATTGAACACCCAACAAGCTAATCTTTTTGTATTTTCTGGACACTTTTTAGACACAGACCCTAGTTTACTCTCTAGACAACTCTTCTAAAAAATAAAAGAAAATTAATATGTGTGAATAAAAGAGAAAAAATGAAATAATGCAACTACGCCTATAAAATCATGAAAAAAACTATTTTTGGCTAGAGGATACATATTGGGTTGCTCCCAATCAGCGCTTGATTTAATATTGCAGCACGATGCACTACTCTTGATTACTCGTACTTCATCAAGATGGTATGCCTTGATCACTTCATTCGCCTTTTCAGCATGCCCAAGGTAGATTTTGATTCAATGCCCGTATTCCTTGAACCTTACACCCTCCTTATTTTCAAACTCAACCTCTCCATGAGGGAAAACTTGGTTGATCAAGAATGGACCAATCCATTTGGACTTGAGTCAGTCCGGAATGAAGCGCAACCTATATTTAAATAAAAACACCAAGTCCCAAACTACAAAATCGCGCTTCTCAATCTTTTTGTCATAGTACCTCTGTTCCATAGCCTAATTCCAATCCATTTTCAGTTTCTTCATTGCCCACATGGCCTTATGCTCTAACTCAACCGGCAAGTGACAAGCTTTCCCATATACAAGTTGGTATGGGGACATACCTATAGAAGTCTTGTGTGTTGTCCGGTAGGCCCAAAGAGCATCATCAAGCCTCCTTTACTAATCCATTCTATTCGCATTCACCATTTTTTGAAAAATCTACTTGATTTCTCATTTTGACGCCTCAACTTGCCCACTAGTCTGAGCATGTTATGGTGTTTCCACATTGTGGCGAACCCAATATTTCCCCAACAATTCTTTTAACAACTTGTTTCAAAAGTGGGATACCACATCACTAATAATGGCCCTTGGGGTGAAAAATCTAGAAAATATGTTCTTTTTCAAGAACGTGGTGACACTCTTCCCTTCATTATTTGCAAGTGCTATGGTTTCTACCCATTTTGACACATAATCAACTGCCACAAGAATATACTCCATCCCATGAGAACTCAAAAAGGGGACCATAAAGTCAATACCCCACACGTCAAACAACTCAATTGCAAAATGAAATTTAAAGGGAGTTTTTGTTGTCTAGAAACAGCTCCATCTCTTTGGCACCTATAAAATGCCTTGGCAAACTCATAAGCATCTTGGTGGATGGTTGGACAATAGTAGCCACATTGCAAGATTTTAAGGGCTATCCGGATACCACTATGATGTCCACCCACAGACTCAGTCACATTGTATTTCCTTTGGGCTTCATTAAGGGCTTTTCTTGCATAGTAAATGGGGTGAAGGATTTTATCCCTTCTATGACCCAAAACTACACAAAGTGCAACCCCACTAGCATCACACATCACCTCAAATGGCTTAGTCTAATACCGGGAAATAAAAATGGGCGCAGACACCATTTTTTCCTTCAACTCAGCAAATGCCTTAAGACAAAATTCATCAAAATAAAACTTACACTTTTTCTCAAATGACTTGCACAGAGGATGTGCAATTTTTGAAAAATAGTTGATGAACCTCTCGTAGAAACCCGCATGCCCAAGGAAACTGCTCACACCTTTTACAGAGATGGGCGGAGGAAGTCTCTTTATCACCTCAACTTTAGCTCGATCAACCTATATACCCTTCTCTAAGATGCGTGGCCCAATACAATACCCTCTTTCACCATAAAGTGTCATTTTTCCTAATTTAGCACAAGGTTGCAATGTTCACATCTTCTGAGAGCTTCGGACAAGTGATTCAAACAATGACCAAATGAGTCACCAAAAACAGAAAAATCATCCATAAATACCTCGATTGTTTTGCTCCACCATATCGGAGAGTATGGACATCATACATCTCCCAAAAGTAGCTGGTGCATTACATAACTCAAAGGGCATCCTCTTGAACGTTAAAGTTCCATAAGGAATAGTAAAAGTGGTTTTCTCTTGATCTTCTGGTGCAATAGAGATTTGGTCGTAACCCGAATAACCATCAAGAAAACAATACCACCCCTTTCCTACAAGCCTATCCAACATCTGATCCATGAAGGGCATAGAAAAATGGTCGTTCTCAGTTCATGTATTCAATTTCTGGTAATCCATACACACTCTCTATCCGATCACCAGCTTCATTGGAACAAGCTCATTTTTCTCATTAGGGACCACAGTCATTCCCCCTTTCTTGGGCACACACTGAACAGGGCATGCCTAACTACTATCAGCAATCGGATATATGACTCGGGTATCTAACCACTTAATAATTTCCTTCTACACTCCTCTTGCATATGTGGATTAAAACATCTCTGGTGCTGAATACTGGGCTTATGATCAGGCTTGAGTTGGATTATGTGAACAAATAAAGGGAGGGATCCCAATAATATCCGCAGTAATCCACCCTATAACTCTACTGAACCTCTTCAACACTTCAACCAAACACTCTACTAGTTGCATATTCAAAACTGATACAATAATTACCGGTAATGTTTCACCTTTCCCCAAGAATGTATGAGGTTGTAGAGTCTTAAGCTCCAATTTTGGAGCCTTTCGCAATAGATTATTTAGCGGGTGGAGAGTCACGATGCTTCATATCTAGATCCAATTTCGTTGGTTTGAACCAAACATCACCTTGATCAAGTGCCGCAACCAATGACCCATAATCTTCGATACAGTCACTCTCAAAATTCATGATAACTACCGCTACTGCCTCAACACCAAGACTCTCTTCTATTTGTACCTCGGACAAACGCTCAACCTTATAAGATACCACATATACAGATTGGATCTCACTATTCTGCATCATAGACTTACAAATGTTGAAAGTCGTTTCTTCATTATTCAACAGAAACTTCATCTTCCCTTTCTCCATATAAAGTAAGGAACGACCAGTAGAAAGGAATGTCCTCCCAAGAATAATAGGAACCTCAAATTCCACCTCACAATCAAGAATCAAAAAATAATTTGGAAAAATAAATGACTTCGCTTTTACTAGTACATTATGGAGTATCCCAATAAGCCTCTTCACCATTCGATCGGCCATCAGTAGCCGCATCACAATGGGCTTTGGGTCACCCAAACCCAAAATTCTTGTAAATATAGAGATGCATGAGATTTATGTGTGTCCCAACATCACATACTACTTTGGCAAAGTGTAGCAACCCGATTGTACATGAAATAGTGAAAGAACCCGGATCTTCTCTCTTTTGCATAAGAGACCTTGTAGAAATAGCACTAGATTGTTGCATATGATTATCATCCTCAAAACTAACCGATCTTTTCTTAGCGGCCATATCATTCATAAACTTTGTGTAATCAGGCATTTGTTCAAGAGCTTCTATCAAAGGTAAATTGATGGAAAGCTATTTCAACATAGTTATTAAACGCCGGTATTTACTATCTTCGGGCTTTTTCACCATCTTTGCGGAAAGTGGGGTGGTGATCTAGGATTGCGGGTTATTTTTTGGGGTGCCTCAGCTTCTTTCCCCAATTTATCTACCAACTCACCACTAACTTCCTCTACCTCATCATCTCCTCTCTTTTCATTTTCGACGCCAGACGGCATAGGTGGATCCGTGGTTTGTTTACCCCCTCGAGTAGTGAATGTTATACAATGTCCATCATTTTTTTTGATTTTAGACAGTATTTTTAGGAAGTGTACCCGATTGGCATGGGTTCACAGTAGAAGACAATTGGGCCATTTTCAACTTAAGATGCTTGACTGAGATTCCATCTGCATCCACCTTTTGCCCAATATTTACTAAATCAACTGTAAACTCTTTGTCCTGCTCATCACTAGCATCACACCTCGTCCTCATCTTCTTCAACGTATCCTTAACTTGCGCCATACTAACTACACAATCCCTTGGAGCAACTTTTTGATTTTGAGGTGGAACATAAGGCCTACTCTTATCATTTCTGTTACAATAGTTACCCCAGTTAAAGTTGTTGTCACAATTATAGTTTACATCTCGAACATAGTGACCCTCTCGGTTGTGATAGTTCAGAACTTGATTTCCTTTACCTTGCCCCAAATTTTCCTGATTAGAGCCTTGGTCGTTCGGCCTGAAACCCCTCATCTTCTTATTCACTACATAAGAATTTTCTTCTTAGTAGTACTCCACAACCGGTGGTGGTGGTTTAGCCAAATAGATTACCGCATTTAACTTTTCTTCATGAATCTCATCTACAGCTGGGTTATGTGAAGTTTGGACTGCAAAAGTGTTTCTCCCAGTATCTGACTTCCTAGTGCTCCAAGCTTTATTGTTTTGGAAGATTTTCTCTAACTTCTCAGCGATCTCTACATAAGTACACTCCCCATAAGAACCACCTACAATAGTATCAAGAACTGCTTTATTATTAACATCTTGCCCCCGATAGAAGTACTCTTTCATTGACTCATCATCAATGGGGTGGTTTGGGACACTTCTCAAGAATGAGGTGACATATCCCAAGAACTTCTTACTGACTCTCCTGGTAATGCAACAAAGTTGTTCACCCTTTTTGTGTAGTTTAGTTTTTTTGAAACCGGGTAATACCTTGCTAGGAATACATCCCTCAATTGCTCCCAAGAATAGATTGAATTTTAGGGCAACTCACTAAATCAAATTGTGGCTCCCCCCGTCAGTGACAGAGGAAACACCCTTAATCCAATTACATCCATGTATAAGTTTAAACTCCCTACACAACTCTTATACACCATCCTCAGTTTGACGATGTGAGCATGTGGATCTCAGATGGTAGCCCCAAAAACAAACCTCTAGCGCTGAGCATCTGCATCAAGCTACTAGTTACCACAAATGTATGACCATGTGGTCCATCAGAGTCAGTGATGTAAACATTTACTCTATAGTACTCTTGAGGGTGTGGGGCGGGAGGTTGCCTCCTTGGATTACCTTCACCAGAGTTATCAAAAACCACTGGATTATAAGCATCGACCCGCGGGGGAAGTTGAGGGTTGATCTCATCATCAATATAAGCAGTATTGTTTTTAATATTCATTCAGTGCGGTTTAGTTCTTGGTCAAGAGGAGATATTGGTTCTCCTGGACTCCGTGTACTTTGCATACACTAAAGCTAGACGTGCGAGAGACAAAAAAAAAGAAAAAATAAAATCAGGAAATTGTTGACTAAATTTTGGTGATGTGCTTAAATTTAATTTAAAAGTCACTTTCCTCGGCAGCGGCGCCAAAATTTGATACGCTAAAACTATACTTTTCTAAAGAAGTATAAGCAGTCTTATAAAATAAAGAACACAAATGTTAGGTTGGGGTCGATTCCACGAGGAAAATGGTATAAACTAAAGTTTAATCTACGATTACTTATATTTAGTCAAGTCCTTTCTGAAAACAAACAATTAAAGGGGGGATTTTATGTAACAAAAATAATTAATTAAGTAGGTAAACAAGTAGCTAGTTGAAATATTTGATGTTTATCAAATGATAAGAGAAACTAGGGTGTAAGTGTTCCCCATAGGTTCATAACGCAATAACCCTATCTATAAAAACTCTTTCCTGTTATCTTGTTTACAAAGTGGTAAGTTATGTATCCCTAATTCCTTGTTCGGGGATACCCTCTCCAAAATCACGTCCAAGTCCGAAAGCATCAACACCAACTCAACGGAAAAACCCCTCCCTTTTTCCTAACGTTTTTGGTTATCTTTTCTATATGTTTTTAATGTGAATGTTCTTCAAGTGTGAAGAACTTTTGATTGAAAATCAGTTCTTGTGTTTAGGCAGAGAGAATGTAAAAATAAAAGAGAGAGATTGACGTGAGAGATAGAGAGTTAAAACTTGAAAGGTAGTTTAGGATTACGTGGAGTAGTTTAGACTTAGTAGACTAGGACTCTTTCAAACCTTTAAAAATCTTATTTTTCCTTTTTCTTAAATCATATAATAAATATTAATTAACTAAATTAATTTACCAATTTAAATAAAATAATTTAAGTCATTGCTCCCACCTAGATTCGAACCCGGGTGGAGCAAGATTTTGCTAAAAGGCAATTTCGGCCATCTCTCCCCAAAAATACACATCCACCTTATTAATTAAATAATTAATTACATATTTAGGGTAATTACGATACTACCCTTAGCCTGTAAAAATACCATTTTATTCCTAGACCCTTCAAACTTAAGATTCCCCTTTTTAAGTCTGGTAAAGACTCATCCAAGTGAATATTCATATTGAGGAGTCCTACATGGCTGGACCCAACCTTTCCTAGATCAACTAACTACCCAAGTTAGTTGTCTTGGATGTCTCAACGGTTCAGACATATTATGTAAATCTGGTCTAATCGTAGGCATTCTAGACATATTATGATGCATTACTTAGCATATCCATTTTTAGGGTTGTTACAGATGGTTGACTTTTGTGGTGTCTTTTACACTTGGTTAATGAATTTTTATCAAGAGAGCATGAAAAGAATATTTCAACTAAAATGTCATCTTTAAAGAATATTTTTGCATGATTGCCATACTTAGTGCTTAATAGTACTAATTCTATATTTTTATCTATTTCTACAAGTGTATGTAGTGGAAACTGAGGATTCATAGAGTTGAAGCTTGGGATTATATTTTTCTCTCAAGATTTGATATGTCCTCATATGTTCGAGGACATGGATGTTAATTATAGTTTTCTTTCATTAAAGGCTTTGTATAGGACTTGTATCTTTCAATGTAAGGGTCGTGTCCCTATGATATGTGATGTGTCTAAGATGGTTTATGATGAGACTTAGTTCGTACATTTTAAAAGAGTTTCGTTATTGATTTTACTGTGCAAAATTTTAATTTAGCACTACTTTTCATAGCTATGTGATGAATGAATGCTATGAGACTTATATAAGACCTCTTCGATGTGGAGTACATCGTGTTACTCTTAGGGGGTACTCCTGGGTCATAACAATATGGGATCGACCCCAACTCTTAGTTGGGACTACACTTTTTAGTGACTTCCTTCCCGTAGAATTGAATGAAGTGTAGCTGAACATTATAAAAAATGGGGCAACAACCGGGATTGGTGTTTAGAATTATTTTATTGAAGTTTAGTCATGAACTAATGCAAGCAACACTAACCAACTTGGGAACAATGATGACATCATAATTTGCATGACGTCAATGCGGATCAGTTGGAAAGTGCGGGTGTTATTCGATTGCCTCATATCATGGTCAATGTGGTGTTTCATGTGACTAGCACAATGTTGCAGCAGTGGCAAATGATATGACTTTTATGAGGACTTCTCATGAGACACTCAGGACCACATCTGAAACTTTTCACATGTGTATGGGCTATTCACTTTTCAGTTCGACTTTATTTGCTTCCCTTTTCTCTAATGAAGGAACCAACAAAGTGGTTGACCAAAACCAAGGGATTCAATCCCTTCTTGGGAGGATCTCACTTGTGCTTTTTATGAAAGGTTTTCCCCTCCTTCGATGATGGTAAAGTGGAGGGATAACATTCAGAACTTCAAGTGTGTTAATGACGAGCCTATCTATGAGACATGGTTGAGGTTCCAAAAATTGTTACTTCAATGTCCAACTCATGGGTTATCGGATAATATTTTATTGCAATATTTTTACCGGAGCCTTGACACGATCAACAAAAGTGTTGCATACAAACTCATTCGAGATGGATTCATATAATGACCTAGGGGTACCCCCTAGATGTTACATGGCGTACTTGACCTCGAAGGGGTCTCATAGAAGCCCTTAGCATAATCATAACATAAGATAATAGAAAAGTAGAGAAATTCAAAACTTTTACAATTAAATTGACTTTCATAAAACTGCAAATGGAAGTCTTTCTATGCTTTTTTTCTCAAACCATCTAATGCAACCTTAGAATAAACTCTTGGGACACAGCCCATATTACACTCTTGAAGCATAAAGAAATGGCATGAGAAAATGATAAGCTTGTCCTCGATGATATGAGGACTCGCTAATTCTTCCACTCCTCGCGCTTCATATAATCCCAGTCTCAAAAAGAATTAAATCTCTGAAACCCTACATTTGATTAGAATGTAGGCGACATGCGTTAGTAAAAAATTACCAAGTATAAAAGCTAGCACAACATCATAAGAGAATATAAAAATGGTTAGTCATCATATGATATAAGCATAAGAAATAATAATATGTTCATAAGCATAATCTCCAATATAAGCATCATATAATCATAAGTCAACATAAGACATAGTGAATGAGCATAGGATATACATCATGTTCATGGAATAGTCTTTACTTAACTTTTATTGGAACATACTTGACCTTAAATCTTGAATATAACTGGAGAACTACTTCACAAGCCACCTCCAAGTATACTTATGCAACGCAAGGATACCATCCCCTAATACTATCTATGCTAAGTACCTCTCTTTGGTCATTCTTTGGCATAGTCCACATTCATAGTCAAGACTTAGGTTTTCATGTCATAAGAGCACTATACTCCTAAGTAACCTCAACACACAGTTGTTCAATTCATGTATGACATCCCATACTACCATACACACTAAGCATTTCCTTGGAGTCACTCTATTCATGCCTACTTTTCATTAGTTTTGTTCTAGACCTACCTCATATTGACAAGGAACAATCATCTTGAGTCAATCATATATTGGAAGGCAACAATAACAGCAACCCAAGCTAAGTCTATACTATACAAGAAAACACTTAATAAGTATCTTCAAATCATACTCATTCCATGTATGGATAGCATCTCATACTACTATGCACACTAAGTACCACATTAGGCTATCATACATACTATTTGGGGACTAGCCGCTCTTTACTACTTGCCATAGTCATTTCAGGTACTTCTCTACTTAGTACAATGCAAGTCATAACACATGAATGGATACTATTTCTCAATTCAAGACTACCAAGGAATAACCCTATAATAAGCTAGACCATGCTATCATATTGGTAACATAACTAATTTTTTTCAAACTGGTTACCTTGGAAGACATACTAGCATGCAAGTCCAAGCTACTCTATGAAAGGTACAAGTGTCCTATCCTAGCTACCATGAAATAGTCCTAAACAAACAAAATCATGATGCTCTTAAAGGTATACTAGAATACAAATGCAAGCTATCCATAGAAAAGTAGGATTCTCAATCCTAAGCTACCTTTAGGACAGTATGAGACCTCAATTCCAAGCTATAATGAATAACCTAACACAAGCTGCCCTTGAAATACGTCTTACAATTCAAATTTAAGATACCCTTAAGATAGTATGGATCCTCAATCCTAAGCTACCCTTAGGAGAGTATAAGTCCTCAATCCAAAGCTACCATGAAATGGTCTTGGCAAAACCATGTCATGCTACCATGAAAGCAACCCCACAATGCTACTTCAAGCTACCAATATGAGAGTATAAATCCTCAACCTAGGCTACCATGACTGCTCCTAACTCATGCTACCATAAAATGCATTATACAATGTCAATTCCATCTCTCCCTTAAGATAATATAGATCCTCCATCCTAAGCTATTAATTTTGCTCTTATATTACCAACCTAAGATATACATGAAGGGAACGAACATATGTTGCAACTTCAATTCATTTTATAGTAACAATCTTTGATTCATTTTAGGTTACTCAGTCAACCTAGAAGCATTCTATGTGAGAGAACCTTGGATCTCCTAGCGTACTCATGCCTAAGTGTGAAAAAGATAAACAATACACATTAAGATCACATAATGTTGCCTTTATCCCCCAAAGCCTTAACAATGATGAATACAAGCCATACTTTCATGCTTTACTTCATGTTTTTGTCATTATACCTAGTTTTCAAGGTATTTTGATCACATTATTCATAAGTAGGTGATTTTAGTCCTATTTGATCACAAAGGTATAATTTCATCTTTACAAGTCAATATCCTTCATATCCAATAAAGTATAGTTTTATTCATGATTTTATTATCCTAATTGTGATCAATTACTATATATGACTTTGATTTAGGAAGATTACCTTTGATCCTTCAATTTTCACCTCTAATGTCATAAATTCACAAATATCACATTCATCAATTTAGTCAAGGTTTTACCAAAGAAATCACATGAGTTCGTCGTAATATCACTAGATAAAGCTAAATCAATAATAATTGGGTGTTATCCACTAGATTGGAATCATACCCAAGCTCTACCCACAATAAGAGAACCAGACTCTAGCTAATTGGTTTTTGACTTCAAAATTTGGAGAAAACTAAGGGGACTCTATGGGAGAAGAACATATAGATGAAAAATATAACATATCTTTATTTTCAAATACCTAACTAAAACTTGCTTCAATGGTTAAGGATATGCTCTCTTCCTTCTCTTCCTCACTTGTAGAGGGAGAATTACCTGGAGAGAATTAGGGGCTCTTAGATGTATAAGTTAATGAATTAGTTTTAGAGCCTATTAATATTATATAAAGAACCCATATATAAACAATATAAACATACCTTGGTTCAAAGCCCTAAAGAAAGCTTGCTTTAGTGATAATAGATTTGTTCTCTTCCTTTTCTTCTTCTTCTTCACTTCTATAGAGATAATTATTTGGATAGAATTTGGAGTTCTTAGATGTATGATTTAATGAATTAGTTTTAAGGGCCGATTAAACATAAATATCTGGACAAATAACTAACTATTCGACCTCTCTTAACCCTTAACTAATTAATGGCTTAATCCACAAACCCCTCACTTAAACTAAAACATGAAAAATTGGCAGGACCTACGGATCACCCATCCATGGACTGGGGGTAGGTTAATGGGTCGTATTGCATGCTTTGTGGATGGTACTACAACCATAAATGGAAGGATAACCAAGGACTTGACCAACGACCCCCACCAATGGGGGCATGGGTCCACCTATTGGACGTAGGTGGCCATACATAGGTGTGAAAAAAACAGCTTTTAGGATGTCTTAAGGATCCTTCCCAAGGGCCCCTTGGGTGTTCCTTGGGGGTTCGTACCTTGATTCACTAACTCTTAAAACCCTAATCTAATTAGGAGAATTATTTTACAAGTTTTTAACCCTCATACTAAACTAAAAAGCTCTCATACAAGGCTATAGAACTCAGTAGTTCAACTTACTAGTTTCTGGGCGTTACAAATCATTAGACAACTATTTGACATAGCACCAACCCTTATTGATGAGATGATAAAAATAAATTATGCATGTTACAAAAGAAAAGATCCAATGTCTCCTTCAAATTTTGAGCTAACAACTAAACAAATGAAAAAGAACCAAGAGTGATATGAAAACATGGCCAAAATGATGACAAGAAAATGGACTAATAGACGAAACATATCATAGGAAGTGGTTCGACTGTGAGTGCATTAAGAATTAATAGTGGAGTAAATATTGATAAAGCACATGTTAAGTTCATGTATAATAAAGAAGAGCAGTTCTTGGTAAATCAAGGGGGCGTCTCGTTTGAACAATACAAGGTCGAGTGATAATCAAGGTTTGAACATGCATTGTGATGATAGTTGGAGAGACCCATATGGAGAATGATGTGATCTTGGACAAATTGGAGAGATTGGGACGACGATAAAGATCATTATCTGCCTTCCCATTAACATCAAAAGCCAAATGAGCCAACGGTTGATCCTTAAATTCTTAGTGAAGATATGATTGTTCATAATCTAAACAAATAGGAAGGATTACAGAACGTGATTAAGGAAATAAAAGATGATATTTGTTCTCTTAACCAAACGTTTACATCACATACACTATCTATTAAGTAGTTGGAAAAATAGATAGGTCAGATATCGACTCATTTAAATCCAACGCTGAAGGGGGTCTAAAAAGTGATACCATGATTAACCTAAATAATTAACTTGAAATTATCTCTTCATCCTTCCAGAACGTTAAATAAGAAACATCTTGAAATGAAACCCATGTTTTGGTTTATGTTATTTGAATAACATTTGTTGAATGTGTGGGTTGACAATTTTACATTTGGAAGAAATAGGCGATTGGGCGAGCTCAAAACTCAATCGACAAATCGCTAAGAGGTTCAACGAGCTCGACGTGAATCATTTTTTAATCAAATAAATGGTTATAATTCTTCTAAGTTTTGAAGGAAAAATTTCATTCGACACATCACCGAATGGATCGATGACATAAGTGTCCATCGCCGACTAAGGCGCGAACTGAAGGGTCAAAAGGCTTCCAACCATCTTAAATTAAAAACCTCTCCTTATTTTGAAATTTTTCATTATTTCACCATCTTAACTTTACTTTAGATCTTAGTTTTACAAAATTATTACGTGGGTATGATTGTTTGTTTGGAATCCATTGCTTTTTTTCTTCTTTGTTTTTAACCACATCATTCACTTGTCTACTTATGAGGTTGGTGATTCGTATTTAATTTTCTTTTACGTCATTACTTTTAGCATGTCTTACATAGTTATTGAATATATTGTATATTTTTGTGTGCCTAATTGATTTTGCATTTTGAGTTTTTGATCAAACATTTTAGATATCATGTCTAGCCTACGATAGTTTGAATTTCTTGTTTAAATTGTTTAAAAATTGCGTGTTTGCGGTGTAAATATTGGGATATTTATGGGTGAATATGAGGAACCCAGATTTTACTAAACAGCATAATTTTCTTAATGATAGATCAGGTGATGTCGTTCTTAAGGGAAAAGAACGTTGTTCGGTTGATTATAGGTAATTTGGGGAAGTTTGAGTACCCTAGGGTTGGTAATGATGTGGGCTAGGGTTGAATTGCATAAGATAGGGATTTAATTTGGTTATTGTTGATTGTGCATTCGAAATTGGGGTTCGACTGACAAATTTGACAAGAGAGGCCATTAGAGGCAATTAGGTGAGCTTAGTCAAGCTTGCCAAATAACACGACAATTCTCCAACTAATTCCTTTCATCGCATTTTTCCCTTGAAATATATTTGTAAGGTTTTGTAACATTCTATGATACACAAGTTCTCATTGGATTGACTCGGAGACTTAGAGACTCGGTGAATTTCTTTGTTCTCATCCTTTTGAAGTCTAGCTTTTGTTCTTTACTGTGTAAAATTTAGCGAGACACCTTTACATAGATGATCAAGATTGGTGACTCACCGAGTGACCTTTTTCATCACCGATTTCTACTGAATTTAATATTGCTCTTCAATATTTGGAGAGCTCTTCAAGGCTCACCAAATGAGTTTGGGGACAGTTCGAGTTGATCGGCATGCTTTTTTATATTTTATTGCCAAGATTGATTCACTAATTCTTTTGCAACAAAATTTGTTTGATTTGTGTAGTTTTGCATATATGGTTGGATGAAAGGTTACTGGAAAGCAGATGTTTCTCCTCTAAGACCAAATCTTCTTCCAACATGGGAGAAAAGGTATAAAGAATGGAAAATAACTTGTGAGTACAAGTTCCAGCACTGACAACATGGGTATCTACTCCACCCACCTCACTACTTGTGAGTCTAAAAGTGAGGAAGATTATTGGTCCATGACTCTAACCTTTTAGTCCGAATCAATTGACAATCAAACCCTGAAGCAGAGACTAGTTGAGTTGCACTCAAAAGTGTTGCATTGTCCGGAAAAAGTCCAAACACTCCCAATTCCTCAAGCACCTCTAGCATGGGAATCAACCTAGGCACCTGAAGTGCCCCCATCCTAAGCACCTCTTCCACGCTCAATGATTATGTTAAAGTTTGTCGGTTTGAGAACAATTCTGGAGGAGAAGAGGTTGTCCTCCGATAGGTTAGCGGAAAAGTATCCTTTTGTGTGGGACGCAACCCGTTTCCACAAAGTTGTGAGTTTTCAAAACCCCGAGGCCCATATGTACCATCTTGGGTCTGGAAATTCTATAAGGGGTATGGGAAATTGTTCCCAAAAGCCAATAAGAAGGCCAATTCTTTAACACCAGTTGATTATATTGTGGTGCGAAGTAAGAAGGTCAAGTGCAATAGCACAAACATAAATGAGGTGTTGGGTTACTGAGTCCACACAATCCACTTCTTTGTGGAAAATATTAGAAGAAGACTCTCAGTGATCATAAAGGGTTATTAGCTCTCTTGATTTCTAATATCAAACATCCATGGATTTAGCGAGGGGTCCATATTGAGAAGAAGGACCTGAACATCATTTCTTGATATTGGTTCGGGTACATTAGCAACAAACTCATGCCCTCACAAAATAAGTCTTATCCTCTGTCACCCAAAGGCGGCTCTTTTGGGGAGTAATTTTTACCTAGACATACTGAATCTCGGGCTGATTATTGAGAAGGAGATGCTCGTAATGGTAAAGAGGTTCTAAACTTCACTACCATTCCTGGTGTTTATCACAGAGTTGCGTGAATGAGATAAAGTTCCATTTGTGGAAAATATGGATGTGGAAGTGATTCTGACTTCCTCAACTGATATTCGGAGGTTCGAGGTACTGTACACTAAAGATAAAGCTAAGTGGAGTAGGACAGACCCAATGGAAACATAGCCGGTTGTAGATTTAGGGACCTGAAAGAAAAATGCTACACCTTCTGCTCATGCTAGTGACCCATCAGTTAATGTGCATGCCTCTCGGGTTAACACAGTTGTCCTGGGATTCATTGAGAGGGGTATTGATGCATCCTTCACCCCCATCTAGGATAAGTTGCAACATTACAAAGAGTTGATTATGAATCATTGCTTATAATTAGATGCCCTCATAGTTTGAGTTGAGTCGTGTGAGTATGGAGGTGGAAAGTTGGACGGTGTGATTAAAGGTTGATGTTGTTGAGTTTAGTAGTGATGTAAATGAGCTAGAGTTCACTAATAATTCTATGCTCTTGCGCAATGTGGACAATCCTAAGGGTCCTGGTTCAGATTTCCAACTACTTTTTAGATCCCTCTTGCTACTGTAATTTGAGATGTTGCTTTAGATGATGATGGTGAGGAGTCAGATTCATGAGAGACTCATGAGGAGGAGTTGGAAACTCAAGAAGAGGAGATTTATGAGGACTTGGAGCATATTGACGGTGATCTGCTCTAGGTAGCTACAAAGGCCTCACTCTGGGACACGTTGATGATTGGTCAAAGTAGATTGCACCCCACTCTTGAAGAAAAGTTAGGCACTGATGCCTCGATTGAGAGAGCTTCAAATGTGCATCGTTTGACTCAAGATTAGCCTATGAAGGGGATCTTGACTCTCTTTTTGTTTTATTATTGAGATATTTGTTTTATTTTACAGTGAGGATAATAGTTAGTTTTTATTTAGTGGGGTGAGGGTACTTCCATACCTCTCCCCTTTGATTGTATTTTTTTGGATGATTTTTTTATTTTATACTTTTGGATGTGTCAGAAACTTCTCACTTATTCTGGTGAAAATTCGTGGATGCTTGTTTTTAATCCCATCGATTCATATATTGATTTCTTCATTTGTGAATATTCTGGATGTTCTCATGCATATTTGGGTATAGATTGCGATCGATATCAATGACTTAAATAATACTCTTGATTGAACTATATGTTTGCGCATGTTTAATGAGGCAAATTTGAGTTGCATAACTCATGTGTGAACTCTTAGCATCTCATTCTAACTAGTCAATTTTCGAAAATAGTCTTGTGATAATCATTGCATGTGAGCTTAACTTGTAGATATATGATCAATGATCATGTTGAATGCCTTTTGTGGTGACGTTTTCTTGAAATATGTGCTTAGTAATACCTAGAACTTTCCCCGTTGGTCCAATCGACTAGCATCGATGAATGAAAGCATGATCTTAGGCAAAAAAAAGTTAGAGTTAACCTAATTACTATTATACCTCTTTGTAACCACCTTCTAAGAGTGTGAACCTACTTTTGCACCATTTGATCCTAACCTTTTCTTTGGATGTAACATGAACACATTTATCACTTTTTCCCTCCCACCTAAAACCTTGATGAAGCCTTGGACTATTTTAATAGTATACATACGTCAAAAGCCTATGTTGGAGTGTGGTGAAAATGTGGAAATAAATCAAGCAAGAAGTTTTTCAAATTCACCCTTAAAGAATTGTGTTGAAAAATACGGAACCCCTCCATATAAAAAAAAGAAAGAAACTAAAAGAAAAATATTGAATCTTTTTTTTCATTTGGTACATTGCTGGAAAGAAAAGGGGTATCCATTTAGCCATACAAAAATGTTTGTTTTTTAAAATATGTATGGTAAATTTTGAAATGAGAAGACTGAAACAAAGGGAGATGATTTTGGTAAGGTTTCCTTGATTCCAGGAGACTCCATTTTATTTTACTTAGTACCTTTAGAGGTCTTCCATGTCTTATCTCTAAATATATCTTACGTCCTAAGGGGCGTCATAGACAGACTCAATTAAACACTTCAAGTATTTTCTCAAGATTTTTTGTTTAACCCATGATTCATGTTAAGTATTTGGGGTAAGACAGTATTGTTAATACTTTCCTAAATGTATAATGTCTTACCTATTTAAGCTTTTGCATATTGTTAAATGTTATGTATTCAGGACAAAAGTTCACTTGGGGATTAAAAATTGTTCTCGAGTGCCACTCACGTCTAAGGTGTAGGATCAAGGTGTAACAAACTTGGTGTCAAAGCACTGAGTTCAACAGTCCTAGTGTATCTATGAAGTTGTTTTGTAGAGTCCTATTTATCGCTCTCAAGTGCACCACATCTGTAATAAGTAGCCTACAACATTTAGGAAACACTTTACTTTTTTCTACTCGTTTTTTGTATGATAGATTTTTTCAACTCACTAAAATTTTCTTTGTAATATGTACTTGCACGTGTCTTTCAGATCATGCCTCCACGAAGAGTTATTAAGGATAACCCGCTATGAAGAATTTTAATCCTCAAGAGTAAGAGGTTTGTAATGCACTGTAAGTACAACCGCCTCATTGAGATGTTACTAAAGATGAGTTCATGAATACAATTCTGATGTTAAGTCAAGTGGCAGCTAGTTGCCAGGGAGCCAAACATCAAGATTGACTTGCTCAAAACTCAATTATGAGCCATAAAACTTTGTGGATGGACTTCAAAAGGTGTTTTAGGTCATGCATGTAGAGTTTGTTTCCTATCAACTCAAGGGAATTGAGAGGATATGGTCTTCTCAGTTGAAGAAGAACACGGTCGAAAGGGCACTGCATTTGACTTGGGTTTTGTTTGAAGATTCCTTTTTAGGGTGCTTCTTTCCCCGTACGATGAGGGAAGCAAAGATAATAGAATTTTTGTCTGAAACCAAAATCTATGAGTGTGCAACAGTACAGCCCTAAGTTCACTCAACTATCCTGTTATACTCCGGAGATGGTGGATGATATTAGGAGCAAGGAATGTAAGGAAACTATTCTGATAGGAGACATGGATATAGCTAGGATTATGATTCATTTGAGGCAGATTGAGGAATACAAGTAGAAGGACAAGGAAGAGTTTTATAACAAGACGACTAAGACAACAGGCCATGAGTCCGGCCAGTAGAAGACTGGGAACATAAACCAATCATATTTTAAGTAGATCTTATATGTATTGTCTCCATTGTCATCTAGTTCGCATGAACCAAGGAACATGAACTATTAAAGAATTCAAAACTCACAAAATTTCAAATTCCAAGATTCCCAGTCAAAAGGTAGTGTAGCACAAGGGTTACCTTGCAACCCACTCTGTGGTAAGTGGTAAGATCCATTTGGCAAAGTTTCATGTTGGTAAATATCTTTTCCACAAGTGTGGAGTATAGGTCACTCTTCTAAAGTAGTCGTGTCATACTCTGGAAGTCTAAAGCTTAATTTAGAGCCTAACATGAGAGTATAAGATTTGTAACATTGTTGTAAGGTCAAATATAATGTATATAAGGCATTTAAGAAGTTTTAGAATCAAAACGTCAAGGAGCATCCATGACATTTAGAAACTATTTAAGAGGTGCTAGCATGCCTTAGTCTATTTTACAAGGTTTTAAAAGTCAAAAAATTAATAAATTTGGTGAAAAGGTGTCTAACACGTACTAGAGTTGTTGTAGTCGAAACATTCGGGTACGACTCCTCAAGGACCAACCAAAGGGTCCTTGAGGAGGACTCCTTCTTGTTTGGCTAAAAGCTGTCAAAAGACAATGCCATCAACGGTTGCCAAACCTCGAGGCGTAGGCAAAATGACGAGGCTTCAATGGCCACCATCGATGGTTACTTATCAATTTTTTCCAAGGGTCCATTTTTTACACTCTTTGACCAAAACTACGGAGGAGGAGCAGTGTCACATCCGGGTTTACCCCTAGATGTAACCGGTGTCGTCATCCTCTTTAAGGACTAAGACTAGCCCTTTAGTCTCATGGCATTACATTCGTACGTTTAAATTTACGGAAAAATTCAAAAAATTTCATTATATATTCTTGGAGGTTTACAGAAACCTCTACATACGCATAATATATATATATTGAGAATACATAGACCCTTCATATAGGAAGGTTACATAGCCTTCTACTTTTATTGCAGATACATATATTTAAAATAGCAAATAGTCTCCAAGATTATCTCATTTCATACTATCTAAATGATCATAACAATTTGGGCATATCCCTACATCAAAGCCAAACAAGCCACATATAGGCTTATACAAGTCATACACAAGGAAACTCGAATGAACATAAAAGTCTTAGAAACACAAAGGAACTTCATAGGCAAGATATTTGCATCACCCTCAGAAAGTAAGGACCTACCCACTTGGAGGTTAGATAATATCTAAGTCTTTTTCAAGTCATCTCGAATGAGCCTTTAACGACCGGAACCTAAAATGTTTGCGAAAAATATCGAAAATGGGTTTAGTACTCCACATGTACTAAGTATGAGACCAATGCACATGTAAGAGCAAAACATGCTAAAAAGGGGAAATTTAGTCAAAGCATGTCATTTTACACTTTTAAAAGTCTAATGCAAACTCCATCAAGTCATACCAATGAACCAAACATGCTTACTAACTCAAACAAGTAATATGTATCCCAACACACGTGAACCCATGATTTACTGCAACCCTATATCATAATAAGCAAGACAACTACTCATGAATCCTTATCAAGCAAACAAGTGTAATTACCAAGCAAATCCCTATAACCCTACTTAATCAAGTATCCCCAACAAGAAACCATAACCAATGTCCAACTCCACATAGTATAACATTTAGATATACATTTCATTTGATTTTAACAATATAACCCAACACATTCTCATAAGTGAACTAATCAACATATAGTATTAACAATATGCAAGTTCATTATAAACATATCATATATTATCATAACATAATCATATATAAGAACATCCTCCTAAGACTCCACTCAAGGCTAACTAGTGTTATGCTTAGGTAGAGTCCCATACCCCTACCTTGATTAAGCTAGACCCCTTAGGTTATCCAAGTTAGAGTTCAAATCCTTCAATTCATTTCACTTTTTGGTAACTTCTTGCCCTAACCTAAATAGACCACATGAGCTAGTGTGGAATGCGGTGTCATGAAACCCTACACCGAAAGAAGGCAAACTACTTGCCAAGGTAGTACCAAAACATGAAACATACGAACTACGTGGATCCACTAGCTAGTATTCCTAAGGGGGAAACATACTTCAAGAACTAGGAGATATAGTTGGGAATCTCTTTATGCTCTATGCATTATAGTCTCCAATCTCAAGAGTAATGTAGTTCTCCTACCTTCCCTATGTGGGAAAGGACACTCCTCAATCTAGTTCACTCGGTGCTAAGTTAGAGTCCCTTTTTGAAATGTATTTAAGCCTTTAATTATCAATCATAGCTTAGTTTAGGTAATAGGGTCTACCCCTTGTATAATCATCATAATCAATAGCTCAATAAGAATTGTATGAGTATAAATCATTTCAGCACAATTCATATAGGTGAGGTTAACACATTACATATCAATTCATAATATGGCACATTAGTATACATCACCATCCTAACAAATTTTACATATTATTCAACCTCACAACCATAATCAAGACATTTCAATTCTATATCATACCACCCTATCATCCTAATATAAGGCATACTCTAATATAACATCATGACTTAACCACAATTAATCACAATTGAAAGTAACGATAGAGATTCAAACACTTACCAAGTCTTCCTCATAGTTCATCATTTTTGGCCTTACCATAAAACATCAGTTCAATCCAATTTATATGTTCAAAATCATAATTCAATATTCAACATGATAACAAGACTATAATAAACACAATAGCACAATTCAATACTAGATCATAGCTTAAAAATAAGATGCCTAGTTCAATTCACCTTCTAACATAGATCATCTTCTCATGACTAGCATGAAATACTACATTTCACTCCAATTTGTTAATGATTATTGCAAAGACATCATATAATAGTAATTTAACCCATAATCAAGACAATTGACTCAATCTCAACCCAACTTTCATCAAGATCAAACCTAGGGTTAAGGGTTAAGGATCATATTCTTTAATTTAGGTCTAATCGTCACCAATTACAATAATCGAGTTTAAAATACAAGGTAATCTATCCACCATACCCTAAATAAAACATAAACAATTCAGTTCACAACATCAATTTCGTAATTGGATGAAGCCCACATGAAAATTCAACTTTTGAAATCCATTTTGAAGGAACCCTTTGAGGAAAGAGTCTTAAAGGTGAATTAGATCCGATATCTTAACGTTTGATGGTGAAATTTCCCCTTTCCAGCCCCCAAAACCTTCCCCTAGCTTGTCTTCAATGGTGGCTTCCAAATAGAGAGAGAAAGAAGAGAGAAGGAAGAGAGTTTGTTTTGGTGAGTTTTGTTTATACTAATGAGGGTTGGGGTATTTATAGGGGAAGTTAATTAACTTGGTTAGACTCACTTAAGCCCCTAATAAACCTCCTAACCCCTTAACTAATTAAATGAACCAACATTAAAACATGCACAAAAACTTTGACCCTCACAGACGGAACCCCGACGACGGGCCGTCTGTGAGTCGACGGTTGGTCCCCCCTTCGTCCTGCACAACCGTCGTCTTGATCAAAGACTGGTGCAGGCAGAGGCTTCCTCCATTTTTCTAAGTATGAATTTACGATTGTCAATGACGCCTCGTCAATCAATACAGGGATCGTTGCTTGCATCTCATCGATGCACACTGCCTAGGCAGTGTTGATATCAACTTGCAAAGGTCCTCCTCAAGGTCCATTGGTTGGTCCTTCAGAAGTTGTACCCAGACGTTTCAACCACGAATCACCTTAAACACATGTTATTCACCCTTCCACCTAATTTTATGGATTTCTGAATCCTTAAAGCTAGTCAAATAGGCTAAGGCACACTAGTACACCTTAGAACTAGTTTCCGAATGTCACAGACGTTCTTGGACGTTTTATTTCATAAACTTCCTAAATGACCTATATCAAATAAAATAGGTCTTAAAACCTTGCTTAGACCCCATGGCACCTATGTTAGGCTCCAACTCGTCTTGGATTATCAAAGTGTTACATTATCCCCATCTAGGAACATTCATCCCCGAATGACACTAAAACTCTTTTGAAGGAAGGAATAGACTCAAAACTAGTAGCTCAACCAGTCAACAATGTCAAATCCACATAAATCATATCATTTCAAAAAGATAATTTCGAAACTCTAATTATCACACATAAGGTTCAAAACACTTCATAATGAGGTACTTCCTTCTCGCAACATACATGTGCTCAACATACATTACATGTTACATGAGTCAATTGATACAAGTTCAACTTATCAATAGTTCATGTGAATTTTCACTAAGACTCACCATGTCAAAATGCATAACATAACTCAAATAAACCAAAAAGGCAAAAATTCAAGTTTTTAGGCACCGAACTCACTATAACTTAACAGTAATAAAATTTTCAAAATGCACATTTTTGCAAGACTTCACCAAAAATCATTGAACTTAAATTTCTAGTCATATTTATATTATTAAAAAAGATTGACTAACCTCAATTATCAAAAAGATGAGGGTAACGGGACTACATGTCGGCCTCGGCCTCCCATGTTGCACCCTCAACTAGATGAATCTTCATAACGCATTTACGAAAACCACCTCTTTGTTTCTTATCTTCTTGACATCCCTATCAAGAATTTGAACCGGAACTTCCTCATATGAGAGGTTATCCTTGACACCAAGACCCTCAACAGTAAGAATGGACTTGGGATCATCGATACACTCCTTCAACATAGAAACATGGAAAACTAGATGAACCGAAGCCAATTCAATAGGAAGTTTCAATTCATAGGCAACTTTACCAACCTTTTGCAAGATTTCATAGGGACCCACCTAACAAGGACTCAACTTCCCTTTCATTCCAAATCCCTTCTCCTATGATCGGCATAAGACTTTTGCTGACTATAGGCCATTTGCAACCGGTTCCTTATGATATGAACCTTTTCCAAAGTCTTATAAACAAAATCAGGACCAAGAAGCAAAGGCTCACCCACTTATAAACATCCAGTAGGAGACCTACACCTCCTACCATACAAGGCTTCATAGGGAGCCATGGAAATGGATGAATGAAAACTATTATTATAATCAAACTCCATCAAAGCCAAATGCTTATCCCAATTTCCTTTAAAATCAATAATGCAATCCCTAAGCATATCCTTAAGGGTTTTAATAGTACGTTCTGCTTGACAATCCATTTATGGATGAAAAGTGGTACTTAACTTCACCTTATTACCCAACTCTTTTTGGAATGACCTCCAAAACCTAGATACGAATTGTGCACCCCGGTCCGATATGATGGATAAGGGAATACCATAGTGACATACAATCTCATCTATGAATATCTTAGCATAATCTTAAGCCGAATAAGTAAACTTGACGGGAATAAAGCAAGCAGACTTAGTCAACCTATCCACAACCACCCATATGGAATCATATAACTTTTGAGTCTGAGGTAAACCTACAACAAAGTCCATATTGTTGTCTTCTCAGTTCCAAGTAGAAATTTGGATCTCTTGTAATAAGCCACCCGGCTTTTGATGTTTCGCTTTTACTTGTTGGCAATTTGTACACTTAGCATCAAGATCCTCTATATCCTTCTTCATACCTTCCCACCTATAAATTTCCCTAAGGTCATGGTACATTTTTGTCGAACCTGGATAAATTGAGTAGCAAGACCCATAGGCTTCTTCTAGAATCCGTCCCCTCAACCCATCTACCTTGGGAACACATAATCTCTCTTGGTACCTTAAAATGTCATCCCCCCCAGGGAAAATTCCTCATTAAGATTGTTGAGGACCATTTCCTTAAACTCCATCAATGATTTGTCAAGGTGTTGCTTGGACTTCACCTCAACCACCAATGATGACTCGGAGTTATCGTGGATGAAACCACCATCCGAAGAATCTTTTAGTCTCACCCCTAACCTAGACAACCTACATACATCCTTCACTAGGTATTTCTTGGCTTCATCAAGGTGGGATACACTACCCATAGTCATACGACTTAGGGCATCCGCAACCTCATTAGCCTTGTCGGGGTGATAGATAATACTCATGTCATAATCTTTCAACAATTCTAACTACCTTTTTTGACGGAGATTCAACTCTTTTTGGGTAAACACATATTGGAAACTCTTATGGTCGGTAAAGACGTCAACATGTACGCCGTACAAGTGATGCCTCCAAATTTTTAAGGCAAACCCCACGGCCTCTAACTCAAGGTCATGAGTTGGATAGTTTCTCTCATGTACCTTAAGTTGTCTAGAGGCATAGGCTATCACCTTCCCAAGTTGCATAAGCACACACCCTAAACCCACACGGGATGCATCACAATACACAACAAAACCCTTTGTACCCTTCGGTAAAGTCAACACCAGAGCGGAAGTGAGCCTATCTTTCAACAATTGAAACTTTTCTCACATGACTCCGACCACTCAAATTTCTTGCTATTATGGATCAAAGTAGTCAAGGGAGATGCAATGGACGCAAAACACTCCACGAACCTCCGATAATAATCTGCTAGACCCAAGAAACTCCTAATGTCAGTTGGAGTCAATGGTTTAGGCCAATTCTTCACCGCCTTTGTTTTCCTTGGGTCTACCTCAACTCCTTCACTAGAGATGATATGTCCATGAAATGCCACCAACTTCAACAAAAACTCACACTTGCTAGATTTGGCAAACAATTGCTGTTCCTTAGGGGTTTGCAATGCTAACCTAAAATTACCCATATGATCACTCTCATTCTTCGAATATACCACGATATCGTCAATGAAGAAAATGACAAATGAATCTAGGTAATTTTGAAACACCCTATTCATTAAGTCCATAAATGCTACTAGAGCATTAGTGAGACCGAAAGGCATTACCAAGAATCGTATTGCCCAACCCTAGTCCAAAAGGATATCTTTCGTACATCCTCACTTCTCACCCTAAGTTGGTGATACCCCGACCTCAAGTTAATTTTTGAAAAGTAGCTCGCCCCTTGGATTTGTTTAAATAAGTCGTGAATCCGAGAGAGAAGGTAATTATTCTTAATGGTGACTTTATTGAGTTGGCGGTAATTAATTCACATTCTCAAGGACCCATCCTTTTTCTTTACAAACAAAATCGGAGCACCCCACGTGGAAATACTGGGCCTTATAAAACCCTTATCTAGTAAATCCTTGAGTTGAGCCTTCAACTCCTTCAATTTGGCTGGAGCCATCCAATAAGGAGGAATTTAAATGGGATTTGTATCCGGTAGCAAATCAATGCAAAAATCAATTTCCCATTCGGGAGGAATACCGGGAAGGTCATTAGGAAATACCTCCAGAAATTCACTCACTACGGGGACCGACTCAATGGGAGGAATTTCGGAGTCTAGTTCTTGGACTCTTACAATATGGTATAGTCAGAAATCATTTTGCATGCTTTTAGACAAGAGATAATACGACCTCTAGGAATAGAGTTTCCCCCCTTCCACTCTCCAACGGGTTCATTTCGAAAGTTAAACTTCACCACCCTTGTCCTACAATTAATCAAAACAAAGCAAGAGTGCAACCAATCCATACCCAATATAATATCAAAATCTAGCATATGTAGTTCTAAGCGATCAACATAAGAAACTCTATTGGAAAAAATTATAGGACAATATTTATATACCCTTTTGGCAACAAGCGACTCACCCACTGGAGTAGACACTATAAAAGGTTCATGCAAAATATCGAGTAAAATATCAAACCTTTTGGGTACTAGAGGAGTAACAAAGGATAAAGTAGCGTCGGGAACAAGTAAGGCATATACATCAATAGAGAAGACTTTCAACATACCGGTCACCACTTTCAACATAAAGTAGCGGTTCTTCTCTGGTGCCTCATTAGAACCAGTTGCTTGAGCTTGAACAGTTTCCTTCTCTTGACTCATCACATTAGGGCAATCCCTCACCTTGTGCCCACTCTTGCCAAAACAAAAACAATTATTTGTCCCTTTAAGGCAATCATCATAGTGCTTCTTGCCATACTTCCCACAAGTTGGCTTCTCGGTTGGTGAAAAAGTACCTTTTCCCTTCTTGAATTCAGGGTTAAAACCCTATCACCACTAGCTTTTGGAACTTGGAAGGGACTTGACTTGAAACCCGCTTCTTAAATCTAGGCTTGTCTTGTATCTCAAGCCTATTCTTTGAAGAAACTCCATCAAGAGATCTTGCCCTCTTAGCATCATTACTCTTTCTCCTAGAATTTTCCTCTTCTACATGCTTGCCATGCACCATATCACGAGAAATGTTCATGTTGTCGTGTAGCATAGCCGAATGACACTCCTCTTGCAAATCATCCGACACCCCGTCACAAAGTGGCTCATTTCATCTCTAAGATCGGAAACCAAAGAAAGAGCATATTTTCCCAACTTAGTGAATTTCAAAGATTATTCATGAACAGTCATACCTCCTTGGTGAAGGTTGATGAACTCCACCACTTTTGCCTCCCTTATATCTCTAGGAAAGAACCAATCAAGAAAAGCCTTCTTGAAGATCTCCCAAGTCAAAGGAGCAGCTCTCAAGGGCCTATTATCACTCCATTGCACAAATCATGCTTGAGCTACGTCCTTGAGTTGATAAGTGGACAACTCGGTCTTCTCACTCGTAAATAACCCCATATACAAAAGTATCTTATATTCTTCATTAATGAATTCTTAGGGGTCTTCCTCAACCTTAGACCCGTAGAAGGTAGGAGGGTTCATTCGAGTAAGTCCTTTAAACAGGAAGCCATAGTAGTGACTTATTGATGAGGACGGGGCACAACCTCCCGATTTGCTTGAGCCTTCATAGCTTGGGTTCGTACAGTGGTGGCTTGATCCAATTGAATGATGGCATCCCTTATATCTCCATCCTCCAAGGGTGGACGATTGACCGGAGCTTGGTCAAAATTAGCATCTTCTTCAAGTGGAGGAACTTGCTCACCACAGGGAGTAGCTCCCGCATTGGCAATTTCCTCTTCAAGTCTCCGAGTCCTTAGAGTTTTCATTCTTCCAATAAGCACAAAAATAGGATTAGATGCAAAACCACACCACAAGTATACTCTAACGGCACGATATAGGATTTCCAAGAAAGAGAGGGATTCCTAGGCATCACATAGGTTTTTATTAATAAGTGTGGAGTGTTTCACAATTATGAATACAAACCTACATAGGTGTTATAGAGAAAGAGACATAACTCAATGATATTCAACCTCGTGGTCTAATATCAAGTTTGTCACATCTGGGTTTACCCCCTAGACGTAACCAACATCGTCGTCCTCGTTGAGGACTAAGACTATCCCCTTAGTCTCATGTCATTACATTCATAGGTTGAAATTTGCGGAAAAACTTAAAACTTTTCATTACATCTACTTGGAGGTTTACATACACCTCTACATGAACATAATAAATACGCATCGAGTATAATAGACCCTTCGTATAGGAATGTTACATAGCCTTCTACTTTTATTTCACATACATATATTTAGAATAGAAAATAGTCTCAAAGATTGTCTCATCTCATAACATCTAAACAATCATAACAATTTGGGAATAGCCCTACATTAAAAGGTAAACAAGCCACATATAGGCTTATAAAAGTCATACACAATGCAAATAGAATGAACATAAAATTCTTAGAAAAACAAAGGAACTTCATAGGCAAGATATTGGCGTCGCCCTCGAAAAGTGAGGACCTACCCACTTGGATGATAGAGAATATCCAAGCCTTCTTCAAGTCGTCTTGAATAATCCTTGAACGACTGGAACCTCAAATGTTTGGGAAAAAGAAAGAAAATGGGGTTATTACTCCACATGTACTAATTATAAGACCATATGCACATATAAGAGCAAAACATGCTAAATAGGGACATTTAGTCAAAACATGTCCTTTTACCCTTTTAAATGTCTAATGCAAAATCAAGCAAGTCATACCAATCAACCAAACTTGCTTACTAACTCAAACAAGTAATATGTATTCCAACATACTTGCACCCGTGATTTACTACAACCCTATCATCAAGAAATAACATCACAAGCATAGCTAAGAGTCAATTATATAATAATAAGCAAGACAACTACTCATGAATCATTATCAAGTCAACAAGTGCAATGACCAAGCAAAGCGTCATTAGCTTACTCAATCATGTCGCCCCAACAAGAAACCATAACCAATGTCCAACTCCACATAGTATAACATTTAGATATACATTTCATCTTATTTTAAAATTATAACCCAACACATAGTCATAAGTGAACTAATCAACATATAGTATCAACAATGTGCAGGTTCATTATGTACATATCATATATTATCATAACACAATCATATATAAGCACATCCTCATAAGACTCCCCTCAAGGATAACTAGTGGAATGCTTAGGTAGAGTCCCATATCCCTACCTAGACTAAGCAAAACCCCTTAGGTTATCCAAGTTAGAGTTCAAATCCTTTATTTCATTTACCTTTTGGGAACATCTTGCACTAACAAATATAGCCGGAAAAAGTCTTATGCCAACCATAGGGAAAGAGAGTTAGAGTTTGAAGAAGATGATAAGGTGTATCTAAAGATTTCGCCTATGAAGGATGTGGTGACATTTGGCAAGAAAGGTAATTTGAGTCCTCATTATGTGGGTCCATATGAAATTTTGCAAAATATTGGTAAGGTTGCATATAAATTGAGTCTACCTAGTGAACTGGCTTCGGTTCATCCGTTGTTCCATGTTTCCATACTTAAAAAGTATATCGGTGATCCCGAGTCCATTCAACCTATTGAAGTCTAGGTGTTCAAGATAATCTCTCTTCATAGGAGGTTCCGATTTAAATCCTTGATAGACAAGTAAAGAATTTAAGTAACAAAAGGGTGGCTTCCGTAAAGGTGTTATGGAAGAACCACCTAGTTGAAGGTGCAACATGGGAGGTCGAGGCCGACATGAAGTCCCATTACACTCATCTATTTGATAACTAAGGTTAGTTGTTCCTATTTATAGTGAAAGTAATCAGTTATTTGAAGTTGCCTTGATTTTTGTTAAAATAATGAATTTCATATTTGATATACTAAGTTACAGTGAAAATATGCCTATTTATATGAAAGTTTTCAATCGATGCTCTTTTAATTGATTTGAACTTATGTTGTGTACTACGGTATGTGGTATCTTCATGAGTTGTATTGATCATGTTGATATGGGTTGAAGAGTGCTTTGGCATAGTAAATGAGCAAGTAATGAATGTTGAACTCTTATGTGTTGAAAATGATGTTTTGAGTTACATTGTGAAAAAGGTCATGGGTTAAGTTGATTTAAATTGTAACTCATGTTTTTATATGTTGTTGGTTTGGCTTCTAGTCTTCAGTCTATTCCTTCCTTTTAAGAAACTTTAGTGTCATCCGAGGAAGAATGTTCCTAAGATGGGGGTATTGTAATACTTCGGAAGTCTAAAGCCTAATCTAGAGCCTAAAATGAGAGTCTAAGAGTAGTAACATTTTTAAGGTTAAATATAATGTATATAAGGCATTTAGGAAGTTTTAGAATTAAAACGTCAAGGAACGTCCATGACGTTCGGAAATTAGTTCAAATGGTGCTAGCTGCCTTAGTCTATTTGACAAGGTTTTAAGAGTCAGAAAATGATAAATTTGGTCAAAAGGTGTCTAACACGTATTAGAGTTGGTTTATGGTCGAAACATCTTGGTACGAGTCCCCAAGGCCCAATCAAAGGGTCCTTGAGGAGGACCCTTCTTGTTTGGCTAAAAGTTGTCAAAAGAAAGTACCATCGACGGTTGCCAACCCACAAGGCATAGGCCAATCAACAAGGCATCGATGGCCACCATCAATTTTCACTTAGACATTTTGGCCAAGGGTCAATTTAGGACACTCTCTTATCAAAACGACGAAGGAGCATCACGGAAGGGACACTATTTATCGATTGACCTATAGCCCGTAGGTTGGGATCTCGTCGACTAACCTACGGCCCGTAGGTCGGCGTCTCGTAGGTCAGGTCACTACTCTTGCTGCCACATTTTCAGATAGTTAAATTAATTAATTAGGTGGTTAATTAATTATCTGGGGTTTAAGGGAGGCCTAATTAAGTTAGTTAATGACTCCTATAAAGACCCCAAACCTAATTAGACTAAACCCAACTCTCATAATTCCCAAAACCCAATTGTTCTTCCTTCTCTCTTCTTTCTCTCTTCCAATGAAACTCCATTGAAGACCACGCAAATGAGGTTCTAGGGATGCAAAGGATCAAGTTTTGTCCATCAAACTTCATCAATTAGTAAGGTATGGGATTCCTTTCACCTTTGGGATCTATTTCCCCAAAAAGGTTCCTCCAAATTGATTTCAAAATGAAGAGTTTTAAATGGGTTTTCTTCTATTGCGAAATTGATACTTTATATTACGATATATATATATATATATGTATGTATATATATATATATATATACACACATATATATAATATAGACATCGGAAAAGGGCCTAAAATACCCTCGAAGTATTGCAAATGGTACAAAATTGCCCTTCATCCACATATTGGCTCCAAAATGCCCTTCCCATCCACCAATTGGCTCCAAAATACCCTTGTCATCCACCTTTGGGTTCAAAATTGAGCACTTATTTAACAGTTTTAAAATTAAATTGTTTAAATATGTTTTAATATACTTCGCGCTCAACTGTTTGTTATAATTTAAATTATTATATAATTTTTAAACCAACCCACTACTCATTCATTATTAACTAAACCCGAGCCAATTAATAAACCAATTGTAATATCATAATCACCATAAACAATACTAAAACACAACGAAATTATAGATTCCTAATTTAAAATTATTCGACTCCGAATTAAATCCCCAATTAAATTTATGTTGAGTCGTTTATTTAGGAGGACACTTTCAATAAGATTCTCTATCAAGTTTGGATTCAAAATTTATATTTAAAGGTAAAGAAGTAGTACATGTCAAATTAATTCATGCACTTTTTCCTAATATAATTTTATAAATATTTATGATTTATTTTAAAACCTTTAATATATTATTTTTTAAAAAAAAGTTATCTATGAAGTAACATCACATAATTGAGATGAAAAAATAATTAAGATGAACATATTTACACTAATAAGTTAAATTATAATAAAAAGTTGAGGCCACAGATTTAAAAATATATATATAAATATTTCAAATTTAAAAAATATATATAAATATTTCAAATTTCAATTCCTTTTCTGAGAATGGATGCTTTCTTATCAACTTCATCGTGCCACTTGTTTTTCTAAGATAGACCTCAGATCTTGCTATTGTCAATTGAGAGTAACATAAAGTGGCATCCCTAAAACAACATTGAGGACCGGTTATGGTCATTATGAGTTTCTTGTTATGTCTTTTGGCTTGACTAATGCTCCTGCAACAATCATGGACATCATGAATAGAGTTTTTAAGCCTTATCTTGGAATATTTATTATCATATTTATTGATGAAATAATGATTTATTTGAGGAATAAGAGGAATCATACTAGTCATTTTAGAATAATTCTCGAACCTCTCAAGGATTGAGAGTTGTATGCTAAATTTTCCAAGTGTGAGTTTTGGCTTGAGACTGTGGCATTCTAATACCACATTGTTTCTGGTGATGAGATTAGAGTTGACACTCAAAAATTTTAAGTAGTGCAGAACTGGCCCAGACTCACATCTCTAACTAATATAAGTAGTTTCTTGGTATTGGCCGATTATTATAGAAGGTTTATCGGGGGGTCCTCATCCATTTCGTCCATGTTGACAAAGTTGACTTGGAAGAGTGTGAAGTTCCATTGGTCTGAAGCTTGTGAGAAAGTTTTCAGGAATTGAAAGCAGCTTGACTAATGCCCCAATATTAACCCTACCTGAGGGTACGCAAGGCTTTGTTGTGTATTGTAATACATCTAGAGTCTGACATAATTTTGTATTTATGAAAAATGACAAAGTTATAGCTTATTCTTGTAGACATCTTAAGATTCACAAATAGATTTACTTGGATCGTGATCTCGAGTTAGCTATTATAGTATTTGCTTGTAAATATGGCATCACTATATATATTATGTGCATGTTGATGTGTTCACCAATCATAAGAGTCTCCAATATGTTTTCGGTCAGAAAGAGATTAACTAGGATGTGGGTAGAGTTACTCAAGGATTTTGACATGAGTATCCTCTATAACCTAGGTAAGGCTAATTTTTTGTTGATGCTTTGAGTTGGTACTCTATGGGTCAGAAAGAGCTTAACTTCAAAGTGATGATATTTTGAGGGCTTGTGTGATCAATTTAATGGGTAATTGAGATGATCACTTTACCTATCATAGAGTTTGCTTACAATTGTAGTTATCACTTTAACATCTTGATGTTTCCATGTGAGACGTTTTATGGGTGAAGAATTATATCTCCTATTAGATGGTTTGAGGTTGGAAAAGCTGGGGTGATTTGACCAGACTTGGTTCATCAAACTATGAAAAATAAAAGAACATCCAAGAAAGGTTGAAAACAATGCAAAGACGTCAGAAATCCTATACAGATGATAGGTGAAGAGACTTGGATTATGAGTTGTATGAATGGGTTTACTTGAAGGTTTCACTCGTTAAAGGTGTCATTAGGTTTGGAAAGAAAGGGAAACTGAGTCCCTGGTATATTAATCCTTATAAGATATCTAAGAGAATTGACAATACAGCTTATGAATTAGAGCTACCATCAAAGGTAGCAGCAATCCATTAGATATTCCACATTTCTATGTTAAAGTGTATGAGCGATCCTTTATATATTATACCTGCTAAGAATAGTTGTATTATGGACAATCTATATTATGAAGAGACCCAATTTAGATTCTTCATTGTCAGGGTCGCAAGCTGAGAAACAAATAGGTGGCATCGATCAAGGTGTTATGGAGGAACTAATATGTTGAGGATGCTACTTGGGAGGATGAGGAGGATATGAATAAGAGATACTCAAATCTCTTTTCACCCAATGAAATTCCAAACCAAGGTACTGACACTTTTCTTGGTACTCTCTATGTGAGTACATTGAGTATCTGTAAATTGAATATTGGGTGTTTAGTTAAATGTTAGATGTTTTCACCCCCAGTTATACTTAGAGTGATCTTTCGAGGATGAATGTTCTCACGAGCGAGATACTTTAACACCTTAGTCTTAGAAAGGGCTAAATTAGAAAGAATGAAAATTAGAGTTGTACAAGTTACCCTTTGCATTCTGAGTTCGGGGCAAACTTCAAACGACCATAACTTTTATATCAGAATGATTTAGGTAGCCCATGAGGTATCAACTCAATGGTATTTGATCCTCTTTCCATCACCAAGAGATTTCAAAAATTTTAGTTCGGATGAAGGAATTATGACCATATGAATACAGCGTCTCTAGCTAGAGCCTTTTCTTCCATTTTAAGGGGGAGCTTTTGTTTTTTGCTTACCCTATTAATCCCACATGTTTTGGCTTACCCGCATAGGTGTCTAAGCTGATTTAAATCAGTTTTCATTCTTTCAAAAACATATAACCAAGCTAGGTCTAAGTTCAAGAGGAGAAAGGAAGAGGTTTCAACAACTCCACAAGGAATTGGGGAAATCTTCAAGAACTTGGTTCTTTCAAGGTACGTGAGATTTCTCATAGTGATGGATTTTTTCATCCTTACACCAAGAATGTTTTTTTCTTTTAGTTAAATGTAAATGAGACCGTTTATGTAAAAGTTCTAGAGGAAATTATTTGAAGTTCTGCTTCATTCTTTGTCAACGGAGTCATATTGAGTTCTTGAGGTAAGTGTTTTGCGAATGAGTGTTGTGGTTAATGGACTTTGTGGAATTCACTGAACCGTTTTGGGTTTATTTAAATTTTTTAAATTGGGTGATGGAATTGTCTTGGGTATGAATTGAATCAAGTTTGAGAGAGAAAAGAAGATGGGGCAAATATATGCGCCAATGTCTGTGTTGCAAAGAAATTTAGAAGTTTCAGTACCCAAATTATCATCCTCTCTCTGTGTCGCGAAGAGGATACAAAGTCCTTTGTCTCAATAATATTTCTGTGACCAAACTTTAATTCCTTTTCCACGTCACGTCAATGGCCTTCAAAACTTTTCTTCATTTTCTTCTTATTTCTAACCATCTAAGTCACTTATTAATCATTGTGAGATCCTATATCAAAATCATAACTCTTAAACTCACATTTCAGATCTAGTAAAGTTAATAGGAAACTTCAAAAGGTTTAATTTCGTTAACAGTTAAGACTTGAAAAAGTTATTTACATATCTATATATATTTATGTACCTATGTTCATTATGGACTTAGAGATAAGTTCATAAGTGCATGTTCTCGAGAATGTAAACACCTCCCATATTTTAAAAAGTATTTCAATTAAGTAAGAAGTATGTTCCTTGTAATGGGTAAATTTAGCATAAAGTTATATCAAATATTTTGGTAGTATTGAGCATTATGTTAGGCTAAAGTCTCTAATTATTTTGATGTCTCATAGAACTACATAGCCAACATAGGATAAGATAGCACTTATTCGCCATGTGATTCCTCGTTGCCTCTAAGAAGGCCAATTAGATGATACATTAGTCACGATATTATCCTATACCCTAACAACGTATAGGGGCAATGTGAGGTGAAAAATTGTATCATTCCTAGGCTCCTGGTAATGGTTGGTGGTTAGAGAAACTCCCCACAAGTAAAGTATATTATTTTCATATTCTTTCCATTGTATATTATGTTATAAAATTAAAATGGTTTTCATTCCACATTCAAGTATTAATCCAGTTATGTTACTTTTTGTCATTCAAGAAAGTAAGATGTTAACTCTAAACTTATCGTTTACCAATACATTAAATGTAATCACGTCATTCGACATGCACTGTTTCATGATGTAAATATAGGTAAACAGGATCATCATCAGGCGCTTTATTGATATCGTTATTCACTCGCCAACATATTTTGGTGAGGACTTCTTGCTTCTTGAAGACTTCATTTTATTTATATAAGTAGTTTTGAAGGTGTCATGGTTCTTTTCCTAACACATAACTTACATTGCTAAAGGCTTCATTGACAGACTTGATTAGATGTTTCCAGTATTTTCTCAAGATGTTTTGTTTAACCCGTGATTCATGTTAAGTATTTGGTAAGACATTATTGTCAAGATTTTCTTTAAGGTCTAATGGTTTACTTATATAAACTTTTGTATACTATAAAATGTCATGTAAGTCATGTAGCCAGGCCAAGGTTTTGCTTGGGGGCTTCGAAATAGTTCTCTAGTGTCAGTCACGTCCAATGTGTAGGCTCGAGGTATGACAAACTTGGTATACGAGCCCAAAGTTAAAGAGCCCTAGGATGTCTATGAAGTCATGTTTGTAAACTATATTCATCTATGTGAAGAGCGGTACATCTACAATTATGAGGCTACAACTTTTAGGAAACATTTCACTTTCTTCTACCATTTTCGTGCGATAGAGTTCAATTTTATAAAAGTTTCATTCTAATTTGTGCTTGCACATATCCTTCAGATCATGCCTCCACGGAGAGTTATTTATGAATGTCACTAAGAAGAATATTGACCCTCAGGATCAAGAGATTCCAAATGCACTGAAAGTTCAATCGCTTAAAGATATGTCACGAATGTTAAGTTCATGAATGCAATTCAGGTGTTGACTCAAGTAGTGACAACACAGGTTGATCGCCTAAGAGCCAGACATAAAGATGGGAATGAAGCATAGAGAGTTAGAGAATTTCTTATAATGAGTCCGTTGGAGTCTTTAGGTCAAAACACAATGAGGATCTAAAAAACTTTATGGATAAACTTCTTAAGGTGTTTGAGGTCATGCATGTTGTTAATGTTGAGTGTGTAGAGTTTGTTGCTTAAGCTCAAGGGAATTGCTAGTATATTGTTTGATCAATGGAAAGAACACGGTCGAAGGAGCAATGCTATTGACTTGGGTTATGTTTGAATATTCCTTCTTAGGAAATTTTTTCCCCGAGAAATAAGTTAAGAGAAAGGTGAGAAAATTTCTGAATTTGAAATACGAATTCAAGAGTGTGAAAGTGTACAATCTCAAGTTCACTCACCTATCCTGCTATGCTGTAGAGATGGTGGTTGGTATGAGGAGCAAAATGAACTTGTTCGTGTCTGGACTATCCTGTGTATCAAGGAAGGTGAGATGGTTATGAGGATAGGATACATAGACACAGTAAGGCTTATGATTTATATTTAACAGGTTGAGGAACACAAGTTCAGGGACATAGAAGAGTTGTGTAGGAAAAGTACTAAGACATCATATCATAAGTCGAGCCAGCAGAATACTAGGAATATGAACCGATCATCTTTTCAGCAGAGCTCATTTGGACCTGATCCATCGTCAGCTAGTGCGCCTACACCAAAAAACATGAATTATTATAGGAATCATAAATCTTAGAATTTCAGAGTACAAGGTCTCACTCACATAGTGCAGTACAAGGGTTCCCACACAACTTACGTTTTGGTAAGTGTGGTAAGCTCCATTCGGGAGAATGTCGTATTAGTACAAATCTTTGTTACAAGTGTGGGAGGACGAGTCACTTTTCTAAGAAGTGCCTCAAGGATAGGCAGGGAAATGGGGGAAATAAAGCCCAATATCCTTCAACTACACCAAGGGAAGGAAATATTCATAAAGGAACTACTTAAAGAACAGGCGGGACTGCAAACGGTATGTAATCTATAGCTAGTCGCTAGGATCAGGAGAACTCAACAAATGTTGTCATAAGTATGCTTAAAGTCATTACTTATGATGTTTATGTCTTGCCTCTTGGTGTAAGTCTTTCGTTTGTAGCTTTATATGTAGCCCTAAAGTTTTGCATTTCCTCAAAAATCTTCTTGAACCTTTTAGTGTTTCCACACAGGTTGATGATTATATTCAAGTGGATAGAGTCTATCATGATTTTACCATATTTTTCAAACACATGGATACAATGTTTGATTTAGTTGATCTAGATATGGTGGATTAGTCAAGTTCCAGTTTCCTAATAAACAAGTTATAGAGTGGAAAAGTAGTTCAACAATGCCTAAGTGTAGGTTTATTTCATACTATAAGGCTGGAATGTTAGCTTCCAACGGGTGAATCTATCACGTAGTCCAAGTTAATGGCATTAGTGTTGAGACATTGTCTATTCAATTAGTTCAAATTGTGAGTGAGTTTCCAGAGGTATCTACAGATAATCTTCCCGAGTGCCTCCTGAGATAAAAATTGACTTTTATATAGATATCATTCATGATACTCAACTTATCTCTATTCAACCATAAATAATGTCATCAGATGATTTTTTGATAGATCTCTTTGAGAAATGCTTTACTAGGGAGCTCAGGTCTTATTTGTGAGAAAGAAATATGGATCTCTCATAATGTGCATTGATTACCGTCAATTGAACAAGGTCATTATCAAGAATAAGAATCCACTTTAGAAAATTAATGATCTTTTCAATCAAATTAAAAGTGCCACTTATTTTTCAAATATAGACCTCAAATCTGCCTATCATCAGTTGAGAGTAAGATAAAGTGACATCTCTAAGACAGTATTTGGGGCCTGATGTGGTAATTATGAGTTTCTTGTGTATTTTGGCTTGAATAATGCTCTTGCAGTGTTCATGCACATCATGGATAGAGTTTTTTTGACTTATCTTGACATGTTTGTTATCTTATTTTTGATGAAATTCGGATTTATTTGGGCAATGAGGATGATCATGCTAGTTATCTCAGAATAGTTCTCCAAACTCTCAAGGATAAAGAGTTATATGCTAAATTCTTCGAGTGTGAGTTTTCTCTTAGGTCCGTAGAATTCTTAGGATACATTGTTTCTAGTGATTTGATTCAAGTTGACACTCCAAAGATTGAAGTAGTGCAGAACTGGACCAGCAATCATATCGTCAACTTATATTAGGAGTTTCTTGGGATTCTCCGGCTATTAAAGAACGTTTGTCGAGGGGTTTTGATATATTTCATCCGCATTGCAAAGTTGACTCAGAAGATAGTAAAGTTTCAATGGTCTGAAGTTTGTGAGAAAATTTTCAAGAATTAAAAACGTGGTTGACTATTGCCCAGTGTTGACCTACCGGAGGGTATGCAAGGCTTTATTGTGTAATCTGATGTGTCCAGAGTTTGAATTTGTTATGTATTGATGCAAAATAGCGAATTTATAGCTTATGCCTCTGGAAATCTTAATATTCATGAGAAGAATTACCCGACTCATGATCTTGAGTTGTCTATTATAGTATTTTCTTTGAAAATATGGTGCACTATCTCCATGGTGTTCATGCTGATGTGTTCACCGATTACAAGAGTCTTCAATGTGGTTTTAGTCAGAAAGAGCTTAACCTCAAACAGAGGAGTTGCTTAGAGTTACTCAAGGATTATGACATGAGTATCCTCTATCACCCTAGTAAGGCTAATGTTGTTGTTGATGTTTTGATCAAGTATCATAGGAATAGTATTGCCCATGTTGAGGAAGGCAAGAAACAATTTGCAAAGTCATGCACACACTTGCACAATTAGAAGTCTGGTTGTTGGATTTCAATGAAGGGTGAGTGGAGGTGATGAATGGGGATCAATCATCACTAGTGTCTTAAGTGAAGGAGAAACAATACCAAGACCCTATTTTGCTTGAATTAAAAGAAAATGTTCATAAGGTTGGCGATGGATTTTGAACAAGGAGGAGATGGTGTATTGACATAGCAAGGTAGATTCTGTGTACCTAGGGTGGATGAATTCTAAGAGAGGATCACGAAAGAAGCTCATAGCTAAAGATATTAAATTCGTCCTGGTTCTACAAAGATGTATCATGACTTGAGAGAAGTCTATTGGTGGAGTAGTATCAAGAGTTGTATTGCAGAGTTTGTTGTTAAGTGCATGTATTGTCAACAAATTAAAGTAGAGTACCAAAGACCAGGTAGTATGTATCAGAATATAGATATTCCAAAATGGAAGTGGGAGATGATCAATATGCATTATTACTGGTTTGTTGCGGTCCCGCAAGCAACATGATTCGACTTGGATAATTGTAGATCAAATGACTAAATAAACCCATTCCATGTCAGTAAAGACTACCTATTTAGCAGAAGATTATACTAGATAATATAGTTAAAATAGTCATACTTCATGGGGTTCTGTGTCAATCATTTAAGATAGAGGTTCACAATTCACCACACAACTTTTGAAGTCTTACTAGAAGGGTTTGGGTTTGAAGGTAAACTTGATTATTGTTTTCCATCCTCAGAACTATGGCCAAACTAACTGCACAATTCAAACTTCAGAGGATATTTTGAGGGTGTGTGTGTTCAAGTTCAAAGGGTAATTTGGATGATCACTTACCTCTCATAGAGTTTGCTTACAATAATATCTATCACTCTAGAATCTAGATGGCTCCCTATGAGGCTCGTTTTGGGCGAAAATGTAGATCTCCTATTGGATGGTTGGAGGTTGGCGTAGATGAGTTGATAGGACAAGACTTGGTTCATCAAACTATGAAATAAGTTAAAAGGTTGAAAATAGCATTAAGTCGTTAGAAATCTTATACAAATGTTAGGAGAGGAGACTTGGAGTTTGATGTAGATTCCTACATTTACTTGAAGGTTTCACCGGTCAAGGGTGATATAAGGTTTGTCAAGAAAGGGAAACTTCGTATCATGTATATTAATCCTTATAGGATATCAAAGAGAATTAGCAATGTAGCTTATAAGTTGGAACTACCATCAAAGTTAGCAACATTCCATCTGTATTTCATATTTATATGTCGAAAAGTTTTATAGGAGATCCTTAACCTATTATACCTATTGATAATATTGGTATTAAGGACAATTTATAAAGTATATAGGAGATCCTTCACTTATTATACCTATTGAGAATATTGGTATGAAGGACAATCTATCTTATGAAGAGATTCTCGTTCAGATTTTTTATTGTTATGTTCGCAAGTTGAGAACCAAGGAGGTGGCATTGGTCAAGGTCTTATGGAGGAATAAATTTGTCGTAGAAGCTACTTGGGAAGTTAAGGATCATATGAAGTTGAATACCCACATCTCTTTGCTCCCGGAGAAATTCCAAACAAAGGTACTAACTCTTTTCTTGTTACTCTGTAAGTGAGTACATTGAGTATATGTGGATTGCATGTTGGGTGTTTAAGTTGAATGTTAGATATTTCCAACCCGATTGTACTAAGAGTGATCTCATTTGAGGAAAAATGTTTCTAAGGAGGAGATATTGTAACACCTCGTTCTAAGAAAGGGCTAAATTCAAAAAAGAACTAAAATAAGAGTCGTATTAGTTACCCTTTAAATTTTGAGTTTTGAGTCAATCTAAAACGACCAAAACTTTTATCACATAATGCATTATGTGGCCAATGAGGTATCAAATTTAATAACTTCAAGTCCACTTTCCAGTACCACCAAGTTCTGTTCAAATCTAGTTTGGATGAAGGAGTTATGCCCATTTTAGTGCAACCTCTATATGTAGAGCCTTTTCATCCGTTTTAAGGAGGGACATTTTGGTTTTTTCATTACCCCATAAAACCCACAGGTTTTGGCTCACACAAATAGGGGTCTAAGCTGATTGAAGTCAGTTTTCATTCTCTCAAAAATATTTAAGCAAGTCAGGGCAAAGTTCAAGAGGAGAAAGGAGGAGGGTTCAAGAACTCTTCAAGGTTTTGGAGAAATCACCAAGAACTAAGTCCTATTGGTGTATGTGAGGTTTCTCATAGTGATGTATTTGTTCATCCTCACGTGAAATGATTTTTGCTCAGTAAATTGTACGTGAAATCGTTTATGTAAGGTTCTTCGGGAAATTCTTGAAATGTTGTTTCATTTTTTGTGAATGGAGTCATGTTGAGTTCTTGCGGTGAGTGTTTTTTCGAATGAGTATTGTTCTTGATGTGTTTTTTCGAATGAGTGTTGTTCTTGATGTATATTGTGTGGAATTCATTGTAAACATTTCGGGTCTATGAAAAATCATGAAATTGGGCAATAGAATTGTGTTGGTATTTGGGAGAGAAAAAGAAGATCGAGCAAAAATATACGCCCAGGTCCACGTTACAGATCATTTAGAAGTTTAAGTACCTAGATAATCATTCCCTCTATGTGTTGCGTAGAGTATACGAAGTCCTTTGTCACAAAAGTATTCTGCGACCAAAGTTTCATTTTCCTATCAGCGTCACACCAATGGTCTTCAAAACATGTCTTCGTTCTCTTCTTATTCTAACTTTCTAAGTCTTCATTAATCATTCAAAGATCCTATATCCAAATCATATCTCTTAAACTCACATATAAAATCAAGTAAAGTTAAGAGTAAAGTTCAAAAGGTTCAATTTCATAAAGAATTAAGAGTTTAAATGTTATTTATATGTTTATACATATAGTTATGTACTTATATTGATTATCAGACTTGAAAGATAATTTCACAAATGCATGCTTTCAAGAACGCAACAATGTATCATGTTTTGATAGGTATCCAAATCAAGTAAGAAGTCCATTCCTTGTAATAGGTAAATTGAGCATAAAGTTATATCAAATATGTTGGGAGTAGTATCAAACAACGAGTTGAGTTAGAGTCTCTTATGATTCTAAAGTCCCATAGAACTACGTAGCTAACGTAGGATAGGATAGCATAAATTTGTCATGTGATTCCTCACTATCTTTGAGAAGGCCAATTAGATGGATCTATAGTCACGATATCATCTTATACCCCGACAAAGTATAGGATGACCTGCAATGTGAGGCAAAATGTTGTATCGTAACTTGGACCATGGTAATAGTTTTCGGTTAGAGAAACTTCCCACGAGTAAAGTGTATTATTTTTTGTTGTTATCATTGTATATTGTGTTGTAAAGTTAAACTATTTTTTATTCCATATTTCATGTATTGATCCCTTATGTTATATTCAGTCATTCAAGCCAGTAAGTTGTTTACTCTAACCTTATCACTTACTAGTACATTCAATGTACTAACGTCATTCGACTTGCATTGTTTCATGATTCTAATACAAGTACTCAGGATCATCAACATGCGCTTACTTGAGATCGTTATCCACTCACAAACAAATTTTGGTGAGGTCTCTTTTCTCTTTTCTTCCAGGAGACCATTTTATTTCGTTTAGTAGCTTTGGAGGTGTTACAGGTCTTGTCCCAACATCTATCTTACTTTGTTAAAGGTTTCACAGACAGCCTTAATTAGACGTTTCCAGTATTTTTCTCATATTTTTGCTTAACCCGTGATTCATGTTAAATATTTGGCAAGAAATATTCCTAGGAATTTCTTAAATGTCTATGGGTTTACCTATAATTTCATGTAAGTCATGTAGCCAGGACAAGGATTCGCTTGGGGATCAAAAATGGTTCTTGAGTGTCAGTCCAGGGTATAGGCTCGGAGCATGATATAAAGTTTACAAAGATATTAAGAAGATGAATAAAGTAAAACCACAATTAATGAAAGAATACATTAAAAATAAATTCAAGTAAAACTCCATTCAGATGTATCCCCGACCCAGGAAAACTTTCACATCTTGAACTTTTATGTTCAAACTTTGTTTGTTATCAAGACATACGAACAAAGTACAAAAATACAAAATATATAGTACCACTTAGAGGAATTAATTTCAACAAAAGAACAATAACATTATAGGCAATAGTGAATCATGTACATACCAACAAACACAACATCACACGCAGCAAGAGTGAATGTAGACTGACATACATGCTTTGTTTTACTCATAATAATCACACAAACTTAAATAAATAGGCACACACAGTGGAATAGAGACTAATACAGTTGATTCCATTTAGTCCTCATGATTAATAAAGTCTGTGAAATAATATACGAATGCAATACAAGAAATTGAATTGATCACAAAAAAAATAAACTAACCTGTTAGAGAGATTAATTATTCAGCAAAGTAAACTTGATTCTTATTTGATTCGAAGCAGCAAACTCAATCTTGTTGGATTGTTAAAGCGTGATCCTCAAATTGAGAGGAGAAGTCCCTTTTGATAACACATATGAGGTAAAACAAATAAAAGAGAAGAGAATTAATTAAGAGTGAATTATGGAAAATGCTACTTAAACAGATTTTGAGAATAACTTTTTTAAAAAAAAAAATAAAGCAAAAAAAAACTTAAAAGTGAACAAATAAAATATTTACGTACATATAATAAAAGGAAAACTAATTTATAAAAAGCAATCAAATTACCTAAATTATATGCATAAGCAAGCAAATCAAGTTTACATACCTAGAGAATAATGCATAAATCACGAGGATAAGTACTTAAATAGAATAACTAATAACAATCAGAAAAGAAGGAAGATATTCTCGCAGACAAAATTAAGCAATATTACTGTTACGAAAAAAAAATTGAGGGGACAAGGAATCATTATTGACCATAAATAACAAGTACCCATCATTTTAAATTGGGATAATGCACAAATATCTCCTCAATTTATTACCCAAATTTCAGAGACACACTTATACTATACTAAGATCCTATTACCCTTGAACTTATTTTATTAATAATTTTTTATCTCTTTTCGGCATACGTGCCACTATCTTGTGAGCCCAACGCTAGTTGATTTTTTGTTCAAGCTAGTGTCACGTAGACCGAAAAGAGGTAGAAAATTACTTATAAAATAAGTTCATGAGGGTAATAGGACCTTAGTATAGTATAAGTGTGTCTCTATAATTTCGAACATAGGTTAAGGGGGTACTTATGCATTATCCCTACTATATTAAGTAACACAATATGAATCAGTTATCATGCTAAAATTTACCATTATTGATGCAGCACTACACCAGTATGAATCTGAATCAAGTTATTCATATTAGTGAAACGATGCTTACAATAAAAAATTCTCAAAATCAAACACCATAATCAAAAAGCCAATTTAGACCATAATTAAATATATACAAAGTTAATGAGACAAAATCACTGATATGAGTGAAACAAACAAGTATCAATGAGTTTCACATCATTATTAACAAAAGAGATCAAAAACAATAGTAGGCTGATCTAAAGCACTAAGATACTTAGAATAAATTTTTGAAGAACTTGATAAGAAATAATAAAGTTTAAAAAATATTTTCAAACTTGTTGAATTATTAAGATAAATCAACAACAAGATGTGTACCTTGTAATTCACAGTGAAAATCATCTATTTGCTTCTTTGACAGGCTGGTGTTCAAGTCCGTCTGTGAATCACTAGGAAACAAAGATCTTTGTTTCTTGATTGATCGCTTGTTTTTAGTTTTTTGTTTCACACAATTTCCTCCCTATTTCCCGTTTCACGTACCTTAGAAAAATGCTCTCAGTAAGAGTCTTCTAAGAAGAGGTTGAACAGTCTGTCTTATCCTTTTAAACGGATTTATCAAAAATTAATTATTTAATTAATTAATTGGATAAGGCATAAAACGGATCAGGTCGAGTCGAGTCGATCCACATGGACGACCCATGACCCAAAACTTACATCTCCCACTTTGCATATGGTGGACAAGACCCAAGTAAACATTATATCAATCAGACACACAATTCATACAAAAAAAAATTTGTGCGACTTGTGAGCATGAAGAGCATATCGTTAAGGTTTTACAAGCGCTATATATGAACTCAATCACATGTGGAAAGAATTGACTACTACTAAAGGACACTATTACTCACAATATCCTAGACTTCATTCGCTACTTCAGTAGTTACTTATTCGATCCTTCAACCTCTTAAAGAGGTGAACTCGAGTTCATGTTAACTTTATCCACACAATTACACTTGAGAGTAATAGTCGGCTTATGTATACAAGCTGAATTTTATATTTAATCATCTTCCCTTATGACTCGAATCTATTCGTTCCATATCAACTGTTTTCTGGACATATATTGCATTGTCGAATCGCTCATGGCTATTAGTAACATGATAAAGTAGCAACACCGATTTAAAATTCAAAAAAAAAACAAAAGGTCAAAAGGCATTTCATTAAAAAGTTCATTTAACTTTTCTGGGTCTAATAGAATGAAGAAGCAAAGAATAATCTTTCATTGACCCATTGATCGCTAGACACATGTGGTATGAAGCACGTACTATGATGTTTACACCTTAAATTGGTGTATATGTCTCATTCTATTAATTATTCAACATCGTAGAGACCTTGGTCTAAACATCTCCAGATGTTTAACCCTAGTTTCTCTTTTTAGTGATCCTTAAGCTCATTTATTAAAGAAACTTTTTTCTACATCATAAAACAAGTCATAAAATGGTGATGAAATTCATCTTTTCACATTCCCCAACGTAAGAGGCAATTTCTCGTGTGAGAGAGATAATCTCGCGACTTGCTCGACACGTTTTATATCTTACGTATTATCACATGCATACTACATTTGAACAAAAACTCAATAGCTATAAATAGAAGAGAATATCATAACAATCAAGTTAGTTTACTATACTAAAATATTACCATACTTCATGTAAACCTAGAGCCTTAACATGTTTTTCAAACAAGTCTCTAGAGATGACCTTAAAAAAAATCAACTATCATTTCACGTTTATGAATGTATTGTAAAGTTATTTCTCCACTTGGCACTATGTCTCTCACAAAGTTATACTTGATGTGAATGAGTTTGGTTCTTCTATGATACTTAGGATCCTTTATGTACAGGATTGTTGCTTGACTATCATAATATAGAATCATTGGACCCTTAGAATTCTTTGCAATACTCTAATGTTCAAAGAATCTCTTCGACCTAACAACTTTTTTGTAATGCAAACGCACATGCCATAAATTCATATTTCATGGTTGAAAGAGTCGTGCGGGTTTGCTTCTTACTTTTCCATGAAATAGTACCATCATTTAGTACGAAAACAAAATCAGATGTTGATTTTCTATCATCCCAGCAGTCCAATCAGCATCTGTATAACCTTTTATGAATAAATCAGATCCACTTCCCTTCAGATATTGGAATATTCACTTTATTGCTTTATGGTGATCGTTTTTAAGATTAAATTGATTTTTGTTACTAGACTCACGGCATAACAAATGTTTGTGCGAGTACATATAATCGCATACATCAAATTCCCGACAGCACTAGAATAAGGAACTCGAGATATGTCTTTCTTTTCTTTTCTTTGGACACATTTTAAGGCTTAATGTTTCACCCCTTACTACAGGAGTATCCATGGGTTTGTAACCATACATTCGAAAATGTTCCAATATTTTTTTATATATGTTTCTTAAGATAAATTTCATGGAGCGATTTCTTTGGATTTTAACACCCAATATGTAGTCTGCTTCACCCAAATCTTTCATATCAAATGATTTTGATAGTCATGACTTGATAGTTTTTACATACTCCAAATTATTTTCAACCAATAAAATATCATCTACGTAAAGAATACAAAATTTTTATTGGACCTTTTCACATAGATACAATGGTCTTCATCGATTATGGTGTAATCAAATGACATTACCTCCTTATGAAATCTTAGATATCATTGCTTTGAAAATTGCTTTAGGTTATAAATTTATTTTTTCTATTTACAAATTTTCTTTTCTTGACCTTTAACAACTAAACCTACTGGTTGTACGATGTAGATTTCCTCGCTTAATTCTCCATTGAGAAAAATAGTCTTCACATCCATATGGTGTAATTCTAGATCTAAACAAGCAACAATAACTAAAAATAACCGCATGGATGTAAACTTCACGCGTGGTGAAAAAATTTCTTCATATTTTATTCCAACTTCTTGAGTAAAACCTTTTGCAACCAATCGTGCTTTGTATCTTCATATTGACCCATCCGATTTGCATTTAACTTTAAAAATACATTTATTCTCAATAGCTTTACGTTCCTTAGGAAGGTCAAATAGATCCTAGATTTTATTAATTTTCATAGACTCTAATTCTTCTTTCAACGCTTTTAACCATTCATCCCTTCCAAGGCTTGATAATGCCTCCATTACAGAATTTCGTTTAGCCAATTCTGTACGAGATAATCCTCAATCTCATAACATCGTTTAGGATAACCTTTTCTTTTACTCTTAAGAATTTGAAGTTCAGATTCCTTTATAGGATTTTGGGATTCATAAGTATGAGTTGGACCAGGATCATTTCTTGATCCATTGAATTATCAAGTATGTTTGACAAACATATCTGATCTTCTGAATTCAACATTTTGTACAGAGATTCTGCTTCATCTACTTCACCCTTTTTGGGAAAATCATTTTCCAAAAAACTGACATCTCGTGATACAATTTCAATAATACTTCCATCCTCCAACTCGTTGATGAAAATATGCCCTTTGGAGCGTTCAAAGTACCTTATAGAGATACATTTCTTTCCTTTTTGACTGAGTTTACCAAACTCACCAAATGATCTTTAATATATGTTGCACAACCCCATGGTCGTAGAACATTCAGGTTTGTTTTATGACCAATCCAAAGTTCATAAGGCGTGGAAGACATTTTGTTCAATACGTAAGCCGCAATCAATAATGCATTTCTCCAGAAAGAGATCAACAAATTTTCCAGTGCCATCATTGATCTTATCATGTGTAATAATGTTTTACTCCTTGTTTCAGCTACACCATTTTGTTGAGGTGTATAAGGAGTAGTTAATTGTCTGAAAAGTACCATTTCCAGTACATAATTCTTCAAATTGTTTTGACAAATATTCACGTCCTTGATCGGTTCTTAAAGCTTTTATGCTTTCATCTAATTGATTTTCAACTTCATTCATATATCATTTAAAGAAGTGCTTCAGATTTATGAAAAATCAAATAGACATAATCAAAGCACGCGAAATCATCAATAAATGTATACCAAACCTTGTCCTTACATTTATTGGACCACAAATATCAAAACGAACTAATTGAAGCGGAAATTTATCTCTCTTAGCCTCCCCAATGGTTTGCGCGTAATCTTTCTAGCAAGGCAATTTTTAGAAGTTTCAATTTTGCCGACTTATTCATTCAATCTTGCCCTATGTGACCTAATCTAGCATGTCATTTCAGTTATTGACATATAATTAGGCAGAAAATTTTAATAATTATACATGTGAAATACACAATCAAGCAAATCAATTCTCATAAAGGTTTGATATTTAAATGTAAAATCAAAAAGATATGTAATCATTCATTCATCATCTATGAATTAAACATTTAACAAAATTTGGAAATTAACTTCTTAATGTGTACACTAATTTATTTTAGACTATAATCACACAAATTTGAATGTTTAATTTTTAAACACCATATGATATTGTGCAATAGAATAATCATTCACTTATCCAAAAAAATAAAAGAGAATAAAAACTCAAATATTCATATTAAAGCACAATTAAAGATGTTCACTTTAAATTTTAATAAATTTTAAAAAAATTCTGATAAATAAAAGGAGTATATGGATACATCATGGGTAAAGTTTTACCTATTTAACTCCTATTTTTATATAGTACTTCCATATTTTTTCACTATCCCAAATTTCGATTCTAACTTCATTCGGTTCATTCTTCTAGTATTCTGGCAAGGAATGATGCAAAACATCATATCCTTCCCTCTTTGTAACTTGAATGTCACTTTCATTAAGCTTTTCAAGTTTTACGACAAAGATCTGGAGGAATCCTATTAAACAACCAAGGGGATCCATCTTCAAAGATTTAAACTCTCTTAAATCTTTTTATTTTTTTCGAATAGTCCTTTCATTCCTTAATATATGTTGTGTCTCTTTTAGGACACCAATCCGTATGACATCTCACTCTCGGAAACATATCTTACGGTAGGTTGATCTTCGACCTCGTCCTTTTGCTCGACTTTAAGAACTCTCACTTGGAGTAATTTGAACATGTTTCTTTTCAGCCATATCTGAAATTGAAACAAAATGAAATATGATTAATATCATTTAATGTGACACCATACGTCACAAATTTCTCATAAAAGGCAAGTAACTGTTCAAGGAACACAAGGACTAAACAAATACACAAGACCAATAAGATCCTAAAGAGGGCATATATAAAAATAATCTTAAATAACACTCTAACCTAAAAAAATCCTTAAAAATACGTCTTTTTCCAGTCCAACTTAAAAGTCCATACTTACTCGTTTTAAGTCTATTTCTCTATTATAATATATTTTCGAAAAACTCAAAACGAGCAGATGATTAAAAAAAGAACAAGTTTCTACGCAAAAGTTGCACAACAAATTTCAAGATTGCTCCAGATAGATGCCGTTTTTCAGAAACAGTCAAAAAACAACCAATTTTTCAACAATTCGTATCGTACTCTTTTTAATTTTGTTATTCCATTGTAATATGTTTTCTGAAAGTTACGCACAAGTAGGATAAGAAAAAATAAGTTTTGACCAAAAATATCTTCCAACCAATTTTCAGATCGCTATTAAACAGAAATAGTATTTTTCTTAAAAACATTCATAGTTACTTTCTTAGTAGGACAAGTAATCCTATCTATTTAATGAGTCACAATTTCATATTATTTATCCACAATTAAACGTCAAAAAATATTTAGCCTCTTCCAAAAAAAATCTTTCTATTCATTAATTTTTAAATAAAATAGTCTCAATTTTAATTTCTTATAAGCATATAAAGTGAATAGCTAAGAATGCAACACATAATGAGATTAATAGCGATGAGTCTGATACCAATGTTGGATTATTAAGGTAAATCAATAACAAGATGTGTACCTTGTAATTCATAGCAGAAGACGTCGATCTGCTTCTTTGACAGATTGGTGCTCAAGTCCATCTTTGAATCATTAGAAAACAAAGATCTGAGTCACAAAATAGAAGTCTGCTTTGTGTTGATTAATTTTTCTGAGAAACTCACTTCTTTGTTTCTTGACTAATCGCTTGTTTTTTTATTTTCTATTTCACACAATTTCCTCTCTATATTACGTTTTCACGTACCTTATGAAAATTATTCCCATTATGAGTCTTTTAAGGAGAGGTTGAGTAGTTACAAATTATTTATTTATTTAATTAATTGGATAAGACATAAAACAGAATGTGTCAGGTCAGGTTGGTCCACATGGACAACCCACGACCCAAAACTTACATAACTAAAAAGTTAAAACTAGTAGAGAAAATATAACCAAAAGAAGAATTAGAAACTATATAAGAATATTTTTTCATTGGTGCATTGATACAAAAATCACAGTGTCAGCAAACCACTCAACGACAATAAAGTACATTTATAATATTAGATTTAGTAGTAGAAGAAGTCCAGAAAAACTCATTCAACTAAAATGAGAGAAAAACCCTCCATCTATTAAAAAAACAAAAGGTAGTGTGGAAAGATTTTTACTATGCCTTACCGAAAAGGTCACAAAACTTTGGAAGAATCATAATATTTCAAAAATGTCACAACTTTTCATAAAAGTTTAAACTTTTCATAAAAATCACAATTTTTCATTAAAATAGCAACTTTTCATAAAAGTCATAACTCTTCACAAAAGTTGCAACTTTTCATAAAAGTCGCGACTCGTTATAAAAGGTGTAACTCTTTATTTTCCATTCACACCTTTTAAAACTCAACATTATTTTTAGAATACCAGTTCATGCTTAGATCGTATATTCCATTATCGAAGTATATCAAAATCGAACAAAAGAACTAACTAAAGCTGATTTATTAAGATTCATTTTAAGCATGTCAAAATTTTAAAACTTCTTATCGACCAAATCCGTTTCAAATAGTGTTTGTTACCGTCATCACAACAGCTTGTTGGAGTGGTTTCTTATGTTGATGTCTCCATCACTCCGACGGAGAAAAATGAAGAGCGGGGTTCGCTGGCCACCGACTCACTAGTCCCATACATGTTCTTCGAAATGGATATTCAATGCTCTTGCTACTTTAGTAGTTTTTGGTGCCGTCGTCGGAGAAAAGAGAAGAGTGGGGCGATAGGTCGAATGGTTGCAAGGATGTCTCACTGGTGCCTTCACATGGTGGTTTCATCAAAGTAGAGAAAGAGAGAAGAGAGGATTGGGGTTTGAGTTGGTGTTAGCTTCATCTGAGATGGCTCTGTGAGAAAGAGAGGGTGGCATTTGGTGGCTGGTTTCGTCGGCCACTAGCACACAGGAGAGAGGAGAAGAGGAGAATATGGTGGCGATTGCCATGGTAGCCTCGCTGGAGATGGCAGAGCAGTGGTGCTCGCAGGTGGTGAGACATAGAAGAGGAAAAGGGTGAGGTGCGGTGGACAAGTTTTTTTGGAGAAATAAGAATGTGAGGTGGAGATTGGGTCTCTTAAATATGAAAGAAAGAAAATTCAATCTTGATTATTGGTTTAAAGAAAAAATTATATCAGGATTGTATATCAAATTGAGATGGATGACTCAGATTAAAAGATGAGAGTTTTTTAAAAATGGAATTGAATCATAAAGCTATAATTGAAATAAAGTTGAATTTAAGGACGCGTTTGAAATGGATTGAATAGGAATAAAATGCTATGAATTAAGTAATTTGAACATAAGAGGCTATGATTTAAGGGAAGATTAAATGAATTTCTATTTAATTCACGGTCAGGTACCAAATACTTTTCATTTAGAAATTTAAATATGGAGTATATTATTCAATTGTTTCACCAATTACACAATGCACAAAGATGAGTCCCCATATAAGATTGGGTGAATTGTAGATTCTCTAACATTAGTGGAAGATAATAAATTGAAAAATAAGTTATGTCATCATTGTTCAGATCCTCCTTGAAGAGATAATTTAAGTCAAAAGTCAGATGCATTCGATGACTGTATGTTATAATCTAGTTATAAATATTTCAATAAAAAATTCTAGAAGAACATAATTTATGATATGCTTGAAGCGTGATAGATTACTCGATTCAAAAGATAAAATTTCTTGAAGAAGTAAAGGAACAAAATGATCAAGGTTGTGATGATAATGACACAAAATCTTTAGAAAGAGGACCATAACATAACACTTCATAAAAACTTTGCGAAAAATCATGTACTTGAAAATAAATAAAGATCGACAAGTTTTGTCATATTATAGTCTATATCAAATAACCGTCGATAGTATTTTTAATATATATAATTTAGCGCTAAAAGATTGTAAATGGTGGCAAGGATCTTGAATTCAAATCCATCAAATGATATAAATAGATCAATCATTGGACAATATTTATGCGATTCAAGTATATTTTATTTTCCTTTTTAAAATGATATTTGGGACTTATAGTCCATATACCAAGTATAATGTTAGTGGGGTACAAATAAGTTATTATGGTACAAATAATATCGTAAGATATAAAATATGATTAGTACTTTAAGGCATAAAAGATTTTTGCAGAAGTACTAACATTATTGTATAGAAATTGTTCTCATATGGTAGATGAAATGAGGTTGTCTGTATGAAAATATAAGAAAAAAACTTGAAATACATATAATGAATGATTATCATGTTTATCATATATTATTATAATTGGGAAGCTCCTAACCTCAAAATTGACTTGCCATTTTATCCTTATGTTACCTCTAAAATAAATTAATATTAATATCTATATAATTAATTAAATATTAAGTAAAAGGTACATATAAATTCATGCATCAAATAAGATCTTAATGCATAATATATTCATGTACTACTTAAATGTAGATAATGAAGAGTCTAATAACCTTTCAATTTTAATTTGTAAGATAAGTGGGGGTAAGTGAAGAGTCTATCAAACATACTCACACCACATTATTTATATTCCTTATGTTATTCAAGTTTGTAATCATCTTGCATTCTACAGTAGGTTAGTCTACATCCCTTGTAAAATTTTCATTATCAGTTTGTAATTATAAGAATTCTTACTATTTTATTTATTTCTATTCTTTAAAATTTCATGCATATTCATCTTCTTTTTATTGAGAAATATGTAAATCGTGATAGTTACAAGATGAATATACTCCAATATGAAGTTGTAAGTAATATTTATTTTTCATATCTCCATCGTTTTGAGTTCTTAAATATAACTTTGTAGTTGATTATTGTATTTTTGTATTCAACCTTTCTTCTATTTTTAGGATATATATAGTAAAGCTAATCACATTTTGTATTTATCATTAATTATTTTGAGGGTAAACATGTTAAATCTCATAGAATAATAATTATGTCTCTTTCATTGTTTGATAATCATTTATCTTTTTGAACCAACATATTTGTACTTTTTTCTTTTTATATGTAATCTCAAATATTTTAAAATTTCATGTACTTAACTGTTATAAAAAGGTACAAAATAAGTGCAAAAGTAAAAATAAAATAAAAAATAATGTATCGTAAAATAATGACTAAGTGATACATTGAATAATATTATTTTAGAATTCATTATATATATATATATATATATATATATATATATATATATATATATATATATATTATCTTTATTCTTACCATATTCATGCCTTCTTTTATGTTTGTCTTATTTATTATTGTTATATGACTATAGTTTTATACATATAATATATTTCGTCTAGAGTAAGTCATGTGTTGTCTAGAGTAAGTCTACTTTTAACAAAATGTAATTCAATTAGTATGAAAATATTTTTGTGTATACATTTTAATGTGATGTCATTTATTATGGATGTCATGTCTTTATTTACTTCTTTTTTTCGTTTGAAATTGTAATTTTTTCTATAAATTTGATGGTATACCGCCCAAACATTTTGTAATATTTTTCTTTATATTATCTTTTTTTATAGACAATTTCTTTTTTGATTATTAAAACTTGTGTTTAGTTATTAAAATATATTAATTCCTCTAATAAAATAAAATATTAATTTTTCATGAAGCCTCCAACATCTAACACAATATTCTCATGTTATATTTTGTGCAGAGTTATATTCTTATGTTAAACTTACATATGAAAGGACTTAGATTTGAACTTAGCTATATAAATTAAAGTTTTCTTATATCAATTAGGAGACAAACGTGCGATGCACATTTCGAGAACTAGTTTTATGAAAATTCATGAAGGATTTTAAAGCAATTCCATTGAATAGTACCCTAATGGTTATGATATCGCTTGACATAAAGATCAACTGTGATCTCAATAAAATGGTAAGAAAGAACCATGTTACAGTGCAATTGATGCACCTATTTATTGTGCTATTATTATTTCTTATACAATAACTTTATTAATGTACATGCAAAATATAACATCACTTTTATCGGTGAAGATATTAGAGAAACAAATATTCACACAAATTTTTTATTCTGATTTGTAAGGTTTATTGATTATGGAATTGCAAGAAATTATGAATTTTGATTTCAAGAAAGTTGTATGTTTTTACGTGGAAATACTGTCATATTAAATCATTTCACAAAACAATCAGTTTATTTTCGTACAAGTGAAAGTGTCGCTCAATGTTTGATTGTTGTGTCTAACAAGTCAAATGAGCAATTTGTCTAAACTGACTAGATCATCAACCGAGTGGTTGTCAAAAATATCTTTGGTCGAGATCATTAACTCTACACATTCAAGAAAAATGTGACATCACTTCGAAAAGAGATAATCCAACAACATTATATGAGAAAAGAACACATATATAACACAATTAAGAAGAGGACACATCAAAGGAGGTAACAAAATATATATTTTATTCTTATTTTACTCGTGATCTTCAAAACAAGGGTGAAATAGTTCAACAAGTTCGTTCAAGTGAAAATCTAACAGATATATATTCACGAAGACATTACCAACTTCAATCTTTGAGAAGTTGATATACAAGATCGTAATGTGTCATTTTCAGATTTTTAAGTGATGTTTTCATTAAGGGGAGTAAATACGCGTCGCACTCTTTTTTCTTTAACTAGGTTTCATCGCACTAAATTTTTTTGGTTAAAGTTTTTAATGAGGCAAATAAAGTGTATTACTACACTTTTTCTTTCACTAAATATTTTTCTTTTATTTGTACATCCAATTGTGAGTATTTTAAAATAAATGTCCACACAATATATTTTGTGCCCAAAAAATAAACTCCATGCCTAGTAACTTTGTGCTCAAGTTGTGTAGCTTATATATTTATCCCCTCTTATAATATGAAAGGGGGGAAAATTTGAAATATATCTGAACTTTGACTGAAATTATTGTTACGATATCAAATTTTTAAAGGACATTTGACCTAATACACTATTTAATAGTGTATTTCAAAGGTATATATGTGTCCACGTGGACAAAAGAATTGCATAATTATAAATAGTAATGTATCCACGTGGGCACAAATATACTATTAAATAGTTCAAAGGAGAGGGGATAAAGATCTTCATAAAATTTTGTATCGTAACAATAATTTCGACTTAAGTTAGAGTATTTTTCAAACCTTTTTCCTAATATGAAATGATATAAAGAAGAAAAAGAGTTCAATAATAAAGGAAAATTACTGCTACATTACGTTTTCTCTTTCCATATTTGTTCCTCTTAATTTCAATATATTATCTTTATTTTATACTCCATTTCTTTCAGACTCTATGCAAAATTTAAGAAAAAGAAGTAAGTTTTCTGAAATTTATAAAACAAAATGAATGATAAAAATTTATGCGACTATTTAAAATAAAAATACACACTTTATAATTAAACTGTTAATTAATATATAAAAGTGTCAATTATTTTTTGTACACAATAAAGATCTTTTACTGATTTTTCAACGATAGATTCAAATAAATAGTAGTGATAAGCAAATGCGTGGTGAATGATGCAAGGAATAGAGAGTAGGAAGATAGTGTAGGTGCACCAAAAGATGGAACCCACAAAAGTCGTTTTGAGCCGTTTAAAAATAGGGCCCCATCCACATCCTCCAACCTATTTTTCCATCACTTGTCAATAGTGATGTTTAGTTTCACTAGTACGTACTACTTTATAAGATTTTCAAATTTATTGACAAGTTTGAAAAATAAAACTCTTTTTGACTCCTAATTCTCTCTTTTTTTCGCTCTCCGTGTTTAAAATTCATATTAAACTCTCACTAAATTTAAATTATGGTTTGCATAGCTCAATAGGGAGTGATAATCTGAATTTTATTTATATTCACGCCTCAAATTTAAGATATCTGATTAAATAAGAAATACTTTCACTAATATGCCACAACACGTATTCGTCTCTCTCCTTCTGCCAATTACTGTCTGTAGTTATATTTAATGTGTTTTTCTTGAAACTATAAGAGGGGGCGGGGTCCTCTATCTATATCTTATGTCTTATTGTTGGGGTTTCAACATACTCTTCCTTCTCTGATACTCTCCTTTTCTTTTTGAACTTGAAAAGACAGGTGCTTATAATCTGGAAACTTTTTGAGAAATATGAATGCTTCAAAGTTCATCAAATGTGTAACTGTAGGCGATGGTGCTGTTGGCAAGACCTGCATGCTCATTTGTTACACCAGTAACAAGTTCCCTACTGTGAGTTTCTTCTTTCCTTGTTATACTACTTCTAATCTGGGCATGAGACGAGTGGACTCTGGTAAAGCTTGAACAATCCTTTTTTTTAGCTAGCTTTTGGAAAGTGAGTTAAGCAGAAGAGCTAATTTGACACATTCATCAATATTTTTCCCCAAATCCAAATATATGTTTCATCGACAGTTGTTCCAGTTCTTATTTTGGGGGTTTTCTTGGCAGGACTATGTTCCAACTGTATTTGACAATTTCAGTGCCAATGTAGCTGTGGATGGGAGCATTGTCAATTTGGGTTTGTGGGATACTGCAGGTACTTCAACTTTTATGCAAATAGGTGGGTTGTTTTTTATTTGTACATTGGACTTATGTATTAACTTTGTGGTAAAGGTCAAGAGGATTATAGCAGGCTGAGACCACTAAGTTACAGGGGTGCAGACATTTTTGTACTAGCTTTCTCTTTAATAAGTAGCGCAAGCTATGAAAATGTTCTTAAAAAGGTACTCCTTCCAACACTTACTTTTCTATATCATTGTTTCAACAAAAATGTCTATTTTTTGTTGGTATATCTCTATTATTGTCATTGTCAATGATGCAAAAGTTTAATCTTATTATAAATTGAATGCAGTGGATGCCTGAACTTCGTCGTTTTGCACCCAATGTCCCAATTGTACTTGTTGGAACTAAATTAGGTATGAGTTAAGCTGATATCTCATTTTATTGTATTTTACAAGCCGATGGATATGGAGAGATTTGTTCTTGATTTCCTATTACTAAAGCTTATTCGTTTCTACATTTTTGCTAGACATTCGAGAAGATAATCGCTATCTAGCAGATCATATGGGCTCAAATATTATAACACCTGCCCAAGTGCGTGAATATGTTATTTTGGAATTTGCAAATGCTTTAACAGAGCTGGCACATTCATGACTCAATTGGCTTGAATGCAGGGGGAAGAGCTAAGGAGACAAATTGGTGCAGCAGCTTACATAGAGTGCAGCTCTAAAACTCAACAGGTATTTTAGCTGTGCTAAATATTAACCTTCAGTCTCATTAACTATGTGTTGGCTGCTAGGCGAACTTTCGCTAACACTTGTAATTTGAAATATTTGCCTTTTTAACTTAACTGATTTATGGCTGTCAGAATGTGAAAGCTGTTTTTGACACTGCAATCAAGGTTGTGCTTCAGCCACCTAGGAGGAAGGAGGTAGTGAGGAAGAAAAGGCAAAGAAGCACTGGTTGTTCAATTGTGTAAGTTTAGCATTCTAACATATATTGTTTATCAACAAGAATTGGACCATATAATAACATATCCTTATGAGTTTACCATTTGTTACATACTTGATTTTGATATGCTTTACTTGAGCCGAGGGTCTACCAAAAAACAGTGCCTCTCTACCTTTTTGTAGAGTTAAAGTTGTGTACACACCACCCTCCTCAGACTCCACTTGTGGGATTAAACCGGTTATGTTGTTGTTCCTTATGAGTTGACCTGACTGCTTACGTACCAATAAAATTTGAAACTTAGGGCATGCTTAACCTAGTGTGAATCACAAGATGTAACTCTCTCCATTAGACACTTTTAAACTACCAAAATGAAGGTTGTTAATCCAAAAACTCAACGGTCATTGTAAATTAGACAAATCATGGAAACAAGATATGGTCTTTATGAGGTGCAAAATGTTGTTTCAATGTGAATTAATGCTGATGTTTATTGCAAACTGACTCTGCTTGGAGGTGGTATGTTCAAATTTTATGTTTGAACTATACTATTTGCTTTACCAGGGTTAAGAAGTAACTTGGGATATATGTTTCACTAAACCATCTGAATTGGCTTAAGATTTTCTGATTTTTACAAGTCATAAGACAAAGCAAGGCAAATGTATTTGGCATTTTGTACCGTGCTTTTCAGTTTTGTTCTGTTAGATCCAAATTGTTGAGAATGCACTGAATGTGAATCAATGTTGCTATCCACATGCTTGCTCTTTGTATTGAGGCATCTATGGCTTGCTCTCACTAATTGTATAGGCACTCAGGTGGTGTCTAGTCGGAGTTCATTTAAGTTTTTGCATTTGCTCTACAAATACTTTCAACTATTTGGCGAAGTGATTCTTAGTTCGTAACTTTATAAATGAGAACCATAGTATGTTGCTTGTTGATAGACTATTTGTTCAGTCTCTAAAGTTTCACTTGGTTTCAACAGCAGGGGGATCGTTTGTGGAGGCTGTGTTGCTTAGGAAAGTTTAGGATTTGATGTTCGTGATATGTATCCTTCCAACATGATCTGACTCAAGCTCTTCCCAATTGTTTTTTTGCGGTACAAGCCAAAGCTGGAACTTGCATTATTATGATATAGCTGACGAAGATTGTATTGTATTACCTGTTTTGTAGCACAAACTATTTGTGGAGAAGCAGAGGAAAATGTTGATTTCCTCAAGTTATGTATTTTTAATGTGTTGGTCTTGTGGATACACTGTTAACTTGGTTAAAGGAATATCATCCCAAATGCACTTCTTATCTTTTACGATAAATCATTTTCTTTTTCTTTTTTTTTTTATTTCAAAGAGAGTACTTTCAAAAGAAGACCAAAAAACAGATCTCACATTCCGAAGTCCCTTGAACTTGAACCAGAAAAATGACTTCTAAATAAGAAGAAAACGCCACAACTTCATGTCACAACCTGGAGACACAATGAACGTAATAAGGAAATACACTGTTTAACAATCTTTTGCGACCGTAATATAGAAGAAATACTAACTAACAACGCCTAATCGGAAAATAATAGTAATTATTTTTTTTATTGGATTTGATTTAGAAATGTCATCGTTCACCCATTGGCCCAATATAGTTTAGACACTCTTAAAGAAATGATTTTTGAATTGGTGTACCTAGTCAAGAGGCTTAGAGTCCGTTTGGTCATTCGATAGAAATCATGATTTGAAATTATTATATGAAATTGGTAATTTGTTTGGACATGCAATTTGGATGTTATGACTTCTTCTCGAAGCAAGTTAGGGTTCTACGGATCTTCTAGTCTCCTTTCCAATTTCATCAAGAATTTCTGTCAAGATTGTGAGAAATTAATCAATGGGTGCTATTCACCGATTCATTCCCCAAGAAACCTCAAATTTCCATTATGATTCTTGCCTAATTTCAGGCTTTTCATGATTTTGCTTATGGGTTAAATTGATTTCAAGTTTATTCGTCATGATTCATGATTGATCTTATTATACATGATTTGATAAAAATGCAATATTTTCATGAATCCATATAAATATTTTATGATTATGAATCAAGCTTGCTATATCAATATGCATGCTTTATGGTAACAAGTTGTGGTGTACTAGTCTTAAATATAATCCTCTCACATAGTAAAAATAATATTCTTACAACTTGTATTTATAATTCATATGACTAAGAAGACGAATCAACGTTATTACTTTGAACCATTTGTTGGTCAATTTGGTTGATAAATAAATTTAATAAAAAATAATAAATTAGGTGAATATAAATTGTAAAGTAGAAATTGATTTGAATTAATAATATTAAATTATATGTTAGCAATAATAATTATTATATGAGATGTAAATAACTTAAAAAGTAATGATATAATTATAAATTTTATTTGCATGTTTAAACATATATTCCTATAAGATAAATAAAAATGGTTATCCTCGAGCTTGCTAACTAAAAAAAAAAAATCACAGGTCATTGCCTAGTTTGGATAGTCAAATGCACCTATTCTAGGCATCAAGGATTGTCGACCAACTATGGGTATGTTTGGTTATTATTGGCGTGAAACATATATTTAACAATCCAGGCTACTATTCTTTAACTAATAAGGGGTTGGTTCTATAGGAAATATGAAAGGAAATAGCATCTTTAGAGAATACTCAAGTTTATTATAGGCTATCTAAGACCACTTGAGATGATTATGATAATTAATTATATTATTATTTATACTACTCAAAGTAGAAAACAAAATGTCTTACACAAATAACTTATACATGTGTCACAATTTATTAGATACATGTACTACGAAATTCTAAAGAGACTTCTTAAAAAACTAAGAGACAATTTCGGAAGACTAAACATTGATACATTAACTACAACACTCCCCCAGCATTCGCTTGATAACTCCAATGCGTTCTTGAAGATAGCAAAATTTTTCTCTAGAAAGTGCTTTGGTAAAGATGTCAGCAAGTTGTTCTCCTGTCTGACAATAATGCAACTGAATTTCATCTTTCTCTTGTGCTTCTCGGATAAAATGATACTTGATGGAAATATGCTTTGATCTTTCATGGCTGACTGGATTCTTTGCAATTGCAATTGCTGATTTGTTATCACAATATAGAACAATCCTTTTTTTTTAATTTTTCACCAGTGTCTTCAAATATTCTCCTAAGCCAAATAACTTGAGAAGTAGCCTTGGATGCTGAAACATATTCTGCTTCGGCAGTGGATTGAGCAACACAACTTTGTTTTTTTGATAATCAAGAACAAATAGTTGATCCAAATAAGAAAGCATAACAAGAAATACTCTTCATGTCATCTATACTTCCAACCCAATCACTATAAGAATAACCAATTAAGTTCAAATCTCCACCAAATTTGTACATTATCCCATAATCCATTGTTCCATGCAAGTAGTGTAGAACATGTTTTGCAGCTCCAAAATGCTTTTGGCTTGGTTTTTGCATGAATCTAGATAATAAACTAGCAGCAAACATATTATCTGAGCCTTGTTGAAGTAAGATATAACAAACTTCCAATCAAGCTCCTATAAAGTGAGCTATTAGCTTTCTTTTCTCCATCGTCTTTTCTAAACTTCTCATTTGATGCTAATGGTATGACCACGACATGCAATCCATCGTTTTGAATTTTTGAAGAATACTTTTAGTATATTTCTTTTGAGAAATGAAAATTCCTTCTTTCACTTGAGAAACTTCGACACCCAAGAAATAATTTAGCAACCTAAGATCACTCATTTCATAAGCTTGCATCATATCTTGCTTGAAATTTTGCATCATCTTTACGCCATTTCCTGTAAAGAGCAGATCATCCACATAGCGACAAACAATGATAATGCTGCCATGTTCTTTCTTCACATACAAAGTGGCTTTACTTTTACTTCTCTGAAAATTATTTTTCAGAAAGTATGTACCTATTTCATTGTATCAGGCTCTTGGAGCTTGCTTCAGTCCGTAAAGAGCTTTTTTTAGCATGTACACCTTCTCTTCTCCCCCTTAAACAAAAAATCCTTGAGGTTGCTCAACATAAATCTCTTCATCAAGTTTTCCATTCAGAAATGCAGGTTTAACATCAAGTTGTAATATCTTTCATTTCTTTTGTGCAACAACAACAATTACAGTTCTAATTGTCTCAAGATGAGCAACTGGAGAGAAAGTTCCATAAAAATCATTACTTGTTTTTTGTGTGAAGCCTCTAGCAACCAACCTTGCTTTGTGCTTTTGCATATCTCCTTCTTGATTGAGTTTGATTTTGTAAATCCATTTTAGACTTACAACTTCTCTTTCTCTGGGTATAGTCACAAGCTCCCAAGTATTTATTTTTTTAAATCATCCGAATTTATTCTTCCATGTCTTTCTTCTAAACATCACACATTATTGCTTCTTCACAATTTTCTGGCTCAACACCAACAAAGTTACATCTTTGGTAAATGTCACTCAACATTTTTGTTCCTCTTTGAGGCGGTTCTTCATCATCTGAATGTGGGATCTATCCCTTGAGAGACATCTTCATCTTTATCGTCTTCTTCTTGATTTGAAGATATGATAGCAGTATTCTCTATCTTTTTATCCTCCCAATTCCATGTTGTTTTTCATAAAAAATGACATCTCTACTAACAACAAGTTTGTTAGTTTTGACATTGAGAATCCTATATCCTTTTGTTACATCACTATAACCAAGAAAGATACATTTTTGACTTTTTTTCATCCAATTTTGTTCTTTTTTCACCAGGTACATGAGCATAGCAAATACATCCGAAATTTTAAAAATGACTTATAGAAGGTTTAACTCCACTCCAAGCTTCAAGTGGTGTCTTATCCTTTAGTGCCTTTGATGGACACCTGTTAAGGATGTAAACTCCAGTATGCACTGCTTCTGCCCAAAAATATTTTGTCAGCCCTTTCTCATTAATCATAGTTCTGACCATTTCAACAATTGTTCTATTTCTTCTTTCAGATACACCATCTTGTTGAGGAGTATATCCTGCTGTCAGTTGCTTCTGAATGCCTTCATTTTTGCAATATTCTTCAAATTCTCGACTTGTGTATTCACATCCTCTATTACTGCGAATGATTTTGATGCTGCAACTTTTTTGCTTCTCAACAAGGGCTTTAAATTTCTTGAATGTCGTAAATGCTTCTGACTTTTCTTTCAAGAAATAAACCCAAGTCATTCTCGAGAAATCATCAATAAAGATTAGAAAATATCTTTGACTTTCAAGAGATGGAGTCTTCATTGATCAGCAAATGTCGGTGTGGATTAGTTCCAAAAGTACACTTGCTCTCCAAGACCCCCCTTTTCGAAAAGACTTCCTATGTTGCTTTCCCATTATACAACTTTCACTTGGATCCACCTCAGTATGTATCTCAGGAAGGACTTGCACCATGTCCTTTTGCTTGAGAAATTTTAAACCATGAAAATTCAAGTAACAATATCTTTTGTGCCAAATCCATTAATCATCTACAATTTCATTTATTTAATGCATTGTAATGAAATTGCAAAAGGAAGTTTCTATTTATCATCTTACTTCAACAATGACTTGATTTAGCTTAATTTGTTATAAATCCTGCATTAATTATCTATAAACACAAGAGAATAACCTTTTTCCATGAGTTGACCAACATTAAGAAAATTTTCTTCCAAATTAGGAACATAAAGAACATCATGAATTTGCTTACCGCTTCCTTTCATATTGATCGAAATAGACCTTTACCTTTCGCATCAACTAAGGCTTCATTACCCATTCTCACATTAGTAGTGATGCTATTATTAACTGAGAGGAAAACCTTTTCATCTCCAATCATGTGATTACTACAACCACTATCAACATACCATTCATTGCTTTTGTAGAAGCATCAGATTTAGAAGCAAAGAAAAGGTTTTCTTCCCTTTCTTTTTCACAAAAAATTGTTTGGTCCCGTTTCTTGTGCCAACAATCCTTTTCAACGTGGCCAAACTTTTTACAAAAGTTACATTGGGTCTTGCCTTTGTGCGAACATTTTTCTACATTGAATTAGTCTTTTTGCAAACTTTACAAAAAAAACTAGAGTTTTTCTCACCTTTTTCTTTAACCTTCTTGGAAGAACCATCATGATCCTGCTTCTTTTTGGCTTGTAATTCTTCTTATGTTGATTTTTTGAGAAATTTTGAGGATTCTCATTTTTTTTTAGAATGGAAAGTCGTCTCTTTGGGTTGATCTTCACGAAAAAATCTTTGCTTCTCGTGTGCACGAAATGATCTAACTATCTCTTTGATGGAAAGCTTAGAAAGTTCTTTCGTCTCCTTAGTGATAGCAGCAATGTACTCATACTTTTCTTTGACACTAATTAGAATCTTTTTCACAACGTATTGATCAGCAATTGTATCACCATGATTTCTCATTTCATGAACAATATTCATGACTCTTGTGCAATATTCATCATTTTTTTCAGATTCTATCATCTTCAAATTTTGAAACTCTCTTCTAAGAGTTTGAAGATTTATAGTGCGTATCTTTTCTTCACCATACACCTCAGTTTCCAGAGAATCCAAAGCTTCCTTTGCAGTCTCACAAGTATCAATTTTTGCAAAATATGCTCTTGAGACTCCCATTTTGATTTTGATCAAGGCTTTTGCATCTTGACGATACTTAACCTCAAGATTTTTCATCTCTGCTGCTGTGAGATCACCATCGTTGTCTATCTTTTCAAATCCATTTGCAATAATATTCCACAAACCTTTTGTTTTCAAATGTGTTCTCATTCGTATCTTCCAGTATTCAAAATCAATTCCATAAAAAATGGAGTAAGAACATTAAAGAATAAGCACCTTCATTTGTTTTGGATGCCATATTTTTTTTCTTCACCTAACCCCAAATTAAGAACGAAAACCTTCTCTAATACCAATTTGTAGGAAATATGGAAGGAAAATAGTAATTTAAGAGAATGCTCAAGTTCATTATAGGTTACTTAACACCATTTGTGATGATTGCTACCGTCAACTACATCACTATTTATACTACTCAAAATAGAAAAAAAAAGTCTTACACAAATAACTAAATACATGTATCACAATTTACTAGATACATGTTCTACGAAATTCTAAAGAGACTTCTTGAAAAACTAAGAGACAATTTCGGAAGACTAAATATTGATGCATTAATTCCAACAGGTTCAACCTCTTTCATGCTAACATATATTTACCTTGAACCTCATAGTCCAAGCCTAAGAGTTTTGTCAAACCCTTTTGATGTAAAGCAATCGTCACTCGTTGTTCAAGAAAAAACTTGAGGGTATGGTGGTCTGTTGTGATAGTGATCACCCTTTAAGTAGTATCCCCACTCCTCAACTGTTGATAGTAGAGCCATGTACTCCTTCTCATAAGTGGATAATCCCAAGTGTTTATTAGCTAGTCTTACTAAAATAGGAAATCGTTCTTCCCCTAAGCAGGACAACTCCAATCCCTTTAGAATAAACATATATCTCCATAATAAAGGGTTTTGTAAATCAACCAATACCAGGACTTGAGCAGGGGTCATTGTCACTTTAAGTTGTTGAAATGCCTTCTCATATTGGTCATTCCACCTAAAAGGATTTTTCTTCAAGAGGTTGGTGAGGGGTGAACAAGCCTCCTATAATACCTGTTAGGGTTATAAACCCCCTCAAGGATTTCAATGATTTAGGTTTAGGCCACTTGTCCATAGCTTGTATTTTTGAGGGGTCGGTAGCCACTCCTTACCCAATGATAATATGCCCCAGATATTCAACTTTAGACTACCTAAAGGAGCATCCAGACAATTTTGCATATATTTGCTCTGACCTCAGTATTGTTAGTTTGTCATTGAGGTGATGTATGTGTTCTACTATGAAAGTATTAAATCAATATATCATCAAAGAACACAAGGACAAATTTATGTCAAATACTTCTGAAACACGTGATTCATCAGTGACTTAAATGTGGGAAGAGTATTAGTTAACCTAAAAGGCATGACTTTATACTCAAAGTGCACAAAATATGTTAATAATGTTATTTTGTAAATGTCCTTAATTTATCAGCCATTCTTATCTGATGATACTCCACTTGCAAATCAATCTTAGAGTAGATACAAGAACCATGCAACTAATCCATGAGGTCATCAACTAAAGAAACAGGAAATTTTTCTTTAATGGTCATAGAATTCAGTGCTCTTTAGTCAATGCAAAACCTCCAACTCTTGTCCTTCTTTTGGACTAGGAGAACAGTGGAGGAAAATGGGGTGACTAGGTTGTATGATCCCATTAGACATCATATTTGCCACCTGTTTCTCAATTTCATTTTTTTGAGAAAAAATTGTACCTGTAAGGCATGATACTGATTTGTATTGCATCTAGTTTCAAGGGGAATGAAGTGGTTATGATTCCTTTAAGGAGGAAGTGCATTGGGCTCGACAAATACATCTGGAAATTACTGTACAACTGTTGTAATACCCACATGCACTCTTTCTGGTTCTTGATGTTCTGTAGCTGAAATTGCGAATAAATGAGCACATATGGATTGACCCTTTTTGAGCAATTGTTTCGTCCCATTAATAGACATACTCTTCAATTCACCTTGATGATGTATACCTTTGAGCTCCACACTTTTCTCTTTCTGGATAACCTGCATTTTGTACTTGATAAAATCTAACAATATTGGGTTGTGAGCCTTCATCAATCTCCTCCCAAAATCATGTCATTACCTCCCAGCCTAAGTAATATAACTGAATCTTCAAACACAATTCCTAGTATCTTCCACTGAAACTTCTTGCGAGAATGTAACCTCATGATGTGATTGCCATCTGCCACCGTAACTCTCATGGCTCTAGCCTCTGATAGACACATCCCATCTTTTTGGCAGTCTCTAGGTCTAAAAAATTGTGGGCACTTCCTAAGTCTTACAAACTGATCACCTTATTCCATTTTGATTCTCCGCTGAGCTAAACAGTATATTTGGGACCTTCAGATTTAGAGAGTGCATTTAGGCTAATATCTTCTTCCACCACTTAATAGCTCTTCTCTTATTCTAAAATAACTGCATCTACTTCTTCTTGGTTTCCACTAGGACCTGGATCATGTTGCTCCTCTAACCCCATGAGGGCACTATTCTTTTTTCATTTGGACTAATGACCATAAAAGTATTTATCTTCACATTTATAATATATCCCGTTATTCATCATAGCATCTAGACCTCGACTTCCTTTGTCCGCTTTGTCTCACAACATTCCCCCTCTATTGATATATTGGGAGATGCCTTGGATTGGAGCTCCATTGCTCACTCCTTTGTTCCAAGATGTTTTGCTCCTCTTGTTTTTGGAAATCAATGGCCTTTTACTAGTACCTAGACTTCTCCACAGACTGACTCATAGTGAAAGGATTAAGCAATTTCACAGTATGACTTATGTCTTCCTTGAGTCCTTCCACAAAGAACTCCAGCATAGTGGGGATTCTGATCGTCATCCAAGTTTTCAAGTCTTCAAATATATACATATACTCATTTATTACCTTTTTTTTCTACCTTCTTTAACTCCCCAACATGGTTGAACATGTTGTTCTCAACATCTTGAAATCTTTTGCACAACTCATCACAAAATTCTTGTCATCCAACCCTATGTTTGCTCAACTGGTAATACCATGGTCTAGCCCTTCCGCTTAGGTGAAGAATTGCATCTTATAGACTTTGTGCTAGGTCATCCATGTTAATATAGTGAAAAAATTGCTCACATCTCCATAACCCCGAACAACGATAATTCTATTGCTCTGTCCAAATAGGGAAACTCCACCTTTGAATTATATGATGAGGTTTGTCCATTACTATTGGATTTACAAATTGATCACCATTCCTCCATGGGTGAACTACCCAGTATCCCGGCGTGAGGTGGCACCAATCTACCCATCATATCATCCAAATTTCTACCCACATCTTCCAACTTGGAATTAGTGGATCTGAGTTTCTGATGTGTCTCCTCCATGTGTGTGTAGTTGTCCTTCGACTTTTATGACATTTTCTTTCATGCTTTAGATCGACTATCCGCAATATTTATCCTGCGCCTTTGGTGCAAAAACTTTTGTTGATACCACTGGTGATGCTAATTTCAATTGCAAGAAAGAATTTAGACTTTTATTAACTGAAAGTCTTACCGTTACAAACTACAATTCGTACTAAAACTAAGCTAGTCTTGAGTTGAACTCCTTCTAACAATGGTGACTATTCTGTAGAAGATTATGATAGAGGATTTCGAAAGAGATGCGAAGAAGTAGTAGAAGAACAAGAGAGAAGAGAAATAGATTTACCAGATTTTTTTCACAACTCCTCAACCCAATCAATTGGTGGCTTATTTAATTGGCTTAATTACTAAGTGTGAATCCTTTTTAAAAACTAATTACTTATTTTAGATATACTTTTAAATTATTATTATTTATAGCAATATATAACAATACTATATATTTTATTAAATTTTTCTATTTTGCCTCTTTTTCTTTTTTCTTTCTCAGCTTTTAAATTTTTCTCTTTCTAGCTCCTTTCTTTTAGTTTTTTTTTGGTAGAAACATTCTTTTAATTGCTCGTTCTCTCGGCTTTCTTTCTTGTCTTCTTTTTGTTGCTATTTTTTTTCTCTTTCTTTTGGTTGTTGCTTTGCTTTTTATTTCTCTCTCTATTTTCTTTCGTAGATTAGTCAATGATTCGTAGACTCAATAAAATTTGTATTCATAATTAACTAATTAATTAAAAATATATTTTATTTGTAACAAATGAAGATACATAATAAATTGCAAAATAAATTAAACTTGAATTAAAAATGTATTACACACTATTAAAATTGAATTAGAATGAATGCAAAATGCAGCAAACGAAAGAGCATTCTATATTCTGTAAACTGAATGAATTTGTATCAATAATGAGTTTAACAAGTAATTTAATAGTAAGAAATCAACAAATAAATTGCAAAATTAATTAAAATTGTATTTAAAAGTGTATTGAACAAATATTAAAGTTGCATTGAAAGAGAGAATTAAGCATGAACAAAAAATATATCTAATGAAAGAGTAGACAATGATTTATGAGTAAATTAAACATGTATCAATAATGAATTAAATAAGTAATCCAAATAGTAACAAATAAATTAAAAATTTGCAAAATGAATTAAATTTCTTTAAAATTGTATTACACAATATTAAAGCTGAATTAGAAGAGAAAAAAGAATGAACGAAAAGCGTAATTAACGAAAGACAAGACAAAGATCTAACAACTAAATTAAACTCATATAATTCATAACTAAAACTTATATCATATATATATCCTATAAGTTATCTTTGCTTTTATAACTGAGAAAATGAGTGATGGTTTCAATATATGAAAAATGTATTGTGCATGTCTTATAAATGTATTATAGTGCGTTACCTAAATTATTCTAGTTGGTATCCGTAAGAAATGAGTGAAGTGTACAATACGTATTATAAATGCATTATTCATGAATAAAACATGCATTATATGTGTTTTATAAATTTTTTTTGTATCACAAAAAACGTGAGTGATATTTATAATACGTATTAAAAATGTATTGTGCATGTGTTATAAGTGTGCATGAATTAACTTATTAAAAGTGCATTATACAAATATTAACATTGAATTAAATAAAGATAAAAAATCTAACTAATGAAACACTAGATAGGGTGAATTAAACTTATATCAATAATGAATTAAAGAAGTAATCTAATAGTAACAAATAATAAACTACAAAATGAATTAAATTTGCATTGAAAGTGTTTATACAATATTAAAGTTGAATTAGAAAAGAAAATTAACAATAAATGAAAAATGTAAGTAATGAAAGGCACGACAATAATCTATAGATTGAATTAAATTTCTATTATTTATGAATAAAATATGTATTATATATGTCTTATAAATTATTTAGGTTTAAATTAGTAAGAACATGAGTATTATTTGCAATATGTATTACAAATGTATTGTGCATATGTTATAAATTATTTTGGTTTGCATCGCTAAGAACAAGAGTAATGTTTGCAATACGTATTACAAATATAATGTGGATATATTATAAATATATTACAAGGGTGTTACTTAAATTATTTTGATTTATATCACTAAAAAAAGGAGTGAAGTTTGTAATATGTCTCATAAAGTATAATTCGTGGTTTTAATACAACGAAACATATGAAAATACAACTTTAATATAATTGCGATATAGTTTCATAAAATTCACGTTATCAAGTTTCAATGTAATATTTCTCTTGCAATCAATTATAAACTTAACCAAAATCCTCTTAAAATTAAGATATAAACTCCAAAATAACATTTTTTAAAATTGTTTTAGGAACGATCTGTCAGCGCGTCGTATGACCGGTTCCCAAAATTGAAATATTATGCTACATGTCGCGGAGCTCATAGGAGGTGTTTTGCTTTGAAAATACATTTGCAGAACCAAAATTTTATTATGCCTCCGCGTCGCGGACCCACTCTCAAATCTTGATTTTTAGACTTTTCTCATGTTTTTCAATCTACAATCATTCCTTAACAACATGAGATCTTTTCAAATCATGATCATTGAGTCCATGAATCAATTCAAGGATCAGTTAAGATTCAAGTCAAGAGTAATTAAGAGTCAAGTCAAGAGAAGTCAAGAGTCAAGTAAGAGAGATTCATTTCAAGGTTTCATAAGTCTTCTAGAAACGTTTTAACTTTGTTTTAAGTCTAAAGTTTTAAGTTAAGTAAAGAGTAAAGTTGAAGTTCTTTTCTTCAAAGAAGTATATGAGGACTATTTATTCCTAAAGAGATTTAAAATGTTTCCAAATTTAAATAAGGACCAAAATTGAGATTTTCAAAGAGCTTTCTGGCTATTTTAAGAAAAGAGTAATCACTTTCTAAATGAAACAACAGAGGAAGTGAGATTCCCAAAATATCCTTTGAGTTAAGTTTTTGAGAACTAATCTCAAATCAAATAAGAAGTATGTTTCTTAATTATAAAGAGCTAATATAATAAATTATTGTTAGGAGTAGTCTTGAGCACCGAATGGAAGAGTTAAAACAACTATCAGCCCCCATAAGCCATATAACCATCATAGGTAGAAAAGAGTAATACCTTTTAGATGAATCCTTTTCACATAGACTAGTGGATCCACTTAGTAGTTCAGGTCCTATACTTTTGGCCATGTATAGGATGTGCTGGAAGCTTGAGGTAGATCGTCGTATCATCACTATAGCTCTTAAATAATGATTGCCGGTTAGAAAAATTCCCACAACAATAATTGCATGGTTCTTCAAGGGGTTATGTTTAGTATGAATGGGGGTATGAGACTTTATTCATGCATTGCACACGTATACTTTGAGAGGTAGCATGGTATGTCCTTTATGATATTATGATTATTAGTTCACATCATGTTTTAAACATTTTTTTCCCTTTATATTGTACTTATTTTAAAATGCTTTATAATGAAATGAGTTCAGTTAAGTATTCATGAGTAGAGAAGAGCCAAGGTAAGTGCTTCATTTAGAATCTCTTTCGAGCCTATGTTGTTTTAGCATTCAAACTCGCATACTATTACATTCAATGCACTGATTCCAGTTGACCTTCATCTAACGAGGATCAACATCTAGTGTACCTAGCAACCAGCGTACCTTTGATCAAGTTGAGCACTCCAGAGTCAGTAGGTGAGCCTCCTTGCATTTCTGAGGACTGTTTTATTCACTTTTTTCTAGTTTAGTTCATTAGGATGTTTGGGGGTTTGTCCCAACATCCATTTCAGTTGTTTTAGAGGCTCCATAAATCTTTGTACTTCAGATTTTTTGCTATGAGACTTGAATAGCAATTTTGGCCAGTTGAATGCTTTCTTTTAAGACATTCTGAGTTTATTTCAAAAGTTCATCATATAGACTGTTCTTGTGTCTTCCATTGATTAAGTAAGTTGGCCAAGGGTTCTTTTGGGTCCAACAATGGTCATCGAGTGTCAGTATATCCCGGAGTATAGGCTTAGGGAGTGAAAACATTGTATCAGAGCATAGAATTCAAGAATCCTAGAGAGTCTAAGAAGCAGTTTGTAGAGTCCTAGTTCTTATTATGAAGTGTGTTACATCTATAATTAGAACTCTACAACGTTTACAAAATTTCTCATTTCTTTCATACTCACTTCGTGCGTTAGAGTGTATCTCTAAAAAATTTCTTTCTAACTCGTGCTTACGCGTTAAAAATTATGAGCTACGCCTTATTTGAGGAGGACTTTTTGGAGAGTTTCTTTCCCCCATAAGCAAAGATAAGAAAAGAGATGGTCGCTGACATGAGGAGCATTATGAGGTTATTCTTCGTTGGGTTGTCTCATTTATCAAGTAAGGAAAGTAAGGCATCTATAAAAGTAGGTGTCATGGACATAGTAAGGCTGATGATCCATGTATAACAAGTTGAGGAGGAAAAAACTAAGGGATAGAGAAGAGTTTAAGAATAAAAGGGATAAGACATAAGGAACGAGTTTGGGCAGGAAAGGAAGAATGTGAACTGGTCTTCTTTTTAACAGAAGCAAAAAGGACCTGCTTTATCATTTGCTAGTGCACTTGCACTAAGGAACCAATGTGTGTACAGTAACTCAGCATTCTCAGTACTTTAGACCTTAACCTGCGTATTCGCACGGTGGTAAGACACATTGGGGTACTTAGACTCCTGCATGTTCCAAGTGTAGTAGGAGCCACTCAAGGGTATGTTATGATGTCTTTGCTGATAGCTTCAAGTGTGGCTAGAATGTTCATTTTATAAGAGAATGTCCTAAAAACAAACAGAGAAATGGAGCCCAGTATTCTTAAGTTGATCCACCACACAGAGATGCATAAAGATAAGCGACATCAGGGGTAGGCAGAGAAGGAAACCATATTTATGTTATCACTAGTCGCCGAGAGAAAGAGTATTCACCAGATGTTGTCACTAGTATGATCCATGTATTCAGTTTTGATGTTCTTCCAAAGAAACATCTTGATCCTTTTAGTTTTTCTACAACTTTTGGTGATTCTGTTCTAGTAGAACGAATTCTATTGTGATTGTTCTATTCACGTCAATCACACGAGTACCATGGATGATTTAGTTGAGTTAGATATGGTAGATTTTGATGTCATTCTAGGTATGGACTATCTTATGCATCAATAAATTGTAGAACTCAAGTTTTCAATTTTCAATTCCCAAATGAGTCAGTCTTAAGTGGAAAAGCAGTTCAATAGTGCCTAAGGGTCATTTCATTTCGTACCATAAGGAAAGGAAAGTTTCTAAGGGGTGTGTGTATCACTTGGTCCGAGTTAATGACTCAAGTGTTGAGGTACCTCATATTCAGTCAGTTCCAGTAGTAAAAGAGATTACAATAGTCTTTACAAATGATATTTTCGGAGTCCCTCCTGAGAGCGATAGACTTCAGTATAGATCTTCTTCCAGATACTTGTCCCATATCAATTTCTCCATATAGAATGGAACCGGTAGAGTTATAGAGTTAAAAGAGCAGTTGAAGGATCAATAGATAAAGGTTTCATTCGACTAAGTGTCACACCTTGGGGTTCTCTGGTCTTACTTATGTGAAAGAAGATGTTTCCCTTAGTATATGTATAGACTACCACCAGTTGAACAAGGTTACCACCAAGAAAAATATCTTTTTTCTGGGATTCATGATCTTTTCGATAAGCTTCCAGGTGCCATCTGTTTTTCAAAAATAGACCTCAAGTTTGGCTACTATCAGTAAGTAAGGGAGTTTGATATTCCAAAGACAACATTTAGGATCTGTTATAATCATTATGATTTGTTGGTCATGTCTTTTAGTTTTGACTAATGCACAAGAAGGGTTCATGGAACTTATAAATAGAGTCTTCAAACCTTATTTAGATATGTTTGTTATCCTCTTCATTGATGGCATACTAATATATTCAAGGAATGAAGAAGATCATGCTAGTCATCTTAGAATAGTCCTTCAAACTTTGTAAGATAAGAAGTTATATGCTAAGTTCTCGAAATGTGAGTTTTGGCTTGAGTCTGTGGCATTATTAGGCCATATTGTGTCTGGAGAGGGAATTAAAAATTTTATACTTTAAAAAATTGAGGTAGTACTGAATTGGCCTAGACCCAAATCTCCAACTAATATTAGGAGTTTCTTAGGTTTGGCTTGCTATTATAGAAGGTTTGTAGAGGGTTTCTCATCCATTTTGTCCCATTTGACGAAGTGGATTCTGAAAATAGTGAAGTTTGAATAGTGTCAAGCTTGTGAGAAAAGCTTTGAGGAATTGAAGAAGAGGTTTACTATTGCCTCAGTTTTTAACTTTACCGGGGGGTACTCAAGATTTTGTGGTGTATTGTGATGCATCTAGAGTTGGCTTGGGTTGTGTTTTAATGCAAAATGGAAATGTTATTGCTTATTCCTCCAAACAGTTAAAAGTTCATGAGAATAACTACCCAATTAATGACTTAGAGTTGGCTGCTGCGGTATTTGCTTTAGAGATATGGTGTCATTATTTGTATGATGTTCATGTTTATATATTCACTGATTATTGGATGCTGCAGTATGTGTTCACCCAGAAGGAGCTTACTCTTAGACAGAGGCGGTGGTTATAATTACTCAAGGATTATGACATGAGTATTCCTTACCACCCAAGTAAGGTTAATGTGTTTGTTTATGCCTTATGCCGGTTGTCTATGGGCAACACCTCCCATGTTGAGGAATAAAAAAGAGAGTTAGCAAAATATGTGCATAGGCTTGTGCGCTTATGAGTCTGATTTATGGATTCCACAGAAGGAGGAATAGTGCTGAAAATGGGGTTGAATCATCACTAGTGTCAGAGTAAATGAAAAAAAAATACCAAGATCCCATTTTGCTTGAGTTGAAGGCAAATGTTCAAAAGCAAAAAGTATTAGCTTTTGAGAGAGAGATAGTGTATTGAGATATCAAGGTAGATTGCGTGTACCTATGGTGGATGAACTCCAAGAGAGGATCATAGAGGAAGCTCATAGTTCCAGATATTCCTTTTATTCGGGTTCCACAAAGATGTATCGCGATTTGAGAGAAATGTATTGGTGAAATAGTATGAAGAAGGGCATTGCAAAATTTGTTGCTAAGTATCCATATTGCCAACATATGAAAGTTGAGCGCCAAAGGGCCGGTGGTTTGGCGCAAAATATATAACTTCCGAAATGGAACTGTGAGATGATAAATATGGACTTCATCACAGGTTTACCAAGGTCTTTCAGACATAATGATTCTATTTGGGTGATTTTCGACAGAATGACAAAATCATCCCCTTTTTTTCTAGTAAAGACTACCCATTCAACAGAAGATTATGCTAGGTTATATATTCAAGAAGTGGTAAGACTCATGGAGTCCTAGTCTCCATGATTTCAGATAGAGGTGCACAATGTACTCCACAATTCAGGAAATCTTTTTAGAGAGGTTTGGGTTCAAAGGTGAACTTAAGTACTATTTCATCCTTAGACAGATCAGCAAACAGAGCACAATATTCATACCTTAGAGGATATGTTTAGGGAATGGGTGATCAATTTCAAAGGCAATAGGGATGATCACCTACCACTCATCGAATTTGTTTACAATAATAGTTACCACTCTAGCATCCTAATGGCTTCATATGAATTTTATGGGAGAAGATGCAGATCTCCTAATGGATGGTTTGGAGTTGGTGAAGGGGTTGATAGGAAAAGATTTAGTCATGGAAAAGGTGAAAGTGATTCAAGAAAGGTTGAAAATGGCATTGGGTTGTCAAAAATCCTACACAAATGTTAAGAGAAAGGTGTTAGAGTTCGAAGTAAATGATTGGATACATTTGAAAGTTTCACCAATGAAAGGTGTTATGAGGTTTGGTAGAAGGGGAAACTTATTCCCCATCATATTGGACCTTATCATATATTCAAGAGGATTGGTAATGTAGCTTATGAGTTGGAGGTACCACAAGAGTTAATAGTGTTTCATCCGGCATTTCACATCTCCATGTTGAAGAAGTGCATGGAAGATACTTCACTTATCATACCAACTTATCAAAGATAGATTATCTTATGAGGAGGTTCTGATTAAGATTCTAGATCACCAAGTTCGCAAGTTGAGGACTAAAGAAGTAGCATCATGTCAAAGTTTTGTGGAGTAATCAGTTGGTAGAGAAACTACTTGAGAAGCTAAAGAGTAAAGAAGAAGAGATACCTATATCTCTTCAAATCCAGAGAAGTTCAAAATTAAGGTACTAATTTTCGTCTTAGTACTATATATCTAAATTATGAATAAGCATGTTGTTTGTTTGTATTTGCTTGTTGGGTGTTTGAACTATATATTACACCCTTAGCCTATTAATAATAATCTCATTCGAGGACGAATGTTCCCAAGCGGTAGATACTGTAACATCTCGCAATTTGAAGTATCTAGGAAGAAGCTTATACTGAAAATAGTTATTTTTGGAAAGAATTAAAATTTTGAAATTTACTAAAGTTAGAAAAAAAAATGAGCTTTAGTCAACTTCAAACAACCATAAATCCTAGATCAAAGATGATTTAGGTGTATTTCCAGACATGGTTGGAGATCTCTTGAAATGATCTTTCCAATGCTGCTAAGTTTGCACGATTCCGAGTTCGTATGAGTGAGTTATGTACTTTGGAAGCTGCGTTGTAGGGATAAAGAAAGTCCAATCCGAATTTTGAAGGGGTAGTTTAGTCTTTTCCTAACCCAATAAACTCATTTCATTTTTGGTGAGTAAGATAGGGTCTAATCAAAATTATATTAGTTTACTCTTTTAATAAAAATATGCTAGGGCTAAGGAGAAAGGAGAAGATAAGAAGAGGAAGAAGAAAAGGGCAAGATTCACAAAGATCGTTCTAGTTTGATTGTGATTTCACTAGGATTTGCTTCAATCCGGTATGTGAGTCTCTCATAACATTTGGATATCTCTCCCATGTGGCAAACATATTTATTTCAATTTGGATTCATCCGGAAGGTGTTTGAACATTGATGATCTTGATTCCTATTCTTGAATTCATATATTGTTCTTGAATTTTCCAAAGTTGGGAAGTTTCTAAGTTTGTTATGCCGTGTTTTAAAGTCGTTTTGCGTTAGGTTCTTAGGTACATTTTTTGGGTATCTTTTATTAAAAGTTATTTAAGAAAAAAAACCGAGATTTGGTGGATTGGATAAGAAACCGAAGAAGAAATTTTGACGGGCAAAATCATAGTTTAGGAGCGCGTCGCGTGACCAGTTCCTAGAATTGAAAAATTCTGCTCCGCGTCGCGGAGCTGACATGAGGTGTTCTCCCTCAAAAAGATGTTTTCGAAACTAAAATTTAATTATGCCTCCGCATCGCGTACCCCCTCTCAGATCTTGATTTTCAGTCTTTTCACATGTTTAACTATCTAGATTCATTACTAAACAACATGAGATCTTTCCAAACACAAATTATGATCCTTAAATCCATAATTCAATTCAAAGATCAGTTAAGAGTCAAGTCAAAATCAGTTAAGAGTTAAGTCAAGATCAGTTAAGAGTCAAGTAAGAGAGGTTCATTTCAAGTTTTCATTAGTCTTTTACGAACGTTTTAACTTTGTTTTAAGGCTTAAGTTTTAAGCTCACTAAAGAGTAAAGTAGAAGTCCTTTTCTTCAAAGAAGTATATAGAGACTATGTATTCCTTAAGAGATTTTAAATGTATTCATATTAAATAAGAACGAAATTTGAGATTTCCAAAGAGTTTTAAGTCTAGTTTTCAAAAAGAGTGATCGCTTTCTAAATGAAGCAAGAGAGGAACTGAGATTTCCAAAATAGCCATTGAATAACATTTTTGAGCACTAATATGAAATCAGAAAAGTATGTTTTTCAAACATAAAGACATAATATAATATATTATTTCTGGGAGTAGTATTGAGCACTGATACGGAAGGAGTTCAAACAACTATCAACCCCCATAAACCATGTAGCCATCATGCGTAGAAAAGTTTCATACTTTTTAGATTAATCTTTTTCATATAAACTAGTGGATCCACGTAGTAATTTAGGTGCTATACCTTTGGCCGGGTATAGGATGCACAGGAACCATGAGTTAGATCAATGTATCATCACTATAGCTCTTATGTGATGGTTGTCGGTTAGAGAACATCCCACAACAATAATTTCATGGTTCCTCAGGGAGTTCTGCTTAGTATGAATGGGGGTATGAGACTTCATTCATGCATTTCACAAGTAGACTTTGAGAGGGACCATGGTATGTCTTTTATGATATTATGATTATGAGTTGACATCATGTTTTAAATAATTTTCTTTTTTTATTTATATTGCACTTGTTTTAAACTGGTTTATAATGAAATGAGTTCAATTAAATATTCACGAGTTTTTTATTTTTTTTATATTCATGAGTTGAGAAAATCTAAGGTAAGTGTTTCTTTTAAAATTACTTTTGATCCTATGATGTTTAGTATTCAAACTCACCTACTCTTACATTTAATGTATCGATGTTAGTGTGCCTGCATAATCTTATGATGTTGACACAGGTAAGGAGGATCAACATCCAGCGCCTTTGATCAAGTTGATCACTCCACAATCAGTTGGTGAGACTCATTGCATATCGGAGGACTCTTTTATTCGTTTTTTCTAGTTTAGTTCATCAGGGTGCTATGGGGTTTGTCCCAACATCCATTTTAGTTATTTTAAAGACCTTATAGATATTGAGACAGCTAGTTATGAGTCTTTAGCTTTGTACTTCAATTTTTTTTGCTATGAGATTTGAGTAGTCATTTTGGCTAATTGAATGCTTTCTTTTAAGGCATTATCAGTTTATTCTATAAGTTCTTTATATTTACTGTTCTTATGTTTTAGTTCTTTCACTAAGTAAGTAAGCCTGACCAAGGGTTTGCTTGGGGCTATCAATAGTCACCGAGTGCCAGTGTCGCTCAGGTTATAGGTTCGATGTGTGATATAAAACCAATTCTGTAAATTAGTAATTTGATAATCGTACTTAATTTATTACATGAGATGTGATACATGAAACCTTACACATGTTGATGCCCTTTAATTATCCCTCAATTATTTAAATCACCACAATTGAAGTTGTCATTATCAGTTACTTTCATAATTTAATATTTGTGATGGTAATATTTAAAAAAAGCACATGTTTTTAAAATACTTTATTTAAATTATGGAATTAATAGAACTAAATAAATTGATCGTAAGTCCTTTGGGTTCGACAAATCAATTCTAAAAGAGCCATTTATTACTTTTGTGATCATGTACACTAGAGTGTGGGTTTTGGAGCAACAAATAGTATCAATAATTTGATAATCGTATGAAATCCATGAAAGATATATGATACATGAATTCTTACTATGTCGCAGCCTTAGATTTTCCCAATCATTATAAGTAATTTTATTATTTCATTCTTGCATTCTTATTATTCAAAATATAAATTAACTCTTTTGATATGCCTGAATAAATAACTCAACTAGTATAATTTAGTAAAATAGTTAATCGACAAAACCTGTGGATTGATAAATCGACTCTTTTAGAGCCACTATATATCTTGTGTGAACACGTACACTTGCGTATGCATTTGTTAGCAACAAGTTTTTTGTGTTGGTGCCAGGGACTTAGAAATTAACTATTATGGTAGGTTATACTCTTTCTTAGTATTTATTTGAGTTTCATTTTATATAAAAATCTTGATGAACAAATTTTTCCCCTTTGAATAATTTGGTAATCTTATTTATATGGACTATTGAGGTAAATAGGGGTTAGCTGATGGGTATCCTTGTAATTATTGTGATGAACCCCACTTGGATATCATGTATTATATATTTCTTATATGTGGTGATCAAAATGGCCATGAGAAGGGTTTTGCTAACTCTTATGCCCTTCCCCCAAACCCCTATTATGATTCTTCTGTTATTTGTGATGTTGGCAGGGTCATGAAGTGGAGAATGCAAAACAAGAGGCTCGTAATGTGAATTCAGTCAGGCATGCTTGAAAATATTAATTTAAAAATCATGGGACTATGATTCGAATGCATGGAAGACAATCAAATATCATGGAACTACAGGCTAAGGTTGAAGCTTATCAATTGTAAAGTACATGCCTAACTAATACTTAATTAGAGAATGAAGCTGCAGACATAGTGAGCCAATCTTTGCACAATAACAAAGTCAACTTCAAAGTTTCAAGAGTTTGATAAAAGGAAGAGTTGAGCTCACACAAGAAATAGATCAATTTGACTCAGATGTTCATGAAACAAAAAGGTTGAGGCGTATAATGCCCAATCACGAATTGTTGGTGATGATGACCAAGTAGTGTAGAAAAATGAGGTATTCCAACCATTCAACTATACATTATTATTTTATTTCATTGTTGAGAAAGAGTACAAAAGTGAGAATGCTGTAAATATGGTTGCTTTGGAGTTTATGCATCTTGGGTCTCATTTAACATTTTTTAAAAAATATATGTTTGGATGATGACATGAAATTTGAGTAATCTGAATTAATGGAGGAGTGTATAGATGAGGAACTAGGCACCTAAATTTTAAAGTTTCTAGACCACATAAAGAAAATGATATTCCTTGCATAGGGCCAAGAAGTGCATGATATGACATCTATTACTCAATTCTTTTATATTTATACCACTACCCCTTGACTGAAGCGAAAAAATGGTTGCAAAGCTAAGGACGATTCATAACTTCAAAGTGGAAATAAAAGTGATAAATTTACTTGTGTCGTTTCATGATGTTAAATTTAGCATCTATTTGTCACGTCCTGAGCCTAAACCCTGAACGTGGACGACACTCAAGAAACATTTCTGTTCCCCAAACGAGTTGTTGGCCTAACTGGATACTTAGTAGAAGATTTACTCAAGCAAAACGATTTTTGAAATAGAATTGAGACATTGAAACTCAGACAAATACTCAATTCAAATGTCTGAAAATACTAAGTTCGATAATGATATACTCCACAAGACATTCTCAAAACATATCAACAAAGAGAGAATGTAAATAGTGTCTCCTCAACTCTCTCTCTCTCTCTCTATATATATATATGTGTGTGTGTGTGTGTGTGGTTTTGTTCCAACATATATTGTACTATTAGGGGCTTCACACACACACAAACACACACACACACACACACATATGTGTGTGTGTGTGAAGCCCCTAATAGTACAATATATGTTGGTACAAAACCCTCGACAACTTAGCAAAAGTAAGAAATAAATGTGAAGCCCTTCAGAAAGCAAGGAGGTTAACAAAAGCTTGATGGAGTGGAACCGGTATCAATGAAGCACCTATTGATTATCCTGGATACCTGGATCTGAATCATACAAAGATACAAGTTTAATGGCATAAATACATAAAATGTATGAGCATACAAGGAGAACTGAAAGCATACATAATTGAACTGAAAACACTAGAAGAGTACTCAGCTCAACACAACTCAATCCAAAATAAGTGACAAAAGATAAAATGTATAAAGCTTCATAATAAACATATACTAATTCAAGGATGTATATAAAAATATAATAATTTACTCCTTACTCTTATTTGAATATTTTGTAATCGACAACCATCACTATAAGCTATGTGATGTTACAACGTCTCATCGACGCTTCCAAATATATCATATACCTTGTGGGGGCATATGAATCTTCAAATAAGTGGATACACTAATCTATGCTCGAAAACAATAAGGAGTCTTCTAAAAAGTACGATCATTTATCCCTATTGGTTGCATGTTTTATAAGAAATGTGAGTTGTCTTAACTCATCCCCATATCGGATATATAGTCATTATCAAATGTGTAAAACATATTGTTTCTCAATTTGAGGTGATTAGTCAAAATGCCCTCTTAGAAGAGGTCTTCTTTGAAATACTCTCTAAACTCATTACTCTTTTTTGAAATCAACGTTTTTCTTTTTCAATATAAAAGTATTACATTTGGAAATACTTAGTTCCATTTTATTTTCTCCATCATGAAAAAACTCTTCTTAACACTCATCTTTGATTTCTTATAAATCTAGTTGAAGACCATTGTTGGTTACGAAAGGTCCTCAACAATAACTCAAAAAGGCAACTTGAACTTTTCTCTTAGATTCACTTTAATTTTGAATGGATTAAGATATTTTACTGGAACATGTAGAAATTCTCAACGGTAAATGAAGACATTAGGATCTAATACAAAGAAGGGAATCATGTCCACAACTTAAAGGAACATGCACAGGATGAAACAAAGAAAGAATCGACCCAACACGCCTTGACGTACTACTGGAGCGTCGTCCCAAGACCTAAACTTGAGAAGTCTGGCCTTGGTGCATTGCTGGCATGTTACCCCAGGGCCTTAACTACTGAAATTCATCCTTGGCGCTATCATGATGCGCTACCCCAGGCCCTTCCCTAATAACCGGATGAATATTCAAGCTTAAGTTAGGACCCCAAATTAGTATAGAATTGAGAAATTTCTCCTAAATTCTTCTTGATTCTCAAGACAAACACGAATTTATGGCTCTTTCATACATGCCCTTTGGAAATATAACTTTTAATAAATATTCACAACACAAAAGACTCAAAACCTCCATTGTTAAAAAATTGAACTCAAAATCAAGGACTATGCAAGTGTCCTTTAGATACAATGATTTAGTGAATAAATTAATATATATGGAATGAGTACGAACAAGTCAAGCATTTTGGTAAGCCTTACATACCCGGAAAGAACAATGTTCTTGGCGAAAATAAAAGGGAATCTTGACGAACGTTTGAAACCTAGCTTTTCTCTTCTTGTGACCCTGTTTTAACTCTCTCTAAGTGCTAAATAATGTAAAAATGGGGTATAAAAGTGAATATACCCTAATTTGCGAAAAGAAAAAAAGTGGCTAGGCTTGGTAGGAAAAGGATATGACCAGAATACCCTTTTAAAAACAAATGAAATGCCTTTAAGAGAGGCTTCACTCAAATGACCATAAATTTTTACTCTAAGCTCGAAATTCAGAAAACTTTGCAAAGTTGGAAAGATGATTCAAAAATATTTAATTAGATAACTCATGAGGCACCTATTTCTTTATGTACTAGATATATTATTGTTTGAATTTCTCCCAAAACTAAAAACTGGTGGGTGACTTGTACGAACCTCTCCTTAGCACTTTATTTGAAATCCGAGTTGTGACAATATCTCCCCCTCAAAAACATATATCCTCTAATGAGATCAAGCTAAGTACAATAGGGGGTGGGGCATGTCTAACAACCCAACTCAAGCAAAAAATGTGCAATTTGCATAAACTCAACATATCAAATTAAAGAGTATTTTAAAAATAGTTAGTACCTTGGTATGGAACTGATTCGGAAGGAAATGGGTGAGGATATCTCATCTTCATATCCTTCTCAGAATCCCAAGTATCTTCCTCAACAAATTGATTCCTCCATAAAACGCTGATGTAACCTCCTTGGTTCTTAACTTGCAAGCCTGTCAGTTAAGAATCCGAACGGGCATCTTCTCATAAGATAGACTATCCTTGATATCAATATTATCGGTAGGTATAATAAGTGAAGACTCCCCTAAACACTTTTTTTAGCACAGAGATGTGAAATGCTAGATGGACTACTGCTAACTCTGACGTTAACTAAACTCATAAGATACGTTTCCAACTCTCTTGGATATCCTATAGGGACCAATCTATCAAGGATTTAGTTTTCACTTCTTTCTAAATCTCATAACATCCTTAAATTCACCCATTATCAACCTCAAATTCCAAGTCTCTCCTTCTAACATCTGTATATGATTTTTGACGACTTTGCACTATTTTTAGCCCTTTCTGATTAGTCTTCACTTTTTCCATGGCTTGATCAACCTAGTTTGTCCTTATTAACTCAGCTTCCCCAACGTCAAACCACCTAATAGGATATCTACATCTTCTTCATATAGAGCCTCATAATTAGTCATTTGGATACTTGAGTGATAACTAATATTGTATACATATTCTATGAGAGGCAAGTGGTCATCCCAATTACCTTTTAAATCCATGATGCATTCCCCCAAAAAATATTTTATGGTCTAAATTATGTGCTCTGCTTGTCCATTCATCTGAGGATGAAAGCATCAGATAGGAATTATGAGAGATACATATAGAGTTGAACTCTATTGCACGACTTTAGAGTGATGAGTGAAGTGCAATTTTCTTAAATGTCTTATAGATTCATATGCTTATATTTGGTATGTTTCACACTCATGAGCAAGACTCTACTTGAGGTGGCTTATGAGACATCCTAGGACCTTTCAAAACTTGTGCTACGAATATCAAATTTGTCACAATCCAAAGTATATGTTAGGAGTAACATGGCGTATAGAATCCGAGAGGTCCTACACAATCCACTTAGCATATATCATATAAGATAATTAAAGTAAAGAGTTCAAAAACTAGAATTTCATATAAAAGAGTTTCAAAATGGAAGAAGTTTAGTATTAGTCTCAAAGTCATATAATACATTTATAAGGAAACTGTCTGGGATGTAACATATACATCACATGCAAAGTCCAAAACAAAATGACGTAAAGGTATAAAATGTGTCGGTCTTCAGAACATGAGGACTCACTAATCACTTGAAGCACCTATGTGTTGTAGGAGCGTCAGACCCTATATTAGTGAAAAATTATAAGCATAAGTATGCATTATTACATGGAATAATAAGTATGAGGCAGTATGCATAAACATAAACATGATACTATAAATGACTTAAAACGAATGGGCATGATCTTAATGAAATAATATTAAAAGATTTTAGAGAAGAAATTACACGAAGATCATAAATAAAGTCAAATACATTAACATACAGGACATGAGAAAAGCTTTGAAGAAAACATAATCATTTTGTGGGAATTAGTTTTAAGCGAAAATAAGACCATGAGAGCTATATCATGGAATCAGGTATATCCCTTATACTGAAAGAAGGGGAACTACTTACCAAGGTATATTTATGCATATCATTATTTTCCTAACGTGGATCCACTAGTTAGGTAATCCCAACGGAATAGATAAAAGTCAAATCAAGACCATGATCAATACCAATCCACATATTTCAAGATCAAAACATAGTATAACTCTTAATACATAATTCAACATGGATGAGAAAACCTTTCACCTATATAAATTAATTTGTGAGAAATATATTTCACAATCATGATCATCATAGTAACTCTAACATAGAATTTACACGTTCCTTTCAACGAATCTCCAAATTATTTATCATCATTTCATAAAACATACATATCTTCACCATTTCATAATTTATGATTCATCATATGATCATAGTTGTAAAATAGAATTTAGGCTTAGGTCTACGCAAATTCGAGTAAACATTAGGGATTAAAATTAATTAATGCATTAGAATACTTAATTAACGATAACGAATCATAATTATAAGAAATCCACATTCATTCAATTGAAACCCTAATTTAATTAATTGAAAATTGATTTGGGAAATTAAAATCTTTTGGGACCGCATGGAGAAAAATACAAACACCTTGATCCTTTAAGCCCAATAATATTAAAAAATTGGAGACTTGAATGGAACCCTAACTCTTCTTCATCTTCTTCCTTAGGTTTGACAAAATTGGGAGGATGAATTAGGTCAAGTTTAAGAATTTAGGAGAATGATTTGAAATGGATAAATTAGGGGCTTAAACTGTTTATATGGAGCTTAGTATAGAAGGTAAAACAACATAGTATTGGGTTAAAGCAGTTAGGGAAAAAATCAAAATCCCTTTTAAAATAATTTTTGAGCCTACCTACGGTCCTGAGGACCTTCTACAGGTCAAATTCGTCAAACATAGATAGGTTCAAAAACCATTGTTTAGACCATATTTTTAAGTAACCATGTATATCCCATAGGTCTTCCTATGGTCCTTGTATGTCAATCGTAGAACACAACTTTGATCCTCAAAATTTTACTTAGGCTGGAAGTGATCTATCAGACCTATCTATCACTCATACAATGGTTGAATCGCTTGTACAATGATTAACCATCACTTCTTATGGTTATGATCGACAACCTTTAGAAGCTTCTACGGTCTGCAGATGTTAGGGTTGGCAACAGACGACGACGAGGACTTAGGGACGGAACGAAGGGGTATGTGATGGGACGGGAGACGACGCTTGGGGGATTTTGCCGGTCGCGGTATTGGGGGGAAAACACAATATGTCCCGTTCTGTCCCACTATATATACGGGATGGGAAGGGGTTGGCGGGACGGGACGGGAAATAATTTTTTATATATACTTATTTGTTTTGATTGAAATTATATGTTTTTAGCTAATAAATAATGCTTAAATTTTCAAATTTCATATTTAACTTTAAAATTTAAAATTTAAAATTCAATCTTTAAATTTCAAGTTTCAAGTTTCAAGTTTCAAATTTGAGAAGTTCAAATTTGTATTTTAAATATTTTAAAGTAATTTAAATTTGAAATTTCAAAAGTCAAGTTTCAATTTTTAAATTAAGTATTTTAAAGTTAGTTTAGTATATATAAATATGTATGTATATATTAAAATTAAAATGCAAGACAATAATTGAATAAAAAACACTTGAATAAAGCCTTCAAATTTATTCACTAAAATCTAATTGCATCTTAGAACTTAGAAGTTACAATTTAGAAATATTAGTGGAATTACTAATCTACGCAACCACCGTCTACGAAGGGTTCTGTTTCAATAAGTTCTCCTATGTAAAACTAATATTTATTACAAATATTAGATGAATAACTAATTTACGCAGTCACATTCTAGGAAGGGTTCTATTTCAATTAGTTCTCGTATGTAATCTAATATTTGTTTTCTCCTTTAAAATTCAATTCTAATTGTCACATCATATCAATGGTGACATCCTCCGGTGTCGGCAAACTTGCTAGAAATTCTTTTCACTCTAATTCATCATCACTACATTCAATTACCGCTTTGACCCAAGCTGCTTGTTCGGAATTTATCTTTGGTAAATTATTATTCCTCCTCTCGGCACTGACCCAATCTCTAAATAAAACTGATTGTTTACAAACATTCTTCCGTCAATAAATGTCTTTGATCGCCAATTGAAACCTTGTTGTAATAAAAGCATCCTTCGATGCAACTGATGAAGCTTGAATAGCTAGAACATAACAAACCATTTTGTTCAAAATTGGAAATGCAACGCTCCGCTTCCTCCACCATCCAAATAAATCTTCATTGACATCTTTGTCTTCTACTGCTTCTAAATATTTATTAAGATATTCTTCAAAATCATCACAGTTAGTAGAATTAAGACCAAGAAAAATCTCACATCTAAGTTGAAATTCTATCTTTAGTCTCAAGATTAGAAGTTTAACCAACTTCTCCTTGAGTATTTTGCGTAGTTCTATATTTTTCATACAAAATTTTTGCTTCTATTTTTATGTTAGACTTACACGTTACAGAAGTTGGAATTTCTTCCTGTAAAATTTTTAAAGTATCATAAAAAGTGTCAACAAGTGCCTCCACACCTCGTAATTTATAATCTAGATGAAGTAAAGTAGTAGTTAAATAAATCTGAGGATAGGAAAAAATTATTTTTAAAATTTTTCAATCATACCTTAAATTGCAACTCTAAATTTATCTATTTTCTTATATTTAGAAAATTGAATTCAAAGAGCACAAATATTTATTAATATAATAAAATAGTATGATAATAAATTCCAGAAATATGATTGTTGCATCATAAAAAAGTATTAAAAATTCTAATAGTTCATTAGTTTCTTCCCAATCTTTATCATAATTCTATCTAATTGGTCAACATTATGAACATTAAATATCATTTGTATGGGTATTTTATATTATTAAACAACAGAAAGCATTTCGTAAAAAGAATTTCACCTTGTTTTTATGTCTTGGAATTTTTCTTGGTGGCAATTCACATAGTAAACAACGTTCATTAAATTCCCTTATTCTAGCAGCTTTATTAGCATGAAAAACCATGCAACCACATATTTAATTTTCATACAACCACAATCAAATAATGAAATATCATCTTGTACAACTAAATTTAATATATGTGCAACACATGTAACATGAAAATATTTACTATCAATTGGACATAATCTAAGTTTTAACACACTAGATGCGTTTGTATTATTAGATGCATTATCTAATGTGAAAGCGATTACTTTATGTATAAGCATGTCATAATCTAAAACACTCAAAATATTTTAAGCTAAATATGCATCCATTTTTTCTCTACACATGCTTTATAACTTAAGATTCTGTTTTGCCAATTCCAATTATGACAATCCAATGTGCTGCAATTGTTAAATATTCATGTTCATTAATACTACGATCCATGTCCGTAGTTATAGAAACTCTACTATCTAATATGCTAAAAAAATAACGAAGATATTGACAATGTTTACCTTGATATGCAAAAACATCAGATTTAACAATATTTCTTGCAAAACCTCTAAAATCAAGATTATAAGTTTGTTGAATATATTCAATAAAATCGGAATTTGAAGGAAAACTATAAGGCCAACCACAAACAAAAACCATTTTAGCTAAATTTTCGTGATCTCTTTCCTTATTATATTTACGTTGTGTTAGTGGACCACCGGAGTTAGAAGGATCTAATGTTCCTTAAGCCATGTTAGAAGACCCTACTGATTCATTAACACTAATATCAAAATCATTAACTGGTATTCCTTTTTTTCTATCGGTTAATGCTTTAGCTTCTTTATATTAAATCGGCACACAAGATAACAAATATCTATTTAATCTCCCATCCACCTTGACCCCCACCTTGTCTATCTTTAAAAGGTTGCTTGCACTTATTACAAATAGTAACATTATTTTCTTTATTAAAAGTCATAAATTTCCACACAATAGAAGTTTTAGGGCGTTGATACTTCACCTTCTCCCTTGTTGGAGGTATAAGGGGTAGATGTCCAAATTTTTGCTCCGTTAAATTTGTAGTTTCTTTTGAACTTGTGTCATCACACTAATAGCTGTATCTTCCAAGTATTATCAACATACACGTACTCTTATGTTTTTCCTTACTACTTTTTCTTACCAAAATTAAGTATTTTTAAAATGGCAACTTGTTCTTTCTATTTTCTTGTACCGGTATTTTTTTGCTAGAAGTCATATATAATTATATATAAAGTGTAATATAAAAATAATAATTAAAAAAGATTAAAGACGAAAAATAAAATATAAATATTATGAAAAGAATGAACCAAATGTCTGTGTTAATAACAGACGTTAAACTGATTCTTGAAGCTTGTAGTTTGTTGTAAGTTATAACTTGTAATATTAAACTCCAATACTTGATAGTAAGGGATAGAGGGATATTTAGAATATTAAAAATGGGTTAACGTGTATTTATGATAACCTGACGGTTTAAATTAAAGTATTAAAAGTAGGGGGATGGTAGGGGGTGGTAGTGCTGTTGGGGAAGTGAAAAAAAATCCATGGGGGGGGGGGAGGGGAACTAGCCCAACGGTTGGCAACGACTAAAATTCAATTTTTGTAAAAAGTAAATAAAAAAATAAAGAACAGGATCTCGCGAACTGGCCGTTCATCCTGGTCGGGACCGGGTTGACCAAGACCAAACAGTGAACCGGCCCCTGACTGGTCCCCTAAACCTACATAACACCAACTTGCGAAATTCAATGGAATCAGGTCCCATGAGCCGATTCTCAAGCCGGTTGCGGGCCGACCCGCTCCCCCTTCCACCCCTGGTAGACGGTACCCCGTAAACCAGGCTTCGGTTAAGAAATTTATTCTTCTGTTTTTTCCAAGTTCTAATGTGCTAAACTCAACTCTTTTTAAAAGTCAGAACTCTTCATAAAAGATTCAACTTTTCACTAAAGTCACAACTCTTCATTTTTTGTTCAGACCTTTTAACACCCAACACTTAATTTCAAGGCACCAAAAGAAGAAGAATAAACAAAGAAAATTGATTTCAATTTCAATGCGACATTACTTCTCTAGTGTCTCTTAGTCCACAACTCATAACACTACTGGAATAGTTGAATACATTACATTTGATTCTTTTGTAAATAAAACTTTTATATATGTCATTACTAATTGTAGGTCTTTCTACATCAAAGGGAAGTCCAATTTAAATACATTAGTTAAGTTTATTAAGAAGTATGTTTTCATTCCTCCAAGTTTTCCCATATTTCAGGAAGCTTAATCTTTTACTGCGAGTCATAGTAATTCATGTAAATATTGAAATTGTCCTCAAGTAAAACCCATGTTTAGCAGTTCAAATGAGATGTCTCAAATAGTGCTACACAAGACTCAATCATGTATGTACATAACAAGACTCTACTTAATCATGTAAGGATCAGAGACTTTTATTATCATGAAATGTGGTGCTCCCAACACTTCCTTTCCTCTTCTTTCATCATTTAGTTTCGTGCTCATAAGTCATCTCATTATTCACTATCCATGAATTGTTCAAAAACCTCATTTCTTTTCCACTTTCATATCTTTCCTCCACAACTTTTTTTAATTCTTTTTCTCTCTCTCTTTTATATGGAGGAGTCCCATTCTTTTCAACACCATGGGTTAAAGATGACTTTTCTTGCATTTCATTACTTGCCTTCTTTTTTCAACACAACCCCAACTTAGGATTTTGTCCTGAGTTAGATATTCAATCAAACCACAAATCCAGAGGATTATAGGTAGTGAATTTAGAAAGGTCATGTTTTCATCAATTTTCTTCCAACGAAAAGTAAGGCTTAAGGGGTTTTCAAAAAAGGTTTGCACACTCTTCCAAATTAGCCTAAGATGAGATCACATCACTTAGTCAATAGGACAAATGGGAAAATATTTAGGTGTCATCATGCATGATTCACGGTAAGCTTATCACACAAGACATCGATACAAAACTCAAACAAGACTCCACACTTTTTGCTCGTATGTAATGTTCATTGCAAGAAACACAATCTGATACTTGACAAATCACAACGAGATGCAAATAGTTCACATATTATCTATGCAACTTCATTTTGCCTCATCATAGCCGCACATTCATGTTTGTTCGATTGCGAGCATTATTCAAGTCATCGGTATTGATCGAAACCAAGACTTAAATTTGCTAAAGAACAGCCACATTCAAGTACATATAAGAGGTGGCGAATTTTTTTTCAAAAGGATCAAAATCATTTACAATTAAAACAGAAGGAGCCACAAGCTCAAACATCTACAAAAATTAGTATAAACAAAATTTTAAGCATAACTACCCAAATATATCAACAAAACATAGAAAAAATCAAATTAAAAGATGGGCCTCACCCCACTACAAATAACGCATTTGTCTTCATATGAAAATAACAATTATCCAAAGAAAGACAGAGAGGGAGGTAATGAAAAATTCTCTGTACACAGTCGCTCTATATGTCTGGGCATCAGTGCCCGATGCTTAAGCCTATACTTGGGCATCACTGCTTGGTGTCGCATTAGAAGATACAACAGTGTTGTACTTGTTAAGATTGTCCAAGGCTGTAACTGCCAAAAAGGAATGTACGAATGTGTACAGTGCACGCCTATGAAGGGATAGTGGGGTCTCAGTGAATAGTCCTCTTGCTGGAAGTAGGTATCTTGGCATCACTTCCCCTCTTTAGAGGTTTTGTTTCCCTTTTTTTCTCCTGAATTAGTTTCTCTTATATGTTGAGGTGGAATGTTTCATCCAGCTATTTGTGGTCTGTCCATATCTGCAAAGCTTCGAAAAAGAGTTAGAAAATATTCAAACAAAAGCATATTAACTAAGATGTAGAAAGACCTGCGGAAATGGTCAGCGTGTCACCAATATACTTTTGTGCAATGAGGACACAAACGTGCAGATAAAGGGCAATCAAGAAAACTTTGGGCGTGTTGGTGAGTTCCATCCCAACTCTCAAATTTGACACCAAAACCCCTGAAAACAAAGTTAAATAATGCACAACTCAAACTAAGCTTATACCCAATGTAACTCATGCACAACCCCACAAAGTTTCATCCAATTTAAGGCACAAATTTCGAGAATCAACTATTCAATTCAGTAAGGGTAAGATTATCAAACCAAAACTGGTAATCAAACATTCTAATCGTACCATAGAGGTGCAACACACATCAAGAAGATAATATCAATGCATTTTAGTAAAAAAATTGATAAAAAGAACTTAGGGTTCGTAAACCAACCTTGCATGCTGACTAAATTAAGATTGCATAGCTAGGCAACAATGTATCCAAGTTTTGAGCACGAATCGATATCTATAACACTTAGAAAATACAAAAATATGAAAGCCAGGGTGCAGGTGTAAGTTTTGAGAATAGAAAGCAAGGGAAATTGAAGGAGGCTGAGAATTTATCCTTAGGGCCAAAGATTAGTCGTGCTCGCTGATCCACTTGGCGAAACACCCTGTGGTAATGTATCTCACTGAGTTTTACAGGACCTTCAATTATCATGGGTCCAAACAATAGGCAAGATCGGGATCACTAATCCGGTTGGCGAATTTCCAATAACTTCACGTGCTCGCTGAGTTTTACAGAACCCAAATCTAAATTAGATTGGATCAAATGACCATCTAGGTCGGCACACCAACCTTTACGGTGATTCGCCAACTGAACATTTCTCTCACTTATCTCTTTCATTCCAAATGCTTCCCACACTTCAGCTTGCACAACTAACACACCAATAGTTCTAAAACATATATAGAGCAATAAAAAGGGTTTTGGGTTGCCTCTCAAACAACGCCTTAGTTAACATCGTGGCACGATGCAAGTCAACCTTCAAATTTTATTCTTGGGGTATTCTGTAGTATAACTCGGCAATCCCTCTTGGTACTCTGGATTCAAATGCAATGAAATTATCTGGCCCTTTTGGGTTTCCAACTACTTGATCGATACAAATGGAAAGTGATAGTCTGGCTAAGGGTCAACACATCTTCTTTCATTTCTTCCAAAATATTGTCCAACCCCTCAACTTTGTTGAGGATACACGAATGAATATCCTTAGAAATGCCACCATTAGAATCTTTTGGCTTTTGATGTTCGTGGGGAGGCACGTACCTATCTTTCTACCCCTCTTTCCAATTACAATTTCTCTCTCTCCATTCACGATCTCGATCTTTCCATTCTTTATCTTTATTCCAACCTTAGTTACCACCCTGCCTCAGGTAATTTGAATGATAAGCATAACCTTGGTTAGGTAGGAAATTTACCTTTTCATTATATAATGCCTCAAATTTAGATTCATCTAAATTAGCACACCCGACATCCACAACATTGACACATCGAGCACCAGCTCTCATGACATTTTTAGGAAAAATGTCAAGTTCTGTCATGATCTTGACAATGTTCCGATCCTTCTCTTGATCTTTCTCCATCTGCTCCATAGTCATTTTAAATGAGAGAGGAGATTCCTCATCTTCACGGGTACACTAGGCCTTGTTGATTTTGGTTATGCCATCCAAGAGTTGTGTCGCTATCACATAGGGTTGCTGCATCAAACCTCCCAAAGAAAGTTGGTCAGCGACACACGTGTTTACCAATTCACTACTTCGGTAAAAATACTACAACAATACATTGTCAGGCAATCCATGAGTTGGGAATTGCTTCAAACGCTTAATGTTTTGGATGTTGTCCCAAAGATTCATTATCATAGAAAGAGGGAAAACCACACATTAAATGCGGTGACCAACTCCTACCACGAATGGTTGAGCCACGTGGCAACTCCGCCATCCACTTGCAAGCCTCTAGCATCAAAGAGAACGGGAACAACCTCAACCGACAGTTGGGAGATATTCTTGAAAGAGAATGGTCTACATACATATACAAAATTTCAAATATGCTCATGGGAATCCTCATGAGCCAAACCACTAAAAAGTCCTTTTACTTGCAAGAGTTGCAACATAGTGCTCATAATGTGGAGCACTGCTTTCCCTTTGACTGGAGGTATGAAAATGGCATCAATAATGCCCATAAGATGAGGTTCATTAACATTGTTGATGTTTTTGATGTCATATTAATGGCCTAAAAGGCCTCCATTGCTACCTTTCTCACTCATACCTCCTGAATTTACACGTAAAAATCAAAACAAAAACTAAAACTTAAGTTAGTTCAACTATAACCAGCTAAAACAAAATTTCACTTAATAAAAAATTCTCAACTAACATGACTCCCCGGCAGCGATACTATTTTGACTTGACGTATTAGGAAACTTCTTCCAATTCTAAGAGCCAATGATCGCAAATAGTAATATAGCCCAACCAAGGGTTGGGATGATTTCCACAGGGAGTGGATTCAAGAATCAGCATCCAAGTATAAATCAATTCATACTAGTCATTGCTAAAAGACATTTACGAATGAAAGTATAATAAATTCGAGGGAATGAAACAACTGTCAATTATCAAGGGTTTTTTAATTAATTATAAAATAAAACAGAAGACAAACGAAATTACAAATACGGAGATGGGATTCTTGGTATGTGATAAGAATATGAGCTAATAAACAACAGGGTACATGCTTTTAACATAAATAATTGTAAATTTGTTACTAAGCTAAACTTTAGAGGGATAGATTTTTTCTAGAACAACTCACCCTGAATTAATTCAATTTCTCTCGAGTACCGATTAGCCATTTCTTCCCAGCATTCACCTAAGACCGTTCACTCTCTCGAGCTAAATGTGTGGGAGAGGGTTTAGAATTCGCTCTCTCTAGATGAACCCACGCCAACCCATTAACCACGGTTTATCGATTCAGTAGTTTTGGTTTTAATACCTCTCTTCTGAGCAAGCCAAAGACATGAAGATGAAACCATATTTGAAACTATAATCCCATTAAATTCATACACAACTACTAAACAAAATCACATTTAGATAACAAATTAACTATTAATAAGCAAGACCCAACACTAAAATCAACCCATATTCACATAATCACACCCCAAGAATTGAGATTTTAGCTAGACATAGTAAAAACATAGAAATCGATACCAACTGGTGTTTCCATCACTTGGTTTGACAGAAAATGTCTTTACACAGGTCTACAATGAAGATTCTTCAATACCCACTTCAAATTTCTTGGAGTTGGAAACCTTCAAATCTTCAAAGATCAAGAAAAATATCTCACAAAAAATCTATGAACTAAAACTAGAATTATCTCAATACACAAAGTCAAAGTAATAAAAATCTGATACTAAGTTATATATCTCAAAAAGTACTTATAATTTTTCAAAATTTGTGTTGCAAAGGATCACTCACCGTAGTTAGTTGGGGTCACACGTCAACTTGGTGATCCTTTCTTCGGTATATCTATCACCATCTTTCCTTAGCCTTTAACATCTTCGCGTTCTGGATCATTGGGCGATCTAGCAATGCTTCAAGAAACTGCTCATCAAAATTCCAACTGCTCCTTTTCACCGCCGACTTGATCCTTTCCATCAGGGCTCATCACACTTAAACATTAGGCGAGAATAAGGCAATTTAGATACTCGCCTAATGGATTAGGCAAACCTCAATCTATCTTTTCTTCAATCTTTCAACTGCATTGTTCCATTTTTCTTTTGCTCACTTGTGTTAATATTTTTTTCTCAAAGTCTAAATACCTGAAAATTAAGTTCTTTTATCAGTTATTGTTACGAAAATATGCATTTGAGGGCATTAATCTACCAAAATATAGCCCTAAATGAGTCCTAATCATAGACTCATCACGTAGTATTCTGGTTGGGGATTTGTATGCAGACGAATAATAAGCCTTGATGGACGTAATGTGGAGCTAAGGGTTGAGTCGTGAGTAAGGTAATAGATCCAAGAATACTGGTATATGCAAATGTCTTCGAGAATGAATAGGATATGAAAGTGGAGGAGCAAATAGTCTTTTTATATGTTTTTTTGCTAGTCGATATCTTATATTATGTTTTGGGTTAACCAATAATTCCTACCAATATGTGCGATTATGCTGATACTAATTCTTATACGTCCTTTTGGGCATATACTAGTTGTAAGTCAGTGTTGTTTCATAGGTTAATACGAATATAATTCCTACAACTTCCATTGTTTCCTTCCATATGATAGGAGCTGCATCATTTGTTATTGTATTTTCTATCTTGTTATCTTCGAAGATCTTGTACCTGTTTATATTAGATCTCTGGGGTGTTAATTACTTTACAAGTCTTAACTTAGATTGTTGGCAAAAACTTTCTATTTTATAAAAATTTCTCATAAATGTTATTTATTTTCCCGTTTTGTTAACCTCCCGTATGACATTTAATTATTTGGGGATCGATGGTTCTCCTACTTAGGTATGAGAGTTGGTGCACGCAAGTCGCAGTGGGTGGGTTGTTACAATTGGTATCAAAGCCCGAATTATTGCTCTCCCAATGCATGAGTAAATATGTAATAGACTCCTGCAGGTTAGTGTGTTGACGTCCACATCTTATCTTCAACATTCTAGGAAGTCGTTCTATCTCTTCTCTTCTGTTGTGCGAGTTGTTGCTTGTGTTATGATTTGAGTCCAACTGGTATCTTCTGATTCTAATGGACATCTTATCAAGGTAAATTAGACGTCGCGGTCACGATTGAAGGGACATAAGTAAGGTAAATTGGAACTAAGATGGTTCTAATTGGTATCTGATCACAGAGGTTGTATAGATGCATTGATGATAAGTAATAGTCATCCAATGGAGCATATTAATTAATAACTTTCACTTGTTCGTTAGTTGTAGCTTGGAATTGTGAATGTGTGCATATTGTTTTTCTGAAATAAATGTTGGTGCGAAAGGTGAATTTACTTGGATTATATGATATGATTATGTGCACGATATTAATTGTTTGGATTTTGATGCGTGCAATATGCTAGACTAAGTGTTTGAAACTATACGAGTTGTAATTGACTCAGTTTTGTGAGCTTGTTTTCAGAAAGAGAGTTATCACTAGCTTAGGTTCAAGGGTCTAAATAAATTATGATGTAATTCGTAAGAAAAAAATGTACATGTGTTGCGAGCAATGATAACCTTGTGAATGTATGGGCATATCCTGGCGATGTGCGTGGGTGTGGTGTTGATTTATGGGAAAGGGGATTTTGTAGTGTAACCGTTGGGTTAACTCGGGGTAAACAATGACCATCCTAGTTAAGAGGATTATCCTAAATTCTTAATTAAATCTTAAGAATCAATGAAAACTTTAGAAATGAGAAGAACCCCCAAAATTATTGACTTGGGTACTATTTACGTAGGAGCCGCTATAGGGGAATTATTCCCGCTAAGGCGATACCGCAAGAGGGGATTTATCTCGCCAAAGTAGGATAAGGCGAGATAAAATCTCAGCCTATCTTCCCTTTTTTTCCTAGTCACACATATCGACCCCTAACCATGTATGAGCTAATACCTGCAATTAGCATTAGTTATGATAAAAAGAAAAACCAACATCCATGTGCTTACAAAAAGTGTAAGGAAAAACAAAAGAGAAATAAAACATTGTCCTCTACATGCCCAAGAGGGGCAAAAACTAGATCAGCAACCTTGGAAATGGGAATCATCGATGTTCGACCCATGTCCTCTGGGGCTATGTGGCTAGACCAAGTGTCACTCAACCAGGGATAAAATTAGTACCTTCGGCCTAAGTGCGATAAAGTCCTATTGGGGGTCAAACTAGGAGAAAATAACCTTAAGAGTCTTCCACATCTGGGCCATCAAACGATCTATCTCCATGTTTTTCTTTTTCTCCCATGACAGCTAGTGGTGGAGCATCTCCAATTCAAGGGCAGTGGAGTGTGGAACTGAAGTTGAGGTATTAGCTCGGGAGACTTCAAATTTTCTCTGTATGGCCGTCAATTCCTCCTATATGTAAGCACTAGAAAGCGGGTGCCGGGACTGGGTAGGGAAAGTAAAGTCAGCCTCGTCGTCTTCCCCTCCTTCATTGTCAGCCTCAACAATTCCTTAACTTCTACTATCCCGACACATTTTCCTCCTCTTACTCCAAATATGGAAGTTTGTAATCAAAAGAGGGTGAAAAAGGGGAACTATAGGGATTACCTCGTCGGTGTCCAAAAGATGCACCCCTACTCTCTTGCACATCACAATTAGTATTTCAGGAAACGAAAATGTCTTCTTGTTGCCCGAGTGGAAAAACTTCCATTCATAAATTATTTGTGAGCCCATATTTAGTCCTATTCCCTATATAGAGCTCGTCAGCACCAAAGCTCGAGGAAATGTCACGTCGATGCAGTTGCCTGATGGGTGGATCCTCCTAGTAACAAAGTACATCCACCTCTTAGCATTTGGCTACCAATTAGTACTAGTAATGCCCTCTGTAGTAGCCCAGTAAATCTTATCCCGGCTCGCAGCCTAAACCAGTATGTCCTTCAGCTAGCCTAGAACCATTTCTTTCAACTTGTCCTCATACACCATGTTGGGAACCATGGGCACCTCGAGTGCATCGTTAAATAAAGAAGCGTTCAAGGGGATGTCAACTCCTCTGATACGAATAGTAAGGTGAGGGTCGTCCCACCCGACAATAGGTAGGATGGCATATAAATCTCTCATCCATGGGGAGCGCGAGGCAGGGGGAGACTCTTTCAGTGGAGCCCATATGAACCCCATCAATAAGGCATAAAAGAAACCCCTATCACAACAAAATTTGTTGTTCCGGTGATCACGGTACATTCCCTACTTGCAGCATCAGGAAACCGGATGAAAGACAAATCTTCTTCATTGATACCAACCATAGTAGACCAACCTCCAATTTTAATGAAAGGTATATGTTAGAACTCCCTAGGATTAGACAATGTTTGTCTAAGAAAAGAAAATTTTTGGATTTAAGTGGCAAGGGGCTACTGCCCCACTAAATCCTGCCACAACGGGGTGAGGGAGGCCGTCACAATGGGATGAAACCCATCAAAGCGCCTTTCATATAGGATGAACTTCAGGCGCGATCGTGGCCCTTCTTTGTCCGATGAACCTCTTTTTTAGCATAATTTAGCAGATCAGAGTCTATAAAGTACTCTAGAGCATAAATATGCAATGATTCTACCAAAATAACACCTAAAGGATGTGCAAATCTGAGTTTTACATCAAGAAATTTTTCAATTTCCCCTACCTAATTCTATATTATTTCAATCGTATTTTAATGAAATGCTTATGACCAAAATATTTTGGAGACGTTAGGAACGTAAGGGAAGTTGCTACGCTACGTTTTCCAGAAAATCAATCAACCCATTTTTTGGATGTTTGAAAAACTACCCTAAGGTCATTCTAATCAATTCTCTATCGTCATTCAATCGCAATTAAGTAGGCATTTAAGTAAATAGCATTGGGAAACAAGAACATTACCTTGAAATTGACGATTGGAGTGAGGTGATTGATAGAGTTTTGAGTTAAAGAAGGAGGAAATGGGGAAACCATTCCTCTTTCCCCCTTTAATTGTTCCTGATCTCCCACTACAGCGGGAGTGTCCTTGCAACAACGGACACACCTTAGTAGAAAGCCTACCGCTTTGGCAGGGCTGGTTGTGCAGAGGAACACATTTCCTTTCTCCATGTGTTGCGTCATTTACCTAATCGGTCCTTTCAGGATACGACCCTTTTGTTCTTAATGTTTGAAAAACCTCCACATTTTTGTGGTTTCGTAATAGGTCATTTTGTTAGTTTGGAAGTACTCCAAAAAGGTTCGTGCTCATTCCTTCGCTAGTCGTTCAGAGACAAACGAGGGGAAAATTGCTATCTATTGTAAAGACCCGAAGCGTCATTATTTAGGAAGGAAAATGTCAGTTGGTAAAACTAGGGTCACCATTCCGCTAAAGCGGGCCAAATGCTACTAAGGCGGTTGCGCCTTATCATGATAGGTCACGTTAGAACGGGAATGACGGGACCGAAACTTAAATAATGCGAAACCTTTAATTCTTCTTTTTTCTCAAAACACCAAAAAGAGGCAAGAATCCCACAGAAAACACTAAAAAGGGTGCTCCGAGCTTGATAAGGAAGGAGAAAGATAATTCTAGCATAAGGAAGTTGATATTTTTGGATTTCCGATCAAAATCCACCGTCTCGTCGTCCAAGGTCATGACTTGGAGATGCATTTTTTGTGTGATTGCTTGGCATCCATGTAGGCTAGGTTTATATCATTAAGTAGTCTTATATCCCTGTTCACTTCATAATATATTGATAATTGATGGTAGAATTCATGTGTAGGACTTCATGCACCAAAAAGGGGATGATTATTCATTTACTATCAATTGTTGATTAAGATGGAAATCATAGAAGGAAGCCATCTTAGGGATTAGGTTGGAGGATGTTTGATTCTAGTTTTGGATGTGTATGTTTGTTATTGTGGATTCCACGTTTGTGTACATGAATATGATTAGACGACATGACTCATATGATAATGAAAACTAATTATAAACGAATATATGCCATGATTTAACAATTGATTGTATGATTATAAGGATGTGGATATTAGTGTAATTGTGATTGTAGTTGTGCTGAATGGATCGGGTGTCACGTTCCAACACACTAACCTAGATCGTATATCACGTTTTGACACATACCATGAGGAGTACACTAAAATTTTTGTTATGGTTCCATGAGGGGACCATTGATTTTTTTGTTTACTTGTTACTGAAAATGTGGAATTGTACATTGCTCCTGAAATAATGACTGAATCGTAATTCTATATAATTGTATTAATGTGTTGTGCTTATCTGTCATATTTACCGCTTTACTAAACAAATTGTTAATGGTCATGCTCAAACTGAAATGACATAATGGTAAATGGAGACCGAGGGTTCCAACTTTTACTCATAACATCACCGCCCTTGGGCAGCACACACGGTCGGACTACGTCGGGCGTGGCATGACATCACCGCCTTTGGGCAGCACACACGGTCGAACAACATTGGGCGTGGCATTCCATCATCGCCTTTGGGCAGCACACACGGTCGAATGACGTTGGGAGTGCCATGACATAACCGCCGTTGAACTGCACGCACAGTTGGACGACGTCGGGTGTGGCATGACATCACTACCCTTGGAAAGTACACACGGTCGGCAACGTCGGGCGTGGCATGACATCACAGCCCTTGGCCAGCACACACGGTCGGACTACGTCGCGCGTGGCATGACATCAACGCCTTTGGACAGCACACACGATCGAACAACGTTGGGCATGACATGACATAACCGCCTTTGGACAGCACACATGGTCGAACGACGTCAGGCGTGACTTGCCATCAACGCCTTTGGATAGCACACTCGGTCGAATGATGTCGGGCGTGGCATGCCATCATCGCCGTTGGGCAGCACAAACGGTTGAACGACGTCGGGCATGGCATGACAACACCTTCCTTGGACAGCATAAACAGTTGGACGACGTCAGGCGTGGCATGACATCACCGCCCTTGGACAGCACACACAGTGGACGTCGGGCGTGGCATGCCATCATCGCATTTTGGCAGCACACACGGTCAAACGACATTGGGCGTGGCATGACATCATCGCCTTTGGACAGCACACACGGTCGAACGACGTCGGGCGTGACATGCCATCACCTCCTTTGGACATCACACGCGGTCGGACTACGTCGGGCGTGGCATGACATCACCGCCTTTGGACAGCACACACGGTCGAACGACGTCGGGCGTGGCATGCCATCATCGCCTTTAGGCAGCACACACGGTCGAACGACGTCGGGCTGGCATTCCATCATAGCCCTTGGATGACAAACACGGTCGAACGACGTCAGGCGTGACATGCCATCACTGCCTTTAGACATCACACACCGTCGAATAACGTCGGGCGTGGCTTGACATCACTGCCCTTGGACTGAACGCACGATTGGACGACGTCAGGCGTGACATGACATCACCGCCCTTGGACAGCAAATACGGTCGGCAACTTCGGGCGTCGCATAACATCACCGCTCTTGGACAGCACACACAGTCGGCAACGTCGGGCGTGGCATCACATCACCGCCCTTAGATAGCACACACGATCAGATGACGTAGGGCGTGACATGACATCACCGCCTTTGGACAGCACACACGGTCGAACAATGTCGGGCGTGGCATGCCATCATCGCCTTTGGGCAGCACACACGGTCGAACGACGTCGGAGTGGCATGCTATCATAGCCCTTGGACGGCAAACACGGTCGAACGACGGCAGGCGTGACATGACATCACCGTCTTTAAACAACACGCACGGTCGAACGACGTCAGGCGTGACATGACATACCACCTTTCGACAGCACACACGGTCGAACGATGTCGGACGTTGCATGCCATCATTGCCTTTGGGCAGTGCACACGGTCGAAAGACGTCGGGCATGGCATGCCATTATAACCTTTGGATGGAAAACACGGTCGAACGACGTCGCGTGTGGCTTGACATCACAGCCCTTGGACTGCACACACGATTAGACGACGTCAGGCGTGGCATGACATCACCGCCCTTGGACAACACAGACAATCGGCAATGTCAGGCGTGGCATGACATCACCGCCCTTGGACAGCACACACGGTTGGAGTACGTCAGGCGTGGCATGCCATCACCACCTTTGGACAGCACACACGGTCAAACGACGTTGGGCGTGGCATGACATCACCGCCTTTGGACAGCACACACAACCGAACAACGTCGGGCGTGGCATGCCATCATCGCCTTTGGGCAGCACACACGATCGCTCGACGTCAAGCGTGGCAGGCTATCATAGCCCTTGAATGGAAAACACGGTAGAACAACGTCAGGCGTGACATGACATCACCGCCTTTGGACAGCACACATGGTCGAACGACGTCGGGCGTGACATGACATCCCCGCCTTTGGACAGAACACATGGTCGAACGATGTCCGGCGTGGCATGCAATCATTGCCATCGGGCAGCACAAACGGTCGAAAGACGTTTGGCGTGTCATGCCATCATAGCCCTTGACAGAAAACACGGTTGAACGACGTCAAGCGTGACATGGCATCACCGCCTTTGGACGGTACACACGGTCGAATTACGTCGGGGCGTGGCTTGACATCACAGCCCTAGGACCGCATGCACGGTTGGACGACGTCGGGCATGGCATGACATCACCACCCTTGGACAACACACACGGTCGGACTACGTCAGGCGTGTTATGCCATCACCGCCTTTGGACAGCACATACGGTCAAACGATGTTGGGTGTGGCATGACATCATCGCCCTTGGGCAGCACACACGGTCGGACTACGTCGGGTGTGGCATGCCATCACCGCCTTTGGACAGCACACACAGTCGAACGATGTTGGGTGTGGCATGACATCACCGCCCTTGAACAGCACACACGGTCGAACGACGTTGGGCGTGACATGCCATCACCGCCTTTGGACAGCACACACGGTCGGACTACGTCGGGCGTGGCATGACATAACCGCCTTTGGACAGCACACACGGTCGAACGACGTTGGGCGTGACATGCCATCATCGCCTTTGGCCAGCACCCTCGGTTGAACGACGTCGCGCGTGGCATGCCATCATAGCCCTTGGACGGCAAACACGATCGAACGATGTCGGGTGTGGTATGACATCACCGCCCTTGGATATCACACACGGTCGGCAACGTCAGGCGTGGCTTGACATCACCTCCCTTGGACTGCACGCACGGTTGGACGACGTCGGGCGTGGCGTGGCATGACATTACCACCCTTGGACAGCACACACGATCGGCAACGTTGGGTGTGGCATGCCATCATCGCCTTTGGGTAGCACACACGATCGGACTACGTGGGGCGTAGCATGCTATCACCGCTTTTGGATAACACACACGGCCGAACGACGTTGGGCGTGGCATGACATAACCGCCTTTGGACAACACACTTGGTCGAACGACGTCGAGCGTGACATGCCATCACCGCCTTTGGACAGCACACACGTTCAAACTACGTCGGCCGTGGTATAACATAACCGCCTTTGGACTGCACACACGATCGAACGACGTCGGGCGTGGCATGCCATCATCGCCTTTGGGAAGCACACTAGGTCGAACGACATCAGGCGTGGCATGCCATCATAGCCCTTGGACGGCAAACACGGTCTAAAGACGTCGGGCATGGCATGACATCACCGCCCTTGGACAGCACACACGGTCGGCAACATCAGGCGTGGCTTGATATCACCGCCCTTGGACTGCACACACGGTTGGACGACGTTGGGCATGGCATGACATCACCGCCCTTGGACAGCACACACGGTCGGCAACGTCGGGCGTGACATGCCATCACCGCCTTTGGGCAGCACAGAGGGTCGGCAACATCGGGTGTGGCATGACATCACCGCCCTTGGACAGCGCACACGGTCGGCAACGTCGGGCGTGGCATGACATCACCACCCTTGGACAGTACACATGGTCAGACTACGTAGGGCGTGGCATTCTATCATCGCCTTTGGGCAGCACACACGGTCAGACTACGTCAGGCGTGGCATGACATAACCACCTTTGGACAGCACACACAGTTGAACGACGTCAGGCGTGGCATGCCATCGTCGCCTTTAGGCAGCACACTCGGTCGAAAGACATCGGGCGTGGCATGACATAACCGCCTTTGGACAACACACACGGTCGAACGACGTCGGACGTGACATGCCATCACCGCCTTTAGACAGCACACACGGTCGAACTACGTCGGGCGTGGCACGACATAACCGCCATTGGACCGCACACACAATCGAACGATGTCAGGCGTGGCATGCCATCATCGCCTTTGGGCAGCACACTCAGTCGAACGACGTCGGGCGTGGCATGCCATCGTAGCCCTTGGACGACAAACACGGTCTAACGACGTCAGGCGTGGCATGACATCACCGCCCTTGGACATCACACACGGTCGGCAACATCAGGCGTGGCTTGACATCACCGCTCTTGGACTGCACGCACGGTTGGACGACGTCGGGTGTGGCATGACATCACCACCCTTGGACAACACACACGGTCGGCAACGTCGGCTGTGGCATGCCATCATCGCCTTTGGGCAGCACACACGGCCGGACTACGTGGGGTGTGGTATGCCATCGCCGCCTTTTGACAACACACACGGTGGAACGACGTTGGGTGTGGCATGACATAACCGCCTTAGAACAGCACACACGGTCGACTACGTTAGGCGTGGCATGCCATCGTCGCCATTGGGTAGCACACACGGTCGAACGACGTCGGGCGTGGCATGCTATCATAGCCCTTGGAAGGCAAACACGGTCGAACGACGTCAGGCGTGACATGACATCACCGGCTTTGGACAGCGCTCATGGTCAAACGACGTCGTGCATGACATGCCATCATTACCTTTGGACAGCACACACGGTCGAACTATGTCCGACGTGGCATGCAATCATTGCCTTCGGGCAGCACAAACGGTCAAAAGACGTCGGGCGTGTCATGCCATCATAGCCCTTGGACAGAAAAAATGATCGAACGATGTCAGGCGTGACATGGCATCACTGCCTTTGGACGGCACACACGGTAGAACGACGTCGGGCGTGGCTTGACATCACAGCCCTTGGACAGCACACACGGTCGAACGACGTCGGGCGTGACATGCCATCACTGCCTTTGGACAGCACACACGGTCGAACTACGTCGGGCGTGGCATGACATAACCGCCTTTGGACCGCACACACGGTCGAACGACGTCGGTCGTGGCATGCCATCATCGCCTTTGGACGGCACACACTGTCGAATGACATCGGGCGTGGCTTGACATCACCGCCCTTGGACTGCACGCACGGTTGGACAACGTCGGGCATGGCATGACATCACCGCCCTTGAACAATACACACGGTCGGGTACGTCAGGCGTGGCTTGACATCACCGCCCTTGGACTGCACACACGGTCGGACTACGTCGGGCGTGGCATGACATCACCGCCCTTGGACAATACACACGGTCGGGAACGTCAGGCGTGGCATGACATCACCGCCCTTAGGCAGTATACACGGTCGGACTACGTCGGGCGTGGCATGCCATCACCGCCTTTGGACAGCACACACGGTCAAACGACGTTGGGCGCGACATGACATCACCGTCCCTGGACAACACACACAGTCGAACGACGTTGGGCGTGACATGCCATCACCGCCTTTAGACAACACACAAGGTCGGACTACGTCGGCCGTGGCATGACATAACTGCCTTTGGACAGCACACACGGTCGAACGACGTCGGGCGTGGCATGCCAAAATCACCTTAGGGCAGCACACTCGGTCGAACGACGTCGGGTGTGGCATGCCATCATAGCCCTTGGACGACAAACACGATCGAACGACGTCGGATGTGGAATGACATAACCGCCCTTTGACAGCACACACGGTCGGCAACGTCGGGCGTGGCACGACATCACCTCCCTTAGATCGCACACACGGTCGGCAACGTCGGGCGTGGCATGACATCACCGCCCTTGGACATTACACACGATCAGCAATGTTGGGTGTGGCATGCCATCATCGCCTTAGGGCAGCACACACGGTCGGACTACGTCGGGCGTTGTATGCCATCACAGCCTTTGGACAGCACACACGGTCGAATGACGTTGGGCGTGGCATGACATCACCGCCTTCTGACAGCACACACGGTCGGTAACGTTGGGCGTGGCATGACATCACCGCCCTTGGACAGCACACCTGGTCGGCAATGTCGGGCGTGGCATGACATCACCACCCTTGGACAGTACACACGGTTAGACTACGTAGGGCGTGACATTCCATCATCTCCTTTGGGCAGCACACACGGTAAGACTACGTTGGGCGTGGCATGACATAACCGCCTTTGGACAACACACACAGTCGAACACCATCGGGCGTGGCATGCCATCGTTGCCTTTGGGCAGCACAGTCGATCAAAAGACATCGGGCATGGCAAGCCATTATAGCCCTTGGACGGCAAACACGGTCGAACAACGTCGGGTGTGGCATGACATCAGCGCCCTTGGACAGCACACACGGTCGGCTACATAGGGCGTGGCTTGACATCACCGCCCTTGGACTGCACACACGGTTAGACGACATTGGGCGTGGCATGACATCACTGCCCTTGGATAGCACACACGGTCAAACACGTCGGGCGTGGCATGACATCACTGCCATTGGACAGCGCACATGGTCGGCAACGTTGGGCGTGGCATGACATCACCGCACTTGGACAGCATGCACGGTCGAACGACGTCGGGCGTGGCTTGACATCACCGCCCTTGGACTGCACGCACGGTTGGATGACGTCGCGCGTATTATGACATCACCGCCCTTGGACAACACACACGGTCGGCAACGTCAGGCGTAGCATGACATCACCACCCTTGGGCAGCACACACGGTCGGACTACGTCGGGAGTGGCATGACATCACCGCCTTTAGACAGCACACACGGTCGAACGACGTTGGGCGTGGCATGCCATCATCGCCTATGGGCAGCACACACGGTCGAACGACGCCGGGCGTGGCATGCTATCATAGCCCTTGGACGGCAAACACGGTCCAATAACGTCAGGCGTGACATGCCATCACCGCCTTTGGACAGCACACACGGTCGAACGACGTCGGTCGTGGCTTTACATCACCGCCTTTGGACTGCACACACGGTTTGACGACGTCGGGCGTGGCATGATATCACCGCCCTTGGACAGCACATACGGTCGGCAACGTCGGGCGTGGCATGACATCACCACCCTTGGGCAGCACACACGGTCGGACTACGTCGGGCGTGGCATGACATCACCGCCTTTGGACGTCACAAACGGTCGAACGACAATAGGTGTGGCATTCTATCATCGCCTTTGGGCAGCACACATGGTCGAACGACGTTGGGCGTGACATGATGTAACCGTCTTTTGACAGCACACACGGTCGAATGACATCGGGCGTGACATGCCATCAATGCCTTTGGACAAATCACTCGGTCGAATGATGTCGGGCGTGGCATGCCATCATCGACGTTGGGCAGCACGTACAGTCGAACGACGTCGAGCGTGGCATGACATCACCTCCCTCGGACTTGACGCACGGTCAGACGCCGTTGGCGTGCCAAGACATCACCATCTTTGGACAGCACACACGGTCGGCAACGTCGGGCGTGGCATGACATCACCGCCCTTGGGCAGCACACATAGTCGGACTACGTCGGGCATGGCATGACATCACTGCCTTTGGACAGCACACACGGTCGAACGACGTCAGGCGTGGCATTCCATCATCGCCTTTGGGCAGCACACACAGTCAAACGATGTTGGGCGTGGCATAACATCACCGCACCTGGACAGCACACACGGTCGGACTACATTAGGAGTGGCATGACATCACCGCCCTTGGGCAGCACACATGGTCAGACTACGTCGGGCGTGGCATGGCATCACTGCCTTTGGACAGCACACACGGTCGAATGACGTCAGGTGTGGCATTCTATCATCGCCTTTGGGAATCACACACGGTTGAACGATGTTGGGCGTGGCATGACATCACTGCCCTTGGCCAGCGCACACGGTCGGCAACGTCGGGCGTGGCATGACATCACTGATATAGCATGGTTTCACGGTATAATTAATACTTTTTCCTTAAGTTTAGTGTGTCCGAAAGTCCTTTTTGTGCTAATTTTGATATAAGTTTCTCTTTGTTTTGCAGGAAATCTGTCCAAAGCTGAATGCGGAGATTTTGAGCGAAAAATGAAGAAGAGACCACCTACGGAGCTTATGACGATCCGTCGTGCCTGTGACGGTCCGTAGGTGGCAGCGTAGAGAAGCTGCTGAAGGAAGATGGGGAAGTCTGACCAAGTGTGGGATTACGAAGCTTGTGACGGTCCATCATGGTTATGGTGGTCCGTTCTGCAGGTTCGTCGTGAAGATCACAGAAGTGATCCCAGTACCCAGATTTCAAGAGTTGAAATATTTTGAAACGAGACCCTCGACGGACCGTTGTGCCTATGACGGTCCGTCACACTTGCCGTCGAGGGAAATGAAGAAAGCAGCAGAAGAATTGCACCAAGTATGGGACGGCGGAGGCCACGACGGTCCATCATGAGCACGACGGTCTGTCGCGTGGTCCGTCGACCCAACCGCGTTTTGGCAGATTTCCAGTAATTAGAATCCTTGTTTAATTAGGTTTTTATTTTTTTATATATAGTTCGAAAAACCTCATTTTTGAGTTTAGACTCTGTGATAAAAAACATTATATTGTTAGACTTTGTGTTTTGAGTGTTTGATTGTTAGAGATTCTTACAAGTGATTTTTGGTGATTAATCAAGCAAATTTTCGGACTTTATTCTTTCTCATTGAAGTAAGTACATGAATTCTTGTTTACTGTTTATGGCTATGAGGAACTAAACTCCATAACTAGGGTTGTGGGAACTATAGGCAAATAATGAGATAAACCCTAGCTAAAATAACAATTCTAGAATAGTGTCTTGCATGTATTAATAATTCTTTCGCTTAGAAGTCTTTTTAACGGATGATCAACATTAGAACTCGCCTTAATGCTACTTGCCGGACCAAGGAGGTAGATAATAGGAAAAGAATTATTAACATAGATTTAGTGTATACTATCTAATAGGCTAGTATTGATTGGTACGAGGTAATAACTTAGTCAAATATCGAATACGATGCTTAATATGAGGTAAGGATAAGAGTTAGGAAAGAAACACACGTAGCCGGACCAAGGTGCGGAGTGAGATTTTCTAGATGCCGAACAAAGGATTTAGAAATACATAACTTATCACTTTGCATGTAAGATACTAGGAAAGAATTGTTATAGTTAGAATTATCAAGTTATGAACCTGTGGGGAACACGTAAGCCCTAGTTACTTTGATTACTTGATTAAAACTCAACATTAAAAGCTGTTAAGTGTCTCTTTGAAGTTTGTTAGTTATTTTTGCTCATTAGGAAATACAAACCCCCCTTTTATGCTTTGACTTTCTAAGGAAGTCATCAACCGAACAATAGTAATAACAAGTTGAAGTTAAGTCTAGACTATTTTCCTCGTGGGAATGATCCCAACCTCACTAGTTGGGTTATTTACTTGACGCGACCACTTTACTTCTCACTTGAGAAGTAAGTTTGAGCGTATCAAATTTTGGCGCCGCTGCCGGGGAAATTAGCTTTTAGATTAACTTGAACTTCTTACTATAGTTTAGTTGATATTTTCTTGATTTTACTTTGTTTTATTGTTTTTGATTTCTTTTCAGAACTATCCTCCTTGTATGCGAAATACACGGAGAGGAAGAGAACTGTTGTTTCCCTACGATCACGAGCTAAAGCGTACACTGTGAAACATGAATCGTAATTTGGGAATCAATGATGAGGATCCAAACCAGAACATCCCAGCTCCGGCTGATGTTCATGGTCAGATGTTACCTGATGCTCTGGGTGAACATCAACAGAGGGGACAGAATCCCGCTCCACGGCTCCAAGCATACTACAGAGGCTATGATAACATAGCAGATTCGGATGGGCCACTGGTTTTGCCTCCTCTACCCACAGGCCACACTTTTGTGGTAACTAGTAGTCTGATGCAAATGCTCACTGCCAGAGGTTTGTTTTCAGGGCTACCTTCTGAGGATCCACATGCCCATATAGCTAAGGTAAGGGCAGTGTGTAAAAGTTGTGTGGGGAGGCCTGATTTGGATCTAGATGTAATAGGTCTCAGAGTGTTTCCTCTCTCACTAATGGGAGAGGCTGCTCTGTGGTTTACTGAGCTCCCATACAACTCCATCTTCACTTGGAACCAACTACGGGATGTCTTCTTAGCACGCTACTATCCGGTCTCCAAGAAATTAAACCACAAAGACAGGGTGAATAACTTTGTGGCACTACCAGGAGAGTCAGTTAGTAGTTCTTGGGATAGATTCACCTCATTCTTGAGAAGTGTCCCAAATCACCGTATTGATGATGAGTCACTGAAGGAATACTTCTATCGGGGACAGGATGATAACAATAAAGCGGTGTTGGACACTATAGCAGGTGGATCTTATGGAGAATGCCCTTATGCTGAGATCGCTGAGAAATTAGAGAAAATCTCCTGTAACAACAAAGCTTGGAGTACTAGGAAGTCTCATACAGGGAGAAACACCTTCACAGTGCAGTCCACTCACAACCCAGCCATAGATGATATTCGTCAAGAAATGGCTCAGATGAGAACTGAGCAGAAAAGATTAATGCAGTCAGTTACTTGTCGAAACCACCGCCACAAAATGATGAGTGTTATTATGAGGAGGATTCCTATGCAGTAAATGAACAGATGAGGGGTTTCCGACCAAGCGCCCAAGGCTCAAATCAGGATAATTGGCGCCAAGGTCAAGGGAACCAAGGTCGGAACTATGGTAACTACAATCGTGAGGGTCATTATGTCCGAGATGGAAACTACAATCGCGACAACAACTTCAACAGGGGTAACTATGGTAATAGAAATGACAGGAATGGACCCTATTTTCCTCCTCAAAATCATGAAGTTACTCCTAGGGATGGTGGAGGTAGTATGTCGCGAGTTGAGGATATGTTGCATAAAATGATGAGGAGGTTCGATGCTAGTGATGAGCACAATAAAGAGTTGAGAAATGATGTAGCGGGTATTGGGCAAAAAGTTGATACCCATGCAATATCAATTAAGCAACTTGAGTTACAATTGACCTAATTATCTGCAACTGTGAACACACGGCAACCGGGCACTCTTCCCAGCAACACTGTCCAAAATCCGAAAAATGATGGACATTGTATGGCAATTACTACTCGCGGTGGCAAGCAAACCATTGACCCACCTATGCCATCTGATGAGAAAAAGGTGACAAAAGAATCTGATAAAGTGGCAGAAGCTGATGTTGAATTAGAGGATAACACTACAAAAGATGTTGAAGTGTCTAAAAAGGTAACTCCTATGCCTAGGACACCACCCCATTTCCTCAAAGATTATTGAAAAAGATCGAGGATGGTAAATACCAGCGTTTTATAACTATGTTGAAGCAACTTTCTATCAATGTCCCTTTGGTAGAAGCTTTAGAACAAATGCCCAGTTACACCAAATTTATGAAAGATCTGGTCACAAGACAAGATCGGTCACTTTTGAGGATGATGATAGAATGCAGCATTGTAGTGCTATTGCTACAAGATCTCTGGTCCAAAAGAAAGAAGATCCAGGTGCGTTCACTATTCCTTGTACAATCGGGCTATTACATTTTGCGAAAGCATTATGTGATCTGGGGGCAAGCATAAATCTCATGCCCCTCTCGATTTACAAGAAGTTGGGTTTGGGTGACCCAAAGCCCACTGCGATGCGGCTACTGATGGCTGATCGAACAGTAAAACGACCTATAGGGATACTCCACAATGTGCTAGTAAAAGTGGAATCATTCATATTTCCAACAAATTTTGTTATTCTTGATTGCGAGGTCGATTTTGAAGTGCCCATTATTCTTGGGAGGCCATTCCTTGCTACGGGAAGAGCCTTAGTAGACATGGAAAAGGGGCAGATGAAATTTAGGTTGAACAATGAGGAAGTGACCTTTAATGTTTGTAGGTCCATGAGGCAGAGTGGTGAGCTCCAATCGGCATCTGCTATATCCTACAACATGGTTGAGTCATCTGAGACACAAATAGAGGAACGTCTAGGTGTAGAAGCATTAGCGGCAGTAATAATGAACTTTGATAGTGATTGCATCGAAGAGTATGAGTCGTTAGTTGCGGCTCTTAACCGAGGTGATGTTCGGTTTAAACCGAAGAAATTTGAGCTTGATATGAAGAATCGCGAGTCCCCACCCGCGAAACCATCTATAGAAGAGTCTCCAAAATTAGAACTAAAAGCTCTCCCACCTCATCTCAAGTATGAATTCTTAGGAAAAGGTGACACTTTGCCAGTAATCATTGCATCAGACCTGGATGATCAACAAGTTCAAAGTTTGTTGAAGGTACTAAAAAGGTTCAAAAGAGATATTGGGTGGACTATTGCGGACATTATTGGGATTCCTCCTGGTATTTGCTCTCATAAAATCCAACTCATGCCTGATCATAAGCCGAGTATTGAGCACCAGAGACGCTTAAATCCTCCTATGCAAGAGGTTGTGAAGAAGGAAATCATTAAATGGTTGGATGCCGGAGTAATCTACCCAATCACCGAAAGTAGTTGGGTATGCCCGGTTCAGTGTGTACCTAAGAAAGGGGGAATGACTGTGGTCCCCAACGAAAAAAATGAACTTGTTCCAATGAGACCGGTTACTGGTTGGAGGGTGTGCATGGATTACCAGAAAATGAACTCATGGACTGAGAAAGACCATTTTCCTATGCCCTTCATGGATCAGATGTTGGATAGACTTGCCGAAAAAGGGTGGTACTGTTTTCTTGATGGATATTCGGGGTATAATAAGATTTCTATTGCACCAGAAGATCAAGAGAAAACCACTTTCACTTGTCCATATGGGACTTTTGCGTTCAGAAGAATGTCGTTTGGGTTGTGCAATACACCCGCAACCTTTCAAAGATGTATGATGTCAATATTTTCTGACATGGTGGAGGATACTATAGAGGTTTTTATGGATGATTTCTCTGTGGTTGGTGATTCATTCGAGCGGTGTTTGACCAATTTGTCTGAGGTTCTTAAGAGATGCGAAGACTGCAATTTGGTACTAAACTGGGAAAAGTGTCATTTCATGGTGAAAGAGGGTATTGTATTGGGTCATCGCATTTCAGAAAAGGGCATAGAGGTTGATCGAGCTAAACTTGAGGTAATAGAGAGACTTCCCCCGCCGATCTCTGTGAAAGGTGTGAGAAGCTTTCTTGGGCATGCAGGTTTTTATCGGAGATTCATCAAAGACTTTTCAAAGATTGCACACCCATTGTGCAAATTACTGGAGAAAGAATGTAAATTTTGTTTTGATGAATCCTGTCTTAAATAATTTGGTGAGCTAAAAGAGAAGTTAGTGTCTGCGCCTATCATTATTTCTCCGGATTGGAACAGTCCATTTGAGGTAATGTGTGATGCTAGTGGGGTGGCTCTTGGTGTAGTATTGGGACAGAGAAGAAACAAAATCCTTCACCCAATTTATTATGCTAGTAAAGCCCTAAATGAAGCCCAGAAGAACTACACAGTGACTGAGCAAGAACTCCTCGCAGTAGTCTTTGCTTTTGAGAAATTTTGCTCCTATTTGCTAGGTACTAGAGTTATAGTGCATACTGACCATTTAGCATTGAGATATTTGATGGCGAAAAAGGATGCGAAACCAAGGCTGATTCGTTGGGTATTACTACTGCAAGAATTTGACTTTGAAGTGCTGGATAGAAAAGGAACTGAAAATCAAGTTGCTCATCATTTGTCCCGTCTAGAGGATGAAGCTATGAGAGAGTTAGGGGATAAGACTGACATTGATGATACTTTCCCCGATGAACATGTATTGGCTGCTTCACAAGACTTGATTCCATGGTTCGCAGATTTTGCGAACTATCTGGCTAGTGATATTGTTCCATCAGATTTGTCCTTTCATCAAAGGAAAAAGTTCATGTACGATGTGAAGAAGTTTTTTTGGGATGAACCATACTTGTATAGGAGTTGTGCCGACGGGCTTAGTCGGCTTTGTGTGCCAGGATGTGAAATGTTGAGTGTATTGGAGGCATGCCATTCTTCACCTGTTGGCGGACATCACAGTGGTATCCGAACCGCTCACAAGATATTGCAATATGGTTACTATTGGCCAACTCTTCATCAAGATGCTCATGGGTTTGCTAAATCATGTGACAAATGTCAACGAGATGGTGGTATTTCAAGAAAGCAAGAGCTCCCTCTAAACCCCATTCTTGTGATTGAGTTATTTGATGTGTGGGGTATTGACTTTATGGGCCCTTTCGTGAGTTCTCATGGGATGAAGTACATTCTTGTAGCAGTTGATTATATATCTAAATGGGTCGAAGCCATAGCTCTCGCAAAAAATGAAGGGAAGAGTGTCACTACATTCTTGAAAAAGAATATATTCTCCCGTTTTGGCACTTCAATGGCCATTATTAGTGATGGGGGTTCCCACTTCTGCAACAGATTATTCAAGGGGTTATTGGAGAAATACGGTGTTCGCCATAATGTGGCCACTCCTTACCACCCTCAAACTAGTGGGCAAGTTGAGGTATCGAATCGGGAGATCAAACAGATATTGTCCAAAACAGTGAATGCTAGTAGAACAGATTGGTCAAGGAGGCTTGATGATGCTCTTTGGGCCTACCGGACAGCTTATAAGACTCCCATAGGTATGTCTCCATACCAACTTGTATATGGGAAAGCTTGTCATCTTCCGGTTGAGTTAGAGCATAAAGCCATGTGGGCTATGAAGAAGTTAAAATTGGATTGGAGCGAAGCTGCAGAGCAACGGTTAAATGGGTTGAATGAACTTGATGAATTTTGCTTGAAAGCCTATGAAAGCTCAGCCCTATATAAAGAAAAGATGAAGAAGTATCATGACAACAAAATTGAAAAATGAGAGTTTATGGTCGGGGATTTAGTGCTTCTATTCAATTCCAAATTGCGCTTGTTTCCAGGCAAACTCAAGTCCAAATGGACTGGTCCTTATACGGTTACCCAACTATTCCCTCATGGAGCAGTTGAGTTGGAAACTAAGGAGGGTGTGCGGTTCAAGGTGAATGGACAGCGCATAAAAATCTATCTCGGGCATGCTGAATCGGCGAATGAAGTGATCGAGGCATATCATCTTGATGAAGTCTGAGTAATCAAGTGGCCCCAGTCGTGCCGCGACATTAAATCTGGCGCTTGTTGGGAGGCAACCCAATACTTATCGTCTTTTTAATAATGGTAGCATTTTTTCTATAAATGGGTTTTTAAATTTGCAGGCACATCACCAGGAAATTCTGCAGAAAACTACTCCGCAGTAGCCACTGACGGATACAACGACGGACCGTTGCGAATGCAACGGACCGTCGTATGCATCCGTCACACCAGGTACGTATTTCTGTCATTTTTGAAATTAGGTCACACACGACGGAACCTACGACGTGGCGTCGCAAGTGCGACGGACCGTCATCGGGGAACCGTCGCGCGATTAATGAAATCTACCCGACCCGACCCGGCTGGACCCTTTTCAAAATCTGACCGTTTATACTTCCCCCCCTCCATATTTCACCCCATTACTTCCTTATTCCCCTCATCTCCCCTCTCCTTTCAACTTTCACACTTCCCCTGACTGATCATTGCTCCCAAAAACCACCTAAGCCTTATCATTATCATCTACTTGTCGGTGCTGCTACTGTCGGTGTCTACCTTGCCAGAATCATTCTCCGTTTGTCTTCTTCTCCATTTCCAAGGTATGTGTCTCTACATTTATACTTAGTTATCTTGCATTTTGGTTTTGTAGTTAGTATTAGCTTAGTTCTTAGTCGTATATTGTTTCCTTTATATGCTTATGTCTAAACCTAGGTTCAAAATGTTCGTATGTGCCATGTTGATAACCCTAGGCATAAGTGATTTTGCTTTGGTAGTTTCTTAGGTCGTTGGGATAGACACATATAGGTCCACAACACTACACAACCATGTTGGTTCACCGGGGATGCGTAGGGTACCCCCAGTTCTAACACTGCTACTCAGAACGAGACCCCGATGACAGCCCGTCGCACACACGACGGACCTTCGTAGGGTCCGTTGCACAAGCCCTAGCACCCTGCCCAACGACGCCTGTGACGGACCGTTGTCTTCACGATGGTCCGTCCTGCACGACCGTCATGGTTGTCAGAGACCCTGTTTCTAAGGGTCTCTCAAAATTTTCTAAGTGTCCTACGACGGACTCTTATGAAGGACCGTCATACGCATGACGGTCCGTCCTGCACGACCGTCATGATGGTCAGAGACCCCTCTGATAAGGGTCTCCAAAAATTTTCTAAGTGTCCTACGACGGACACTTACGACGGACCGTCACACCCACGAAGGTCCGTCCTGCACGACCGTCATGATGGTCAGAGACCCCTCTGATAAGGGTCTCTCAAAATTTTCTAAGTGTCCTACGCCGGACTCTTACGACGGACCATCATACGCACGACGGTCCGTCCTGCACGATCGTCATGATGGTCAGAGACCCCTATTATAAGGGTCTCCAAAAATTTTCTAAGTGTCCTACGACGGACACTTACGACGACCGTCACACCCACGACGGTCCGTCCTGCACAACCGTCATTATGGTCAGAGACCCCTCTTTCAGGGTTCTTTGCTTGTCTTGTTTGACATAACTCGTACTAATAGTGATCCTTTTCAGGTACTATCTACTATGGACCCAAGCAAGACCGAGCCTACGCACGCGGGCGATCCAAGTCTGTTGCCCCGTCTGCATGCTTGATCATCGCGTCTGATGATGAGCGGGACCCTGAATATGTGCCCCCAGGCACTTTCGCACCTTCCCGTGCTGCACGTGCCCCTAGAGCCACCCCCAAGACGGTGGCGTCCGGCGTAGTCACTGCCTCCCAGTCCGATGAGGAGCACACACTGACCGGCACACCCTCTGGGTCGGCCACAAACGAGGAAGGAGCGTCTGGCTCCTTAGGAGTATCCTGGTCCGAGGAAGCTTCAGGATCTGCTGAGGTTCCCGCACCCGCCACTGCTGCAGCGTCGGCCTCGTCTGATGAGGCTGACAGTTCAGACTCCACATCCGGCGCATCAGCCCAGGTCCCCACCCCAGCCTCTGACCATCCAAACCGGTGGTGCGTCGAAGGCCAGTTTCAAGTTTACTCCGACGCAAAATTCCTTACTAATAAAGGGGTAATGACTCGGACACTCACCTTGGAGCGGCGGGTACTTACAGGGAGTCTCCCATCGATGCCAGAGATCCACAACATATTCACCAGGCATCGCTTAGAGTGGACAGCCTGTCCGTTGGGACGATACAGCGAGGAAGTGGTCCGAGAGTTCTACGCATCCTACATAGCGACTCTCCGATCACAGATCGATAGGCGGGCTGCTCCCGCTAAACAGGCCCCACTGGAGCAGGTTCGAGTCCGGGGCGTGCAGGTTAACATTTCCCTGCCAGCCATCCTCCGATTCCTATACGGCGAGAGTGTAGATGCTACGCGGACCCCCCCCCAAACACTGCCGAGTTTGACTACCGCTGGCAGATCGTGAAGGATGGCCAGTTCTTGTGCGAGCATGCACTGAGAGAGACCACCAAGAGGTGGATGGCCCTGCATCTATCAGTCGACGGAGAGGGTGCATATTGGGTCACTGAGCCGAAGGGGGCCGTCAAGAAGGCCAACCTCACGTTCGTCGCGAAGTTCTTGTGGCTGCTCGTCCGTTACTGCCTTTCCCCCACAGCTACTGATAACATCGTCACTTGGGATCGAGCAGTGCTGATAGTGGCGATGATAGCCGAATTCGAGGTCGACTTTGCATGGCTTCTCCAGACAGTCATGCACGAGAGGGCGTTTAAGGTCACTACTGCCTACCCCTTCCCGTGTATGATTTTTGCTCTTTGCAGGACCGCAGGTGTGCCCATATGGCACATAGATAAGTTGAAGACCCCACAGGGCTCCGTTGACATCGACCTCATCAGAGACGAGGCCAATGAGTTGGCCCCACGTCGAGGGCTCCGTCTAGAGCTGCCACCACTTGCTGATGATCTTTCGAACACGGTGGCCCAGGCCCGCACCGCTATACAGGCGTCCACTGACACTACCCCGGTCGAGTCTATCCCGGGTAGTAGCCCAGCCCCGAGCTCATCTCGTACAGCTCCTCTACCATTACCGGCCCCGCTCCGAAAATTGGAGGCACAAATGGCCACCCTTCTGCATCATATCCAGCCGTGGATGCAGAAGGCTATTACTGAGTCTGAAGCGCGTATGGAGAGGAAGATGCAGCGCAAGATTACTGAGGTTCACCAACATCTCGATGCATTTGAGTTGAGAGTGTTAGCCCGTCCAGCCCCTCCGGTAGATGTGTCTACTCTCCAGGCTGCAGTCGACAGTCTTCGTGCAGACATCGACACGATCCTAGAGGCGAGAGTGTCGGAGCCTGTCGAGCCTGTTGAGGACACTGTATTGGCAGCCCTGTTTGCTACGTCAGAACTTCCCCCACCTTCCCCGAGAGAGAGTGCCAAGAGGTGGAGGGGTCGATCAGAGGATGAGGCGCGAGCAAGGAAGAAGGAGCGCCGAGAGATGGAGGCCGCGAGGAGAGCCTCCCTTGCTGAGGCGGAGGCACACCACATCAGAGCATCGCAGATAGCGGCTGGGGCGTCTAGCTCCCGCACTGTAGAGACAGCAGGAGGCACTACTGAGGGTGCGGTTGTTGCTGAGGACATCACTGAGGGTGTCCAGATTGCTGAGGACACCACTGAGGGTGTCCAGATTACAGAGGATGTGGGTTCTGGGAAACCAGACCCACCAGCTTGTTGATCGACGGCGCTATGCGCCACAGGTTTGCTTCACCTACCCCTCTAATCATTAGATTTTTTTTTATGCATTGGGGACAATTGCATGCTTTTTTGTTGGGGGTGGGGTAAATGGAAAGTGAGTGTTAGGGTGAAGTCTGAGTAGCCCAACTCACTATCCTCTTTTGGGGTTTTTTGCCTGTGTTCTTTTTCCCCAAAAGACTGATTACTTTTTCTGTTGAACCGGCACGTTATATCTTTTATACATAGTTTAACTCTGAAGCATGATGGCTAAAATGATATCCCGATAAAACTGGAAAATGTTGCATGAAAAGGCGTAGTAACTGATAATTGTGTGGCTCTAAACATGAAATAGAGTTACACCATTGCACTACCCTAAATCTTCAAGTCGAACTAGGTGTCTGATAATCTGGTATAGTGATGAGATGTCAAGTGAGTGTGAGGAAAGTTGAATAGTCCACTATTGATACTGAGCTAGAACTTGCCTGGTTAGTCCTGCTAAAAGTAAGCTGTAACAGACAATTAGGAAAGGATCATAGGCCCTTATTCAATATAGCCCATTTCTAGCCTAAATAAAAGAAACCAAATGAAAGTTATCCTTCTTTGATCCAAATAATTTGAGCTTAAAATTAGACCTTTCTTTTTCACCCCAACTGATCTTTTCTGGGAACAATATGTTGGCCCTGGTCCCTCCTTGGACATGTGCACCTCAGCTTATGCCAAAAACATAAGTTGAGGGTGGCTAATATATAAACAACTTTCATTATGGCCCTGACCCGACTTTGGGTATTGTGTACCTTGACTCATGGCTTTGCCATGAGTTGAGGGTGGCTGTTTTGAGGAATGCTTTGGAAAGTGGGGTTGAAAGAACAAAGAGAGAGAAAGAACAAAAGTAAAGTGACTCAAGAACTCTTTAAAAAAAAGAAGAGAAATATTCAAGAATTACAAACGAGAAAAGAAAAGAGTTACTTACACAAATGAAGAAAGAAGGGAAACAGAAAGGTGAAAGAATAGGAGAAACTGGGCGAGATAAAGTGATAGAAAGTGGAAGGTTTAGCCGATATGTCAAGGAGGGCAAAAAGTCACTAAAGTATACCTAAATATACCCTACCTGACTCTGAGCCTACGTTACAAGCTAAAAAAATCCTATCGTGATCCTAAGGGTTGTATAGCGAACTTAAGGCAGTGAAAATAAGGGCAAGCTTATGGCAATAGGTATGAATGAGTGTGACTTTGTTTTGAGAGCGAGTGTTGAAATGTAATCCTTATACTCAAACTGAAATCATTGTGTGAAAAATGAGGATTTTGTTCTAAAGTGAGGACACTAGTTGCTATACCGAATTGTTAGCCTCTCGGTGAGAAATTGAAGAGGATAGGTGTTAGTGCGTGGTGAGTCTGTGTCATGTTCGAATCCCACAAAATTCAATCCTAATAGTGATAGCATGCATAGATTTGATGAGATTAATCGGGATTGATAGCCAAATGATTGCAAAGGATAAAAACATGAATACTATTGTACAAAGATTGTGTAGTGAGTCATAGTGCGTCGTTTGAGGACAAACAACGAATTTAAGTTGAGGGTGTTGATATACAGTGGTTTCACGGTATAATTAATACTTTTTCCTTAAGTTTAGTGTGTCCGAAAGCCCTTTTTGTGCTAATTTTGATATAAGTTTCTCTTTGTTTTGCAGGAAATCTGTCCAAAGCTGAATGCGGAGATTTTGAGCGAAAAATGAAGAAGAGACCACCTACGGAGCTTATGACGGTCCGTCGTGCCTGTGACGGTCCGTAGGTGGCAGCGTAGAGAAGCTGCTGAAGGAAGATGGGGAAGTCTGACCAAGTGTGGGATTACGAAGCTTGTGACGGTCCGTCATGGCTATGACGGTCCGTCCTGCAGGTTCGTCGTGAAGATCAGAGAAGTGATCCAGTATCCAGATTTCAAGAGTTGAAGTATTTTGAAACGAGACCCTCGACGGACCGTTGTGCCTATGACGGTACGTCACACTTGCCGTCGAGGGGAATGAAGAAAGCAGCAGAAAAATTGCACCAAGTATGGGACGACGGAGGCCACGACGGTCCGTCGCGTGGTCCGTCAACCCAGCCGCGTTTTGGCAGATTTCCAGTAATTAGAACCCTTGTTTAATTAGGTTTTTATTTTTTTATAAATAGTTCGAAAAACCTCGTTTTTGAGTTTAGACTCTGTGATAAAAAATATTATATTGTTAGACTTTGTGTTTTGAGTGTTTGATTGTTAGAGATTCTTACAAGTGATTTTTGATGATTAATCAAGCAAATTTTCAGACTTTATTCTTTCTCATTGAAGTAAGTACATGAATTCTTGTTTAACATATTTGAATATTGTGTTTATGGCTATGAGGAACTAAACTCCATAACTAGGGTTGTGGGAACCATAGGCAAATAATGAGATAAACCCTAGCTAAAATAACAATTCTAGAATAGTGTCTTGCATGTATTAATAATTCTTTCGCTTAGAAGTCTTTTTAACGGATGATCAACGTTAGAACTCGCCTTAATGCTACTTGCCGAACCAAGGAGGTAGATAATAGGAAAAGAATTATTAACATAGATTTAGTGTATACTATCTAATAGGCTAGTATTGATTGGTACGAGGTAATAACTTAGTCAAATATCGAATACGATGCTTAATATGAGGTAAGGATAAGGGTTAGGAAAGCAACACACGTAGCCGGACCAAGGTGCGGAGTGAGATTTTCTAGATGCCGGACCAAGGATTTAGAAATACATAACTTATCACTTTGCATGCAAGATACTAGGAAAGAATTGTAATAGTTAGAATTATCAAGTTATGAACCTGTGGGGAACACGTAAACCCTAGTTACTTTGATTACTTGATTAAAACCCAACATTAAAAGCTGTTAAGTGTCTCTTTCAAGTTCGTTAGTTATTTTTGCTCATTAGGAAATACAAACCCCCCTTTTATGCTTTGACTTTCTAAGGAAGTCATCAACTGAACAATAGTAATAACAAGTTGAAGTTAAGTCTAGACTATTTTCCTCGTGGGAACGATCCCAACCTCACTAGTTGGGTTATTTACTTGACGCGACCGCTTTACTTCTCATTTGAGAAGTAAGTTTGAGCGTATCAATCACCGCCCTTGGACTGCACGCACGGTAGAACGACGTCGGGCGTGGCTTGACATCACCACCCTTTGACTGCACGCACGGTTGGACGACGTCGGGCGTGGCATGACATCACCGCCCTTGGACAGCACACGAATTCAACAACGTTGGGCACACACGGTCGGACTACGTCGGGCGTGGCATGCCATCATCGCCTTTAGACAGCTCACACGGTCGAACGACGTCGGGCGTGACATACCATCACCACCTTTGGACAGCACACATGGTCAAACTACGTCGGGCGTGGCATGACATAACTGCATTTGGACCGCACACACGGTTGAACGATGTCGGGCGTGGCATGCCATCATCGCCTTTTGGCAACACATTTGGTCGAACGACGTCGGGCGTGGCATGCCATCATAGCCCTTGGACGGCAAACACGGTCTAACGATGTCGGGCGTTGAATGACATCACCGCCCTTGGGCAGAACACACGGTCAGACTACGTCGGGCGTGGCATGACATCACCGCCTTCGGACAGCACACACTTATACTATACTAAGGTCCTATTACCCCTCTGAACTTATTTTATAAGTAATTTTCTACCCTTTTTAGCCTACGTGGCACTGGTTTGGAAAAAAAAGTCAACCATCATTGGGCCCATAAGATAGTGCCACGTAGGCCGAAAAGGGATAAAAAATTATTAATAAAATAAGTTCAGGGGGGTAATAGGACCTTAGTATAATATAAGTATGTCTCTGAGATTTCGAGCATAGGTTGAGGGGGTACTTGGGCATTATCCCTATATTTTTCAATAAGAATGTTTTTCTTTTCAAATTCACATGCATATTGGACAAATTAGTAGAAGTTAAGGAGGTATTATTGAATACATCAATTTAAGTAGAATGACCACTAACATACCATTACTTGCAATTTAAGTAGAATGACCATTAACATAACCAATAAATAATTGTATTAAAATTATAGAAAATTTATTATTTATAATAATATATGATTAAATAACAATATTTGGTAAAATTTGCATTGGTAAATGTAGAGCACAATAATGACAGAAATTTGAATAGACGTTTGAATTGTTTTTAATTATTTTACGTTTTTTACAATTTGATGAGAATTGTTTAATTATTAAATAATAAATGTGGTTCAATATTTTGATATTTAGGGGTAAATTGGTCTTTCAATTTTTATCTTTGAGTCTTCATACTTATAATAATATATGATATATATATATTGATTGATAAGCAAATATCCAACATTATACTTTAGGAACATTGGTGTTATATCGTCCAAAAACTAAAAAATATGTCTTTCACTCAAATAAAAAAAATTAAATAGAACTTTTATCTTTGAGGCTTCATTCTTATAATAATGGGCAACTTTCACGTATAGCAAACAAAAATTCATATTTGTATGCTATAGCAAACTTTGCACAATTGCGCTCCATAGCAAACATAAAAACTGTATAATTCGCTATACATATACAAGTGTATAATTCGCAGGCCTAAATTGTATAATTCGCTGACCTATTTTGCTGCAATTGTATAATTAGCTTTGCATAGAGTTGAATCGAATTACACTGCAATTGTATAATTCTTTGGCCTTTTTCTCTGCAATATTTGAAGTAAAATGTTTGTAAATTATATAATTAAGTGTATAACACGAAGATATACATTTTTGCATGTGTATATACAATTTTCTCTCGCTTTATACAAAACAGAAACAGAAATTATACACTTCTGTGTATAAAGCGAGAGAGGCGAGAATGGGAGAGTGGCGAGCGAGACTTCTGGGAGAGAGACGCCTGTCAAATTTTTGTCAACGTTTGCTATGGAGCACAATTAAATCAAGCCCTAGCTATTCTATTTAATTTAGGTTATTAGTTTGCTATTATATATACAATTTTCCCTATAATAATATATGATATATATATTGATTGATAAGCAAATATCCTACATTATACTTTAGGAATATTGGTGTTATGTCGTCCAAAAACTAAAAAAGATGTCTTTCACTCTGATAAAAAAATTAAATAGGAATACATAATACAATCTTATTCATCGATTTAATATTTAAATGATGGTAAATGCTATGATTATATAGTATTGTCCAAAAACTAGAATATATATATTATGTGTATTAATAAATATATATGTATTATAATCATATCATTTACCATCATTGGGGGGCTATATTTATGTTTTTCTCCGTTTTAAAAAATACTTGTGCCTCATCTAATAACACGTGGCAGAGGCATCATTCTCGAACACCACATATATTGTTGTTTTATACGTGCGTGAAGGGACAAGACGATGATGAGGTGTTGGAAAGAGAAGAAAAATTAATAAAGACAAAAAGCAAAAAAAAAGTAGAGAGGAAAAGGTGCAATGTCGGAGCAGGAGGCGTATATTTGCAGCAACAAAAAGGCATCTATCGATCTCTCTTCTTTTATACATACAAGTTGCATTGCTTGCAGTTTGGTATGAGAAGAGGATTTTTCTTGTAGCGGTAATTGCATTCCTTTATATGTGTAAAGCTATGATGATGCTTATTGCTTAGTTAATCTGTATTTTTAGGATTTAATCTTGTTTGAATGTATATGAAATGAAGTTAAGTTATTAAATTTTTAGAATGTTTGCTATTTGGGATGAGAAAACTATTCTTATTCCATGTTTCACTTTAACAGATCAGTTTTGGTATGTAGGGAACAGTTCATCCTCAATGTATAAGCGTATGACATCCAGAGATTCCATGAGTGCTGATGTTGAAGCTGTTTCAGGTGGGTCAACTCTTGCTCTCTATGTTTTCTTGAATTATATATAAAGAGGATTATTCACCAAGGTAATATTCAGTTCCTTGGCTACAACTTTCAAAAATTATGAGTTATTATTCTGATTGACTGCATTTCCTATGCAACATCAATATAACTGGAATGAAAAAAAAAACAGAGCTACAAAAATCTCTTATGATATTTCTCTCTCACATTTTGATTTGTTGTCTAACATTCTGTGAAATTCTTGAATTTCAACTTAGTTCTTCTTCAGAATGGTGTACAAAAAGAGATGACAAATCCCTCTTGGAAGTATTCGTGTCCACATGTACTTGTAGCAACAATAGTTGCACTTCTGTTTGGCTATCATCTTGGGTTAGTTCTCAAAATTATACTCTTTTCTCTACAGCGTTCTTTCTATAAAATGCTGCATTATCTTCGGTAAATTGTCTCATTCCCTGCGTCTTCTTCAGGGTAGTGAATGAACCACTTGAAATTATTTCAGTTGATCTTGGATTCAGCGGGGATACATTGGCGGAAGGTACCTGTACTGTATCTTTTTGGAATATGTCATTTCTATTTTTGAATTCGAAGTTTTATATTTTTCATGTGAATGAAGGTCTGGTGGTGAGTACGTGTCTGGCCGCTGCCTTTGCTGGATCCTTGATAAGTGGTTGGATTGCTGATGGAGTTGGCCGTCGTCGAGCCTTTCAGTTGTGCTCATTGCCTATGCTTTTGGGTGCTTCTATATGGTAATATTTAAATGTCCTACAATGCTTATCTCTGTATACGTGGTTTGGGTGGTAAACTAAAGGTTGTTTCTCTTATCAACGAGTTTGTTGTGTTTGCTAATATAGTTCCTTTATTTGTGTTTTACTTGGAATATAGAAGGATGGCTGAATTCATTACTCGGTATTGAGAAAAATTGCCACACTCCTTTTTGCTTTAAGATGTATTTTGGGTCTTACTGGCACTTCTTCTAGGGAAGGCTGTATTTTGATAATGTTCCTGATAAGGATTTAATAGAGAGTCAGTGCACTGAGAGAGTTTATGAGAAGAAAAGAGGTCCCATGAATTAGGGAAGGCCTCTATAAAGTTACTTGAGTATCTTCTTGAGAAAGATTTTGCCCAAGAGATTATCCACTGACTCCGTCAAAATGGAAAAAAGAAAAAAGAGTACTTGCATTACACTTTAACTTTTCAATAGAAGAGCACTGGGAAGAAACTACTATCTCCATTTAATGACAATAAATAGATTAAAAGATGTCCCAGAATGACCCATGGTCGTGGTTGCATTTATGGCGATAGGGCAATTTGTGGCCTATTTTTCTTTTGTCCATTTACCTCACTATCAATCTAAGTAACTATAGCTCTAATGGCAATTTTTTGTCATCAAACCCACTATGCTCAACTCTTCATTTTGCATTCAGGTCTTCTTGGTTATGACAAATGTCTAGTTTTTCTAATGTTGTTGCACCCGAAGACCATATAGCATCTATGTGGTATACACTTAAGTGTACATTAGTGACTTAAGAAACATGTACATGGACTATTGAGTATAATATGGGGAAAAAGGGTCATTTCTCTTACATTAAAAAGTTTCGCTTTGAAGGGGAACCAGAAGGTCATGGATTCAAAGGTTCACGTCTCTTCCACAAAGGCATGGTACAATAGATCCTTGTGGTCCAGCCCTTCGCTGGACTCTGCACATAGCGGGAGCACAGTGAACCAGGCTGCCCTCTTTTACGTTTTAAGCTCAACATTAGTTTGTTTGGTTATGTGCATTGACATTCAGGTGTCTTAATGTATATTTGTTGATTAGATGGTATGTTTACGCTAGGTAGTTATCATTATGAAGGTATTCTGGAGAAGCCTTTTTAGTTCACTTGAAAATAGCTAATAGAGTTGTTGGTTTAATGTATGAATTTATTTGTGGAAAATTTGAGTATCTGAATGTTATTTTCTGAAATCTCAAGTATGCCTTTTCAGGTAATTAAAAATTACAGTATATAATACTATGTACATAGTTTAAGTGCTTGTTTGAGTACGAGTGAGACTTGTTGTTGACAGGATAGCATATGCTTGTGAGATTTGAAATCTTAGTAGTTGGTCTGGAAAACTTAAATCACAAAAAAGTTTCTCCAGCATCCTTTTCCTTGGCATTGAAGTTTATCTTCTTTTCTTTTTGTCATTTATCTTCTGGTTGAAATTGCTTTTGTGGAAGTTCCTGACTTCTGTTGATCTTGTTTGAGGATTTTGAAAAGATGCTTTGCTTGTCGCATTAAAAGTAACATAATTGTGTTTTTCCTTCTTATGATTCTGGTATCAGGTTTCCTATGATTCTCCTTTTTTCTTAAAAGTCATTGCACTGTTACTGACAAATTTATTTTCCAGTGCAACTGCCAAAACCCTAGCAGGCATGCTTGCAGGAAGATTTTTAGTGGGATTAGGATTGGGCGTGGGTCCTCCGGTTGCTTCTCTTTACGTTGCAGAGGTGAAACTACTATTAGGTTTAGTGGCCTGATGCTTTTAGTTATTTTATTCCTTCTCAAATTCTGTTATAACTCTTGATTTTGATGCAGGTTTCTCCTGCTCATGTGAGGGGTACTTACGGGAGTTTGATTCAAATAGCAACATGTCTTGGGCTGATGGCAGCTCTTGTTCTAGGGATCCCCGTCAAGAATATAGTGGGTTGGTAAGATAGTAGTATATCTAGTGGAGAAGCTTCTGTAAATGACTTGTCTTTTGTAAACAATGAAGTTGTATCTGAGCTCATTATGCATTCTGATATGTACAGGTGGCGTGTATGTTTTTGGTTGTCTACTATTCCTGCTGCAATACTTGCACTTGCTATGATGTTTTGTGTTGAGTCCCCTCATTGGCTATATAAGGTATTCTATTTTATGGGCCTCTTGCACCTTTAAGATGATTAATCCGCAATTTGCAACATCCGGCTCATTTCTAGGTTGCTATGGTTGTCATATGTAAATATATAAATCTAATAAAGTAAATTCCTTTGGCTCTGAAAAATTTGCTGGCTGATTCACTAAATACCATAAGCTAAGGATAGTTAAGACGAGGATCAATTGGCTCTATCCTGCTAGTCAATTAATTTAGTTGCTTAATTTCTGTTATCTGCAGCGAGGAAAACTTGCTGAGGCTGAATTCGAGTTTGAGAGGCTTCTAGGAAGTTCACATGTTAAGAGTGCAATGCTAGAGCTTTCGAAGTCGAATAGAGAGGACGAAACTGAAAGTGTTAAGATCTCTGAATTGCTCCATGGACGGCATTCTAGAGGTAATCTTCTTTGTCTGTTCTCTTAATCCATTATAAATTTTCCAAGTCCATTGTCATTTACTTACTCCTTTTGCAGTTGTTTTTATTGGGGCAACCCTATTTGCTTTACAACAGCTATCTGGAATAAATGCTGTGTTTTATTTCTCTTCAACTGTATTTAGACGTGCCGGAGTATCCTCGAACCTGGCAAATGTTTTTATTGGGATTGCAAACTTGACAGGTACACACTAGTGAACATCCTCGGGTTGTGTTCCTCTCGTATATCTTCCCCTGTATTCTTAAATATCTCAAATTTGGTCTAGTGTCTGTAGCTAATCTTCTGCTCCTCTCCATGGTTTTCCAGGGTCAATTGTGGCCTTGGTTCTGATGGACAAATTAGGAAGGAAAGTCCTCCTTCATTGGAGCTTCTTTGGAATGGTAATGTATCTTACTTATTTATACATGCTTGCACTGGGATCATTAATACTTGGAATGAAACTTCATGCCTAAAATATTGCATTAAGCTCAAGGGAAAATACGTATTGAGATGAATCTTTCAATCTCTCTGATGTCATAATTGTTAAGCTGACAACCAGGTTGTGAGGCTTCTACAGGGAATGTTTTCTTTTTACATTCCCGTCTTGGGTTCTTAGAGGCAACTTCAGTTACTGGTTTGTTGGAAGGATATAAAGATGGTGGAAATGAGCTAATTTGACGCAATCTTAGAATTCTTCCTAGGGGCCAAATGTTGCATTTTCTAATTTAAGGCCATTCCTGGGTGCTACTTGTTTTTAATACATTCAGTTACTTCTGCAGATGAAAAAGAGAACATATGTTTCTTAGTATATGAATTCATTTTCTGAAACATCCTCTCTCCCTCATCTTATTCATACTTAGACCTTATATTGGCAAATTTAGTGATAGAGACATTTCTATTTATCTTTAGACTATTTGTAGTAGTTGGATTATCTTGAATTTTGACATGTTTGGGGAATTAAATTATTCAGGCTTTGGCCATGGCCCTTCAAGTGTTTGCTTCAAGTGGGATTGCATCAAATTATGGAGCTTTTTACTTCTCTGTTGGTGGCATGCTGCTGTGAGTAGTCCCTTGACTCAAATTTCTTACATATGATTTGATTTGTAAAGGTTGATGTCCGGTGCTAGAATATGGAACAGTATCTATGGTGAAATCGCTACTCTGTTACTATAACATTTCTTATTAGCACCCACTTCTAGCAGTCCACAGATAAAACTTTTAGTAGTAGATTACATGTGAACTAAAACCAAATTTGCACCCTTGGTTGTTTGAAACTCGATAATCGGGGGTCATGTTTTCACCTGGTTGCACAAACTTGTATCCTTCACTCTCTTCCTAAGGACCCAACGGATTACTTGCAGCTTGTAATACCTGTAGGCTTTACTTGCAACATTACTTGCATGCTTCTTGCCTTCTCTATGGTAGTCTATGGTAGAATAGGACTGGTACATGAAAATTAATCTGAGTTTTTTTTCTTTCCAATTTTAACTTGTTAGTCTGACCAGATAAGTTAGCATTCCTCTTTAATTTAGTAATGGAAGCATATATTAAAATACTGAACATCTTGTATATATCTATTTGAAACTTCCTTATGCAGGTTTGTCTTGACATTTGCTGTTGGAGCTGGTCCAGTTCCTGGTCTCCTCCTCCCAGAAATATTTCCCAGTCGAATTAGGGCTAAGGCTATGGCATTTTGTATGTCAGTTCACTGGGTAATTAGTCTCATCAAATTCTCTATTTTTCTATTTACAACTGGTATCAGACACCTCTCTTCAGCTGATAGATTACGCCATTGCTCAATTATTGAGTTAGGGAAGTGAAGGAGTGGAAAAAAAATAAGAGCGCAGAAGTCTATACAACTGCTTTTCTTAATTGTCTTTTGTGCTTTCTTTAGGTGGTTAACTTTTTTGTTGGACTGATGTTCTTGCGCTTGCTCGACCAACTTGGGCCACACTTACTATACTCCATATTTGGCACCTTCTGCCTGATGGCCGTGGTATTTGTAAAGAGGAGTGTGATGGAGACAAAGGGAAAGTCACTTCAAGAAATTGAGATTGCCCTTCTTCCACAAGAATATAGAGTAAGTTCTTGGAAACTAAATAGGCTTTTAGATGTTGTCATAATGAAAATTGATATATACATAGTTCATTTGTGTTGTTTTATGCATTTTCTTCTTGAGAATGGTGAAAATATTCATTCCCCCTAATTGTAGATAAGTTTTCAGGAATTCTTGTGAGAAGAAATCAACACCCAAGTGTTTTCCAGGTTTGCAAGTAAATGGAAGGTGACCAGCAAATATTTCTACTTAGTCTTGCCACTCATCCTGATCGTTGCAAGTCTTTATACAACTGTTTCTGGCAGTAGTAGCTTTTTTCAAGCAGCCTGCAGGATGCTCTGCAAATAGAGTTAAATAGAATAACTATTGGGTTGTGGTCTCTTAGCAGCTCCTAGTATATGGCGGCAGAATTGTTGCTCCACGTCCCTACCCCTATAAGATAACAATAATGTTGTTACAGTGAGGACTTGGTGTATGTACCAGAAATGAGAGGTTACTTTTGTCCAAGTGTGTATTCAGTTGCTTAATGTTGTTAAACTAAGGAGGTTTAAGGTTGTATATAATAGGCAAAATTGTTTGGTGGATCCTTATACTTGTATGTGTTTGTACTGTGAACTCTTCTATTTGTCCTTTATCATGTGAACTCCTGAACTTATTGAAGCTCAATATTTTGAACACTATTTCTTACTGGACATCCTATGTGGCATCTAATATCATAGTGCGTATAAAACACACCTATATGGAGCATCACACCCTTGGAGAGGGGTTTAAAAGTAACATTAGGGTTTTAATATAGCCATCATCTTCTTAGTTGGATCTAACGCCGTTGTTGGATAGACTTTGAGGTTTTTTGGCCTTCTATTTTTTTTTATCTCTTCCCCCAGAATTTCTTCTCTATTGTTTATTGTCATTTGGCTGATTTCTTTAGTATGAAACACGCCATGGAAGACAAACTCTACTCCTAAACATCTTACACAAAACAAATCAAACATTCCAAAATTTTCAAGAAAATCAATGTTATTGATTAAAACCTAAAACCAAATAAATACACAAATAGAAGATCAAATCCAAATTAAATAATAAATAAATTCGAAAAAGTTAAAAAACCTACCTAAATAAGTTAAAAATCAAACAAAAACAACAACAAAAAATTCAAATACTCTTCGAGATTGACCCTTGTTTTAGTCATACACCACTCAAATGACTCCTGTTAAATAAATTTGCTGCCTTCCTCTCGTCCTCTTCACCTTCTCCGACCAAAACACTTTCATCCTCACCGCCTCCAACAAGCTTTAACCAGCAACTATAAGTGAGAATGGACAACAAAGAATACAAAATCAGCGTCGATAATAAGTCTCTACCTTCCTAAAGCTGTCAGCCCCAAGCTCCGGCAAGATTGTGAACAACTAAAAATAATCAGACCCCCATTTTTCCTTAGGCCACCGGTCACCACCAAAACCCATATTCAATAAAATTCAAAATCAACTCCAAACTCCGACGAGGTTGTGAACAATCAGAAATCATGCCAACATTTTTTATTTCAATGGAAAGAGCAGAAGTAGGAAAAATGAAAAGGTAAAGAAGATAAGAAGGAATGAAGTGAAATTGTGGGAATGGAAACAGTTGCAACAAAAAGAAATAAAATTTGAAAAGAAAAGTGTTGCTACATTAATCTATATAATAAAAGGAAATTTGTCATGGAGTGACTATGTATATATGTGTCATTTTATAATCATATGTGTCATTTATAATTATTTTTAAAACGGAAACGCGCTTCAAAATTGACTATTTATTTAACAATTTTTTTATTTTTTTTTATGACAAGGAAAACCCAGAGCCGCTACCCTTTGAGTGTGCATAGGGTAAACTCACACTCCTATGCAATAGCTCGCAAACCACATAGAAGAAGTAACCACACTAGGCAAGCCTTGTGCAACGAGCTCGATCCAGAAGGCAAAACCCTTGCTTTCACTGGCAAGAAGTTTCGAACTTGAGACCTCCAACATGGAAGTCCCAAGCTCAAACCACTGGGCCACCCCAAAGGGTAACAATTTTAAATTTAAACTATTTAAGTATTTTTAAAATACTTGACGCTCAACTATTAGTTATTATTTTATTTATTAAAATCATTTATAAACAAACTTACTACTCACTCAATTAATAAATCAATTCTAATATAAAAATCTCCCTAAACACTACTAAAACACCACAAAATTACAGATTTCTGAATGACATCCAAAATTATTTGAGTCCAAATTGAATACCCGATTAAATTTAGGTTGAGCCACTTATTTAGGAGGTCACTTTCAATAGGATTCTCTTACAAGCTTGAATTCGAATTTATGATTTAATTTAAAGAAATAATACATCCCGAATAATTCATGCACTTTTTAAAAATATAATTTTCATAAATATTTATGATTTGTTTTAAATATTAAAACTTTAATAGATATATTTTTTAAAAAAGTGATCCATTAAGCAACATCATATAATTGAGACGAAAAAATGATTAAGATAAATATAGTTAAACTTTTAAGTTTATCGGTAGTTTTTATTTAGACAATTCAATAGTAATATGTTTTGAATGAGGACTTGAACGTATTGTCACGACCCAAAAATTGGTGTGATGACACTCATCTTATCCCACCAACACAAGTCAACCTAAAACCCAACATCTAACAAAATGCGGAAATAAACAGTAGTTCAATAACAATTTCTATTACGAAAACAACTCAATCCCAAAACTAGGTTGTCACATGCACAAGCCTCTAATGTGAATACTAGAACTTAAATAAAATACGAGTCTAAAATGGAGTTGCATTTCAAGTGATAATAAAGTCATAAACTGAAGTAGGATAGTTCGCTGAGATGACAAATAACTACCTCATAATCCTCCACAAGATGTCTCGAAAACGAAGAGAATGAATAGTATCACGAAGATCCGCGCTCGTAACCTACAAAAATTTGTAGAAGTAAGGGGTGAGTACCAAACCACGCGGTACCCAACAAGCAAACTCTAAACACAAGTTAAGTGAACAAAATAGTGTACTCCTTACACCCTATATGAACCTCCACATTACAGCCTAACAATTCACAATTGACAAAGCATACAATTCAATAACACCACGTTAACATATTACTATTCTCAATAACAACCCAATAATTGTTAGTCACAAGTTTCACATAGAAAAACACTCACAAGATCCGCAAAGAACAAGTTCAAGTTCATCAATGATCAAAATGTGAAATGTCATGAAATGCTAGGTCAAATACGGTGATGCATGTTTGACCTAATGATACACACCCGATGTCTCTCAGTATAGGATCCATGGAGGACATATCTTTCCATGCATCCATCGTGTCGAGTGATTCGACCCTCGAATAGTAACCTTTGCGGCGCTGATATGTCCCTCGAAATATAATATTTATTGCGGTGCGCGATATGACCCTAAAAATGGTACATCCTCTTATCACATAACTTTTATCACAACCATGTGTCAGATCAATGTAAATGACATGCTCAAAGGAAAATGAGGGGATAACCAATTTGATAACAAGACACAATTTACAACAATGCCACTGTGATACAACACCAACAAATAAGCGACAAGTCTCCAAATCATTCTCGAACATCACAAAAGATAATACACGAATTTCATACGCTTAATAAGAACTTAGAAATTCACTTGCCTCAACTAACTGTACAATCACTCGAAGACTTGAACCTTCCCTTTTTGCTGAGCTTCCAAAGAAATATAATCTATTCAAGTACATAGTCACAATGAGATTCCGAAACTAACAACACTCATGTCGCTACAGTTTTTTCCTAGACCCAAAAAATTACTCAATTTATAATAAAGTTCTTAAGTGTTGATGCCAATTAATATTCCAACTCTCATTTCTCAAATTCAAGCCTAATGTTAAACTACAACCTTAATTGCTTTCATATAATATAATTCATCTGATATTTAATTACCTATGTCAATATATCAAAACTTGAAATTATAATGTGATTATACATATATATGTAGTTTTTTAAAGATAAAAATCGAACAAAAATAGTGACCGAAATAATTTGTACATCATTATCACATAACCCTCTTAACTACCCTATCATAAGGCCATTAATGGCCAATCAAAAGTTATGGTTCTCCACTACATCTTTATATATATATATATATATATATATATATATATAAAAGCAACAGTTATTATTATTCTGAAACAATTTCAAGATCCTAGCAACATTTATTGTTATTCTGAAACAATTTCAACTTCCTAGATTGTTACTCTAACCCACTTCACATACCAATTCAATTCTCTTTTACTCACATTTTGTTTATTTTATAATTCAATTGTCACCATAATATAATAATCATAATAATAATAATAAAGAATTTGGAGAAACATTAAAATCAACCTACAGACTAACATGTATATCAATTAAAGGTAGTAACATAATTCAAACTTATAGGAAAAATATGCAACACTTTCAATGTGAGCCAATCACCCCACTATCACCTTATGACTACCTTATAGCCGATCCAATAATTACCTCAAACAATTACTAAAACTTGTCCCCCAATTTCAAAGAACCCAGATGTAACAACAATAACTTCTAAAATCAATATGCTACTCTTTATCCTAACCTTGAAAACATATGAATTGCCTCATGAATTACACTTCATTACGAAATTAAAGAGTTCTAATTTGAAATATCACCTGGATGCAGTTCGCAACCTGCGATGCCGAAACCATATTCGCTACTTTTTCCCCTTTTTACTTCTTTTCTCAATCAATTATGCACTAAAAGTGATAAATGTAAGTCATTTGTTTTTATTGAATATCGTATAAATGGTATAGAGTCTTAAATAAATTATCACTTTAACCCATTAACTATCATTAAGTTATTTATCTACAATTATCCATCAATTATTTGACTCAAATTAAACGAATAGTTTAAAATTTTGAAAAATGAACGTCTGGATCATCACATTATCTACCACTAAAAATCATGTTCGTCCTCGAATATAAAGTGAAAGAAAGTATCTGAAGCTTCAAAAAGCTGAGGATATCTAACACGCATGTCAGACTTTGTCTCCCAAGCTGCCTCTCCCACCGATCGGTGCTTCCACTGCACCTTCACTGAAGCAATCTCCTTGGTCCGAAACTTTCGAACCTGCCTATCCAAAATAGCTATAGGATCCTCATCAAATGTGAAGTATGGACCCAGCTCCACAGAGTCAAGTGAAAGCATATGAGATTTATCCGGAATATACTTCTGAAGCATAGATACATGAAATATAGGATGAACTGCTGACAAAATAGGTGGCAAGACCAACTTATAGGCCACCTCTCCCACTCGGCTTAAGATCTCAAAAGGTCCAATGAATCTAGGACTAAGCTTTCCCTTCTTTCCAAACCTCTTCACACCCTTCATCGGTGATACTCGGAGCCAAACATGATCACCCTCCATAAACACTAAGGCTCTAACTCTCCGATCCACGTAACTCTCCTGTCAACTCTGGGCTGTCAATAGTGTATACTGAATCATACGGACTTGATCCATAGCATCTCTTAGCAAGTATGTATCTAAAGAGTCCTCTCCTCCGGATTAAACCAACCGATCGGAGACCTACACCGTCTGCCATACAACGCCTCAAATAGGGCCATCTGAATACTGGACTGATAACTGTTGTTGTAGGCAAACTCTGCTAAAGGTAAATGTTGATCCCATCTAGTACCAAAATTGATCACACACGCTCGAAGCATGTTTTCCAACACTTGAATCATCCGCTCGGACTAACCATCTGTCTGAGGGTGAAAAGTTGTACTCATATCTAATTAAGTACCCAAACCATGTTGTAATGCCTTCCAGAAGTGAGAAGTAAATAGTGAACCTCAATCTGATATAATAGAAATAGGTACCCCATATAGTCGCATAATCTGATTGATATATATAGCTCAACTAACTTCTCTATCGTATACTTCACCTAAACCAAAATGAAGTGCGCAGACTTGGTCAGCCTGTCAACAACAATCCAAATAGATTCATAACCACCCACTGTGGTAGGCAAGCCCACAACAAAGTCCATAGTAATCCTCTCCAACTTCCAAGCAGGAACAGACATCGTCTGAGATACACCCCCGGGCCGCTGGTGCTCACACCTGACCTGCTAACAAGTCAAACACCTCAAAACAAAGTTTGAAATATCTCTCTTTATCCCACACCACCAGTAATGGTGACTCAGATCATGATACATCTTCGCCGCTCCTCGATGGATGAAAAATCGAGAACAATGAGCCTCCTCAAGAATCAATCTAATTAAATCGCTTGTCTTGGGCACATAATTCTTGCCTCCGATCCTCAAGACACCATCAGAATCAAGGACAACCTCCTTGGCTTCCCGTCTCAATACTTTGTCTCGAATGAGACATAATTTTTCATCATCAAAGTGGTGCTCACGGATCTGCTCGACTATAGAAGATCGAGCCTAAATAAAAGCAATAATCCCATCACTCTCCTATAGAATCTACAATCGGACAAGACTGTTAGCTAACATGTGAACATCTCTAGCCAATGTTCTCTCCTTAATACTATGCGATTCAAGACTCCCCATGCTAGGAGTCTTCCTACTCAATGTATCGACCACAATATTGGCCTTCCCTGGATGATTCAGAATGGTTACATCATAATCCTTCAGCAACTCAAGCCATCTCCGTTGCCTCAAGTTCAAATCCATCTGACTAAAAATATACTGAAGACTCCGATGATCAGTGAAAATGTCACAATGAACCCCATACAAATAATGACGCCATAACTTAAGTACAAATACCACAGCCGCCAACTCCAAATCATGAGTAAGGTAGTTTTTCTCATGGACTTCAACTGCCTAGAAGCATAAGCATACTTTCCCCTTCTGCATCAACACACCACCCAATCCAACTCCTGAAGCAACATAATACACAGTAAAGTCTACACCCTCCTCAGGTAAAGTCAACACAGGACACGAAGTCAACAAGATTTTGAGCTTCTGAAAGCTCTCCCCACACTCATCGGACCACTGAAAACCCACATCCTATCGAGTCAATCTAGTCAATTGAGCTACAATATTAGAGAAACTCTGAACAACTCATCGATAATAGCCTGCTAATTCCAAAAAACTCCTAATCTCAATAGGTGAAGTAGGTCGCATCCAACCTCTAACTACCTCAATCTTGGACGAATCTACTCTAAAACCTTCCTTGGACATCACGTGTCCCAAGAATGCCACAGAAAAGTAAGATAGAACTCACATTTTGAGAACTTGGCATACAACTTCTCTTCTCTCTACCTCTGAAGTACAATCCTAAAGTGTTGGACATGGTCCTCATCAGTTTTGGAGTAAACCAAGATGTCATCGATGAAAATAATCACAAAAGAATCAAGGTATGGTCGAAACACTCTATTCATCAACTATATGAATGTTTCAGGGGCATTAGTCAATCCGAAGGACATCACTAGGAACTCCAAATGCCCATACCGAGTTTGAAAAGTTGTGTTAGGGATATCTGATGCCCTAATATTCAACTTATGACACCTTGACCTCAAATCGATCTTAGAGATTAATGATGCTCCCTATAGCTGATCAAATAAGTCATTAGTTGTAACACTCCAAAAATTCCATGACTTAGACTAGAGCTTAATCTATTTAATAATGCTTAAAATAATGTTCACAGAAAATTTATTTTATCTAGTGAAGAGCCTATTAGGTTTTAAGAACATGTATTGGGATACATAGGCATCCAAATGCCCAATATTGAGAAATATTGAACATGTTAGAGAATATTGGCTTAAAGGGTGTTAGCCAATTTCTAGGTATTAAGATATACTTTAATGACCAAGTTTCCCAATCCAAGCTTGTTTAGGTATTGTACTTGCAATGAAGACCCTAATCTAAAATTATGTAACTCTTATTTTCTTCGCCTACACACATTAGGTAGGAGGCACCCAAGTGTCAAGCCTAGGTACCATAGCACATAACCAATTAAAATGATCATGTAGATTAAGTAGTTCCCAAGGACATAGTGAGGGTCGTTGGACAAGAAATGATAAGCAACACATGTGCAAGCACTTGTGCTAAACGTCCAAAAGACAAGCCCCAACCGAATCGGTTAGGGTGGTTAGGGGGCAAAGCGTGTAGGATCACGTGGGGCGAAGCTCTCTAACTGATTATAGGTCCTAAATAACGTCCATAACTAACTAACTAACCGTACAAACCAAAAATAACTAAGGGACCCGACAACCTAAGACCTAATCGGGTGACATTAAGACAAGAAACTGAATAAGAGACAACCTAGTACCTAACCTATGATGGTTAAAAGGGTTGGTTATGATCCTAAAAACTTAGGGGTATTTTAGTAATTACCCTAGATTGCCTAATTAGTTAAAATTATCAACTTAATTAATTAATTAAAATTGTGAAACCAAAATCCTTATACTAGACAAGTAACTAACTAAGAAACATCCTAGTGCCTAACCGAGGATGGTCCAAAGGTTTGGTTATGGTCTTAACAACTTAAGGGTACTTTAGTAATTATCCTAGGTTACCTAATTAATTAAATTAACAACTTAATTAATTAATTTAAATGGTATAACCGAAAATTTTACACTAGACAAGTAACTAACTAAGAAACATCCTAGTACCCAACCTAGGATGGTCAAAAGGGTTGGTTATGGTCCTAACAACATAGGGGTACTTTACTAATTACACTAGGTTATCTAATTAATTAAATTATCAACTTAATTAATTAATTTAATTGGTCAAAACCGAAACAACTAAGCAATTTCCAGATTTTGATTAAATAAAAGTGTTCTTCTAATTCTAGTCAATCTAGGAGGGGCATTTTAGGTAATTTAAGTGGAGGGTATTTAGGGTAAGTCTTGGGATGTCTATATAATGATTTTAGGTATGTTTTAGACCACAATTACAAGTAACAAATCAGAATCAAATGAAATTCTCTTAATCTCTCAAGAACACTCTCTTTTTCCAAACTCCATTGAAAAAACAAGAAAAGCTTAAGGAAGAAGACGAAGGTTTTGAAGTTTCCAATCAAGATTTCGTGGATTATTCATCGATAAGGTATGGGTTTTAACTCTTGGGATTCCTTTCCCCAAGAGGTCCTTTCAAGATAAGTTATCAAGAACATCAATTCTAGGGTTTTTACTCTACAAAATATATTTTCTTCCTAACCCTAGATTTATGTTTTTCAATGAAAACTAAATGTTTTGTATATCTAAATTCACATGAATTGTTGAGTATATGTTGCTAATTATGCTTGAATTTAGTGTGAAGTATGTTCTTACTTATATGATGGTTTCGTATGATTGTTTCTATGACGTGATAACATGTAAACATTAGGGTTAGAATTTAAGGTTTGAATGAACCCCTTAATGACCCATTTACCTTTTCCTATGCTATGTATTGATATTGTACATGATTTTATGGGTTCTTATTGATTATTACATTGAGTATTTCAATAAATATAATTATGAATATCACATGATGAATAAGATTCTTGGAAGCAACAGGTAAGTCTTCTAAATTTGTGATTACTCTAAGATGTTTATGTTAGCCTATAAGTCTTGATACTATGTTATGAAAGTATGTATGATGTTGGTATGTAAATGTTATGTCTATGAATATGTAAATCTTGAGATTATGATAAGAATATGAATATGCAAGTTATGATACTCTCTTGTGTGCTTAACACAAGATGATTATGCCATGTAAATCTCACGTATGAAGGGTTACGATGAAAGGATAATTCTCATCTAATCTAAAAGAGATCATGATCATGTTATTCAAGGATATAATCTTCTATGACCTATTTTAAGAAAAGGGACATAAGCTAAGCACCGATGAACTAGATATGAGAAGTGTCACTTCCTTAAGGGAAGGTAGGTTCACAATGATTCTCATGAGATTGAGGCTTCTATTTAATGTGGAAATATGGGTCTCTAATACATCTCCTTGTTATTGAACTATGTTGCCACCATAGAATAGTAGCTAGTGGATTCAGCTAGAAAGCTATGTCATGTAATTTCTACTTTTGCCGGTAGACCACCTTTTTTCTGTGTGGGGTTTCATGACACTGGATTCCATGTTTAGATAACATGGTCTATGTCGGATTATGCGTTTGTTCCCTCATTTTGAAATTAAATACAAGTAAACGAACGTTGACTAGGGTGACTTGAGGAGTTGGCTTAGTATAGGTAGTGGTTTGGGACGCTACCTAGACATTGCACAAGTTGACTCTAAGGGAAGTCCTAGGAGATTGTTCTGATGTAATATGATGATATGAAGTATATATGTTTATGATTTATGATGTTACTCTTACGTGAATGTTGATCCTTATAATGAATATGTTATTGAGTTATATTGTTATATGAAGCAAAGCTTTGCTTACCGTCTCCTATCTTATCTACTTGGTTATGTGAGGTTGGGGCATCACATGACCATTGCACTTGTAGGTTGGGGATGGGATCATTGGTAAGTGTTTTATATTTTATGTTTATATGATTTATTGAATATGAATTGTTAACGTGATTTTATGATAAGATGCCTATAATTATGATCATGTTTAATGTCAACGAAATCCTTATCTTGTATATGTTATATGGTAGGTGCATTGAAGATTTTTATATGGCTTGGTATGTTTTCTAAAGATATGATAAATGATTCTTTTTCATGCATGTACCAATGTGTTATGTGCATATACCCATACTTAGTACATGTGGCGTACTAATCCCATTACTTTATGTTGCTACAACTGCATGTTCCGGTTATTGAAGCTTAAGGAGGTCAATTTGAAGAAGCTTGAAACTCTTTCTCCAAGTTTTGATGGGTCCTCTCATGTTCGGGGATGCTATATTTCGTATTCTAGCTTACGTAGATTTTGGTAGTTTTAAGAATACGCTATTTCCATTATGTTCTTTGAATTCATTTGTAATAAGACCTATATGGCATATTAACTATTATTGGCTAAGTTCAGATTTGCACTCTTTAGATGGTTTCTATATATTTGAGACAATATTTTTAGAATTCGTATGTTTTTATAAACCTTAAGTATGAAGTCTAAGTATACTTTATTGGTCTATTAAAAGTTTAAATATTTCCGAAAATTTAACTGTATGTTTGTGATGAAAGATAAAAAGAGGCTTGTTTGCGACCTCTGAGAGGTTAACGACGCCGATCGCGTTCGGATTTAAAAATTCGGGTGTGACATGAATACACGGAAAATGATACTTATTCTTCACCATTACCTTGTTCAACTGTCTGTAATCAATACACATCCTCATAGTCCCATTCTTCTTCTTCACAAACAATACAGGGGCACCCCAAGGTGACACACTGGCCAAATAAAACCCTTACTCAACAAATCCTGTAATTGATCCTTCAACTTTTTCAACTCTGCTAGAGCCATACGGTAGGGAGAGATAGAAATTGGCTTAGTGACCGGCTCCAAATCAATAGAAAAATAAATATCCCTATAGGGAGGAACACCTGAAAGATAAGAAGGAAATACATCAGGAATCTCATGAACCTCGGGAACAGAGTCCATGGGAGGTGGTTCAACACTAGTATCCCAAATAAAAACTAAGTAAGACAAACACCCTCCCTTTACCAATATCTTAGCACGGATAAAAGAGATGACCTTGCTAAGATAAGAACCACTAACACCCTTCCACTCAACCCTCGAAACACCAGGTATCGCTAAAGTTACGGTTTTGAGCATTACAATCAGGGACAACATGATAAGGAGAAAGACAATTCATACCCTACATAACATCAAAGTCTACCATACTCAGAATGATTAAGTTTACCAAAGTGTCATACCCAGCCAAAGAAACAAGACAGGATCGATACACTTGATCCATCAAATTCACCAGCAAAATAGGTAGACACATAAGAGAATATAGACCTTGGATCAAAAAATACAGACGCAGGCCGATGGAATACTAGAATGGTACCTGTAATAACAACATCAGAGGTCTCCCTGGGAAAGCATAACAGTGGCCCCTCGTCCACCTCAATCCTGGGTGGTATCTCTATCCCTACTCTTCTAAGCTGCAACACCTTTACAAGAAACTCCACTGCCTCTACCTGACTGAACTCTGCCACGGGCTCTACCCTGTGGTGCTGGTGTCCTAGTCTAAAATGAAGAGCTAGACTGGGGCCCATTAAGACCCCTCTAAGAAGTACATTGCCGCATCAGGTGATCAGTCCTGGGAACTATTGTGTGGACCATAAAAACCCATTGTAATTGCCTTTCCTTGTAAGTCATTGTTGGGAACCGTACGAGCCCTGACCCGGTCTTTAAGGACCCCTAGATGTCTGACCACCCTCAAATGCCAGCATAGATGCATGAATGGGTCCCGGCATCTAAAAGGAACCACTCCCTCTTTGTGATCCCCTACCTCTAGATGAGGAACCATGAAACTGACCTGATATACGGGCCCTTTTAGGGCCCCCAAACTTCTCTCTCTCTAGCAATTCCGCCTCTTTGGAGGCACTCACAATGGAGTGGAAAGAAGACCCCTCTCTAGATTCCTGGAATACAGGTGACCTGATAGAGAAAGTCAACCCCCTCATAATTCTGCGGATCCTCTCTGTCTTATTTGGAATAATGGCCAATGCATGCCTAGACTGTAACACTCCAAAAAAGCCATGGCTTATAATAGAGATTAATCCATCAAATAATGTTTAAAATAATGTCTACAAATCTACATTAATGTAATAAACTCATTTGGAAAAGGTTAAAGCCATAACGACTAAGAAAGACCTTGATGTCTGAAAACTAGTTGATTTGAACTAGTTGACATCCCTATGTTTGGTGAAGGTTTCAATGTGTCAAATGAAGTGCAAAACTTGTAAAGTTACCTTGGATAGGTAGTATGAAGTACAAAGGGTCCAAAATTTTGGTAACGCCACCCCAAGGACCACCCTAAGGGTCCTTGGGGAGGACCCAAACATGGGTGGGAAAGCTGTCTGGCAGCCTGCAAGCAGGCAGAAGTGGAAGCATAGAGTGCGACGCATGCATGACACGAGGTGTTCTGCCTCAAGATTTGAGTGGCAACCTTGCGACGCGATTCTAACATGCACTCACTACCTCAACTCAAAATTGAATAAAAATGTCGGGATTTGGCCCCGCGACGCGCAGTTACTTCCCAGAATCGTTAAAGTCATATTTTTAGTAATTTAACTTATTAAAAAGACCTATTTAAGTGGAGGGGATTTTGGGTAATTCATAGGATGACTGTATATTGATATTAGGTAAGTTTTAACCACTTTTACATGTCGCAAAAAAGATAAAACAAAATTTCTCTCATTCTCTCAAGAACACTCTCTTTTCCAAACTCCATTGAAGAATAAGAAGAGCTTAAGGAAGAAGACGAAGACCTCAAGCTTTTCATCCAATTTTCGTGGATTCTTCATCTATAAGGTATGGGTTTTTCACTTTTGGGATTCCTTTTCCCAAGAGGTCCTTTCAAAGACAAGTTTATAAGAACTTCAAATACTAGGGTTTTTACTCTACAAAACGTATTTTCTTCCTAACCCTAGATTTATGACTTTCAATGGAAAGTAGGTGTTTTCTATGGTCTATTTCACACAAATTGATGAGTATGTGGTTATTTATATTTGAATTTTGTGTGAAGCATGTTCCTATCTAGATGATTCTTTCGTATGATTGTCTCTACTACTTGATAGTATGAAAATGTAGGGATTGGATTTAAGACTAGAATGAATTCCTAAATGACCCTTATCCTTTACCCTACATTATGCATTGACATTGTACATTATTTGAAGAGTTGTTCTTGACTATGATATTGAGTATTTCACTATGTTCTTGTTATGAATGTTATAAGTTGAACATAAGTTCTTGAATAAGGTCCTTGGAAGCAAGAGGTAAGTATCCTAAAGTTGTGATTTATACTTTACCATCTTTACGTTAGCCTATAAATCATGGTGATATGCTGTGAAAGTGTGTATGAAGTTTCAATATGGATGTGCTGAGATATGAACATGTTTTTTGTGAGATAAGAGAAAACAATAAATAAAATTTACGACATTCTCTTGTATGCTTTACACAAGATGACTATGTTGTATTAATCTTACATACAAAGGGTTATGATGATAGGGAATTCTCATCTACTCATAAAGATCTCATGATCATGTTTATACAAGGAGTTAATCTCCTATGACCTATGATAAGTTTATGATAAAAGAGAACTTAAAGGTTATTCAAGAAAGGGACTTAAGCTAAGCACCGATGAACTAGATATGAGAGGTGTCCCTTCCCTAGTTGGAAGGTAGGTTCACAATGATTCTCATGAGATTAAGGCTTCCATGTTATGTGAAACTATGGGTCTCTAATACATCTCCTAGTTCTTGAACTATGTTGCCACCATAGTATACTAGCTAGTGGATCCACCTAGAAAGCTATGTCATGTTTTTTTTACCAAAACGACCCTTGTGGTGGGTCAGGGGCTGAGCAACACCCCCAGGCCTTATCATTTATAAAATCAAAATTTACAAGAAGGGGGCATAAACCTTACCTTCTATCATACGGTGGTATATAATTGACTTACCTACTAAGGTTAGTCAATTCATACAATAAGAAGTAATCTATAGTAATGCAATGTACCTAGAGAGGACTCCTCTCTTAATACAAGATTCTAAGAAAACATGAATAAGGAGACTCTCCCTTTACAAATAAATTTGAAAAGATAAATTCTAATGAATAACTAGTAGCTATTCTAAATTCACAATCTTTTGAGTTTGAATAGCTTTTTCATAACTTTGCAGTCTCTTCTCCTCTTGCCTTTTGCTATCTCTTTTGATGTAGTACTTCTATACTTCAGCTTCATTTTACCTGCAACAACATTATACCATACAATATAGACAAGTAATCCTATAACTAGGAAGCCTATATATATATGATACAAGTTATAGGTAAAAGTATGCTATGAGCCATTCAAGGAGGTTGCTTAATCCTTCTCAAGTTCCTTCTTCTGAAATTTTGTACTCCCATTTTCTCTAGTAGATAACTGCCTTTAGCAGCCTGAGGTAGCTGCTTATAAGTATAATAATACTGAATAATGTCTTGATTATGGCTTTGTTTGGAAAGTATATCAGTTGTACTATTGGCTTCCCTGTATATATGAACACAAGAAAAGAAAAAAACATTGGTTAATAAGCATTTGTAACTCATGTACAAACCTCTTTAATCTCCAAGGAGGACTATCCTTTTGTAATAGCAATTTTTTCAATAATTCAGAATCAATCTCAAAGATAATGTGCTTATATCCATGTTGAATAAACCAGTTCATCCCATATGTAGCAGCTTGTATCTCAGCCCTGATATTTGGTACCTTCTCCAAGAGGTATAGCAAATGCATATATGATATCTCCCCTTTAATTCCTAAGGATTCCACATCCTTCTATCTTTCCATGATTATTTAGAGCACTCCCATCTGTGTTCAACTTGTATACACTATTAGGAGGTGTTTTCCAGATTACAACTTTAACTTTAACCTCATGACTGTAGCCTTCTAGTAACTCTACCAAATCTGTAAAATTTCCTTTCCATTGTATATTAGGAAAAACTAAATATAGAAATATCCTTATGGATGAAATATTTGACTTTGTAACTGCTAGAAGTATTTTCCCCATATTTAGTTGAGCATCTGTTGTTCCACAAATTCCAGCAAATCACTATAGGTAAAATATCAATAATAGCTTTATGTGCTTCATTTTTCCCTTTAGTGTCACACCGTTGTATGATTCTATTACTCAAGGTAGTCTGCTGAATAGTAATTCCCATAGAACTGGAATAATATTTCAATATATGTTATGGCAAAATGCCCTTGCAAAAATATATGATCCACATCATCCCAACCTTACTGCCTACAACAATGACATTTTACTGGTTCTACTCCAAAATTTGCCAAATATTCATTGGTAGGTAGTTTAACTCTTAATGCTCTCCATATCAGAAATGACATTTTAAAAGTCACCTTTTTATGCCAAATGAGAGAGTTAATCTTTTCTACCTTGCCTTTTTGCCTACAAGCTTCTCAAGCTGAAGCAAAGGTAAAATTGCCAGATTCTGTAGGCTTCAAGATTTCTCTATCTAGATATCATGTTGATATTGAACTTTTGTATTCAAAATGAGAGGAATTAATAAAAGAGGTACTTGCTGTCTTAGTTTCCTTTCATTCCAATTACCATTAATTAGAAAATTTTCAACAGTAGCATTATTTAGACTTTAGGTACCATCATCATACTTAGCCAAATTACCAATTCCTATCCAGTCATCCCACCAAAAGGAACAACTGCCAGACTGTATTTGCCAATTAATAAACTCCTCCACTTTATGCTTATTATTCATCATATATTTCCAAACCAAATATTAACCATTATCAAACTTTTTTGCCACTGATTAGCTCTCTTACAATATTTAGATTGAAGGAACTGCTTCCATATGGAGTTTTTGGATCTAAAAAGCCACCATTGTTTATATTGAAGTGCAGTACAAACATCAGTAAGCTTTCTAATTCCAATTGCCCCTTCTATTTGAAGTATATTCAATGTATCTATTGAAGCCCAGTGCTATTTCATATTATCTTTATCTCTTCCCCAGAAAAAATAGCAATAATAGACTCTATATATTTTATAGTAGTGCTAGGAGGAGATATGGCAACCATAATATGAATGGGTATAGAATGTAATGCATGTTTAATCAATGTCAACTTTTCTCCAAAACTGAGAATTTTAGTCTACCAACCTGAAATCTTTTTTGGTAATTCGCTCTACAAGTTGGGAAAAATATATTATTATTTGTCTCCCAACATATAAAGGGAAGTTTTATCAGGAACCATAAAATAGCTTTTCTGTTTGTTAATAAGCTGTTGAGAGGTTTGTTCATATTCATTCAAAATATCCATAACTATCTGCATAGATTTTTTATTAGAAGAGGTAAACATAATCACATCATCAGCAAAGCTTAAGTGATAATCTGAGGGCCCTTAGGTTCCATATGGAATCCTTTGTATACAGGTTGAATACAAGTATTATTAAGCATTCTAGCCAATACTTCAGCTCGTAAAATAAATAGGGCTGGAGATAATGGACCACCTTGCTTGATCCCTCTAGTTGAATGAAAAAAACCATGTCTATGTCCATTAATAATAATTGAATACCAATTATTACTCATAATTCTCCATACTAAGTCAATGAAAATCTCCCCAAATCCAAATCTTCTCAAAACTAAACAAATATATGACCAAGATACTCTATCATAAGCCTTTGTCATATCTAGTTTCAGAACCACATTATGACCTACATATGGCTTCTTAATCTCATGAATAATCTCCTGAGCAAGCATAATATTTTTTGTAATACATATTCCTTTTACAAAACCAGATTTGTTGTCTGATATTATTGAAGGAAGAATATTTGCCAGTCTCATGCTTAAAAGTTTAGAGATAATTTTATTAGTAAAAATGCTTAAACTAATAGGTCTAAGATCAGTGAACCTATTAGGTTGGTCAATTTTAGGAATCAATACCAAGCAAGCATGAGACATAAATTTAGGCATAATATGACCACAGAAAAAATAATGGACTGCAGCTAATAAATCCTCGTTAATGATATTCCAACAAGTTTGATAAAATTTGCCTCCAATACCATCAGGACCTGGAGCAGAGTTAGGATTCATGGCAAAAACAACTTGTTTTAACTCATCCATATTAGGAAGATCTTGCAGCATTTGGTTTTGCTCAGGAGTAATTAGCTTAGGAACGTGATGAAGTATTCTTTCATCAACTCTACTGTTCTGCCCAGTAAAAATATTATGATTATAATCACAAGCAGCCTTAGCTATTTGATCATCACCCTCAATCCAATTCTCATTATCAGTGCATATTTTATGAAGCAATAATCTTCTTCTCCTACCCTCATTAAGAAATGAAAATATTTAGAATTAGTATCTCCATCCTTAAACCACTGTAATTGAGTCTTCTGTTTTAGAATAGAATCTTCCAATTTCAAATATCTAATTTACTCAGCATTCAGTTTCTGTAAATCCTGTCTATTAGTATCTGTTTTATGAATAAGAAGATCCTCTTCAGCCTTCTTAATAAGATCCTCAAACTCTCTGACTTTAGCAAATATATCACCATATTCCTTCTTTGACCAATTATTAAGAGAAGAGCTTAACCTCTTCAATTTTTGGTGTAGTTTCCAAAAAGTATTGCCATTTACTTTACCCTCTCAACATTTTTGGACAGTATGCATAAAACTTGGATTGTCTACCCAACAATTTAAGAACTTAAAGTATTTGACATGATTATCATCTTTATTAACTATTTCCATCAAAAGAGGACTATGATCAGAACCCACAGCTGAAAGATGTTCAATAGTAGTTTGAGGCATTTTTTCAAGCCATTTACCATTAGTCATAGCTCTATGAAGCCTCTTCCAGACTCTTGCATGAGCATCCCTTTGATTACACCAAGTAAAAGGAATTCCAGTGTAGCCTAAATTAGTTAAACCACAAACTTCTATAACACTAATGAATTCAAAACTCTTATTGATGTTATAAGGAATTCCCCCAATCTTCTCCTCTATAGAAGTAATGACATTGAAGTCACCAATAGTACACCAAGGGATATCAAAATTAGAATAGTGTATTAACCTTTCTCACAAAGGTCTTCTCAAATTATCTTTACACTTAACATAGATACATGAAATCAAGAACTTCTCATTGATATCTGCTAGTTCAAACTCCCCTGTAATATGTTGATCATGGATTTCTAGAATATTGACAGTCAAATCTTTCGTCCAAAACACCCAAATTTTCCCATTAGAGTTGCTAATTGCATGATCCATATGCAATTGCATCCTCACAATGTTAAGCTGGTTTTTATTTGCAAAAGGTTAAATGATTACTATCACGGAAAATTGATGAAGTTTCCTTAATGTTTGAAGTCTTTCTAAAGAGCTTTTGGTGTTAATACTCCTAGCATTCTAGCAAATGGCTTTAAACATTAAAAACCTTTGGATTTAGATCTAGTCATGGGCCTACTAGAGGTTTCAGAGGTACTTGGTTGATGTTGTGAAGCATGTTTGGCCTGTTTCCTACCTCTAGGAGAAAGATCATGCTTTCAGTTATATCATGCAGTTTTTGAGACCAAACATTCTGGTTCTTTGGATCTAAATTAGTGCCATGAAGATTATTAATACCAGCCCCATCATCCTCAGAATCATACATAGATTGATTAGCAGGATCCCACTCATCCTCAGAATTAATAGACTTATAATCATCATGAGCAACATTCTTATTTTTTTCTATTTCACTTAAATTCTACTGCTTCTTTTTAATATTATCTCTTTTCTTTTTACCCAACCTACTTCCAAATTTATTATTAAATCCTTCAGTTTGTTGACCAGTATCAAGATTAATTTGAGAATCAGTTTGTTTAGTACCAGAGATAGGGTCATCCAAGTTCTAGAAACATTCATATCCCCCCTCCCTGTGGTTACCCCAGTCTGCACATTAATAGGTAACTCTTTTTCCCTTCCATACCTCCAGTAGCTACATTAGCAGATATAACAGTATTTAGGGGTGTAGAAATTGGGAGCATTGAGTCACTACCTGTTTTATGTGTAGTATCATGTTGCTGCCTTCCTATGTCTTTTTCATTCCCTGAATTATCTCTAAGATCTCCCTGAGTATTTGTTTGTATCTTTCTATTGTTGTTTGTTTCAAGTAACAATAACTTGACGTCTTTGATCATGTATTTGATCTGCATTTTCCTCCATGTCCTCTTCTCCTGTTATCTCTTCCTGCACATCCAAGTCTATGTAAGTATTTTTTGTAGGGATAGAGGTTATACCTATTTGTTTTTGCTGCTGCTCTAGTTGCATTATGTCCAGGTTATTGTTGACTATTCCTTCTTCTTTGAGTCTGACATTCTTGTTGCAATTTTTTTTTATTTTTCTCACCTTGATAACCTTGTTGCTGGACAACATCATCCCTTTTACCTGTTTCCCTGTTATCATGAGCTTGTAAATCTCTTTGAACATTATTAGAATTTTCTTTTTTAGGTCTGTTTTTTTCCAGCTCTTTTTTTTAACTATCTTTATCCTTTTGTTTAATAATACAATCGCATTCTTTATGACCTTGATGTTTACAGTAAAAACAATAGTCAGGGATACTATCGTAAACAGTTTTCCCTCCACCTACCATTTGTAATATCCTCCCCAATATAACCCATCCAAATATAAGGAGGTCTGTCCTTAGTTAGATCAACTTGAACTTTAACACGAGCTTGACTTCCTCTAGTTTTGTTTATAGAAGCAGAATCTAAATACAATACTCTACCAATAGGAGAAAGTAAACTAGTAATGAACTCCTTATTATAGCAATGCCAAGGTAATTCCGGGAGAGAAATCCAAATAGGTACTAATGAAGTTTCTTCTTCTGGTTTGGAAGTAGAAGTCCAAGCTTGAATTCTCGTAGTTTGCCCCTCTATAGTCATACACTGCTTAGTCAAAACCGTATCATAGTGTAACTCATTATCTAAATCAATATAATTATAATGAGCAATCTTCACTCCCCCTGAAAGCTGTGTTTGCATAATGAAGTTTTTCCTGATTAATTCTACTCTAGGCATTGTATATACAAATTTTCCTATAAGAGTGAACTTACAAGCAGCAGCTAAATCAGAAATAGCTTCATTTTTGACATACAGAACAGCTGGTAAACCTTGTTTAGTGGTGATTTCAGGTTCAGACAACTAAATACTCACACCACTCTTCGATTGATTGTATCTCAATCTATCAGCATAGGTTTGAATAACTGTATATGGAGCAGGTTCTTTAACTTGATCTTGTCTAGGAAAATTATTAATATTTCTAAAGGTTGATGAGTTTTCCCAGTAACAGGTTTAGAATTATTTTTGTTAGCATTATTAGGAATCTTGGGAAAATTCGATTGATAATCAGCCTCTTGATACCTACCATTATCATCTTCAATTCTATGAATTTCTTTCACTCCTCTATTATCATGGTAAGTAGAAGTATTAAGAGGGATATTAACTGATAAATTTGCTGTTCTACTATTGTGTAATCGATCTTTAGTAGAATCATCAACTTGACGAACTGGATCTTGATTCCTATTTGTTGAATCTTTATGAGGAACTTTTTTACTTGTTGGATTTCGTTGATGTTGTTGCTAGGCAAATCGATTTTCTCTTTCATTTTCGACGAGCACATCAACAGTTTGAGAAATTTTTTACTGTTGTTGACTAACTCGATTATCTTGTTGTTGAACCCTAATTTGCGATTGAATTAACTCCCCACCCTGTTCTTGAGTTCCAATCTCCTTCCTAATTTGTGGTTGTTGACCTTCGTCTGTAATATGGAAAGACTCCCCTTTACCATATCCATGGTGAATCCCTTCCGATGGCGATTGAACAAGTGCGATGGGATTTATCACCTCCATAGCCTGTGAACTGTGCGTTTCAGATCCACCCCTTTCGCGATGGCTTTCTCGATTTGCCTAAACATCGAACTTCGATTTGTCACCGTCTTTACCCCTATTTTGTTGACTGTATTTTGACGTAATTCATCCAATTCCTCCTCCGCTGTAGTAGCATGGATCACCTTTTCCCTCAACTGCGAAGAGGTGGACAATGAATCGTCAGTCAAGTGCGTTGTTGAAGGATTAGGATTGCTCGTCGTTGATGGATCTGGCAGCCTAAACCTATCGTCTGCTGGTAATCCAGCCATCAAAAACACCAAAATCAGTTTAGAATAAATTAGCTGAGCCGCTAATTCTGCAGATTTCCTTGAGAGAATTATTAGAGATAGAAATTAGAGAGAGAAAAAATTTCAGAAATGAGGAAGCGATCAAAGCTATGTCATGTTAGGCTCTACTTTGGTGGGTAGACCACCTTTTTTCGATGTGGTGTCTTATGGAAACAAATTCCATGTTTAGCTCACATGGTCTATGTCGGTTAAGGCGTATGTTCCGTCATGTAAAATAAAAGAAATGTAAATGAACATTGACTAGGGTGACTTGAGGAGTCTACTTAGTAGAGGTAGGGTTATGGGAGACTGGAATATTGCACAAGTAGACTCTAATGGAAGTCCTAGGATTTTGTTCTTATGTAATATGATAACATTAAATGTATGTTTATGATACATGATGTTAATCTTATATGAGGTTGGTCATTATGATGAATATGTTATTGGTTATATTGTTATATGAGGTGATGACTAATTATGCTACAAGTTTTATGAAGCAAAGCTTTACATATGGTCTCCTATCTTATCTACTTGGTTGTGTGGGGTTATGGGGCTTCACATAACCATTGCATTTGTAGGTTGGGAAGGGGATCATTGGTAAGTTTTTGGTCTGTTATGTTACATGATCTATTAAGTATGAAAAGTTAACATGATGATGATAATATGTCTTTAATTATGATAATGCTCTATGTTGATGGAATCCTTCACTTGTATAGGTTCTATGGTATGTGCATTAAAGATGTTCACATGACTTAGCATGTTTTCTAAAGATATGATAAATGATCTTTTTTCATGCATGTACTTTAGTGTTATATGCATATCCATACTTAGTTCATGTGGCGTACTAACTCCTTTATATTATATTACTACATCTGTAGGTTCTGACCATTGAAGTTTAAAAAAGGTCGATTTGAAGAAGCTTGGAACTCTTTATCCAAGTCATGGTAGGTACTCATGTTTAGGAATATCCGATTCCCATCATGTTTCTTTGGATTCTTTTGTATTAAGGCTTATATGCATATTGACTATGTGTTGGCTAAGTACAGATTTGCACTCTTTAGATGGGTTTATATATGTGAGACAATTTCTTAGAATATCGTATGGTTTATGAATGATAATTATAAAGTCTAAGTATACTTCAAGTAGAATGTAACAGTTTTAATTTTCCGCAATGTTTACTGATCACATGTTATGACGAATGCTGAGGGCTTGTCTGAGTCCTCTAAGAAGAAGAAGACGTCGGTATTATCTGGGGTATATGCTTTGATTCTGACAAGCTTGGTATCTGAGCATAAGTTTAAATATCTTTAGGATAAATGTCTCACTAAACCATATTACCTAAAGTCTTGTTCATGGTTGTGAAACATGCCATAATTATGGATGAGAGGCTATGTGATGACTAGGAAACTTTTCTTTTTTGATACTCCTATTTCGTGCCTTTAGAGTTTTGATATTATGTGTATTTTAGAATATAATCCCTGTATTATGGTTATAGGTAATGAACACAAGAAGAACAACTGTGAGAAGAGTAAGCAAACAGATTGCGAATGCGAGAGCTACTCACCAAGGCAATCAAAATGCTCCTCAAGTGCAAGCTGCTGCAAATGACCAAGTTCCGGTGAATCCTTCGTCTATAATGAATGGTGAAGTGAGGGCATCCCTGTTCTAAATGTTCCCAAGCCTTCACCACCCAATATAAAGATATAGCTGCTCAAGCTAATAGAGAAGTTGTACCTCGAGAGAACCAACTTGATAGTACTATGGCTAGACATTTGAGAGACTTTACGAGGATGAATCCTCCCATGTACTTTGGATCAAAAGTTGATGAATACCCCCAAGATTTCCATGATGAGGTCTATAAGATCTTATTTTATATGGGGGTGATTACTACTGAGAAGGCTAAACTTGCTGCCTATCAACTAGAGGACGTGGCTCATACATGTTATAACCAGTGAAAGGATAATCGGGCTTTAGTAGATGGTCTCATGACTTGGGAGACCTTCAAAAAGTCCTTTCTTAACATATTCTTTCCAGGGGAACAAAGAGAATCTAAGGTAGAAGAGTTCATTAACCTTCACCAAGGAGGTATAAGTGTTAAGGAATACTCCTTGAAATTCATTAAGCTTTGCAAATATGCTTCTGCTTTGGTATCTAATGCTAGGGATGAAATGAGCCGTTGTGTAACGGGCGTGTCCGAAGATCCTGAAGAAGAATGTCGTGCAGCCAAGCTTCATGACAATATGTATTTTTCTAGATTGATGGTTCATGCTCAACAGGTTGAGGAAAGTCGTATAGGGAAGAGGAATAGGGAAGCTAAGAGGGAAAATACGTTTGTATGTGGTTCTTCTTAGAGTAGGCTTGATGTTCAAGACAAGCCTAAGTTTAACAAGAGGTTTTCAAATCAGTTCCCTGCTAATTTATCCAAGAACTTCAATGATATAGAGTCTAATCCTAATGACCTTCCAGGAGTTCTTCCCGAACGGGAAATTGTCTTTGGCATTGATTTGTTACCGGGTACAAATTCCATTTCAATTCCTCGATATAGGATGGCTCCATCTTAATTGAAAGAGTTGAAGCTCCAACTCAAAGAATTACTAGACAAGGGTTTCATTCAACGTAGTATTTATCCATGGGGTGCTCCAGTCTTGTTTCTTAAGAAGAATGATGGGTCCCTTAGAATGTGCATTGATTATCTCCAACTCAATAAGCTCACCATAAAGAACAAATATCCTCTCCCTAGAATTGATGATTTATTTGATCGACTCCAAGATGCTAGTTAGCTTTTCAAGATTGACTTAAGGTTGGGATATCACCAACATAGGGTAAGAGGAAAACATGTTCCAAAAATAGATTTACGAACTAGATATGGTCACTATGAATTTTTCGTTATGACTTTTGGGTTAACAAATTTCCTGGCGGCATTCATGGACCTAATGAATATAGTTTTCTGAGAATACCATAACTTGTTTGTGATTGTGTTCATTGATGATATTCTGATATACTCCAAGAATGAAGATGAGCATGAGGGTCATTTGAGATTGGCTTTGCAAGTCCTTAAAGATCACCGATTTTATGCCAAATTTAGCAAGTGTGAATTTTGGTCAAGGTCGGTTGCTTTTCTTAGCCAATATCTCTGGTGATGGTGTGAAGGTTGATCCAAAGAAGATAGATGCGGTCAAAAATTGGCCTAGACCATTGACTCCCACAGACATAAGGAGTATCTTGGGTCTAGCCGGCTATTATAGAAGATTTGTTGATGGATTTTCGTCCATTTCTTCTCCTTTGACATTTTTGACCCAAAAGGAGGGTGAAGTTTGAGTTGTCGGAAGCTTGTGAGAAAGGTTTTCAAGAATTGAAAGATAAGCTTACCTCCGCTCCGATTATAACCTTACTAGAGGGCAATGAAGGCTTTGTAGTGTATTCTGATGCTTCGCGAGTGGGCTTGGTATGTGTCCTCATGCAATATGGAAAGGTGATTGCTTATGCTTCTAGGCAACTCAAAGTTCATGAGATGAATTATCCAACTCATGATCTTGAGTTAGTCGCTGTTGTTTTTGCCTTGAAATAATGGAAACATTACTTGTATGGTGTGCATGTTGATGTGTTTACTCACCATAAAAGTCTTCAAGATGTGTTTACACAAATGAAGTTAAATCTCCGACAGAGAATATAGTTAGAATTGTTGAAGGATTATGACATGAGTGTCCTTTACCAGCCTGACAAGGCTAGTATAGTTGTGTATGCTTTGAGTCGTACGACTATGAGTAGTGTGTCTCACGTTGAAAAAGAGAAGAAAAAACTTGTGAAAGATGTTCATAGATTGACTGGATTAGGTGTGTGGTTTTAATATTCTCCAAATGGTGGTTTCATGGTCCATCATAACTTCGACTCATCATTAGTGGTTGATCTGAAATCTATGCAACATCTTAATCTATTATTCATGGAGTTGAAGGAATCGATACTTGGTAAGCTTAATGAGTCATTTTCTCAAGGGCGTATGGTGTTCTTAGGTACCAATGGAGATTATTTGTGCCCAATGTTGAGGATTTGATAAGTCAAATTCTAGAAAAAGCTCATGGTTCTCGCTATTCTATACATCCGGGTGCCACCAAAATGTATCATGATCTTAGGGAGGTCTATTGGTGGGTGGGTTAAAGAAGGACATAGCAGAGTTTGTTGCTAAGTGTCCCAACTGCCAACAAGTTAAAGCTCAGCATCTCAAACCGAGTGGTTTAACCCAAATCATAAATGTTCCTACATGGAAGTGGGAAGCCATCAATATGAACTTTGTTGTTGGGTTTCCTCAAGCCCAAAATAAAAAAAGTTCTATATGGGTTATTGTGAATAGGTTGACCAAATTTGCCCACTTTATTCCTGTTAAGTATATTTACACGGCAGAAGATTATGCAATGATCTACATTAATGAGATTGTGAGTCTTCATGGGATACCTTTGTCCATCATTTCGGATAGAGGTGACAATTTCACTTCTCATTTTTGTAAGGTTTTCCATAAGGGTTTAGTTATGCAAGTGAAACTTAGTACCGCTTTTCATCCTCAGACAGATGGTCAAGCGGAACGTACCATTCATACCCTTGAAGACATGTTAAGAGCCTATGTCATTTGAATTCAACGGAAGTTGGGATGATTACTTACCTTTGATCGAGTTCTCTTACAACAATAGGTATCATTCGAGCATTTCCATGACACTTTTTGAAGGTCTTTATGATAGAAGGTGTAGATCTCGGTTGGATGGTTTGAGGTTGGTGAGTCCTCAATCCTTGGTCAAGATATTATCTATGAATCTATATAGAAGGTTCGAATCATAAGAGATAGATTGAAGAGAACTTCTAATCAGCAAAAGTCTTATGCCAATAATAGAAGAAGATATCTTGAGTTTGAAATAGGTGATCATGTCTATTTGAAGATTTCACCTGTGAAAGGGATGATGAGGTTTTGTAAGAAGGGGAAGTTAAGTCCCCGGTATGTTGGTCCCTATGAGGTTTCGTAACGAATCGGAAAGGTTGCCTATGAGTTTAAACTACCTAGTGAACTAGCTCCAGTTCATCCGGTGTTTCATGTGTGTATGCTCAAGAAATGAATAGGTGACCAAGTGTCTATTCTACCTATTGAAGGCTTAAGAGTTGATGAGAACCTATCCTATGAAGAGTTTCCGGTTGAGATCCTAGATCGTCAAGTCAAGAAGTTGAGAAACAAGGAGGTTGCCTCTGTAAAAGTTCTATGGAGGAACCATATTGTAAGGGTGAAAAATGGGACGCTGAAGCCGACATGAAGTCCCGTTACCCTCATCTCTTTACTCCTTAAGGTTAGACATTCATCTTAATTGATAAAGTAATGCATGATCATGAAAATCGACTTGTTTTCTAAATAGGTTCATGTTTGGTAAAGGTTTTACCAACTAGAGTTTTAAGAAAATGCCTTCATACTCTATTCTTGCACTTATTTGAAACATGTATGCATAGTTTTTCTTGAGATTTTGTTGTTTTGTTGCCATCTTGATAAAAAAAATATAGCATGGTGACTCTTTGGTGAATTTTGAGCTTATGATAAGGTTGAGAAAGAAATTTCTCACTATCTGTTATGAATATGGATCTCTTATATGTTGTGTATCATGAATTGAGTGTTATGTGTATTGTTATGGGATGTGTTGTAAGGAGTTGTGATATACTGCTATGAGATGTGACTCGTTATGATTTTTATGTTGCTGATTTGTTTTGCTGCTAGTATTGAGTCTATTCTTTACCTCCAAAAGATTTTAGTGTCATTCGGGGACGAGTGTTCCTAAGGGGGACAATGTAACACTCTGGAAAATTCATGACTTATACTAGAGCTTAATCCATCAAATAATTTTCCAGACCTATATTAATGTAATAAACTCATTTGGAAAAGGTTAGATCCAAAACGACTAAGAAAGACCTTGACGAACTAGTTGACGTCCCTATGTTTTGTGAAGATTTCGAAGTGTCAAATGAGGTTCAAAACTTATAAAGTGACCTTGGATAAATATTATGAAGTACAAAGGGACCAAAATTCTAGTAACGACACTCCAAGGACCACCCTAAGGGTCCTTGGGGAGGACCCAAACATGGGTGGGCAAGCTGCCTGGCAGCCTGCGAGCATGCAGAAATGGAGGCATAGCATGCGACGCGCACCTGACACGAAGTGTTTTGCATCAAGATTTTATAGGCAACGTCACGACATGAGTCTGAAACGCACCTCACTGCCTCAACTCAAAATTCAATAAAAATACCGGGATTTGGCCCCGCGACTCGCAACTACTTCCCAAAATCGATTAAGTCGTATTTTTTGTAATTTAACTTAATAAAAAGATCCATTTAAGTGGAGGGTCTTTTGGATAATTCATAGGATGACTATATATTGATATTATATAGGTTTTAGACCACTTTTACACGTCCCAAAAAAGATAAAACAAAATTTCTCTCATTCTCTCAAGAACACTCTCTTTTCCAAACTCCATTGAAGAATAAGAAGAGCTTAAGGAAGAAGACGAAGACCTCAAGCTTTTCATCCAATTTTGGTGGATTATTAATCTATAAGGTATGGGTTTTTCACTTTTGGGATTCCTTTTACCAAGAGGTCCTTTGAAAGACCAGTTTTCAAGAACTTCAAATACTAGGGTATTTACTCTACAAAACGTATTTTCTTCCTAACCCTAGATTTATGACTTTCAATAAAAAGTAGGTGTTTTCTATGGTCTATTTCACAAGAATTGATGAGTATGTGGTTATTTATGTTTGAATTTCATGTGAGGCATGTTCCTATCTATATGATGATTTTGTATGATTGTCTCTACTACTTGATAGTATGAAAATGTAGGAATTGGAACTAAGACTAGAATGAACTCCTAAATGACCCTTATCCTTTACCCTACATTATGAATTGATCTTGTACATGATTCAAAGAGTTGTTCTTGATTATTATGTTGAGTATTTCACTATATTCTAGTTATAAATGTTGTAAGTTGAACGTAAGTTCTTGATTAAGGTCCTTCGAAGCAAGAGGTAAGTCTTCTAAAGTTGTGATTACTCTACCATGTTTATGTTAGCCTATAAATCATGATGATATATTGTGAAAATATGTATGATGTTTCTCCATGGATATGCTTGGATATGAGCATGTTATTTGTGAGATCATGAAAAGAACACGATAAATGCAAGTTACGATATTCTCTTGTATGCTTTACCCAAGATGACTAGGTTGTATAAATCTCATACACGAAGGGTTATGATGAAAGGTAAATTCTCATTTAATCATAAAGAGCTCATGATCATTTTTATACAAGGAGTTAATCTCCTATGACCTATGATAAGTTTATGATAAAAGACAACTTAAAAGGTTATTCAAGAAAGGGACTTAAGCTAAGCACCGGTGAACTAGATCTGATAGGTGTCCCATCCCTAGTTGGAAGGTAATTTCACAATGAATCTCAGGAGATTGAGGTTTCCATGTAATGTGGAACTATGGGTCTCTAATACATCTACTAGTTCTTGAACTATGTTTCCACCATAGGATACTAGCTAGTGGATCCACCTAGAAAGTAATGTCATGTTAGGTTTTACTTTGACCAGTAGATCACCTTTTTTCAGTGTGAGGTTTTATGACATCGCATTCCATGTTTAACTCACATGGTCTATGTCAGTAAAGGCATATGTTCCCTCATGTAAAATGAATGAAAAGTAAATGAACGTTGACTAGGGTGACTTGAGGAGTGTACTTAGTAGAGGTAGGGGCATGGGACTCTACCTAGACATTGCACAAGTTGACTCTAATGGAAGTCCTAGGAGTTTGTTCTTATGTAATATGATAACATGAAAGGTATATGTTTATGATACATGATTTTACTCTTATATAATGTTGGTCGTTATGATGAATATGTTATTGGGTTATATTGCTATATGAAGTGATGACTAATTATGTTACAAGTTATATGAAGCAAAGTTTTACATATTGTCTCCTATCTTATCTACTTGCTTGTGTGGGGTTATGTGGGGTTATGGGGCTTCACATAACCATTGCATTTGTAGGTTGGGGATGGGATCATTGGTAAGTTTTTTGTATGTTATGTTATATGATCTATTTAGTATGAAAAGTTAACATGACTATGATAATATGTCTTTAATTATGATCATGCTTTTATGTTGATGGAATCCTTGATTTGTATAGGTTCTATAGTATGTGCATTAAAAACATTCACATGACTTAGCACATTTTCTAAATATATGATAAATGATCTTTATTCATGCATGTCCTTAAGTGTTATATGCATATACCCATACCTAGTTCATGTGGCGTACTAACCCCATTACTTTATATTACTACAATTGTAGGTTCCGACCATTGAAGTTTAAGGAGGTCAATTTGAAGAAGCTTGATACTCTTTATCCAAGTCTTGGTAGGTCCTCATGTTCGGGAGGCTATCATTTATTTTCTAGCTTATGAAGACTTTAGTAGATATTAGGAATATCCGATTTCCATCATGTTTCTTTGGATTCTTTTGTATTAAGGCCTATATGGCATATTAACTATGTCTTGGCTAAGTACAAACTTGCACTCTTTAGATGGTTTTATATATGTGAGACAATTTCTTAGAATATCGTATGGTTTATGATTGATAAGTATGAAGTCTAAGTATACTCCAAGTAGAATGTAAAAGTTTTAATTTTCCGCAATTTTTACTAATCACATGTTATGAGAATGCTAAGGGCTTGTCTGAGTCCTTAGAGAGGACGTCGACGCCGGTTTCATCTGGGGTATGCGCTCCGGTTGGGACAAGATAATTGGAAAAACGTGCCTCATTCTCTACAACTAATAAGCCATCCTGTCTCAGATTCTCAAACCTCAAGCGACTCTCCTCTATCACGCTCCAAGGGATTAAACGATTATGGAATGCACTAGAAAACTTCTTCGAAGTCATTGGAAGAGATCCAACTGGAAAAGCCCCGGAATAGGTCCTCCACCACTCTCTCGCTGCCCCACGAAGATGGAGTGTAGCATATCGAACCCCTTGTGACTCAGCTAATCTAACCACCTCTAGTAACTCTCGGCATGTAGTTAGAAACTCATAAGTGTCCTCACTCTTCCCACCCTAAAACTGAGGTGGGTTCGTCATTTGAAGTCTCTCATTTTTACGCTGCTTATCCTCTGTCAGAACAACCACTGGTTCAACTTGACCCTAACTGCTGGTGCAACATCATTCTCAACCGCGGATCCACTGGCAGTTGCCCTACCGCATTTTCAATAACTAGAGCTTGCTCCTGCTCTTGGGTCTGAGCCCCCTCTTTAGCCTAAGAGTCATGTGGTGTGGCAGTTGTACCACCACCCTTAGTAAATCCTTCCAGCACACTTAACACCCTCAATAACGTGTCCCGAAGCAAAGGTGTGACTGCAGGCGCTGGAGGAACCTGGTCCTCTCTTCCATCAATCTGAGGTTTTAGAGAGACCTCTCTGCGCGACCTCTAACTGCTGCTCCTCCACGGCCACGACCTCTGGCTAATGTCGTACCAAGAGAACGACCTGTATCTCAAGCTCTATCCCTACCCCTAGTCGGGGCCTCAACTTGGGAATTGCTTCCCATATACCACTAGTAACATTAGCTCTAGTCCTCGTCATCTGTCAAAAGAGTATACAATAACTCAGAAAAAAGAAAAAGTAACCACGCACGATGAGAAAGAATGAATAAAAGGAAGTTTCTTAATAGTATTTATAGCCTCTCAGAGATAATCACAGACGTCTCCGTTCCAATCCTTGGACTGTACGTAAACTCAACTTATTTACACATGATACCTATGAACCTCGGAATGTGATACCATTTTGTCACGACCCAAAAATGGGTGTATAACACTCATCTTATACCACAACGACAAGTGAACCTAAATCCCGACATATAACAAAATGTAGAAATAAACAAAAGTCCAATGACAATTTATATTACGAAAACCAGTCAACTTAATTTAATCCCCATAACCAGTTTGTCACTGCACAAGCCTCTACTGTAAATACTAGAATTGAAATAAAATATGAGTCTAAAATGAAGTTGTCTTTCAAGTATAAACAAAGTCATAAACTGGAGTAGGAAGATTCACTAAGATGACAAGCAGATACCTCATAATCCTCCAAAAGATACCTCGGAAAAGAGGAGAATAGATAGTATCATGAAGATCCGCGCTCGTAACCTACAAAAATTTGTAGAAGCAAGGGGTGAGTACCAAACCACGCAGTACCCAACAAGCAAACTTCTAAACACAAGTTAAGTGAACAAAATACGAGTACTCCTTACACCCTATCTGAACCTCCACACTACATCCTAACTGTTCATAGTTCACAAAGCATACAACTAAATAACAACCGTTAACATATTGCTACTCTCAATAAAAACCCAGTATTCTTCAATAAGAAGTTTCAAATAAAAACACTCACAAGATCAACAAAACACAAGTTCAAGTTCATCAATGATAAAAATGTGCAATGTCATTAAATTCAATGAAAATTACAATGATGCATGTTTGACCTGATGATACACACCCAATGTCTCTCAGTCTGGGACCTATGGGGAATATATCAGTCCATGCATCCATCACGGCGAGCGATATGACCGTTGATAATAGTAATCATCGCGGTGCTTGATACTTCCCTCAAAATATAATATCCATCGCGGCGCATAATACGACCCTCGAAATGGTACATCCTCTTATCACATAACTCTTATCACAACCATGTGTCAGATCAATGTAAATGACATGCTCAAAGGAAAATGAGGATATAACAATTTTTATAACAAGACACAATTTACGACAATTCAACTGTGATACAACACCAACAATAAGGGATAAACCTCCAAATCATTCTCAAACATCACTCAAGGAAATACACGAATTTCATACGCTTAATAAGGGTTTAGAAATTCACTTGCCTCAACTAACCGTACAATCACTCGGAGACTCGAGCCTTCTCTTTTCACTGAACTTCCAAAGCAATATAATCTATTCAAGTACCTAATCACAATGAGATTCCGAAACTAACAGCACTCATATCGCTATAGGTTTTTCTTAGACACAAAAACTCACTCAATTTATAATAAAGTTCCTAAGTCTTGATGCCAAATAATATTCCAGCTCTCATATTTCTCAAATTCAAGCCTAAGGTTTAGACTACAACCTTAATTGCTTTCATAAAATATAATTCATCTGATATTTAATTATCTATGTCAAATATCAAAACTTGGAATGGGATTAAAAAAAATATATGCATTTTTTATAAAGATAAAAATTGAACCAAAATAGTGATCGAAACAATTTGTACATCATTATCACATAACCCTCCTAACTACCCTATCATAAGGCAATTAATGGGCAATCACATGAAATGGTTCTCCACTAACAATTTTTATATATAAAAAAAAGAGAAAGCAACATTTATTATTATTGGAAAATAATTTCAGCTTTCCAGATTGTTATTGTAACCCACTTCACATGCCAATTCAATTTTCTTTTACTCACATTTTTCCTATTTTATAATTCAATTGTCACCATAATATAATAATCATAATCATAATAATAATAATAAAGAATTTGGAGAAACACTAAAATCAACCTACAGACTAAGATGTATATCAATTAAATGCAGTAACATCATTCAAACTTACAGGAAAAATTTGCAACACTTTAAATATGAGTCAATCACCCCACAATCACCTTATTACTACCCTATAACCATTCCAATAATTACCTCAAAAAATTATCCATTAAAACTTTTTCCCTAATTTCAAAGAACCCATGTGTAGCAACAATAACTTCTAAATTCAATATGCTACTCTTTATCCTCACCTTGAAAACATATGAAATGCCATGAATTACAATTCATTACGAAATTTAAGAGTTCCAGTTTGAAATCTCACATGGATGCAGTTCGCAACCTGTGATGTTGAAACCCTTGTCCGCTCCTTTTCCCCTTTTTACTTCTTTTCTCAATTAATTATGTATTAAAGTTATAAATTTAACTCACTAATTTTTATTGAATATAGTCTAAATGGTATAGGGTCTTAAATAAATAATCACTTTAGCTCATTAACTATCAATTAAGTTATTTATCTACAACTATCCATCATTTATTTGATCAAGTTAAACGAAAAGTAAAAAATTTTGAAAAATGACCTTTTGATCTTAACATGTATATATGATAATGTACTTCTATTGACATTTTCGCCTCAAATTTTTAAAAAAACTCATTGACAGTAACTTTCTTGTTGTTGCATTATTAATGAGGCGGGTTCAATCTTGACTCATGTCTTAAAATTAGAAGAAGAGAACTCTTCTACACAAATCAATTTACTTTGTGTAATTTACAAGCGCCTTTTGGGAAACCTATGAAGATTCTTGGGAAAAGCATGCCTAAACTTTATTTCCTTTGTTTATCTTTTTTTTTTTGGTAAAATGGTTAGTTGTGGATTAAAGAGAGGGAGGAGAGAGGTTATCACCTTTCATTTGTGTAACCAAGTTGAGCTACTTGTATAACTAGTGTTTTTGACCTAACACACTTCTGGTGGTCGGTCATATTGTATTTTTATCCCCAAGAGATGTCTCTCATTTGCATTTACATAAAGTAAATTAATTTGTTTACAGGGTCTCCTTTTTTTTAAAGATATGGTTAGTAGAATTTCAAGTGGGTCAGTAAAATTTAGCTACGTTCGATTTTTATTAGAAGAAATTATTAATTTTGATTAATTTAAATTTCATGCATTAAAGTTTAACATGTTACAGTTGATAACATCATTCCTAGTTTAATTTGATCAATTTTGTAATATAGTTATTTCCTAGCTTAGTTGTTGAGTTTGATATTTTTTTAGTACATGGTTGTTCTATTGTTTTGTAGAGTAGAAGATAGCTTTTCCTTAAGTTTAGGAGATTAGGTTAGTGGATTTAGTTAGTGGATTTAATGGGAATATGACTCTATTAAAGTTTTAATTGTTTTATAAGATATTAACTACAAGATAAGTTTGTTGTTCTTATTCTCTGTAAATTATTTTCTCAAACTCTTTCAGTTATATTTTATTTGAGCTTATTGCATCTTGAGTTCTTCATTTGGTATTTAGAGCAAGGTTGTTCCTTGGGAGAGATAACTTACTGTAGTTTTTTTAGACTTTTGCTTTTGGAACAATGACAAACCTACAAGCTGTTGGCGGAATGAAAAAGCTCAACAACAGCAATTACAGTACATAGTCAACTTGCATAATGTCTTATATTCAAGGGAAAGACCTGTGAGAGGTTATCAACGGTAGCGAGGTGACACAACCAGCAGCAAACGACGCTCTGCGAAAGTGAAAGATAAAAGTTGGTAAGGCTATATTCTCTTAGAAAACAATGGTCGAAGAGGATGTGGTAGAGAACATACAAGACACCACTACCCCAAAGTAGGTTGGGATACATTTGCCAATCTATTTACAAAGAAAAATGATACAAGTCTCCAACACTTAGAGAGTAAATGACTCCCGATACAACAATGCAACATGACAATTGCTAATACTTCATAAGGTGAAGATGCTATGTCGAGAGATTTCAGAGTTAGGTCTACAAGCTCAAATTGGAGAGACAAGGATGAAGTGGATCATAATCCATGGTTCGAAGCATGAATATAAAAGCTTCATTGTTCCTGTACAAGGATGGCAAAATCAACCATCACTTGCATTTGAAAATTTGCTAGTAGGTCAGGAAGCCTAGGATAAAAAAAATTGAGTGGAGTCTCTATGAAAGGCGAGGAGAAAGAACTCTATATCAACAAAAGCAAAGGAAATCGGAAGAAGTACAACACAGGTGGATCAGTACGGACTGATGATAGGTCAAAAATTCATCAGGGAGAAGGAAATGCTCGTCTTGGGGGAGTTCGAAGAACAATTGAGGCAACAACAAGAGGCTTGAAGGGAACTGCCATAACCGTGGGAAGAATGTAAATAAATCCAATATTTGCTAATTAAAAAAGAGGACTGTTGAGAGCAACATTATTGTTACCTCCGGTCCAAAGGAAAAAGATAACGATAATTGGGATGCAGAAGCATTCTAAGCTATAGAAAAAGAAGAGTTAGTTATTATATGTTGAAGCGTTTGTAGCTATAGAACAAGAAGAGTTAGCTCTTATATGATGAAGTGTCTGTAGCTATAGAATAAGATGAGTTAGCTCTATAGTAACAATCTCTAAAAAAAATCTACTATGAGAATGACTGAACTTTGACTCGGGATGCTCAAACCATATGTGTGGTGACAAAAAGAAGTTGAAAAAAATTTGTCTGAGTACAAGGAAGTTGTGAATTGGTGACAACAGATGACACAAAATTATCGATAACTCACATTGGTAAGACTACCGTGTGCCCAAATATTTGTGCCGATCTGATGCTGCTTCAAAATGTTTATCATGTCCCGGGTATGAAAAAAAATCTTCTTTCAGTAGTTCAATTGACATCTTTGGGTCGTTATGTTCTATTTGATCTGCCAGATGTAAGAATATATCATGATCTTGTGGTTAAAGAAAAAATCAGTGATGAAGCAGCCAAGGTTAAATTCTATTTATGTAATTTCAGCAGAAACCACATATATAGACATGACAAGGAAGAATGAGATGACAAACTTATGGCACATGCGGTTGAGTAACGTTAACTACTCTAAACTTGGATTCATGATGGAAAATTCAATGTTGAAGGGTCTTCCCAAACTTCCAGTATGGGCGAATGTAATGTGTGCATGTTGTCCGTATGGTAAAGTAGATCAGTTGTCGTATCAAGATTCGAAATATATAACCAAGGAATCATTAGAGTTAATTCACTTAGATATATTCAGCCCTGTAGCAACTCTTTGTTGGTGGGATGAAATATATGTTGACATTCATTAATGATTTTTCCAAATACAAGTGGATTTATTTTTTAAAGGAGAAGTATGAGGTATTTTCACAATTCCTAGAACTCAAAAAGGTTGTTGAAGGAGAAGTTGGTAAGAAAATTATTTGTCTACAAAATGACAAGGGTGGGGAATATACCTCACATGAATTTTTCTGAATTCCCTGTAAAGTGCTGGATATGGCATCAATTCACATGTTCAAATATGCCACAACAAAATGACATAGAAGAAAGGAAAAACAGACACCTAGCAGAAATCAATCGGAGTCTACTTAATGCAAAAAATATCCCGGGACAATTTTGAGTGGAACCTATGAAGGCTACCACTTTTGTTATCAACAGACTTCCTCAACGAAGGTTACATTTTCTTTCACCTTTTGAAGAGTTGTGGAATACGAAATCATCTGTTAGCTATTTTCGTGTTTACAGATGTGTATGATATGTATTTGTACCCAATCATTTATGTTGCAAGATGGATAAAAAGGTTGTTGGGTGTATTTTTGTAGGGTATGATAATCAACGAAAGGGGGGTAATGTTGTGATCCAACAACAGGAAAATCTACATCTAGAAATGTGATATTTGATGAAGCTTTTATTTGGTGGTCTTCAAATAAGGAATTGCTGCCATTTTCAGATGTCTTCAAAGATGTATTGGACTCTTTCCATATCCATTTGAGTCTACATAGAGTTGAAGGTGAAGATAATGAAGACAATGTTGATTAAGCTTTGACTTAAAAATTCGTGCCAAACTAGTATGTACAAACAATTAGGTGAAAAAGGTGAGATAATTGGAGTAGATTCACCACCTCCACTCAGAAGGTCAATAAGAATCCGAATGAAAAATCTCAAGTTTGCTAATGCTGCCACTTTAGAAGATGAAAACGAAAAGGAACCTGAAACTTTTGAGGAAGCATTCCAGAATCCTAAGTGGATTAAAGCTAAGGAGTAAGAAATTGTTGAACTACAACTGAATCAAACGTGGGAGATTGTGAGAAAACCAAGGGATGCCAAACATATTTCCTATAAATGGATTTACAATACAAAGAGTCACACAAACGGATCAATTGAAAGGTGCAAAGATCACTTTATAGCTCGGGGGTGTCTCGGACAAGACTATGATAAAACATTTAGTTCAGTGGCAAACATTATTGTCCGACTTTTACTTGCACTTGCAACTACTAAATATTGGAACCTATGGCAGATGGATGTAAATAATCCATTCACTCTGAGTTCTGGAAAAAATTTATGACTAATTTTACTAGAGACGATCTAACCTGGTTGCAACTATGCGATGGCTTCGCGTTATGGGTGAATACGAACTTCACTGTCCGTTGGAATAAAATCCCGACTTTCAACACTTTTTAATTATTTTATAAGTATATTTTTGCCTTAAAAACATTTAGAATGTCATATAAATTATACTAAACATGTAGAAAATCCATTTCATAATCCAAACTCTCATTCACTCCTAAATTCCTATGCTCAAGAACTTCAAGAAACACTAAGGTTAGGGTTCATCTTTCATGTTTTTTTTAAGTTTATTAAAGAAAATTGTTATTCTAGGTATGTAAGGCTAATCAAAGTGTTGAATTAGTTCGTCTTTACTCCCAACATCTGAAATTTTAGTCAGTAAAATTTAACTCTAGGGTCTTTACTCAAGTTTTTATGAACTTCGAATTGACCTTTATTCCTTGTTATTGAATTTTGATTCTTATCATTTAGATTATAGTACTTCATGTATTTTGGTTCTTAAATTGTTGTTCAGGCTTATTTTATCACATGAACACTATTTAGTTAAGAATTTTTGAAGGCTACTGCATAATTATTTTCATGCATTGACTTCTGAAATAAAGTAATTCCAAATATCATAAGTTATAAATTGAGAAAAGTTTTTAAAGGAATATTAATAATCCCCAATGCACTGCTTTGTATCACAAAAAGTATTGTTAATCATGAAGAGCATAAACCGTTTAAAAAGAAGTTTCAGTCGGTAAAGTAAAGATCAACTTTTCCTAAAAGAGGATTTTTTGAATACTAAATCAACAGATATATTAATATGAACCTTACTGTACATTTTGGGAATATTATTGAGCACGAATTTAAGTACGAGCATGGATAAATCAAACTCCTAAATTGCGTCGCTAGTGTAGATAGGATTGTGTCGTTGGTTTGGATGAATCTTCACTTGGCCTCATTAGGGGCTTTTTAAGATGGATCCATAAGTTAAATTTTTTGGTCATATATTCAGAAAAAGTACAGGATGGGTCTGATAAGAGCCAACATTGGACTTAACGTTGTATCATCACGAGCCTCATAATGATGGTTGATGATTAGAGACTTCTGAGTAAAGTAAATTAATGTAACCTATATTTCTCTCTCTCTCTCTCTCTTTCTCTCTCTCTCTCTCTCACTCTCTCTCTCTCTCTCTATATATATATATATACCTTTCAGTTTAACATTTCCTATTATTGCATTCCTACAATAAGAGTTAAATGATTTCCATCATGATTTTTACTATGTCAGTTGAGTAACTTTCAACATTTCAGTTGAGTTTTTTGTTTTATTCAGCCAATTATATACTCTTACATTTAAAATATTGATTTCATTTGACATACATTATTTTCATGGTGCAGATTCAGGTACTTAGGATCATCAAGAAACTTTTTGTTGAGATTACATAATGCACTTGTCAGCTTTTGGTGACGCCTCCTTGCTTTCGGAGGACTTTAGTTTTATGAGTTGTTAATAGTATCCCTTTGAGGTGTCGTGGATCTTTTCTCGATACGTATCTTTATACAGTAGAAGCTTCATATATATATATATATATATATATATATAAAATATTGGTCAGTTTTGTAATATTCGGTTTCAGATGTTTATTTTTAACCTTCTTGTTAATACTCAATTTTTTCACAGCACTTTGAGATTCAATGAAATATTTTAAAACAATTTTCACTTTTGATGCTTGTGTATGTTTGAGTTAGTCTTCCGCTTAGTAGTCAGTCATGATAAGGGTTTGCATGGGGACCAACAATGATTCTTGAATGTCGATCACGTCCAAGGTGTAGACTCGGGGCGTGACATAAAAGCTATCACATCATTAATAAAAAGATTAATTATGACTCTTAATGATTCTGTTGTGACTTCAATGACTCACTGATCTGATATTTTCTCTCCCTTTTCCCTTGAAATCATTAGTTTCCGCATTAATCCTTTTTGTGATTTTTATATGATTATGAATAGATTTTTAGGATAAAAAATATTAGTCTAAATTAAGGAAATATAGACTGGTTGATAAAAATTCTTTTCATAAAGTAGATCATCCATTTTATCTTTTTGAATGACATAATTAACACCATTCAAAGTAGTTGTTCTACTTTTTGTTTTATCTTCCATTGCTTATCCCCCAAAAATATTGCTATTGTGAACCTATGCTCTGATGCAAGTTTGTTGGGAAAAAATACGAACCAACACAAAAATATATACGGTAAATGTAATAAAAATAAAATGGAAAATTAATGACATCAAATTTTACGTGAAAAACTTCTAAACAAGAGAAAAACTGTGGGCCAAGAGAAACAACTAATAGCACTATAATAAGGAATTTTATATTGTATTATCACGAATATAATACTCAAATGACTACTACACACTCAAAAGGAATAACAATCTTTTGATTTACCACCTTACTAAAATGTCACTCACACTTTATTTTTCTTGTGTAGTCTATAGATACCTCACTTTACTCTCTAAATGAATGTTTCTCTCTATCTTGGTGTGTTCCACTGAAAGCTTTCAATTGTTGTGCTTCTCAACAGTTGTTATGAACTGCAAGTTAGTCAACCTTAGCTTTCCAACCTTTAAAATCAACAATGTAGATGAACCCCACAAATATCTCCCTCAAAATATAGGCATGACGATAGAATCAGATGCAAAAGTAAACTATAAGTTTACTAAAATAAATATCAGCGGACATAACCGATTGACACACTTCATTTTTGTGTGTTGAAAATTGGCAGTTTCCTCAGTCAATTTTGGGGAGCTACTTGTAGTTCACAAAATGACTTAGGTGACTCACTGATCTGATTATTTTCTCTCCTTTTTTCCATAAAATCTTTAGTTTCCACGTTCATCTTCACTACTAAAAAGACTGTAAAAAGAGACTTAAAAAAAGAGACCTCAAAAATAGGTCACTAAAAAGAGACCTCACAAGGTTTCTATTCTCCTCAATATTTTTTTAAAATTCTTTTTTAATAAAAGAAACCTCACGAGATCGGTAGAATGAAAAAAAAAGTCTATCAAATAATAACGTGTCCTCGTGAAATTTCTACTAATTATGGTGATCTCATAAGGTCTCTAAAAAAACTTAAAAATTAAAAATTAAGTTCAACAAGCCACCTCATGAGGTCGCTACTGCAAAATTATTTTTTACATTTTTTGACCATAAAAAAAAACTTTATGAGAGGTTATTGAATAAAATATAATATTTAATATTAGCAACCTCACCAGGTATCTCTTTTTAATTAAAATACTTTAGACAGGAAGTCTCTTATTTTAGTCAAAATGGCCATAGAATAATTTATATATATATATATATATATATATATATATAAACCTCACCAGGTCTCTCTTTTTAATTAAAAAAATATAATAAATTCAAATTGTAGAATAACTTTATGGAGCACTTTCTCGGGATTTTTAAAAAAAGGTGACATTAAGGTTTCAAATAAATGGGTGGTGACATTAGTCTTAAGTATTGAGTGTAGGTGACAATTATGTGATTAATTATTAAGGATTGTGAAGTTGCCCTCAAGTTTATAAGTTAACAGTTTGGTCCAGTGAATTATATGAAGGGTAAAAGGGTAATTTCACAATACCTAATTTAACCAACTTTTGGTGGGGTTAAATGAGTGGTAAAATGGTAAATTTACTATACCAAACCTAATTTAACAAATTTTGGTGGGAAAATATTGAGCCAAAAGAGGAAATAAAAGTTTTTTCCCGCGCCTCCAACTGTCGTATTCGACCTCCTCTTCTTCTTTTGCTCTCATCTTTGCTTGATTGCTTTCCTTTCTTCTTGCTCTCTTTATCTTCCTCTTCTTCTTTCTCTTCTTATTTTTTACATTACGGGTCTTCACTGGTAGTGCTTGTGCTTTCTTCTTCTTGAATCAGTTTTCTACCTAATCTATAACTGGTGGACCAAATTTCATTTTGTTCAATTGGAATTACTGCATAAGATTTATACACCATTGTTTCTGGTCAGTACAATTAATAGTTATTTAAAATCAATTCCTTATCATCTGATATGGGTACCTACATTTTTTTTTTAATAATTTGCATTCGCATTTCCAACATATTGTTTTATATGTTGAAAAAGTTAACTATTATAACATATTATAGTCATATGTAGCAACATGTAATTTATTTTCACTACAGAACAGTCATATGTAGCAACATGTGACTTACATCTTGCAACAGAATAGTCATATGTAGCAACATGTATTTTATTTTCACAACAGAATAGTCATATGTAGCAACATATGACTTAATCTCGCAACAGAATAGTCATATGTTGCTACATATGATATTACTAAAAAATGTAGCAGCATGTGATTTATTTATCACAATAAGACAGTCATCTATAGCAATATATGACTTAATCTCGCAACAGAATAGTCATATGTTGCTACATATGATATAACTAAAAAAGTTTCAACATGTTGATTTATTTTTCACAACAGAACAGTCATATGTAGCAACATATGACTTACATCTCACAATAGAATAGTCATATGTTGCTATATATGATATAACTAAAAAATGTAGCAACATGTAATTTATTTTTCACAACCGAATAGTCATATGTAGCAACTTATGACTTACATCTCACAACAGAATAGTCATATGTTGCTACAATATGATATAACTAAAAAATATAGCAGCATGTGATTTATTTTTCACAACAGAACATTCATCTGTAGCAACATATGACTTACATCTCACAACAAAATAGTCATATGTTGCTACATAAGATATAACTAAAAAATGTATCAACATGTTCATTTATTTTTCACAACAGAATAGTAATATGTAGCAACATATGACTTACATCTCGCAACAGAATAGTCATATGTTGCTACATATGATATAACTAAGAAATGTAGCAACATGTGATTTTTTTTCACAACAGAACAGTCATATGTAGCAATATATGACTCAAATATTGCCACAGTATAGTCGTATGTTGCTACATATGCCTATTCTTCATAATTTATAAATATTTTTTAATTATTTTCCTCAAGTACAATGTCATTATTTGTAGGGAATGATTGTCGTGGTGAATGGGTCGAGAAGAAAAATCGATTCATATGGTGTTGGGAGGATAGTAAAAAACAAGAAGCTGGTTCAGTAGGGATGTATGTTGAAAGAAACATTTTGTGTGATGAGTTCTTTAATTTAGTTGTGCAAAATTCTGGATACAATTGTAAACCGCAAGATCTTTTCATGAGTTACATTCCCTATTTTTTTCATAATGAGAAGGTTTTACCTTTTAGAATAATTGATCAATCTTGTTTGAGTGTTTATTTGGGAGGACAGAGAAACCGTCAATATTAAAAGTCTACGTGGAAGAAACTCTTATCGAGGAGGATCATAATGTAGACCAAGGCCAACAAGATATGTTTGTTGATGAATTTCATCCTTCTGACATGAACAATTTTGATGATGAAAATGGAATAGGTGAACGTGAAGGTGAATGTGCAGGTGAAGGTGAAACTCAAGTTGAAGGGTCGGACCTTGAGAGCAAGATTCCTCCCACACCTACAGTTGGCAGCAACAATCCATGTGCTTCTGAAACTTCACATGTGAATAATGTTAGAGATGATGAAACATGATTTTATAAGGGAATGACATTCAAGAACAAGCAAGAACTGGCAAATTCATTGAAAATTGCTTGCTTGAAAAAAGATTTTAGGCTGAAAAAGGTGATCAATTCTCGTAATATGTTTTCCTTTAAATGTTCATATCCAGATTGCAATTGGTGGCTGAGGGCAGTGTAATTTACAAGTAGTGACAGGTTTTCCATTAGAATCTATGAAAAGTACCATACGTGTGGTTCAGAGCATCTTACAAGTCATAATCCCCACGCTTCGGCAAAAGTCATAGGTAAGTACTTTGAAAATAGGTTTCCCAATGGTAAAGACCCATCCACAAGAGACATCTCAAATCAACTACGCATAGAATTGGGTTGTAAGGTAATCTATTGGAAGATTTATAAGGGCATGGAGCATGCTAAGTCTAGTTTTAGGGGAACACATTAGCACGGGTACGCAGTGCTTAATGCGTACCAGTATATGCTTGAAGTTACGAATCCAAGAAGCAAGACGACATTGTCGCTCAATGAAAATGGGAGGTTCCAGTACTTCTTTGTATCATGTGCTGCTTGGGTAATTCGTTTTCAAGAAATGAGAAAAGTAATAGCCGTTGATGGTACATTTCTAAGGAGCAAGTATGGAGGAGTTATGCTATCGGCGGTGGCACAAGATGTCGAAAATCATATATTTCCAGTGGCTTTCTGTGTCTTGGACAAGGAATGTGATGCCTCATATGAATATTTTTTCAAAATATGAGAAGCTTTGTAGATGATACTGATGATTTGTGCATTATCTCTGATAGGCATTCAAGTATTCGAAAGATGGTTCCGAGAATCTACCCTGCATCTCATTATGGTTGTTGCATGAGACACTTTGGGGAAAAAATTCGAAATAACTTTCACAATTCAAAGGTAGTGTCCCATTTTTAGAAAGCATCAAACGCGTACGATATATGTGAGTTCAATGATCATTTCAATCAAATAAGAGATTTGGTACCAAAGGTCGCTGAAGCTCTTGAACGTGTTGGATTTCACACATGGAGTAGGGTATTTTGCACGGGAAATAAGTACCATCTCAATTGAGTTTATTTTTACTTTATGTGTTTTGTTTGATTTTTATCTGTTGTTGTGTAGATATACATTACGACGTCAAACATCATGGAATCGGTTAATGCTATGTTTGATGTTGAAAGAGAATTTACCATTGTCGCTTTATTTGATGAAATAAACAGGAGATTTGTATTTTTATTTCACCAGAGGCGTATGGAACTGGTGCACTCCACAAATAGATTTGTTCCTTCAATTGAAAAAGATATATCAGAGTATGTCAACGCGGGCAACAAGTTGTTGGCCCATCAAATCTCTAACTACAAGTTCAGTGTCACTGGTCATGGAGATGTTTCTACTGTGGATCTACAAAGAAGAACTTGTACTTGTAGAATTTTTGATTTGGACAAAATACCTTGTCCACATGCCATGGCAGCGATTAGATCCCAACATGGTGATGATTTTGGAATTCAGATTTACTTATACTCCTCCCGATATTATTCAGTGGAAAAATACATAATGACATATTGTTAGGAAATTCACCCGGTGCCAACTGAAGATTCTTAGATTGTCCCTTTGGATATCATACAGAGAGAAATACCTCCTCCATATGTTGATCCAAGTAAACCCGGAAGAAGGACATATAAGAGACGACATCGAGTTGGTGACTCATTTCCAACAAGAAAAAATAAGTGTTCAGTATGTAGGGACTTTGGCCACAGAAACACTACATGCCCAAATCGAAATGCCTCATAAGAATTGTTAAGCATTGTGTTGTTGAATTTTAATGAATGTTTTTTCTTATTTGAAGATGATATATATTATATAATGTTATTTATAAATGCTCCAATGCGTGATTTGTTGCTCTTATTTGTTTCTGTGTCAACATATGTCAGATGTTGCTACAGGATATACTAGATGTGGCAACATATGCAACAAATGTTTCTACAAACGAATCATCTGTAGCAACATATGCCACATGTTGTGATTCGATTGTAGTAACATTTGTTGCATATGCCACATATAATATATCTAAAAGCACACTCCAACATAATCATTATTTAAAAGTATATGTTGCCATAGATCATTACATGTAGCAACATATGACTCAAATGTTCCTACATATAATCATTTGTAGCAACATATGACTCAAATATTATGACGGACAAATATTGCGATATACGCATAAGCTGTAGCAACATTTGACTCAAATATTGCTACATATAATAATATACTTTTAAATAATGATTATGTGGGACTGTACTTTTAGATATATTAGATGAGGCAACATATGCAATAAATGTTACTACAGACGAATCAGCTGTAGCAACATATGCCACATGTTGTGACGGACGAATTTTGCTACATATAATCATTTGTAGCAACATATGACTCAAATGTTGTGACGGACGAATGTTGCGATATACGCATCAGCTGTAGCAATATTTGACTCAAATATTGCTACATATAATCATCTCTAGCAACATATACTTTTAAATAATGATTATGTGGTACTGTGCTTTTATATATATTAGATGTGGCAACATATGTAATAAATGTTGCTTCAGACGAATCAACTGTAGCAACATATGCCACATGTTGTGACGGACGGATGTTGCTACATATTATCATCTGTAGCCACATATACTTTTAAATAGTGATTACGTGGGAGAGTGCTTTTAGATATATTAGATGTGGCAACATATGCAACAAGTGTTATTAGATAATACCTTTTGTTTGATTATTACGACTCTTCAGTTCACTCTGTTGAAACGCCATGTCTTGTAACATTTCAAAATTGTTGGCCTTTATAAGAACACAAGAAGGGAGACATAAGTCAAAAGTTGTCTTATCTTGTTCTCTTGTTCTTGATTCTTAAAAATTACTTCAACTAGTTTAAAACTCTTCGAATCTCTCCCGATTGAACCAATAATTCTTATCGTTGAAAGGGTTGCTTCCTACTCTCTAGAAGATAGTGTTAAAATTATATTCTAGGTTCCTCAATGAAGTTGGTAATGAACGTTCTGTATATCAGAAGGTTACATTTGCCAGCTTTCCCACTGAACCTACATGGACGACAAATCAGCATGTCGTGTCTTTCATAAATATTTGCATAGCATCCGAGAACTAAGAAGCCTTATACAGAAAAGGCGTGGCAATTTTACTGTTTTTAGTTCTTTTTCAACCTGCATTAATTTATTTTGTAATCTTAATGTGTTCTTTCTTTTATAGTTTGATTTTTTCAATCGTAATAATCCAATTGCACTGAGAATGGTTAAAAGAATAGCAGAAGGTGGCCACCGTGGTACAGAGTATGTGCTTGTCGTAATTTCAAAATTTGAAGGCGGCATTTCCATGAGAGAAGGCTTGATGTACATTGCCAACATGAAAAAAAAAATTCCACTAATAGTGAGAAGATCTCGACACCATTTGCAGTGCATTTTAAATCGAATGTGGGTGCAAGAACCTAATATTTTGGGTGTAAGACCCATTTCCTGCAATGTGCAATAACCCCAACAAATGCCCGCAGGATAGGTTGGCCCAGAGGAAGTGACGATGAAGACGATATTCGTTGCGAATTGTGTATTTGTGATTTAGATCTAGATTATCTAGTTAAATTTCTTCTGCATACTACTGTGTGGGAATAATTTAATTTAATATGTATTGAAGACGATGTTAATTGTACTGTTTTTTGTATTTATTTTAAAATTATATATGTGACAACATATTATATTACATATGGTTAAAATGTTGCCTTCACTTGTTTTTACTTATTTTTGAATTATGATATAACAAATTATGGTCGTACACAACACTCTTCATTGTTATACCTTATTATTATTGATTATTTATGTTCTAAATCACTAAATTTTTGTTCAAATTTCCATTTTTCCTTTCCTAAATTTTTCGAATCGTCTATTAGTGTCTCCTTGATTTTTCATCTATAACAACATATGCCATTTCTGCTGTTAAATTCGCAACATAAAATGAAACTGTTGCGACATGTAATTATAACAAATGACTCTTTGGGGCTTAATTCAATTAAATTGTCACGTAATTCGATATGTAACACCAATATATAGTCCTACAACATGTCTAAGTAACAAATTATGGTCTTTAACAACACTCTCCATTGGATTATACCAATTATATTTATAAAGGCAACCATCTCACTAGTTCTCATACATTGTCCTAGTAAATCCATATGATAGTTATCCAACACCCTTCTAAATCGTTGTTCCAAATGTTATACCATATTATTATTGATTATTTATGTTCTAAATTACTAAAATTTGGTTCTAATTTTTATTTTTCCTTTCCTAAATCGATTGAATCGTCTACTAGTGTGTCCCTAATTTTTAATTTGTAGCAACATATGCAGTTCTTTTGGGACTTAATTCAATTAAATTGTCATGTAATTTGATATGTAACACCAATATATAGTCCTACAACACCTCTAAGTAACAAATTATGGTCGTTAACAACACTCTCCATTGGATTATAGCAATTATATTTAAAAAGACAATTATCTCACTAGTTCATCATACATTGTCCTAGTAAATCCATATGATAGTTATATAACACCCTTCAAAATTTCTGTTCCAAATTTTTATACCTTATTATTATTGATTATTTATGTTCTAAATCACTAAAATTTGGTTCAAATTTTCATTTTTCCTTTCCTAAATTGATGGTATCGTCTATTAGTGTCTCCTTGATTTTTCATCTCTAGCAACATATGCAGTTTCTGTTGTTAAATTCGCAACATATAATGAAACTGTTGCAACATGTAATTATAACAAATGATTCTTTTGGGGCTTAATTCAATCAAATTATCACATAATTTGATATGTAAAACCAATATATAGACCTACAACATGTCTAAGTAACAAATTATGGTTGTTAACAACACTCTTAATTGGATATAGCAATTATTTATAATGGCAATCATCTCACTAGTTCATCATACATTGTCATAGTAAATCCATATGAGAGTTATACAATATTCTTCTAAATCGTTGTTCCAAATGTTATACCTTATTATTATTGATTACTTATGTTCTAAATCACTAAAATTTGGTTCAAATTTCCATTTTTCCTTTCCTTAATCAATCGAATCTTCTGTTAGTGTCTCCTTGATTTTTCATCTGTAGCAACATATGCAGTTTCTGTTGTTAAATTCGCAACATATAACAAAATTGTTGCAACATATAATTATAACAAATGAATTTTTTGGAGCTTAATTCAATTAAATTATAAGGTATTTCGATATTTAACACCAATATATAGTCCTACAACATGTCTAAGCAACAACTTATGGTCGATAATAATACTCTCCATTGGATTATAGAAATTAAATTTATAAAGACAATTATCTCACTAGTTCATCTTACATTGTCCTAGTAAATCAATATGATAGTTAGATAACACCCTTCTACATCATTGTTTCAAATGTTATACTTTATTATTATTGATTATTTATGTTCTAAATCACTAAAATTTGGTTGAAATTTCCAGTTTTCCTTTTCTACATCGATCAAATCGTCTATTAGTGTATTCTTGATTTTTTATCTGTAGCAACATACGCAGTTTCTGTTGTTAAATTCGCAACATATATTGAAAATGTTGCAACATATAATTATAACAAATGATTTTATTTAAAAGTGGTCCAATGATAGGCAAAGTCCATTCTGTTTAACAAAAAGTAAAATAGGCCCAACCCATTCTAGAATACGTTTTCATTTTTCATTTCAAGAATATAGTTTTCAAATTTTTCATCTTTGTCGCTTCAGTTTTGGCACTTTTTTCAAATCTAATTTGATTTTCTGTCAGACACACTGTTCTATATTTGATTCGCCTTTAAATCAAATTTCGGTACTCCAATGGTATGATGTCAAATGCTATACTAAGTCGAATTTATGATGATGAAAATGATATTATGTGGAATGTTAAAATTTATTGTAAACATGAGTTTCTACTTTTAATGCAAACTTCATAGTCAAAAGACAATCCAGGTCGCAGAGTTTGGTCTTGTCCACGATATCGTGTATGTATGTTTATTTCTAAAATATTTGGAGATTTCAGATCTCTTTATTTTTTTGATTAAAATTTATTTCTTTGTGGTATTTTATGAGAATTCATGTAACTTCTTTAGATGTAGGGATCGTGAAGATGTTGATATACGATCCAAGTTTGTTATTCTCCGATTGGCAAAAAAAATTAAGGAGTTAGACACTGTTGATGAAAGTCATATCAAAAGAAGTACCAAATGGGGGATGAAGGAGAAGAAAAAGACAAATTGTTGTAGCATCTGGAAGCTAATGTTGGTTTTCTTTGTTTTTTTTTTCTTTTATTTTTAAGCATTACCAAAAAGAATTTTGTAGAGGATACAAAATTATTATGTATTTGTGTACAACAAATACAATTATAATAGTTGTGGAATTAAATAGACATAGTTTTGTACTCCTAATCAAACAACAAATTATTATGTAGTTGTGACGGATGAATGTTGCGATGTACGGTTAAGTTGTAGCAACATATGACTCAAATGTTGCTACATATATTTATTCTTAGCAACATATGATTCACATCTTGCTACATATAATCATCATTGGCGACATATGCAACAAATGTTGCTACAGGTGAATCATCTGTAGCAACATATGCCACATGTCGTGATGGAAAAATGTTGTGATATACGCATCAGTGTAGCAACATGTGACTCAAATGTTGCTACATATATTCATCTATAGAAATATATGACTCAAATGTTGCTACATATAATCATCTTTAGCAACATATGACTCAAATATTGCTACATACAATCACCTATACAAACATATGACTCAAATGTTGCTACAGTTGATTCGTCCGTAGCAACATATGCCACATGTTGTGACGGACGAATGTTGCGATATACGCATCAGCTGTAGAAACATCTGACTCCAATGTTGCTACATATAATCATTTGTAGAAACATATGACTCAAATGTTGCAACATATAATCATTTGTAGAAACATGTGCAACAAGTGTTGCTACATATAAATATCTGTAGCAACATCTGACTCAAAGGTTTCTATAGGTGAATCATCTGTAGCCACATATGCCAAATGTTGTGATAGACAAATTGATAAAATAAACATTTTCTTTAATTATGTTGTCTTTAAGATAAAATAAAATAACATATTTCATAAATTAAATATTGTCTTTAATTACAAGCATAATGTCAAGGCTTTAAGAACTAAGATATTATCCCATTAACCCAAATATATTGCATCCGTTCAATTAGATTGTCACATAACAGTGAACTGGGTGGATGCAATTCTATCCGACTAATAAAGTGCTCAATGAATGCAATGGAATATGACCCGCACGCCGATCAACTTGCATTTTGTACCATAGGTTCTATTCGACTGTTAAATTCCCATGGTTGAGTGAGCAACTTTTTTGGAAAATGATTCATTATTCCACCCTGCTTCAGCAATTTGGGAAGCAACTCGAAGACAGGTTGTATGAGTGTGAAAAACGTGTCATGTTCCATAATCACCAGGTTGCAGTCATAAACATTAATCAATCCCTTGTGCAAGAGAATCTCGATAGTCACGAGATGGTTACCCGAAATGTTCATGAGTGTCAAAATCCTTTTTGCATCAATCCAATCCATGCCTCCAGGAGTTGGCCTAATACCCTGACATAGTCATTCATATCATCATCCCATAAAAAGTTATCTAGTAACTGACTCATGCTTTTACCACCTGATATTGTTGCCTCATCACTCATTTGATTATATCTATGTAGGAAGTTCATACAGAAATTAAGATCGAGGATTCTATCTCTGAGATCATAGTAGTCCGGGTATTTCCAATGCCTCTGATGCATGAGGTTAAGGATTTCGTCAATATACTGAAATAAAAAATAATATTAAATAGTTAGAAAAAGTAGTAACTGAATAGACATAAGAAATAGTTAATAATACAAAAAGTAGGATTACCAGTCTTCCCACCAAACTGTTAGGCTTGTCATGTTCCTGAAATCTTGACCGGTAAAAACATGCATGTTGTATTCCATTCGAATATCCTTTGGATCGGTCACCTTAATTGCTGCTTCTTTTTCAGCAACAGAGGGACGCCTATAAATATTCAACTTTTTATACTCCGTCACCCCTTCCTCCATTAAGCCCCTTGGAATTTTTCCAAACATCTTCCTCTTCAAATTTTTCATTGCCTTTGCAAATAACTCTTTTCTCTGCTTGGCCTTTGGAGTACATGAATGTCGATACAATGCGCTTCACACCCCTCTTGTTTTTTAATTCATTGACAACTTCACTCAATTTTTGTAGATACATGATAGAATCTTCATCATTTTTCTTACACTTCTCACAGAGAAAGCCACAACATCGTTTACAAGAGGTAGCCCCTTTGCGTTGTCCTGCACCAACACCAGCAGCACCACCAATACAAGCAGCAGCATCACCAACACTAGCAGTATCATCAACATCAACACCATCATCAGCATAAAAAACAACAAATTCATTACTGACTTTATTAGGAACTCTCTCTCTCTCTTTTGATGGTTGTTGCTCCACCCAACACCATTTTAACTCTATCCACAACAGGATCAAAAATGGTTTCAACCAACCTTAGAGTTATTAGATATGACATTGCAATTCCTAATCTGTTAGGGTAATCCATGGATGGACAATCTAAAATAGTAAAAATGAGTCATCAGTAAGACTATTGCTACAAATGAATTGTCTGTCGCAACATGTGTCACAAATATTGCTACAGATGAATCATCTGTAGTAACATGTGTCACATGTTGCAACACATGACTCGTCTGTAGCAACATGTGACACAAATGTTGCTACAGTCGAATCATGTGTTGCGACATATGCCATAAATGTTGCTACAGATGAATTGTCTGCTGTGACATGTGTCACAAATTTTGCTACAAATATTGCTGCAAATGAACTGTCTGTTGCGACATGTGTCACAAATGTTGTTACAGATGAATCACCTGTAACAATATTTGTGACAGATGTCGCAACACATAATTCATCTGTAGCAACATTTATGGCACATGTCGAAACAGATGATTCGTTTGTAGGAACATTTGTGTCACATGTTGCTATAGACGAGTCATGTGTTGCAACATGTGACACATGTTCCTACAGATGATTTATCTATAGCAACTTTTGTGACACATGTTGCGACAGACAATTAATCTGTAGCAACAGATGAATCATCTGTAGCAACACGTGACACAAATGTAGCAACATATGCCTGTAATATACTAATAATAACTTACTGCATCAAAAGGAGGGTTCAAAAGATCTGGAATATTCTCTTCTTTGGTAGTTTTTGTTCTTGCCATCAACCACATCATCATCCTTGGGGATGATGTCTCTTCTCATGCAATTACTTGGTGGGTAAAATAAGGAATGAATTCAAATGTTCAGGCCTGTAGAAAAGGAAAATCTGTCAATAATCAAATGTTGAATTATTACTTATTATAATATAAAAAGATTAAAAACATTCAGCTTTACCATGAAAGCCCATGGAAAACCAAACAAGTTGTTGTTCTTTTCTTCTTAATTCCTCAACATGTAGTCGACAGTTATATGAAAGCTCTCATGACCCCATGGGTAGTTCTTGAAAGCTTCAATATTCTAAAAGATTTCGACATACTTTAGAAGTATGTTGTTGCCCGGATCCTTCGGCAAAAGAATATTATGTGTAAACCAAAGTAAGCATAATGATTACTTGTGCTTCCTTGTTCTATCCTCCCATTCCAACAAACTTAATAAGTCAGAATTTTCAAAGCTTTTGCCAACAAGGGACATCAAGTCCTGTTTCACACTTGGCAGTTACTGTTGTTCTACTTCTTCTACTTCTTTAACTATTTTTTTTGTCGTGGTTCTATTTTAACAATGTATTCAGGGATGGGCTCAACAGGAGGATGACATTTTAGCCCTGTAACTATGGCAAACTCTCTTATGCCAAAGAAAACTGGCATGCCACAATAATTAATTAGAATCTCATCCTTCTTAGTGGGATTTTCAATAATGAACTTTCTTTTCAAAAGTTCATACACGGTGGTCATTTGAAAATGTGGATCAATGGGTAAATCAAGAAAATGACCAAACAATTATTTCTGAGAAAATCTTCCAATTGATTTCTCTTGAGGATATCCCCGAATTAGACGAAAGGTCTTTCCAGGACTGACCTAATGATGCTGTCACCATTAGGATAAGGCTGCAGATGCACAGGGAAAGTGTCTGCATTGATATTTTATTCCATCATCACCACTAGCATTGAACTCTTCATGAAATTCTTGTTCTTCTTCATGAGCTTCATTTAGTTTTTCTTGTTGTGTCACAACTACTACTTCTATATTCTCCACTTCTTCTTCCTGAACTTCATTTATTTTCCCTTGTTCCTTAACTTACTGTTTTCCATTTTCTTCCTCCACTACTTCTATTTATTCATATTCTTTTTGACAAAATTTTACTTCTACTTGAGAAGAAGAAACTACTTCAGTTGGAAGTTTTTCTAGAAGTGTAGTATTTTCGTTCCTCTTCCTATGAATTTTAGACCTAGCCTTCTTTTGGATCTTTGTTTGGTCAGACGTAGCAATATCAAGTTTTTTTTACAGGAACCATTATATTTGTATCTACAACCAAAAAAATAAAATATTTGAAAGCCACACACACATGAGCTATAACCACAAGTCAAAACAGGGCAATAAGCAGATAAACACATGCATTTCAAACCCTAATTAAATATTACCTTACCTGAGAAGATATATATCAACGATAAAGTAGAAATTATGAGGACAACACCGCCTTGCTATAGAATATGATCTGTGAAGGAAGGATTAAGAGAAAAAGAGAAGAAGGAGTAGTAGTTGGTAGTAGAGAAGAAATAAATAAATTTTGAGGAATACGAAACGACATTTATAGAAGAGAGAGGAGAGAGGGAAAATGAAAATTAAAGTCGTTTAATTTTTTTTAATTTTGACAATTCAAACTGTGACATATGATGCTACATATATAATATTTGTTGCTACATATATACGAACTGTTGCAATATATAATTTTTTTGTATTTATTACTACATAAATTACATATATAGAAGAGAGATTAGTGTAAATAATTAAATCTTGTGGAATACAAAATGACATTTATAGAAGAGAGGAGAGAGGAGAGAAGGAAAATGAAAATAAAGCCATTTTTTTTAATTTTGACAATTCAAACTATGGACATATGTTGCTACATATATATTATTTGTTGCTACATGCATACAAATTGTTGCAACATATAATTTTATCCTGTTTATTTCAATAAAAATTACATGTATAGAAGATAAATTAGTATAAATAACTCAATCTTGTGGAATACAAAACGACAATTATAGAAGAGAGAGGGAAAATGAAAATAAAGTCGTTTATTTTTTTTAATTTTGACAATTCAAACTGTGACATATATATACTATCTGTTGCTACATTTATACGAACTGTTGCTACATATAATTTTGTCGTGTTTATTACTACATAAATTACATTTTAATTAAGACTTCACCAATTGTTTTATACAAATTATCAACAAAAAGGTAATTCACAATGATATGATTGATATCCATAGCCACCTATCTAATCAATGGTTGTAAACGCAATATTTTCAACGATCTTAGATTTTTTTTAGTTCTACGCATCTCTGGGTCTTCATTATTAATAATGTAACCATTTCGAGCCTTTACAATACCATAATCCCATAGGAGTGAATTATATCTCAAGCGAAGGGCGTCATCATTAATTCCACATGATGGTACTTGTAATCCATCACTCAAATGCTTAGCATATGCAGCAACAAAAATTCCACAATCTCTACATGGTATATCATCAATCAGAAAATATAATAACATCACATTTCGATAGTCGTAAGACAAAATAATATTTTGACACTTACATACTACTGCTTTCTTGTTGGGCAATACCAGTAACATGACTTACTTCAAATGGGTGAGATTTGTTCTTTCCTTGGTAACATTTAAGAACTGACCAGTTGGATCGCTCATTTTGCAAAAAAAAAAAAATCCACTCAACTCAAGGTACATTGGCAACATTGTAGCCATCTTTTGAATCTCGGAGGATAGTTTTCTATTAAACCTATTTGAGGACATGGAATCATACATTTTTATGCACCGTTCCTTCAATACAACGACTGCCAAGACCCAATGGAATTCCCCATTACTATTTACAGGGAAAAACATCATCCGTCAAGTGCCAAAGGCATTCCAGAAGGTATAGCATACCCTTTTATTATGTCAATGATTTTATCCTCATATTCACTAGAATTGTCAATGTATGTTTTCAAAAAACAACTAGTGGTGGTATATTGATATTAAGACTGAATCTTTTGCTTCGACTTCTTACGGAAATAGTAAAATATAACATCCACACACTGCACACATGCATCAACAAGTGTATTAATGTAATTGTATATATTCATGTACTAAACAGTACATATAAAAGTTAGCATGGATTTACCTCATCATTCCAGCACCTATTGGGTTGAGACATTACGTAGAACCAGTCCTTATTCATTGGAAATGCAACTACAAAATCAAGTTCGTCGAATTCAAGATTTGAACAATTGGCTAAGTAGTGATCCTTCTTGTTTCCTCTGCAACTGTATAATCATTATAAATTATTACATATTGGACAACAAGAAGAAATTCTAATAATAGTTGAACAACTTTACTTGTTTTACTTTACTTACTTTTTTGCATGATGCTTGTAAAGACCCTCTTTTATCCATTGAGAGATGGATGACATTAGTTCAGTTGGACCCTCGCCGTCAATGTTAAAACCTTCAAATAGATATTATCGCTTCACATCACAACTAACAACTTTGACTTTCTCCCCTTTCTTTTTCTCTTTTGCTTTTTCTTTCTGCTTCTCCTTCTCTTTCTCCTTCTCCTTCTCCTTCTGCTTCTCCATCTCCATCTCCTTTGCCTTCTTCTTCTTCTCCTTCTCCTTCTCCTGTTTTGCCTTCTTCTCCTTCTCATGTTTTGCCTTCTTCTCCTTCTCCTTCTCTTCATTTTCCTTCTTCTCCCTCTCCTTATCCTCCTTTGCCTTCTTCTCCTTCTCCTCATTGTCATTCTTCTCTTTCTCCTCCTTTGCCTTTTCTCCTTTTCTTTCTTCTCAATAATCATAGAATGTTTTTGAGAAATAGAATTTTTCAACCTCCCACATTTCAAAGGCTGTGAAGTCTTCTTGGATCTTTGCACATCAATATTATGTGACATTTCCATAAAAATCAGTGGGTTTTTTAACACTACTAATAAAATAATCATTTTGCTGCTCACATTCTTCGCATAGACAAAAAGAGCATCTCATGTTATAAGATTTTACAATTCATTATAAAATAATAATAGAAGTATGTTGCAACCAATGGATAGTCTGTTGCGATAAATTAACATTATGTTGCCACATATGTACCTGCTATTGCGCAACATATCCATCTTATGTACCAACAGATGCATCATATGTTGATACATCTATACAGATTATTTAAACATTTGAATCTTATGTGCCTGCAGATGACCAACATATCAATTTTACAATTCATTATAAAATAATATTAGTAGTATGTTGCAACTGATGGATAATCTGTTGCGATAAATTAACATTATGCTGTCACATATGTATCTGCTGTTGCGCAACATATACATCTTATGTAGCGACAGATGAATCATATGTTGACAAATTTGTATATATTATTGCAATATTTGAATCATATGTGGCAACAAATGACCATCTTATCACTAAAATGTAGCAACATACGCTAAAATCATATCAACAAAATGGCTAAAAAAAAGAACAAAAAGAAAATGACTTTTCACTGAATGATAACATTACAGATACATTTCCTCGGAATAAGGATTTTTTGAGTTGGCTGATTTTCTTTCAAAAATGATAAATAATACACACCATTAAGTCGATTATTCAATTTTTACACCTACAGAACATTTTATTTTTCATTAATCCAAGAAAAAAACTTCCAAAATTGTAAAGTATTTCAAAAAATAACTTACCCATTTCTAGTCGAACACGATTACAGATCAGAAAGATGAGAGAGTAATGGAAGCTGGATAGGAAGACTAACGACGCATTTCCAAATTTCTAAGGAAGAAGATGAAGAAAAGAAGACAGAGAAGAGAGGATGGAAGATGAAAAGATTTTTCTTTTTAAATGATTTGATTTGAATTATAAAAGTGTGTTTTTATATTTTATAAAAACTTAGAAAGTTTTGAAAATGTTAATTGGTCCCATAATTAGTTAATTACATTTTAAAGAAGATTTGACCGGCTCTTGATCAATCTGTCACCAAAAACAAAAACGAGACTTATTTGACACCTTTGGCTTAATTTTCTCCACTTTATCATAAAATAAGCCTTGTTCCTTTTTCGTCCTCTCAAAACCTCTCCTTTGCCGCTAATCAAAGCACTCGACAAAACTCCTCCAACCAACAAGGTAAGTATTTCACAATTTTCTGCACACTCAATCCTCCATTGGTAGAAAATAGTTGGCATGTAGTGGAATCTCCTTTGTGTTTAGTGGTGTATATATATAGTTGCCCTGTATTCTTTTCATTCTTTTAATGGCTAGCTGAATGTGAGTTTCTGTACAAAGCAACTTCTCTAAGAGTTGAGGGGCAGAGAAGATGAACCAACGAAATTGATCTGAGTTGCATTGCACATTGCTTCAAATTTTTGTGTTTCATTAGGGAACGAGTTGTTTAGAAATAGACTATAATTTTACTCAACAAAAGATTGAGGTTTCTTCCGCTCAAATGATTATATGGAAAATGTTCTTAGAAAATTATTATCTGGCTCCAAATTGTCAAAACAAGTATTTCTTCAACTTAAGAGATGGAGTTAAAATATTCTAAATTTAAAGTCAAGACCTTGGGAATATATGAATATAGAATCTTCAAATTGTACATTTGGCTAAAGTGAATTAGTAGACAAGAGACTCAAATTGTCATTGCTAACATTGTAGAACTTGGAGTTATTCATGTTTCTTTGTTGAGGATTATTAATAACTAGTTTCTAAGGACGTGCTCCGCACATGTGTTTCATGTGAATTTTTATAGATATGTTAGAATGACTAAAGTTTTATGAAAATATATATGTAAATTATAATGAATAATAAAATGTAACAATACAAAATAAGAATAAAGACATACGCAATAAAATATTCATAGAAAACAAAATTAAGAAGTCTAATGGAGAAAAAAAAGACAAAAAAAAACAAATCTAAGAAAAAATATAATTTAGACATTATTCTTATAAGATTGATGTATGTATAGATGAAAAAATAAGTACATAACTTTCTGAGTTCTTATCGACTCCTTCCATATCCTATCAAAATTCTAGAGGCTTCTTCATCTACTTTAACTATAGAATAAATGTAGCCTAATAATCTTGGTAGGAGTTTCATGAGTTAAAGAAGTTGAATTTATATAGATATAAAAGAAGGAATATCAAAAGAAATCTTAAAGTTTTAGTTTAAATATTTAGAGGTTATGAATATGAAAAGATGAGATTTATGAATATTAAGAGTATAAAAGTTGAATAAGTAATTAACAAATAATAATAAATAAATGAAGAATATGAAAAAGAAATTAAAATTAGCAAACCATGTAGAAAGAACAATTAAAGTTATTATCACGTCATAAGCGTTAATGAATCTAAATTTGTGAAGATAGAGTTGTTCTTTAAAAATAGTCAAGAGGACAGTATCAATGTGTGTCTCCATTTTGCAGATTTGCAATCTTTAAATTATTAAATTTCGTTATTTATCATTAAGGATAATACTTTATCCATATAAATTATATTATTCATGTTAAGGAAAAAATTATGAGAAGAGGAAAAATATAGCAATTTAGGTAGAGACCATTTTTTATAAAAAAATTATAATTATTATATACATATAGATTATAAATCATAAATATTAATTAATTCTATATTTAATTAGAAATTAATCTTAAGAAGTCTAAAAGTCATTAACATTTTAATTAAATTTATACAATCAAATATTTAAATAGTTTATAACAATTTCATTTATAGAAGGGGTAAAATCGTAATTCAACTTTTAACTTTTTTTCTTCATGCTTTTAGTAATATATGATAATCAGAATGTTATTTGTAGTTTTGATGATTTGACAAACTTAGGGACCTCATAAAGGTACCGGGTTTTCTACTTGAGTATTGCAGGTGTCTTGTTTGAAGTATTGCAGATGAAACAAACCCAGGGACCTAGTAAAGGTATCAGGCTCTCATAATGATGAGTCAGTCGACTGCCAGCTGGAGACGGTACAGAAAGTAGGTGCACACTTCCCGATGGCGTCAGAAAAGTGTGACCTTTCCAACCAATGGCAAAGAAGTTTAGGAAAGTGACTTGCCCATATAAAAGGCACTTTCCTAAACATTTGGCTTTTGAGTTTTTGCAACTTGATAAAAACTTTTCAAGAACTCTTGCAAAAGCTATACAAAGCAAAGGCAGAATTATTCCAAGAACAACAGCAACATCTGGAATTTATCGTCTAGTTGTTTAGGAATTTATTTTTTTGTTCTTAAATTGTAAACCACTCCTAACTCTATAAAGGAATTGGTGTGTTGTGTTAGAAGTCTAGGTTGTCCAGGTGGGATAGCTTAGTGGGTAGATTGGTTTTTCTACTTAGGCTTGTTGAGCAATAGAGGACTATTGCTTAACAGTAAGATTGATAACTCTTTCTTACGTTTGGTGTAATCGTGTTTTGCTTTTGCTTTTGAAGATTAGTGAAAACGATTGAAAATCCTATGAGACAGGTCGTGGTTTTACTCCCTTAAGCAAGGAGGTTTCAACGTAAAATCATTGTGTTGATTTTACTGCACTTTAACTTTCTGGTATTTTCTGAAGTAAAGTAAAGGACCTGGTCCATTACTTATTAAGTGAAGGCATACATTCTATCAGTTTTGTATGAGAACTGCCATACATTTACGTTGCTAATCATATATAAGGCAGAATGTACTTATACAAGAGCTTTATACATTGCTTATCATGTACAGATCATAATGATCAGAATTCTCAAAATAACATTCTGTTATAGAGTACTCTTAAGCCACTGTGTTGTTGCCTTATACAAGAGCTTAAAGTGTTATGGAATGAAAGAAGAGGGAACATCAGTATTTATACAAGAGCTTTTTCTCACCAACATTACTGATAGACAACATCAAAAGTGGATCAAGCTTCTAGGATAAAATTCTAGGCCCTCTGTGAAGTTAGTTGTACCATTGACCAAGCTTTGTGAGAATGCCATAATAAGTTTAATTTTTGAGATAATTTGGTAGAATATACAAGAATAGTATTAGATATGATATATTACTAATAATGCAATTAGTTATGTTAAATATGTAATGTATTTGGTGGTCCCTGAGACTTGTAAAGGTATTTATGTGAGGGAGGTGGTGGAGACTTGTACACGTATTTTGGTGATGGAGGAGGTGGTGACTTGTATATGTACTTTACTTATGGAGGTGATAGGGACTTGTGGACGTATTTAGATGATGAAGAAGGTGGTGACATGTACACGTAATTATGTGATGGAGGAGGTGGTCACGTGTACACCTACTTCCGTGATGGAGGTGGAAGTGATTTTGGCGAGTATGAGAGCTGATTTGATTCTGTTGATTTTGAGAGCTAATTAGTAAGCCTACACTAAAGAAAGATGGAGTAAATTGATTTTCTCACTTGTAATTTAGGAGAAGCGATAATGAAATTACGGAAAAAGATTAATTTAAAGAAAAATGATTTGTTGATAATAAATTCCGGTATGTGTAAACTTTAAGATTCTGTGGGGAGATAATTGTCAGCTTTCTAAATCTATCAGTAAAGGTAGATGTAAAATGTCACGGGAATGGAGCGGCTGAACAAGACAAGAAGGGTATTAATAATAATAAGAACGTTTTGTATGAAAATTGTCATACATTTACGTTGCTAACCCCGTAAAATAACATTTTCTTTTAGAAACTATTTGCTGATGTACTTCAGCAAACAGAAAAATAAACAGGGGAAGGGGAGAGAAAGCATATATATAGACAACAAAAAAAATATCTTGCTAAGTTGAGAATATAAAAAACAATTACATACCAATACTGCCAACTATTAATATTTAATATTTATGCATTAAACTCTTCTTATGCTAAAGCATATACTATAAAACTAAATATTTATGCATAAAACTCTTCTTATGCTAAAGCATATATTTATAAAACTAATAAATTTGATCTCAGCATGCAACTTAGAGTACATAAAGCAACTACACAATGCTTAAGTAAAGAAACACTCACCCATAAACCATAACACGTGTAAAATCTTCTCCGAAATTGGAAACAATAGAATCAAAGCTTTCCTACAGAGAAAGACAAAATACAATTATGATTACGCAACTACCTTGAAATAGGAAAAGTGTAACACATTATACAAGTATCAGTTTTAGATATTCAACTAATGAATATAGGGAAATTTTTTTGTATATTCAATTGATGAATGAAGTTTTTGTGTTTGACCAAATGTGACCTGTACTATTAACTTTGGTGCTTCTCTTTTGTGATAATACATATTTGTTCGCTTATACTTGTTCATATTAGACGTTGTGTGCCCTTTTATCTAATTGCCAACGCACCATTAAAAGTGACAATTTGTTTACTCAGATGTCTGCTGAAATCATCATTCAATCTGTGTTCCAAAATTAAAATAAAACACACTAGTGATACACCACATGGTAGGAGTAAATGGACTAAGAAAAGCCTAAGCATTAGAATTTTGCTCCTTAACTGGTGCAACTACAACTAACCCAGATTCATTGTAAGGTTGAGTGAACTATTCTTTAAGATTGTGAATTACTACTTATTTTAGTATTTATAATTTTTTATTTTTTTTTTATCTTTGTGTAGATGGATCATAGTTGGATGTATAATATGACCAATTCTGGTCGAATGGGTCTAAGACCTGAATTTTTAGAAGGTGTAACTAGTTTTATTGAGTATGCAAAGACACTAGAACCTTTTCAACATAATGGTGTGATTAAGTGTCCGTGTAATAAATGTAAATGTTTGAGTTATGAAAAAACAGATATTGTTGAGCTTCATCTCCATCGAAATGGGTTTATAAAAAATACCACAGTGTGGACTACTCATGGAGAAATTGATAATAGTTTTGATGTATTTCAACATTATGTTCCTGGTGAAAGTAGTAGTGAATATTATAGAATGCATGACATGGTTCAGGATGCGGTTGGGGTACATTCTAATTTTGAATCTGGTAATCAAGGTGAAGAAACTCCTAATGCTGAATGTAAAATTTTCTTTGAACAATTGGAGCTGCTAGTCGGCCTTTATATGAGGGGTGTCCACACTCACAATTTTCTATTGCTGTTAGATTATTAAGTATAAAATTAGATTGGATTGTTGCTCAAGGAACAATGGACTCTATTATTGAGCTTATGCATGATTTAGTTGACCAAAATCTAGAGATACCTGATAATTTCTACAAGGCAAAGAGGTTGATATCAAAGTTAGGAATGCCATCGATGAGAATTCATTGTTGTGAAAATGGTTGCATGTTATACTATAAGGATGATATTGATCTAGAATCGTGTAAGTTTTGTGAAAAATCTCGTTATAAGAGGACTCCCAGCGGGAAGATAGTTCCTATTAAGGAGATGCATTACTTACCTCTTATACCAATGTAAAAGAGGTTGTATGCATCTAATAGCTCTGCTCCTTACATGAGATGACATCATGAAAATAGAATACCACCTGGTGTTATGTCTCATCCTTCTGATGAAAAGTCCTGGAAGCATTTTGATAGAACCAAGGAATATTAGATTGAGTTTATGTTCAGATGGATTCACGCCACATTCTGTTTCTGCTGCACCATATTCTTGTTGGCCAGTATTTGTAACACCATATAATCTTCAACCTGAGATGTGTATGACCAGTCCATATATATTTCTCAATTGTGTCATTGTTAGCCAACAAAATCCAAAAGTTTTGATTGATGTATACCTGCAACCTTTGATTGATGAGTTGAAACGGTTGTGGATTCATGGGGTTGAAACATTTGATGTGTCTCTTAAGCGAAATTTCAAATTGCGGGCTGCCATAATGTGGACTATTAATGATTTTCCTGTGTATGGAATATTGTCAGGGTGGATGACAGCGGGAAAGTTGGCTTATCCTTACTGTATGAAAAATACTAAATCATTCACTTTGAAACATGGTCGTAAAAATTGTTGGTTTGATTGTCATCGACAATACTTGCCAATGGATCATGAGTTTAGGAGTACGAAAAATGCATTCAGAAAGAATACTGTTGAACAAAGTTGTCCACCTCCAATCATGAATGGAGAACAAGTTTGAGAGAGGGTTCAACACTTTCAAAAGGTTACAGAAGAACAACCATACAAATTTGATGGGTTTGATGTTGAATATAATTGGACAAAACAAAGCATATTTTGGGAGCTACCATATTGGAAGGATAATCTTCTTCGACATAATCTTGATGTCATGCGTATCGAAAAAAAATACTTTGATAATTTATCCAACACATTAATGGATGTCAATGGAAAAACAAAAGATAATATTAAAGATAGAATGGACTTACCAGAATACTGTAGACGAAAGAGTTGTGGTTGCAAGAGAAACAGGACAACAAGTTCTTCAAGCCTAACGCTAGTTATTCGTTTACACTGGATCAAAAGCGTAAAATATGTGAATTGATCGAGAAACTTAAGATGCCTGATGGACATGCTTCAAATTTGGAAAAATGTGTCGATATGGAGCATGGAAAATTACATGGTATGAAAAGTCAGGATTGTCATGTCTTCATGGAAACATTACTCCCCATTGCATTTAGTGGCTTGCCCGATAGAATTTGAAAACCACTAACTGAAATTAATTTGTTCTTCAAGGTCTTGTGTTCTAATATGTTAAGGGAAGAAAACCTAGTTCGGATGGATCAAAATATTCCTATAATTACAAATAAGTTGGAGAAGATTCTTCCACATGGATTTTTCGATGCGATGGAGCATCTTCCTGTACATTTGGTGCATGACGCATGTCTCGGATATTCATTTGAGAGGTAAGAGTTTAACTCTTAATATTCTTACTTTTAATATTTTGTTAAAATCAATAATAATATAATATAATGTAGGACTATTGGCAAGTCTAAACGGGGCATGAAGAAAAAACATAGACTTGAAGGATCAAAGGTCGAATTCCATCTCGCTAGGGAGATAACTAATTTGGGTTCTTATTACTTCAAAAGTAGTGTGTCATGCTTGCAAAATAGACCCAATCTCTATGAAGATGGTGGTGAGACTGGGAAGCCACTATCAATCTTCAATCAACCAGACAAAGGTTCAAAAAAATGTAGAAGGAGGAATCTTAATGCAATAGAGTTTAAGTCTGCATCGACACATGTCTTGTTGAATTGCCCACAAGTTAAACCATTTCTTGAGTAAATTGTTATTTTTTCAATAAACTAACTCAATATCCATCTACTTTGACAACTAATTTGTGCATTTATATGATAATGAAAAACTGTTTGAACATTTTTCGAAGTGGTTTCAAGATTACGTAATCCTTATTAAATTTTCATAATACTTTCATTATAAAATAAATCTATATTTAATTGATGCTAATTTTCTACTTTTCAAATATTTATAGATTTATGACAAAAAAATGGTCAAGTTGATCAATTTTTGAAGGACCTTTCTTGGGGACCCATCAAGATTTATTCAATGGACAAGTTTCTTGTCAATGGTTTTAAATTTAATACTGAAGAATGCTCCAAATATAAAAAAAAAAACTAACAATAGTGAAGTTTGGGTGAAAGGTAATGATGGAAATCAAGATGGTTGATTATTATGGGGTACTCAAAGAGGTTTTGGAAATGGAGTTTTCCGGTGGAGTAAGTAGATATGGGTATGCCTATGGAATGCCGCAACAAACCTTTCGTGAATTTTTTTCCTGAGTTTGAAGTCCTAATCCTATGATGATGAATCGATGAAGAAAAATTTGGCTATGGAGCAAAAGATTGCTGAGCTATATAGTCATGTCGAAGACTCGAGGGCTAGGGAAAGGTGAAGGGACACTCAATTCGATGTATTAATTGCTTCAGGAGGGATTCCCCCTTGTTCTAGTGATGCCACTTTCCCTCCTCGACCCCATCAATCTCAACCTACTTGATATACAGTGTATGGTAAACAAAGAAATATGACATATTCTACTAGTAGTGGTGAAGAAGAAGATGATGATGTGGAAGACACACTACCACATTAGTGAAGTTTAGAGTGGTGATAGATAATTTGAGTTCTTTACTTTATAATTTTGTTATGGGAGTTATTTATTTTGTGAATGCAAGATAACATTGAAATATATTATATTAAACTTATGGATATTGTGGTTTTTGTTTAATTTTGAACTACGTTGAAGGTGAGTTGCAATTGAGTTGATAAGAGATTATTTAGTAAATATATTGCATCAGTTGATTGTTTGAAGCTTTGATACTGATTTAGCTAATTAGAGAGGTAGTGAATCAATATGAGAGGTGATAAAAGCTGCAGAAATAACAATTAGCTGCCAGTTTTTTCTAGGTAAAGAGACCTCATGAGGTCTCTTTCTAGCATCTAATTTTCCAGAAATTTCATGAAGGAGACTATCACGCCCCGAGCTACCCCCGAGATACGGACACGGAACCTAGGACCACAAGTGATCCCAAGCTAACCCTGCTAGTATGATCATGAGCATATTAAAGAATATAAACTATAGCGGAAGCTAAATCATAAATTATAATCAAAAGATAGGGAATACCCATATGCCAAAACTGTGATGTATGAAAAATCGATGAGTTTAATACAAAGAAAAATTAACTCACTACTAAGCTGAAACTGACTATGTCTGAAATAAGCCTCTAAACTCGACTAGAAATACTTGGACAAGGCCCAGCTAAATCTAGAAAAAACTCAAACTAAATGACTAAAGACTAAAATGACACTCATGACTGTTGTCCTCGGAGAATGATAAATCACCATTAATCTGCTAAGCTGGAGATCGGGAAATTGATCTATACGTGATCTGGATGCTGAGAACTTGAACCTACATCACGAGAAGATGTAGCGCACATATGCGTCAATACTTGAAAGGTACTGAGCATGTAGGATAGAATAAATCTGAAATAAAACATAATTGAACAAGCAAAATAACAAGTATAATAATCTGACATGATAAACTGAATTCTGAGCTTACTGGATGCAATGACCAGTTTATAACATGCTGAAATTGAATATTGAATATACTGATAAATGGTCGGTGCAGAGAGTGTGACTGAATTGTGAGAGCTACTAATAACCGATAATAAAACCACATGAGCTAAATGTAGAGTCTGATGTATACGCCCCATCAAGAGGATCAAATATACCATGCGAAAGGTTTAAAGGCATGCTGGCATGATCACTAAACTGATTGCCCACAAAGGGGACTTACAACCTACTTGTCTAGTAGTTGTGGGACTAATTGGGTACGCTGAACCCTAATCCAACTCGGTATTATGCTACACATAATGAATTTTGTAAATGAACTGATTATCTCTAAGTTTATGTAATTACTGGATAGCTCAAAACTGAACATGCAAACTGAGAATGCAACAATTAATCTGGTAATTATGCATTTATAATTGAGGCACGTATATATGAATTGTCGGAAATATTTCACCTAGCATGTGTAATTCAAGAACTAAAAAAATACAAAATTAGGGTTCTGAAATTCATGCGATAATCTGAGTAATAACATGATAATCTGATTTGGAATATATATTTAATAAATTCATGAAGTTCTGTCAAAGTTCTAGAAACACTACGTCTAAGCATGATATGGGAATCAAGAATCTGACTGAAAATTAGAGACCCAATGGGAGAAAGGAACCCATTAGTGAAATCCCACATACCTGGTGATGAAATTCACGGAGAAACACTTAGATTTCTGGGCTGGAACTGTTGGACACTTGCTTTCTTCTTGAACTAGGTTTCTTGAGTTTTTTCTCCTTTCTTGCTTCTAGTTTTCTAAGTTTTGATTTAATGATTTGACTTAGATATGTTTTAGTTATGTTTCTAGGTTTAAACTGACTAAAATATGGTGATTTATGGCAAAAATGACATAACTAAGTGTTTAAACAGAGTGGGAAAGGTCAAAAACACCCCAAGAAAAGTTGTTGTCGGGCTAAATGACGGCCAGGATTGACAGTTCGTCATCTGCCCGAGGCCTCGTCATTGGGTCCGTCATCAGGGCCTGTTCGAGAGTCCTTTACTAAAAGGGGAATAATGTTTTACTCAGAGATCTGATTTTAGCAAGGTTGGTGGCTATGCAAAGATAATTCAATTATTTATCTGTGGGTAGGTCATAGGACACCTAATTCATTTTGTACTAAGAGTTATGACCATTTGAAGTTGACCCAACTGCATTTCCCCTTAACAGTCTGCAAATTTTCAACCTATAGACCATAGGTCCACCTACGGACCGTGTTGGTCATCCGTAGCTCTTGTGAGAGAGTGAGTGAATGCGGGTCTCGATCAACGGTCACGGACTTCGGACCTTCGTCTAACCTACGGACCATTGGTGTGTCTATCGATCAAGATTTAGCTAATTTTTTCCAGTTGAGTTTCTGATCCCATTGACGGTTGTTCAGGACGAACCTTAGTCTGTCCTACGGACCGTCGATGCCATTGTTGGTTGCACCTGCAGATTTTTCTGAAAAAAAAAGATTTTTGGTCTATTTTTTCTACGGGGTGTTATATTATCTCCCCCTTGGGAACATTCGTCCACGAATGAAGACTAAACTAGCTGAAATAGAGGGAGAGGGCGTAAACCCCACTACTAAACACTGAGAACTGAGCTTCTGACTAAATTGAGTTCCGAGTACATGCAAATACGCTGAAAATGCAAGTACAAACTGAGGGAACATGATTCTAAGACTGAATTTATGCATAAATTACTCGAAAACTAAAGAGGAATGATTACCTCAAGCTGGGGTTGGATGGAAGGAAATAGGTGAGGATACTTGGCTTTCATGGCTGCTTCTACTTCCCAAGTAGCTCCCTCTACAGACTAACTCCTCAACAAAACCTTGACAAAAGCGACTACTTTGTTTCTCAACCTTCGGACCTGACGCACTCTCCAATGACACTATAGAGGCTGGATCACCCACACACTTCTTCAAGAGTGAGATATGGAAGACCGGATGCACTGCTGCAAATTTTGCTGGCAACTCTAACTCATATGCCACCTTGACAACCCTTTTCATTATCTTGTAAGGTCCTACATATCTAGGACTGAGGTTCCCTTTCTTTCCAAATCTCATCACCCCTCTCATAGGTGAGACTTTCAGAAAAACCCAATCATTAACTTGGAAATCTAGTTCCCTTCTCCTTATATCTGCATAAGATTTCTGATGACTTTGGGGCGTCTTAAGTCTATCTCTAATGAGTTCCACTTTCTCCATAGCATAAAAGACTGAATCTGGCCCTATCAAAACTCCTTCAACTACTTCAAACCAACAAACATAAGATCTACATCCACTCTCACATAAAGCCTCATATGGGACCATTTGAATGCTGGAATGGTAGTTATTATTGTAGGCAAACACAATAAGAGGAAGGTGATCATCCCAACTACCTTTGAAATCGATCACACAAGCTCTCAACATATCCTCTAAGGTCTCAATGGTATGCTCTTCCTGCCCATCCGTCTGTGGATGAAATGCTCTACTAAAGTTAACTTGAGTACCAAGACATTTCTGAAATGACTTACAGAAATGAGAGGTAAAATGAGAACCTCTATCTGAGATGATAGACAAAGGAACCCCATACAACCTCACAATTCCATTGATGTAATGCTTGGCATAGTTCTCCGTCGAATTTGTAGTCTTGACCGCTAAGAAGCGAGATGACTTAATCATCCTATCAACTATTACCCGAATGGAGTCATGCTGTCTGTGAATACGAGGTAACCCTGCGATGAAATCCATATTGATCACATCCCAATTCCAAGTAGGAATATCGATCTCTTGAGTTATACCTCCTGGTTTCTGATGTTCTACCTTGACTTGCTGGCAATTGGGGTACTTACTGACAAAATCTACTATTCCTCTTCATGCCATTCCACCAATGGACTTCCCGCAGATTGCGATACATCTTAGTGGTACCTGGATGAATTGAATACCTAGAGCTTCTATAAGAATATGTTGTCTCAACTCGCCCACATCAGGAACACACAATCTACCCTGGTAGCGAAGTACACCATCTCCCCCTTGGGATAAAACCTCCACTCTCTGATGATGGACTACACCCTTTAGTTCAAGCAAGATTGGGTCACTGACTTGCTTTTCCTTAACCTCCACTGCCAAAGACAATTCTGCCCCATTCTGAATTGTTATACCGCTGTCTGATATGCTCATAAGGCGAACTCCCAAGCGAGCAAGCCTATAAACATGCTTCACTAGCTTCTTCCTTTCTTCCTCAACATAGGCAACACTACCCATAGGTAATCTACTAAGAGCATCTGCGACTACATTCACCTTACCAGGATGGTAATACACACTCATATCATAATCCTTAAGGAATTCAAGCAATCTCTTCTTGTGAAGATTCAACTCCTTCTGGATGAACACATACTGAAGTCTCTTATGGTCAGTGAACACATCTACGTGAACACCATACAAGTAGTGTCTCCAGATCTTGAGTGCAAACACCACTGCTACAAGCTCGAGTTCATGAGTAGGATAGTTCTTCTCATGAACCTTAAGTTGTCTAGAGAAATAAGCTATCACCTTACCTCGATGCATTAACAGACAACCTAGGTCAACTCTATATACATCACAATAGATCACATAACCATCTGAACCCTCTGGTAGAGTCAAGACAGGAGCTGTAGTCAATCATGTATTCAATTCTGCAAAGCTTTTCTCAGAATCATCTGAATATTGAAACTTGAACATCTTCTGAGTCAAACTAGTTAATTATGAGGCTATGGATGAAAATTCTTCCACGAACCATCTGTAATAACTCTCTAGACCTAAGAAACTTCTGATATCTATATTAGAGGTAGGTCTGGGCCATTGTTTTGCTTCTTCTATTTTCTACGAACCCACTAGGATCCCTTTTTGTAGATACAATGTGACCAATCCATTCCTAGAATGATATCAAAGTCTACCATTTCTAACTCTAATAAATCTGCTGAGGTGACTTCCTGAGATACTATGACAGGGTAATTTCTGTATACCCGTCTAACTATTACTCGAACACCTACTAGAGTAAAGACTGAGAAAGGTTCTGAGAGAGTTTTTAGACTAACACTGAATTGGACTGCTATACTGAGTTACAAAAGACAAAGTCATGTCTGTTGTCTTTCCACTGAGTGAACTATATGTGAGTCACATCCTTGAGTTGGTAGGATGCCAATCTCACCTATCACTACCAGTTACTGACATCACACCAAATATATATTTGACCACATCAATGAACTTCTGTGGGTTCTTACCAACTTGCGACCCTAAAAAATTAGGCGGATTTATCCTTAAAAAATTATAAATTCTGGCTGCCAGTAATCAGTCATTAATATTAGCAGGAACTAAAATCTTCTGATTGTTCCATGTTCTCATACTTAGAGACAAAAGATGAATTGTGGTTCTGAAACTGTGCATTTGAACGTTCTTATCTGGTACTAGAGGAACTGCATTAGCATTCCACGCATAAGCTCTACGAGAAGGCATGATCTTAAGCGCATAATGCTGGATTAGAAAGAAGATCATACCAGCACGCGATAAGAATATTAAGAAAGTGAAGTTTTCCTAAAACACTTCATAGCCTCCCTCTCATTAGATGTGGTGCACTTCACACCCATAAAAATTACTCTACTTAGTGCGGCTTTTTCAGACATCCTAGGACTCTTGAACATAGTGCTCTGATACCAAGTTCTGTCACGCCCTGATCTACCCCCAAGATGTGGACACTGATCCTAGAACAAGAAGTGATCACAATCTAACCATGCTGGCATGATCATGAGCATACTAAAGAATATAAATTGTTTCGGAATCTAAATCAGAAATTATAATGAAAAGATAGGGAATACCTATATGCTAAAATTGAGATATATGAAAAACCGATGAGTTTAATACAAAGAAATATTAACTCACTATTAAGCTGAAACTAACTATGTCTACAATAAGCCTCTAAACTGGACTAGAAATACTGGGACAAGCCTCCACCTAAATCTAGCAAAAACTGAAACTAAATGACTAAAGACTGAAATCACACTCATGAGTATTGTTCTCGGAGAATGAGGACTCACCATTGAATCTGCTGAACTGGAGATCAGGAAATTGATCTATACGTGATCTGGATGGTGAGAACCTGAACCTACATCACGAGAAGATATAGCACATGTATGCGTTAGTTCTGAAAAGTGCAGAGCATGTATGATAAAGTAATGCTGAAATGAAACATAACTGAACAACCAAATAGAAAGTATAATAATCTGACATGATAAACTGAATTTTGAGCTAACTGGATGAAATGACCAATTTATAACATGCTAAAACTGAATACTTAATATACAGATAAATGGTCAATACAGAGAGTCTGACTGATCTATGGAATCTACTAATAACCGATAATAAAATCACATGAGCTAAATGTGAAGTCCGACGTATACGCCCCATCGAGAGGACCCAATATTCCCTGCCAAAGGTATAAAGACATACTGGCGTGATCACTAAACTGATTGCCCATAGAGGGGACGTACAACCTATTGGCTAGTAGTTCTGGGACTATTTGGGTACGCTGAACCCTAGTCCAACTCGCTATTATGCTACTCCCATGAATTCTGTAAATTTAAGGATTATGTTTGAGTTTGTGTAAAAATTGGATATCTCGAAACTGAACATGCAAACTGATTATGCAAAAATTAATCTGGTAATTATGCATTTATAATTGAGGCATGTATAAATAAAGTAACTGATATATCTGACGTAGCATGTGTAATCAAGAACTAAAGAAATTACAAAGCTAGGGTTCTGAAATTCATGCGATAATCTGAGTAATAACATGATAATCTAATTTGGAACTTATATTTAACTAAATGATGAAGTTCTATCAAACTTCTAGAAATCCTAGGTTTAATCATGATAGGAGAATCAAGAATCTGACTGAAAACTTGGGACACAATGGGTGAAAGTAACACACTAGTGACATCCCACATTCCTGATGATGAAATTCACGGAGAAACACTTATATTTCTGGGCTGGAACTGCTAGAAACTTGCTTTGTTCTTGAACTAGGGTTCATGATCTTTTTCTCCTTTCTTGCTTCTAGTTTTCTAAGTTTTTGATTTAATGATTTGACTTAGATATGTTTTAGTTATGTTTCTAGGCTAAAAACTGACTAAAATATGATGATTTAGGTAAAAAAAATGACGTAACTTTAGGGTTTAAGCGGAGTGAGAAAGGTCAAAAATAACCCAGGGAAAGTTGCTATCAGGAAAAACGACGGCCAGGATTGACGGTTCGTCGTCTGCCCGACGCCTCGTCGTTGGGTCCGTCGTCAGGTCCTGTTCAACAGGCCTTTACTAAAATGGGCATAACGTTATACTCAGAGGTCTAATTTTACCAAGGTCGGTTGCTATGGAAATATAATTTAATTATTTTTCTATGGGTAGGTCATGGGACAGCTAATTCATTTTGTGCTAAGAGTTATGACTGTACTGGTCATCCGTAGCTCTTGTCAGAGAGTGTGTTAATGGGGGTCTCGATCGACAGTCACGGACTACAGACCGTCTTCTGACCTACAAACCGTCGGTCCGTCCATCGATCAAGACTTAGCCATTTTTCCCGTCTGAGTTTTGGGAGTTTCTGATGCCATCGACGGTTGTGTAGGACGAACCATCTACGCTACCGTTGGTTGCACCTGCAGATTTTTTCTGAAAAAAAAAATTATTCAGTCTATTTTTGCTACGGGGTGTTGCGGAGACTTCATGAGGTCTCTTTTCTACATTTTATTTTCAAAAATTTCATAAAAGAGAGCTCATGAGGTTTCTATTCAACATTTTGTATTTTACAAATGCAGTAAAGAGACCTGATGAAGTCAAATTTTTCATGAATGAGGTCTCTATTCAGCATTTTATTTTTTACCAATATAGTAAAGAGACCTCGTGCAGTCTCTTTTTGCATCATGAAAGAGACCTCATGAGGTCTCTATTCAACATTTTAATTTGCAGTAAAGAGACTTCACGAGGTCTCTTTTTTTAAATATAAAATAAAAATAAATAATATAATAATGACCTCATGAAGTCACCTTTATTAAAAATTAAAAAAAATTAAATTAACACCATTCAAAGTAGTTGTTCTACTTGTTTTGTCTTCCATTGCTTATCCCAAAAAATTATAGCTATTGCGAACTTATGCTCCGATGCCAGTTTGTTGAAAAAAATACGGACTTACACAAAAATATATATGGTCAAAATAATGAAAATAAAATGGAATAATAATGACACCAAGAATTTTACGTAGAAAGTCTTCTAAACAAGAGAAAAACTGCAGGGTCAAGCGAAGCAACTGATATCACTATAGTAAGAAATTTTACATTGTGTAGTCACAAATATAATACTCAAAATGACTGCTCAAAAGGAATAACACTCTTTTGATTTAACACCTTACTAAAATGTCACTCACGCTCTATTTTTCTTGTATATTCTATAGAATATCTCACTTTTCTTTCAAAATGAATGTTTCTCTCTATCTTGGAGTGTACAAACGAGCTACTTAATGAGCTCCTTTTATATAAGAAATTGGAGTTGCAAATTTCAATACTATTCTCAATATGTTAAAGTTGTTCTAAGGAATGTTTTTAATTATTGTGTCTCTCAAAATTTGCTGTCAACTGCAAATTTGTCAACCTTGCCAACCTTTGATATTTGCATAGAGCAATTGTTTAAAATCAAAAATGGGGCTGGACCCCACAAATCTCTCCCTCCAATCTCATTCACCGTAAGGAGGTATCTTCAAATATATACAGGCATGATTATAGAATCACATGTATAAGTGAATTAAAAGTTTACTAGAATAAATATCAGTTGACATAACCGGTTGACCCACTTCACTTTAGTGTGCTGAAAATGGACATTTGCCTTAATCAATTTCGGCGAGCTACTTGAAAATGGACATTTGCCCCATAATGTTACAACGAGATTTTTATGCGATTAAAATAGAGTTTTTGGGTAAAAATGTTGAAAAATGATTTGAATTAAGAGATTAAAATTTTCATGTATAGTATATGAAATATCTCATTTTAGGGATGACAATGGGGCACAACGAATGCGGGGCAGGTGGACTTAAAGTTGTATAGAGTGGGGTAGGTTTGAGGTTGTGCGGGGCAGGTGGGATGTTTGGTGGGTGGATATGAGGTTTTTTAAAAATTAATGTGGAGCAGAGCTGAATGCGGGTATATGTGATTTTATATGGGTTCAAACTTATCTTTAACTTTTACATGCTATAAGAGTGATATAACATTATTTTAAAGATATTTTTTTTAAATCTACTACAATATACCAAATAGTAAATGAAATGGTTCAATAACAAATAATACAATTTGTTACTTATTTTCCAATTGACCTCTAAAAAATAAAATTTTAAGTCAGTATACTATTAAATTGATAAAATTTAAAGAAAAATGAATTTAAATTTAAGAATTATATTTTTAGTATCAAACTTAACTAGAAAAAGAAAATATTTAAAAATAATTGTGGGGCGTGTCTATGCGGCGCGGTTTAAAATGAAAATAATTATTATGCGAGGCGGATTAGAAATTTAATAGGTTAAGGTCTACTTGCACCGCTCCCACCCTCCCAGTTGCGGAGCTAAAATTATATTTAGGGTGTCCAAAAATAATGGTGTTTAGTTTTCAAAAATAAAAAAAATATTGCGATATTCGGGGTTTGAACCCAAAACCCCTTCATGCAAATCAACAACCATTACTACTATGTCAAAGGTATAGCTTACATCAAGAGTGTCCAACTTTAAATATCTATCCTTTAAATATAAAATTTCACATATATATGCAATATAATTTTTCGACAAAGGATATCTTAAGATGGTTATGGCTACACTACTGCACCCCACCTATAATGGAGTGCACCGCTCCATTATCATCCCTGCTCACTTTATTCTCTAAATGATTTTCTTTGATCTATATTAGTGTGTTCTACAGATAAGCTAATAAACTTCTTTTATAGAAGAAATTTACAACTATAAATTTCAAGATCATTCACAAGTCAAAGTTGTGCCACCAAAAATTTTCAATTGTTTCGTTTCTCAACATTTAGTGTCAACTACAAATTTGTCAACCTATGTCATGTACATGAAGCAATTGTTGACAATGGCTGTTTCCCGAAATCATGTAGAAAATTAAACAACCCAACAAAACATGCAGAAAATTAAAATTTAAATGTTCTTAAAAAATTGATACAAATTTGAACGATCTTAAAATAGAAATACGATATACAATCAGATTAAATTAATAGACTTGTTCTCCTCAAGTAAATATATAAGTTCTATTTTATTTTTTTCTTATACAATGTAGATAGTGTTTTGAAGGAATAAGTACTTTTAAAATTTGTTATACCGGTTATTCAATTATCAAGACTTTCAAATTTATAATTTTAAATATGTTATGATATTTATATGACAATTTTTTTTTCGTTTCAATTTAAATATATTTTAAAATATAAATAATACTATTAGATTTACTTTTGTTTTTTTTTAAAGAAAGAAATCGAATAATTTTGATAGTTATGATGTTTATGAAATAATAAAATTATTGTTATCAAAAATAAAACTATAAGTCTAAGTTGAATTACTTGTAAACTATATAATTATGTGCGCTTCGCATGGTGGTGAACTCCTTCAATAAGTTTATTCATTTATTCATCCATTCCGAGAGTTATGAGTTTTTCTTTTATTCAAGGTTTCTTCAATTTTTGGTTGTTTTTGTTTTTATCATTATAGTCAAAACTTCAATTTATTTGTTATTCCCATGTAATGAGATATATTTATTTCTTCAGAGTGGTCTAATAAAGCGGATTTATCCTACCTTGGGGGATAAGTTGTTGACTCAATCCCCACAATTCAAACTCCAAACTTCTGAGTAAGAAGGAGAAAGATACTAACATGACAACTTCCAAATTAACACTCTGAAGTTCCTTTTAGGACACATCTTCCTAAAAATGAATCTTTTAAGCACTACATATCATGTATTTTACCAATTTGAGAAGTTTAGGATAGTCTTATGATAAACCAAAATCATAACTAACATATCCTAACTTCAACCTAGCGGCCAAAAACAACAACAAACATGTACACTGCTCCGCCAAAGTAGCAAACAAAAAGATGGCACAATAAATGCTACTACCTCAAGTTTATTTAACTGATGATTAATATTACAATTTAGATTGTTTTTTCCCTACTAGTGTGGACAACAAACAATTTGACTATAAATTTTCCATCCAAATAATGAGCCTAATGTCTCAATAAAGGAAGCCTCTTAATTTAGTTATCTTCTCCTTCATGGCTACTTATCTTTAAAGGATGAAAAGTAATAATTTAATTATATTATAGGAAAAATGCACAAGTATCCCCTCAATCTATGCTCGAAATTCCAGAGATACACTTATACTATACTAACGTCCTATTATATCCCAGAACTTATTTTATAATTAATTTTCTATCCCTTTTCGGCCTACGTGGCATTAGCTTGAAAGAAAAAGTCAACCAGCGTTGGGCCCACAATATAGTGTCACGTAGGCCGAAAAGGGGTAGAAAATTATTAATAAAATAAGTTCAGGGGGTAATAGGACCTTAATATAGTATAAGTGTATCTCTGAGATTTCGAGCATAGGTTGAGGGGATACTTGTGCATTATCCCCGTATCATATGAAAAGTATATCCGCATAAAGGAATATTAAAGTATATAATAGATGTAACTGACTTGCATAGTATTAAGTGAAAAGATATAATGTATATAATAGCCAAATCAATAGATTTCTCATAAAATTTAAATGATCTTATTATATATAGTTATTTCTAATGTGATTCTATTTCTGTTTTTCTTGACTGATTTCTTATAAAATATAAATGATCTTATTTCCAATGTGATTCTAATTTTGTTTTCTTGACTGATTTTAAGTTTTTAGTTTTGAAAATACTCTTTAAATTTTATTGTATGGGTTGAATGCCAGGATACAGCGTCAAATATGAATCTTTGCTTGTTCCGAAGGTTGGGTCTCGGGTTGGAGTCAGGTCCCAATTTGAAATTGAGTCTTGATTTAGATGTTGGGTCTAGATTGGGGTGTCAAAGGCGAATCAGGGTTTGGAAATTGAAAGTCTGAGTTTTGATGTTAAGGTTGTATCTAATTAGACAAAAATTGAGCTACTACATCAATTAATACTAAAAAAAAAAGCTTGGCCAAAATGGTTGAACACAAAAATCAGCCTTATTACATTATGACTATGTAGGTAGCTTCTTAATTATTTGTTTACATAGTCAAAGCCAAACCATGAGACACATAAAGATTCTTAATAGTGGCAAAGTGAATAGCAGTAGCAAATATATTTTATCCCGTAATATTTGTGACCGCATGGTATGTACTTCTTACATATGTCATATTTAGCTCTATAGTAATGCTTGCAATGATAACTACATCTGTAAGAGTACTGACAAGGTCCATTCCACTTGTCACTTTTTTTCCAACAGTATTTACCTTCTGCCATTTGTATATCTGCAAAAATGAGAAAATTGAAAATTAGTTAAAAAACTATTTTGAAAATTCATAACCATAAAAAATAATTTTATTTGATAGGTATAAAATCATGACGACTCACCAGTTGCAGCAATAAGGAAGAAGCAAAAGAGAAGGACGAGAAAAGTAGTGTACTTTGCCATAGCTCTTATTTTTTTTTAATTTCTTGGTGAAGAAACAAACAATTAAAATGATGGTATTTTTATTATTGGAATCTCATATTGTCAACTTAATTCCATTTGATTTATTCAAAGATTACGTTGGATGTTTGATTAATTAGTCATACGAGATGGACAATTAAATTTTGAAACATCAAGTATAAAGAAATAGTCCTACACAATTAGCATTTCTTTACTTGTAAAGAATTTGAATTAATCAAAGAGCCATTTGAGTGATAAAGTCTTCTGCTAATTGATCAATTCTATATATTTAGAAATTCCTTTTATTAGGTCACCACCCCTTTGTCTTAAAACATGTTATTTTAATGATATTTGCACTTGTAGTATGTACTAAAAACAAGTCAAAATCAACAAGCGTCTGTCATTTATAGGAAAAAATCGAGTATAACTGATTGACTTGATTACGTTGAAAACTAGTGTAACAATTAAAAATAAGCGGAATGGTCTAGTGGACCCTTATACTTGTATCAGTTTGTATTGTGGACTCTTCTACTTAACATTTTTTCAACCGAACCCTTAAACTCCACGAATATGATACTTTTAAGCCCCTCCAACCATGTGTGTAGCTCACTCTCTTTTATTTAATTGACATGTCATATCCACGTAAGATATATTAATGCCACATCATAATTATTTCATAACTATTTCTGAAAATTATTAACCAAAATTATTTAATAAAATGTAAAATAATGACATTTTAATTTATTATTGGCATCTCTCATCCTCCCTATTTGACCACCACCAAACGGAAGTCATCGCCGGCGTCGTAAAATCCATTAAAATCCAACTTAGCATTTTCGATTTTCCGGCATGGATAGCAATACAAACTGGTCGGAGAAGGTGAGGATATTGTCGATGAGCCATTGCGTTGTCTCCATTTTTGTCAGCGTCATCACCATTTTCGTCGGTGAAATCAAAGTAACAACAATCTAAGCCACCTAACAACAACTTAAGCAACCTAACAACCATATCTGACCAAACCTTTCGTAATCCAATGCCAACTACTATTTCACACCCCAAATTGCTTGCAAATACATGAATAATTTTGACAATAAAAGAGGTCAAGTTAATCATTCTGATTTTTCCTTTGCTTATTACGTTCAAAAGAAAAATTCCCAATTTCATTTTTATTTAGGGTAACAAAAAACAAAAAATGAAAATAAAAATAAGAAAGAAGTTGGAAAGGAGCAAGAAAGGCAGAAAAAATAGGGATGGGTGGGGGAAGAACCGAGAAGTGATGATTGAAGAGGAAAAAATAGGGATGGGTGGGGGAAGAACAGGGAAGTGATGATTGAAGAGGAAAAAATAGTGGGGAAAAGAAGAAAGAAAGAAAAAGATAAATAATATAGGGTGTGGATAAGAAAGAAAAGTGGAATTGGGGTTGGGGTGGATGAAAGAATAGTAGTGTGGGGAAGAAGATGAGTTTTTTTCCTTTTTACATTTATTATTTTCTTTTTTTAATAATTTTAATAATTTAAAAGTAAAAGTTAAAATTTCAAATATCATGTTCACTTGCCTTTACTGGCGTATGACTACATTCTCTTGCCAACTCATCTATATTAATTCCACATAAGGATGGTCAATGGTCAGAGGGGTTTAATATGTTGTGTTATGTTAAGTATAAGGGTTCAGTTGACAAAATGTTAAGTAGACGAGTCCACAATACAAACTGATACAAGTATAAGGGTCTACCAGACCATTCCACGTTAAAAATAATTGAGGGAATGTCTCGATTAAAACTGAGGGACGTTCATTGATTATATAACACATGTAAATCTCAATTTTTATTTAAAAATTGATATAAAAAACAATGGTTGTCCTTTTAGGATCAGGGTTTCAGGTCGAGGTCGAGGTCAGGTCTGAGGTTGAGGTTGAGGTTGGACCTCAGGTCGGAATGAGGAATGGTTGGGCTTAATGTCTCGGGTCGTGGATTGAGATTGAGGTCTTTGATCTACGTCAAATCTTCGATGGGGGTCAGGTCTTGAATCAAAGTCGGGTTTAGGTCCTGGGTCGGGGTCTTGACTTAAGGTTGGAGTTGGGTTTGGATCTTTGTTTAGGTTTGGGTGAGGTCTCGGGTGGGGGTCGAAGTGAGAGTTAGGTCTTCGATCAAGGTTAGGCTTGGGTCTTAGGTTAGGGTTTAAGTCGGATCTTAGGCCAGGGTTAGGGTCCAGTCATAGGTAAGGGTTAACATCGTGATCAAATCTTGAGTTGGGGTTATGTCCCGACATTAAGGTCTTGAGTAAAGGTTGGGTCTCAGGTCGGAGTAGGAGTTGGGTTTCGAGACAAGATCGAGGTCGAGTGGCAGGGCGGGGTTTTTTCTTGGATCGGTTCTCGAGATCAGGGTTAAATGTCATATCGATTATTGAGGTCGATTTCTCAGTTAGAAACTATTTTCCTAAAAAGACTTTCTCAATTCTATGGCTAAAAATAAAAGATATTTTATAATTTACCAATTATACACTAGAAAAAAACAAGAAAATAAGTTAGAAACCAATTTATTTTTCAAGAATTGAAAAAATTTTACATTATACCAACCATATCCCAAATTCTAAAACCATAAAGTGACATCTATGTTCGACAAAATAGTCATAGAGATTTGAGTACTATGACATATATTAATTAAAAGTGATTCTTTTATTGTTTATTGGTCATAATATTGTTGTTTTTGAGTAATAGATGTTTATTAATGCATTTCTTTTTTATTTTGCGAAATTTAAATTCGAGGAGAAATTACTTTCAAAGAGAGGGAAATCAAAGCATCCATGGTGGCATACCTCCATTAAAGTTGATGAATTCAATGAAGAGTCTTTAGACATTAAGTCAATATTCATTTATATTCAAATGTTTAATAGGTAGACAATTAGATATGCTTCAGTTTTACCTCCGTTTCATTTGCCAGAGGTTTCAGTATTATGATTTAAATTAATGAAAAGTGTTTCATTTACAAGACCACCCTCATAAAAAATACTAATATAATAGAAAATAACTGTCTTTTTTCGCATACTTTTCCCAGTTATGTTGCTACCACGGGTTTTACGCAATCAATCGAATTAGATAGATATCCCTTCAACATAGGTCATCGAAAGGATCTCGGAGACCCACCAATGTACGAAAGCCAGGATCTTTCAGAAAATGGATTCCTATTCAAAAAGTGCATAGCCGCATGAATAAGCTCACACTAACCTGTCAATTTGGGATCCAAATTAGAGATTTTCCTTGGGAGGTATCAGCTCGAATGTTTTTAGACTATGTTTTCACTCATGTCTAGATATATGACATGTCTATTGCTATATTATTGTATGATCGGACCAACAAAAACATTGGTTTTGATCATGCATAAATTATAGGCTTGGGCGTGATAAATATGCATATATTTGAAGTCATGTAGTTCTTATTCATTTTAGCTTAGCCTTGCATAATATTTTACACAATACGTATTCATATAGAAAAATACCTTAGTTCATATCAATAAATACTCATAAAAAAGTATAAAATACAATTTGTCATTGCACAAATCTTGGCAAGAATGACTTACACACATAAATCACCCTTAGTACATTGTTACACACATAAATAGGTAGCCAAGTCATGCGACACCCAAAGTTTATTAAAATTCATAATCTTAAACATATCATTTTATTTGACAGGTATAGAATCATGACGACTCACCCGTTGCAGCAACACGGAAGAGGCAAATGAAGAGGGCGAGAAAAGCATTTCTTTACTTGTAAAGAATTTGAATTAATCAAAGAGCCATTTGAGTGATAAAGTCTTCTTCTAATTGATCAATTCTATATCTGTACAAATTCCTTTTAATCCCTTTGTCTTAATACATCTTATTTTGTTGATACTTGCACGTGTACTATGTTCTAAAAAGAAGTCAAAATCAACATGTGTTCGTTGTTTATAGGACATATCCTAGAATCAGTGATGGACTTGATTACGTTAAAAAATAGTTTCACAATATTATTTGAAACAATTGAGGGAGTTTGTCCATTATATTAAATATGCAAATCTCAATTTTTGTTGTTTCTTTCTTTAAATATGTATATATATATAATTGAGGGATGTTCACCGATTATATTAAATATATAAAATAGTGTCACTTGATCCATGTCATGGTTCTTTCTTGCTTGCTTTTTTCAGCCATTATCCCAACTTTTATCCCCTGGTTTGGCATATAAGCGTTTGAAAATTGCAGTCATATCCTCTGTAATTTCAAACTTAATGTCTTGTTTGATTGACTAATAGACTTCCTAAAGAGTCCACTTCTCTTCCTCGTCAATGCTCTCAGTCAACTTTGTATTTGCAACCTCATTTGCTTCCACTTTTACTTGGACTTCTCCATTCTACCAACAATCTCCTTGATGAACACCAACATTACCACTCAATATCCCTTGCACCTTTATAGCTGCTTCCCTAATGCATTAGTTGTTTTAACCCACAAGGTTTTTACTTCCCCACTACAACTCCAAGACGCCATACGAATCAATTTCTCACCGATATCCCAAGAAAGAGTAGGGGTAAATTGTCACGCCCCGAGCCTACACCCTGGATGTGACTGATACTCGAGAACCATTTTTTGTCCCCAAGTGAACCCTTTGCCTGGCTAACTATAAAAAGAGACTCAATATGATATATAGAAGATGTAAATACATGAGCATTTAAATCATTTAAATTAAAGATTTGAAACACTATTTTGAAATACTTAACATGAATAAGTTCCTATAAAATCATCGGAAGAAAAACATCTAACTCTTCTTATCTATATTGTTCAAGATAAGTGTCAGGACAAGACCAACGACACCTCAACAACAGTAAACGAAATATAAAAGTTGAGTCCTCTAGAAGCAAGGAGGTTTCACAAAAAACTATCAAGAAATGTGAAATGATCTCAATGGAGCACCAGTTGATCATCCCTAACATATGTTTCGGCCTCATAAGAAAAGACGCAATTCGAATGACATCAATAAATTGAATGTAAAAGTATTTAATATGACTGAATAAACAAATAACTGAACAGAAGGACTGAAAGCAAGTCAACTAAATCAATATATGAATATGAAGTGAAAATCATTTAATCTTCACAATAAGATATGCAATAAAAGAAATATGAAAATAATATACTTTACTTTGTGGGAGAGTTTGCCTAACAAACAACCATTACTATGAGAGTATAAATGATACAACTTTTTACTCACGTTACATTACAACGACAATCCGATACCTTGGCAGGGTATAGGAAACTACTGTGACTATGAATCCCTCTAATAGGCATTCTCTAAGGTAGTGAAGAGTCACGTGATAAATTGGTGTGATCCTATTCTAATATGTCTACATAATTTTATTGGGGCAGATGCTCGATACTACTCCAAAAATATTAAATATCCTTTATGCTCAATCACCTCTTACAAATAAAGGGAATATTACTTTTATTTACTTTTCATTTTGCTCAATCACCTTTTAATAAAGAAATAGACTATTACTTTATTTTTGAAGAACATCAACCATACACTTTCTTTTTCTCGACTGTCAAATAGTATATAATTATCTGATTCTTCCTTAAAAGATTTTGTCCAAAACTTTCTTTTAAAACATATACTTATCGACTTATGTTACAAGTTCAAGATCGATATATTAAAATTGAAAACTCATTACACTTTTGTTGATACTAATGCTCTTTTTCTCAATGTAAAGAATGATACATTCGGAACCCTTTAAGTTCCCTTAAACTCTTTTTGAAAAGAATGCTTTTAAACTTTTCTTAAATTCTCTTTCCCAAATTAATATAAGGAAAATGACTGGCTCAAAATACTTTTAGAAAAACTAAATATATATAGGGCTCATGTCGAACTACAAGTATGAACAACAATACAAAAAATTCAACACGTTAAGTATAACAATATCATCATATAGGAACTTCATAAAAGTGAGGGTTCTAGTTCAACATGCTACAAACTGAATTCAGATATAGGGCATGAGGAGGAACTAATCCTACACTATGAATAACCTTACATACATGGAAGAAAGAAGTTCTTAAAAAAAATTGATGATGCTTGAAGAGTTCTTGAAACCCTAGCTTTTCTCCTCTTGGAACCTTCATATAATGACTTGAAATGTTAATGAACGTAAAAGAACTGATTAACAATTTCTAAGACTTAACTAGGTGAAAACATCATGTTTACTTATAATATGGGTTAAAATAACGTAATTTAAATACCAAATGCTTAAGGGAAAGACCAAAGCGTCTCGAGCTTAAAAAATTAACGGAGTGCCCTTCCGGGAAGGCTTCACAGACCGTTTAGATCCAATGACCATGAAATACTTCATGGGATTAATAGATGTACATGAACCTTCACCTATCTAATAGGGCCTTACTAAAATAGCCATAACATTCAAAATCAAACTCTAAATGAGGAAAAATTGGTGGCATTGGAAAGATGTCTCAAAGACCTTTGATTTGAAAGGTCATAGACCATATAATGCTTTATTTCCTTAGAGATATGATCACTTAAGTTTACCAAACTAGGCTCATATTGAAACTCAAACAGTAAGAAAACTTTTAACTCAACTTTGTGCTAGGAGATTCTAGGGACCTTAATTCATATCCAAAATCATTTACACATTTAAAAAATTAACCTTAATTGAAGAGCTGACAAAGTCACCTATGTCGAAGGTTGGACGGTCCATACAAGGCCTCACTAGATGTATAGGGAACCGTCTAGAGGACCCCAAGTATGGCAGACTTTCATGGTTAGACTCCTCTCCGTATATGGTTTGTACACTTGTAAACGGACCATCTAGGGATCGTTCAAGTGAGGCCGAATTCAGGTGGCCTTAATCAGCCAACCATTGTCCCTAAGCGACCATTGGTATCCAAAACAAAATCTTTAGGGTCTCCTGAAGGTTCCCTACTTAGAATTTATAAAAGTTTAATGTGTTACACAAATGATTTAATTTTTAAGATCAGAGTTTTAAGAATAGAATGATTCAGATCATAGCTTAGAAATTTTGAGGGTGTTACAATATCTCCCTCTAGGGATCATTCGTTCTCAAATGATGGCTAGGCTGAGCATGAAAAGGAAAGGAACTACTCTTACTATCTCTTTGATTTCTGAACTTGTCTACTAACATAGGCGACACAAATTCATACTAAGAGTTTGGAAGTGTCTAGCACGTAAGTCAAAAACGATATTGTTTTGAAAATAGTCACACTCTATTTGAGGTAACCTTACATGAAACAAAGGTATCTGGGAGTGAATTATGAATAGGACCACTATCCCTTAAGCAATACAACTACTATCTTTCAAGCCTAACAAAACCTCTTAACCATGCTCTCTTTTATGAATACGACACTTCATTAGCTGCAACTCATAATTCCTACAATGGTTTATGACTACCCTTACCAAGATCTAAGTTAAATTGTCTGCTGTTAGTGTGTTCAAGCCTAATATCAAAATCACAAGATTTTAAATCTGATATGCTTATACTAATCTAAATCACAAGATTCGGGCTTTCTGCCTCGAGAGGAATCTCATCCCATAAAGACTGATTGATACCACTACATTCAACATAACTTTGATTCCTAGACAAGAAATATATAATGCATCATGTATTTATCCACATGTAACACCACCACGTTCAACCCTAGTACTATAGCCAATCCATCGACTCCTACTAACCAATCCTTCTAACAATTCCTCTTCCTCTCGTCATCTCTATCAATTGAAATTTCATGCATTACTATCCAGAACTAACGAACTACTCTCACCTAACTATTACTCATAGTAGAACTTCATTCATCCTTCATCCACTTTTATAACCTTAGATGGAATAAGCACAGTACTGCTACCAACATAAGAAACATCAACCTTTTCCTTCTATCATCACTCAACTACTATCATGAACATCACTCTCTAACTAAAAAGGATCACTGAAATAAATTTTTTAATTGGGATCAAATCATTAATTTGTGATACTGATTATACTATGAGACACTAGTACTTATCTGAATATGTTCAAATCATGAAACTGATATTCATATATTTTTTTCTTGCTATGCTTGAGATTAATGAGCTAAAATGTTTTCCCCTCATTCCAGAAAATGAGCATAGATGTGAATCTATCTAAAGTGTATAAGCATAGGTCAAGGCCATAATTCTGATAGTAGAAGCATCAACATGATGTTGTAACAACCAAACTTTGAGAAATACTCTAGAATATGAATGGATTGATATAACACTATCACTCCTTAAAAACACCACTATCGAATTTTATCACTTGACCTTGTTTCTCGTCTCATCATCTTCCCCTCACGTATATGGATCTATCCATTCATATTTACACTAGTCTATACTCAATTTACTCTAATACTCAAGAAAGGCTAATCTCTTGGCCATTGAAATCTCCATGCGCAGGTACTTTGGTTCCTTCTAAGGGCTCTTTCTTATATGTTTCACTTAACGTCTTTCTGCATATATAGAGGTCTTTCTATAATCTTTGCCCGCATTGTCTTATAAAGTAACTTATAATTCTAAATAGTCATACTTCTCCTTCTTAGCCTACTAATATCGTACCTCTAAGTTCATATCTACCTAACCAGAGGAAATTTGATCTATATTAAAGAGGTTCATCATTGTCTTGGCCATATAAAATCTCTTCTACAAACTCTTAAGAGTAACAAAAATAATAACATCAGCCTACTCCACATTTACAACTCAAATATACTATCTAGGCACACATAGAAAATCATGAACATAATTGGAATTTCGTCTGACTACATACAATTTCAGGTACACCTCCTAATCCTTTTGTTAATCTAATGACTTAGCCACATTTCATTGATCTCATCTAAGTATCATAATATCACACTTTTACCACTCACATTTATTGCAAAGTAAATCCTTAATTCTTCACGTTTTTATGTCAAACCTATCAGACAAATATCAAAACTAGCATCATTACAACGACAGTCATATCAAATTCAATGTTAGGGTCTACTACTAAATATGGATATATATATATATATATATATATATATATATATATATATATATATATATATATATAATTTCTCACATCTTATTCCACTTACGACTACCAATATAATCTCCCACTAAGATCTCATGACAAATAGCCAATCATTGTCTCCTAGTCTACCTATGATTACATTCCCTTTACCTTTCACAACTTAAGTACTATTTACCATTTACTATTCATCATTGCCTAATTAGTTCTAGAACCATCTGATTGCCATAGGGCTCTCCCTTCAAAAATCATAAGTCTAACTTAGGTCTATCACCTCATGAATATTGTGTTATTTTACTCGAGACCTATACTTGGTCTTCACAAACACAAAATTACATCTACATAATAACCAGACGAAAGTTAGGCGTAAAAATGTTCTCATCCCCACCATCGATTTATAAATTTCCATTTTGCTTCGTATTAAAGTATACTCAAATTCATCCTAACTAGTAACTATTCATCTACCTCTATCATGAAATTCATACAAGATTATTATTCATGAGCCCACACATAAAGACAAACTCCTTGTTAATGACTTACTAGGTACACAACTACAACTTACATCTTCTCCAAAATAACTATCCCAATTTTAAAGGCTATTACACTTCTAAATGCATACTTCTAACTTGTAGGCAGTTCTACTACTACTAGATCATAGCATTACAACTCATACTATCTTTGGGGTGAAATATTACTCAAGCATTCTAGAGAACAGTTCCATTTTAAAAGGTACTACCTGAAACAAGGTTTGGAAGAGATAATCTGAGTATCTTGATTTTAGTTCGAATTCACTATTTAGGTGAATAAGGTGCATTTTTCGAATCAATGCACTAAATGCACAGTAATGGGCTTCTCTCATGCCCGATGCAATCTCTTTACTTTTGAAGACTTTACCTGAGAGTAATAATCGATAATGATTTTTGATATGCTATTTCAACTACCTTGAGTATGATGAGAATCCGAATGGATTTGAGAAAAGCACGAGTGTGAAGAAGTTCCTTATGGCACAATTCTATTGCACGATCTAGAGTAAGAGAGAAGGGAAACTTTTGTTAAATGTCTTTATTCCCTTGTTTATAGAAATGGGGATCCTACTGACATGGAATCATAGATACCCTATGACACTAGAAATATGTGCTATAACACCAAGTTTGTCACGCTCGGAGCCTACACCTTCACATGACCGACAGTCAAGAACCATTTGGTCCCCAAGCGAAGACCTAGCTAACTACAGGCATAAGAATCAAAATTATATTCAAAATCTTTAAATAGATGGGCATTTAAATCATTTAAATTAAATCTTTGAAATAATGTTTTGAAATACTTAACATGAATAAGTTCCAATAAAATCATCGTGAGAAAACATGATAAAACACATCTAGCTCTGTCAATCTATGAAGCCTCACGATAGGTGTTGGGACAAGACCCACGATACCTTAATAATACTAAACAAAATATAAATGTGGAGTCCACCAAAAAAGGAGGTCTCAACAAAAGGTATTAATAAGTATGAAGTGATCTTATTAAAGCACCTATTTATGATTCCAAACACCTATGTTTGTTGGGAAAAGACCTACAACACCTTAATAATAGTAAACAATATATAAAAGTGGATTCCTCCAAAAAAAAAAGGAGTTCTCAACAAAAGGTATTAAGAAGTGTGAAGTGATCTCATCGAAGCACCTGTTGGGGATTCCAAACACCTATATTTGTATCATAAGAAAACATGCAAGTCAGATGACAGTAAATACATTGAAAGTACGAGTATAAAATATGGTTGATTAAATAAATAAATTAATTGAAGGACTAAAAGAGAGAGTAAGGAGAATAAATACATGAATATGAAGTGAAAATCATTTAAGCTTTACAATAACATATGTTCTAAAGCAATATGAAAATGATATACTTTTCTTTGTGGAGAGTTCTTTAACTGACAACCAATACTATGAGCCTAGAAATAATACAACATTTTACCCACACTATAAGGGTCATCATATACTGTGACGGGGTATTGAATGTTACTGTAACTACGAGTCCATCTAATAGGTCTTCTCAAAGGCAGTGATGAGTCACACAATAGATTGGTGTAGTCTTATCCTATAGTAGCTACATAGTTTTATGGGAATTGAATTTAAAATAAACTCTTACCCAATTCTATGCTAGATATTATTCCCAAAATATTCAATATCCTTTATGCTAAATCACCATTTACAAAGAATGGGACTATTACTTTACTTTTCACTTCGCTCAATATCCCTTTACAAAGAATTGGATTATTATTTTACCTGAGTACTTTTAAAAAACATCAATCATGCTATTTCTTTTTCTCAATATGAAATAGTATATATGAAATAATTTGATTCTTCATTTAAAGAATTTAGTTCAAAACTTGTATTTAAAATGTATACTTATGAACTTATCTTTCAAGTCCAAGATCGATATATAAAAACTGAAAACTATTTATACTTTTTTTATTATAATATTCTCTTTCTCAATGTAAAGATTGATACATTCAGAACCCTTTAAGTTTTCTTAAACTCCTTTTAAAAATAATGCTTTTAAGATTTTCAATAAAACTCACTTTAGTTTCAAGAATTATGTAAGAAAAATTATTGGCTCAAAATACTTTTAGAAAAAGTCAATATATAGGTTGCATGTGGAACTACAAGCATGAAAAATGATTCGAGCATTTCAATACGTAAAGTACCACAATGTCATAATATAGGAACCTTATAAAAGTGAGTGCAGAACCCTAGATTCAACACGTTACTGACTCAATTAAAATGTAGGACGTGATGAGGAACTAGTCCAACACTACGAAGAACAAAGTTCTTTGTGAAATTGACGAAGCTCAAAGATTCTCTAAATCGTAGCTTTTCTCATCTTGGAACCTTTATCTAATGACTTGAAGCGTTACTGAACATAAAAGAACTGTTAATGTGTTCTAAGTCCTTAACTAGGTGAAAATTCCATGGTTTATTCTTAGAATAGGCGTTAAAATGACGTAGTTTTATGTACAAAAAACATAGGGAAAAGACCAACACAACCCCAACATAAAAAAAATGATGGACTGCCCTTCAAGGAAGGCTTCACGGACCTTTTAAGGGTCCATGGTCCGTGAAACACTTAACGGGCAGTGTAACTGTCCGTGAATCTTCACATGTCTGATAAAGGCCTTACTAAAACATAAATAACTTTTTACTCTGAACTTTAAATGAGGCAAACTTGGTGGCTTTGGAAAAGAGGACTTAAAGACCTTTAATTTGATATGTCATGGACCACCTATTCCATTATTTTCTTAGGATATGATCATTTAAAATTGACCTAAGTAAAATATCATATGGAAACTCAATCGGTAAGAAAACTTTCTACTCAAACATTGTGCTAGGAGATTTTAGGGACCTTAATTCATATCCAAAGTCATTCTTGCATTTAAGTAATTGAACTAGTCCAACACTATGATTATCCTTAATAACCCTGAAGAACAAAGTACTCGGTGAAATTGATGAAGCTCATAAAGATGCTTGAAATTATAGCATTTCTCCTCTTGGAATGTTTTTCTAATAGACTTGAAGTGTTAATGAATGTAAAAGTACCGATTAACATTTTCTAAGTCCTTAACTAGGTGAAAACATCGTGGTTTATTCTTAAAATAGTCCTTCAAATGACATAGTTTAAGTACTAATTGCAAAGGAGAAAGACCAAAACAACCTTACTTTAAAAACTGACCAAGTTTCCTTAAGGAAGGCTTCTTGGACTTTGCAATCTCCACGGTCCGTGAACAATTCATGGATAGAGTTGCTCGTGAACCTTCACCTGTCTGACTGACAGGGCCTTAGTAAATGGGCATATCTTTTTATTCCGTACTTTAAATGAGGCAAACTAGGTGGTGTCAAAAATAGGAATCAAAGACCTTAAATATCATAGCTCATGGATCACCTAATTCATTTTTTTAGAGATATGATCATTTAAAATTTACCCAAAAAACATTCAACTCAACTTTGTGCTAGGGGATTCTAGGGACCTTAATGCATATCCAAAATAATTCCCACATTTAAGGAATTGAAATATTCCAAAACTATGCATTGAATTACATACCAAGAAGAAAAAAATTCATAGAGAAATTGACAAAGCTCGAAAGATGCTTGAAATTGTAACTTTTCATCTCTTGGAATCTATATATAATGATTTGAAGTGTTAATAAACTTAAAAGAATTGCTTAATACTTTCTAAGTTCTTAACTAGGTGAAAACATCGTGATTTAGGCTTAGAATAGGGTTAAAACGACGTAGGTAAGTACCAAACACATTGAGAAAAGACAAACACAACCCCAACTTAAAAAAATAACGGAGTGCCCTTCAAGGAATGCTTCACCGTACATTTTAGGCTCCACTGTCAGTGAAACAATTCATGGGACGCATCACCATATGTGAACCTTCACTTGTTTGATAAGGCCCTACTAAATTATGCATAACTTTTTACTACGGACTTTAACAGAGGCAAATTTGATGGTGTTGGAAAGAGAACTCCAAAAACTGCAATTTGATAGGTCATGGATCACCTAATTCGTCATTTTCTAACAGATATGATCATTTGAAATTCACCCAAGTAAGATCTCATATTGAAACTCAATCGGCGAGAAAGCTTTCAACTCAACTTTGTTCTAGGGGATTCTAGGGACCTTAATTCATATCCTAAATCATTCCCACATTTTAGGAACTGAACTTAACTTAGAAGCTGAAGGAGTCAGCGATATGGAAGAATGAACGGTCTGTAAAAGGCCTCATTGGACATATAGGATATCGGCAGAGGACCCCAAGTCAGGCATCCTTTGAAGGATAGAATGCCCCCTATTCGGCCCGTACACTTGTAAACAGACCATCTAGTGATCCGTACAACTGAGTCCAAATTATGGTTTCCCTAAACGACCATCCATTATTCCTAAACTTCTAGTGGTGCCCTAAATGCTCCTTTTAGGGTATCGTGAAGGGTCACTAGCCTGTTTTAGGCTTGTGGAGTTCTCGAAGTACAAGGTGTAGGAATGATTCAAATTTTAAGAGTAGAATTACGAGGTATTATAGGATTATTCGAATCATAACTTAGATTTTTTTGGGTTTTACATAAATCCACGTCATTTTATCCTGGGTCAGTCATTTATGATCTTCATCTCATATCCCTCTTAATCTCCTAATCTATAACAAAAACCTTGTGCTGGGTAGCAAGATTCTCATGCTGAATAACCTTGCAGTCTTTACAAAGACGTCTATCACATTTTCCTAAGGAGTAAGTAATATTTATGAGATCTTACCTATCTTGTTCGGAAAGGTAACAAAGTAATTTTCCCTCTTTGGATAGCAAGAGTAAGCAATCACCAACACAAAAGCTTTAGCAAAATCCAAAAGCAAAGCTCCACCTCCAATTCATTACCCAAAACCAAAAACTTATTAACACCATCGAGACCACTAAATGTTGTCTTGATATGGACATTAGAATATCCATCACTGAAGATATTCTTAATGTCTGGTACACCTCATCAAAATCCTCCCAAAATATTTTTTTGTTCTCCTCATCCAAGGTTACTTGAGGCGCATAAGCACTAATGATGTTCAAAGTAATCCCTCTAACGACTAGCTTATTCATCATCATCCTTTTATTGATCCTCCTAGTCTCCACCACTTTCTTGCTAAGATCCCCTTCTATAAAAATACCTATTCCATTTCTATATCTCGATCCTCCTGACTAAACACAACTTAAACTAATCCGTATTTTGTGCCTTGGTACCTACCCATCTGGTCTCCTGGATACAAGCTAAATTTTCTTCCATTTTATGAGAATCTTCACTTTCTCTATGGACTTCCCCATGAGCGATCTTATGTTACAAGACCCTACTCTCAGCTTAGGCGAATCATAACCTACTTACACTACTTACCTTAACCTCAACCTTGATCAAAGACATTGTCGTAGTTCATTTCATTCACCAAAGCCACTACAAAGAATATGCATTAAAATATTAGATCAGATGAACAAGATAGTGAACAACTATGCTATAAATAAAAGAACTGATGTAGAGTAAATTACAATGCAATAAAGACTAAAGAGTATGAATTCTTAATCTAAACATTACTATCAATCCATAAAACAACAAAAATAATCAGACTGTAAGGTACGAATAAAGGTTGTAGAATCAGACTATCCAAATAAAAAATCCAACCGCAACATCAAATTCTAGAACCTTCACAGCTACATCTATGTTCTTATAAATAATAGTGATTTCGGTAGTATGGCTTACATTAATGAGAAGTGTTTCATTTATTGTTGCTTTGGGCATATCATTGTTGTTTTTGAGTAGTGTATGTTTTTCCTAATGCGTGTCTTCTTGATTTTGCGAGACTAAAATTTGAGGATGAATTATTTTCAAGAAGACAGAAATCATAACATTTACGGTGGCATACCTCTATTAAAGTTTATGAGTTCAATGAAGAGGCAATGATAGTATGTTAGGGCCAATAATGGCACCGAGTATCGACCCCGCATAGGAGTATGTCGACTCATGAAGAAATTATGAATTTTATCTTAGCCATGCATAGTACATAACGCAATATATAAATATTTATATAGAAAAATACCATGATTCACATCAATTAAAACTCATAGAAATGCACACAATACAATTGCTCATCACGCAAATCTTGGCCTAAATGGTTTACAGACATAAATCAGCCTTATTACATTGATTTACACATAAAATAGGTGGCTTCTTAATTATTTGTTTACATAGTCAAAGCCAAGCCATGCGACACTGAAAGTTTGTTAGTAGTGTCAAGCTGAGTAGCAGTAGCAAACATATTTTGCCCAGTAATATTTGTGACCCCATGGTATGTATTTCTTAAAAATACGATATTTCACTCCATAGTAATGCTTGCAATGATAACTACATTTGTAAGAGTATTGACAAGGTCCATTCCACTTGTCATTTTTTTCCCAACAGTATTTGCCTTCTACCATTTGTATTTCTCCAAAAATGAAAAATTGAAATTTAATTTAAAAAATCATTTTGAAAATTCATAATCTTAAACAAATCATTATATTTGATAGGTATAGAATCATGACGACTCACCAATTGCAGCAACACGGAAGAGGCAAAAGAGGAGGGCGAGAATAGAAATGTACTTTGCCATAACTTTTATTTTCTGTTGATTTTCTTGCTGACAAAACAAACCATTGAAATAATGTTATTTATAGTGTTGGAGACTCAAGTTCTCAACTTAATTCCATTTTATTTATCCAAGGATTACGTTTGATGTTTGATCATTAGTCATAAAATGGATAATTAAATTATGGCACATCAAGTACAACGAAATAGTCCAACACAATTACCATTTATTTTGTTTTAAAGAACTTGAATTGATCAAAGAGACATTTGAGTGATAAAAGCTTCTACTAATTGATCAATTCTATATCTCTACGAATTCCTTTAATGAGATCACCACCCCTTTGTGTTAATACATGTTATTTTAGCAATTGTGCTCATTGTTATGGAATACTTTGTCGAACTTAAGATCGTGGACTAAGATTCAAGTCTTTGATCTACGTCAAATCTCCGGTGGGGGTCAAGTCTTGAGTCAAGGTTGGGATTAGGTATCAGGTTGGGGACATGGTCTTGGGTTTACGTAGGAGTTGGGTTTGGGTAAGGTATCGAGTGGTGGTCGAAGTCAAAGTTAGTTTTTCGGTTACAATTAGGCTCGGGTCTTAAGTTGGGGTTTCAGTTGGATCTTGGGTCAGGGTTAGGGTCGAGTCTTAGGTAAGGGTTAACATTGGGGTCAAATCTTTACTTGGGGTTAGATCTCGGCGTTGAGGTGTTGATTCAAGGTCGTGTCTCGAGTCCGAATAGGAGTCGGGTTTCTAGTCAAGATCGAGGCAAGTCTCATACAGGGGTTTTCTTGGGTCGGTTCTCGAGATCAGGGTTAAATTCCATATCGAATATCGAGGTTGATTTCTTAGTCAGAAACTATTTTCCTATAAAGTATTTTCTTTTGACTCTATAGCTAAAAATAAAAAATGTTTTTAAGATAAATATTTTCTTATTCACCAGCTAACCACTATAAACAGAAAAAAAAAGAGTTAGAAACCAATTTATTTTCCAAGAAATATTTTCATGAAAAACATTTTACATTATACCAAACGCACCCAAATTCTAAAACCTTAAAAGTGACATCTATGTTCTACAAAATAGTCATAGTGATTTGAGTACTATGACTTAGATTAGTTAAGTGATTCTTTTATTGTTGTTTTTGTCATGATATTGTTGTTTTTGAGTAATGGATGTTGTTTATTAATGCATGTCTTTTTATTTTGTGAGATTCAATTCCTTTGAACAATTATTTTCAAAGAGAGAGAAATCAAAGCATCCATGGTGGTATACCTCCATTAAAGTTGATGAGTTCAATGAAGAGGCAATGATAATTATTAAGTCAACATTCAGTTACATTTAGAGGTTTGATAGGTAAGCAATTAGCTACGCTTCAGTTTGACCTCAGTATCCTTTATCAATGATTTCAGTACTATGATTTATATTAATGAAAAGTACTTCATTTACAAGACCTCTGTTCGAATGCTTTTAGACTATGTTTTCGTTCATGTCAAGCTTGCTATATTATGGGTATGATCGGACCAGCTATGAACATTGGGTTTCAATCTTGCATAAAATCTAGGCTTGGGGAGTGATAAATATGCATGTATGTCGAGTCATGTAGTTATTATTTATTATAGCTTAGCCCTGCATAATACTTCACACAATAAATATTCATATATAAAAACACCATAGTTCACATCAATTAATACTCATAGAAAAGCATACAATACAATTGCACATCAGGAAAATCTTGGTCAGAATGATTACACACATAATTATTTTTTTGCATTGTCAAAGCCAAGTCATGTGACACTAAAAGTTTCTTAGTAGTGGCAAGGTGAGTAACAGTAGCATGCATATTTTGCCCAGTAATATTTGTGACCCCATGGTTTGTAATTCTTACAAATACCATATTTAGCTCCATAGTAATGCTTGCAATGATAACTACATTTGTAAGAGTATTGACAAGGTTCATTCCACATGTCACTTTTTTTCCAACAGTATTTACCTTCTGGCATTTGTATTTCTGCAAAACTGAGAAAAATAATTTTAATTTTTTTTTTTGAAAATTCATAACCTTTAACAAATCATTCTATTTGATAGATGAGCAGAATCATGACGACTCACCAGTTGCAGCAACAAGGAAGAGGCAAAAGAGAAGGGCGAGAAAAGTAGTGTAGTTTGCCATATCTCTTATTTTCTGTTGATTTCTTGGTGAAAAAACAAACAATTGAAATGGTGGTATTTATAGTGTTGGAAACTCAAGTTGTCAACTTAATTCCATTTGATTTATTCAAGGATTACGATGGATGTTTGATTGATTAGTCATAAGAGATGGATAATTAAATTATTACACATCAAGTACAAAGAATAGTCCAACACAATTAGCATTTCTTTACTTGTAAAGAATTTGAATTAGTCAAAGATCTATTAGTGTGATAAATGTCTTTTACTAATTGATCAATTCTATATCTCTATCAATGCCTTTTATAAGGTCACCAGTCACCACCCCTTTGTGTTAATGCATGTTAGTCTGTTGATACTTGCACTTGTACCATGTACTAAAAGCAAGTCAAGATCAACATGCATCCTTGTTTATAGGACAAATCCTAGAATAATTGATGGACTTGATTACGTTGAATAGTGTCACAATTAATAATAATTGAGGTTTGTCTCGATTAAAATCGAGGGACGTTCATCGGTTATATGAAATACATAAATCTCAATTTTTATTCAAAATCAATATAAAAATTAATGGTTGGCCCTTTAGGAAAAATGAGGGACTTCGTCCATTGTTTCAGAAAATTTGATTATGATGACATTGAACAATTCTATAACCAAACCATATATGTTTGTCAATAATCCAAACTAATTTCAAGATAATTGAATAGTCAACGATTATGTAAATTTGCCTACGTGTGAGTTACTTTTGGTAAGATACAATTTAAGAATCCTTCTCAGTAGTATCTGCCTACTAACATAATTAGGATATATGTATAGTATCCTAATTTGATGGAAGCATTCATTCACACAACAAATATTTTGTAGGTTGATAATTTCACATCTTCAAAATTATCAAATGTATCCTATTGTTAGAATTGTCTCAAATTTTTGTTTACAAAATTTTCTTTGGATGCAGTAGCATCGTCAATAACATTTCGCCATTAAAGTTGATCTGTTCAATGAAAATTCAAAAATATGTTATCATGAAAGTAGAACCCAAAAATGAGATCGATATTTGTGGTGAAGAATGGACCATTTCTTGGTCCAGGTCCAAGAGAAGAAAAATTGAGGCAACATGCAGGGTTGGACCTAGAGTATGCCGAGGGGTTCACCCAAACCCCCTCGGCAAAAAATTATGTTGTATATTTAAGGTATTTTAAAAGAATTTTTATGTTTATATATTGATTTTGGACATCCTGAATATAAGATTAGAGGTCGACTTTGTTGTTTAAGGCTTCAAACCACTCATCTCTTTTTTTTCGAACCCCCTTAATGAAAATCCTGGATCCGCCACTGGCAACATGGAGCAAAAGAGAATGTCCCCACATGAAGCACAAGAGGTTCCCAAAGTGGAGTCTCGGAAGAGAACAATGTATGTAGACCGTACAACTTCCCCATGGAGATAGAGAGGGTGTTCTAGATATACTCTAGGCTCAAGTGTGTCAAAACCTAGTAATATATGGAATGAAAAAAATAACGGAGAAAGCAATGAAGAAATCATGACTGTTAAATAAAAAGAGTAGTGTATACTTAACAAAAGAAGCAGTAACAACAATAAAATAGTGTAGTAATAAAAAAAACAAAAAAACATATGGAGATACACATAAAAATCAAGAAGTACAAATGTACGACAACTAGCAACAAGCCTTAATCCTCGCATGTATGACCTCCACTCCTTTCTATCTAGAGGTATGTCCTCAACAATATGAAGTTTGTCCATGTCTTATCCAATTACCTCTTCCCTATAATTTTTAGACTACCTTTACCCTCCACTTACCCTATACAACCAGCCTCTTGCACCTCCTCACTAAAGCATCTGCACCTCTGCTCTTCACATTCTCTGCGCACCTCCTCTCACATGATCAAAAACTCAAACCATCTATGTCTTACTTGTGTTATCTTTTCCGCCACAAATCCCACTTCGACATTCTCCCGGATAACCTTATTTCTAATTTTGTCGCTCCTAGTACACCCACACATATATATCTCAATAAAATCATATCTACAACATGCACCTTTTAAACATGTGAGTTCACTCAAAACAACAAGGACGACTTAACAAACACTATTGAGAACTTACCTTTAAATTAAGGTGGTATGTTATTATCACACAAGACTGCAGCGGCATGCCTTATTTTCATCCATCGTGTTCCAATGCAATATTGGTATTAATGAACCAAAATACTTCAGACTTTCTTTATCAAGAATAATGTATGTGACAAGCCTCACTTTCACATTTATTTCCTCCAGTGCAACACTGAATCTTTTTGGACTCTAGAGTTTCTCCAAATCTCAAACTAGAATTAACTCTGCCATGCATCTCACTATTTATTACTATGACATATACAAATAAAACACACCATGAAACTTCCTATTTAATAGACCACTGATACATCGTGAGTTTACAGTATTTTTAATACATTTCACTTAAGAGTTATCCGTAGAAAGGACCATTTGTATTGGAAAATTAATGTTTATTGTGTTGTATTTGCAAGAAATAGGCTTGGACGAAGTCGAGGGAGAGACAGCTGAAAAATATGCAGAAGTGCCACCCACAAAAGTGACCTACGAACCGTAGGTCCAGTCATGTTTTATCAATGCGTTGCGTGGAATAACACATATGTAACTCTGACCAAGTGTAGAACTACGGAATAGAGTTAAGGACCGTAGGTTGACTCATGGGATGTCCAACACAACCGTCGATTGATTAAGAGATTTTGAATTCCGGTGCATGAGGAAAAGTTCTAAATGTGGAGCCACGTAATGTAGGTCAACCTATAGTCCATACTGCACGTGTCCGTCATTTGGTTCTATCAGTTGAAGGTTCTGACTTCTGAGAAAAAAAGTCTTGAGCTCTGGAAGGGACCTATGGACCGTAAGTCGATCCACGGTCCGTAGGTCAGTCTCGTCGATCAAATTCACAGCCAACATCTTATTTCCTTATTACGTTTCCTTTTTCTTGGACAAGCTTTTCTATAAATACGTACGTAAACCTCATTTTTGTGGGTTAGACATTATTCTTTTACTTCTTGTTTTGATATTCTGTGGTGGAATAAACTTCACAACTTTAGCAATTTGATTTTCCAAGTTCGTTTTGAAGATTTTAACTTTGCAATTCAAGTTGATATTTGGATTTCTTCTACTCTAATGATAAGTTCATCAATTCTTCTTCTATATATATGAATTGTGTTCTTCCAAGCATGAGTAACTAAATCCATAACAAGGTTTGTGACATCCATGAGCGATTAGCGACGTATGAATAATAATTAAGTAATTCTTGACTAGTAGTGATACATGCATTGATAATTCTTCCGTTTAGAAGTCTTTTTAATGGTGATCGACGTTAACAATTAGCCTTGTTTCTACTTCTTGAATCATGGAGGTAGTTGATAAAAAAAATTTATCAATCGACATTTAGTGTGATACTATCTAATAGTCTAATGTCAATTGGTGCAAGGATGAAAAATTAGTCATACATTAATGTGATGTCTAATCTGAGGTAAAGGTAAGGATTAGTAAAGTATAAACATGTAGTCGGACCAAGGTGCAGGGTGAAATTCTCTATTTGGCTGACCAAGAACTTAGGGATACATAACTTACCACTTTGCAAGTGATACACTAGAAAATAATTACTATTGTTAGGATTACCATGTTACGAGCTTATGGGGAACACATAAACCCTAATTTTTCTCTTATTGATAACACTAAAGTTTGAATCTTGTTCACTTTTTACTTAACAATCAATCAATTATTTGTTATACAAAACCCCCTCTTTTACTTGTCTCGGAAATAAGTTGGCTAAGCAAATATAATTGTGAGCTAACTTTAAGTTTAAATCATATTCCTGGTGGGATCAACCGCAACCTACAAGTTGGGTTATTTATTATACAAAGGTCTCTTATACTTCTTTAGGGAGTTTTAATTTGAGCATATAAGTCTCATGAACTTATCCATCACCAAGTAAAATATGAAAGGTCTAAGATTTGATGCTTGGTGCAACCCCATCTCAACCTGGAAGTGCTTTGAGTCTTCTCCCTCCATTCCAACCCAAGATTGACTCCATTGTACATGTCTTTTATTGATCTAATATAAATCATCACAACACCTTTAGCCTCCAAGCACCTCTAGAGCATATCGTTAAGACTTTGTCATAGGCCTCTTCAAGGTCAGTGCACACCATATATAGGCCATCTTCTTTTTCCTATATTTCTCTACCAGTCGCTGAACAAGATGGATGACTTCAGTAATTGATTGTCTTGACATCAATCCGAAGATTTAAAAAATGAATAATCATATATCCACCCTCATCTCCAACACTCTATCCCAAATCCTCATAGTATGGAAATATAATTTGAAACCCCTGTAATTGTTACCAGTCTTAGATGTCGTCATTATTCTTGTACATTGGAATAATTGTACTCCTCCACTCATGAAACATTTTTTTCACCTTAAAATAACATTCAACAACCTAGTTGACCACTTCATATATTACTTGTCTATGTTCTTCGACCATTCCAATTGAATCTCGCTGGGTTCAGTTATTCTATCCCTGTTAATCCCACTATTTCACATTTGACCTCTTAAACTACGGAAACATCTACAGTACCCAAAGTCCCTATGTCTTTCAGATTGCGCAAAATCACCAACACAATGTCTCTATCCTCTTCTTTGTTAAATGTTTGTGAAATTACGATTGTCACCTTTTTAATGTAAGTCTCTTCCATCGACACCTATCTTTTATTTTCCTTGATTCACTTCATTTGATCTAAGTTGTGGTTCTTTCTCTCTTCATATTGTGCCACTAGCCCCACTTTTGTCCCGTAGCTCGACATTCAAAAATTGTTGTCATATCCTTCATTGAATTATAGACTTCCTCAAGGGTGCACTTCGCTTCCTCATCCGCAAACTCAACAAACATTATATATACCACTTATTTGCTTCCACTTTTCCTTTGCCTTCACCATTCTACCACTAGTCTCCTTGACGAATATCGAAGTTACCTCTCGATACCCTTTGCACCTGTGTAGCTTCTTATCTAATGCAATTAGTTGTTTTTATTCCACATGGTGACATACCCGCTACCACTCTAATCCTCCATATCAATGAACTTCTCACCGATCTTCAGTGAAAGAGTAGAGGTAAATCCACCTCATTTAATCCTTTGTCAGTCATATATGATCTTCTTCCTCATATCCCTTTTAATCTCCAAGTCCAACATGAAATTATTTTGTTGGGTAGCAATCACTCATAATAAGCTTGTATTCCTTACAAAGACAAACGGATGAGTTGACAAATTTAGTCACAATCTAGTCCATCAATGAGCCGGTAGATTTGATTGTAATTTGCTATAAATAAGCTGGAAGATTTGATTATTTACATATGGATAGAATATAGTATTCTTGGAAATTAGTTTAGAGGAAATATATTTATTCAAGGATCTCTCAAAAATTAGGGATTGATTAGTTTATTTGATATTACTTGTTCTCCTATAAATACTTTACAAACTCTGAATAGAAATATACTTTTGTAGTATCTAAACTTTCATGGTATTAAAGCGGGACTTTTATTTTTATAATATCATATGCATAAAACAACATTTCATGGAGAGCATCTTTCTGGAACATTAACATAAGACAAAAGTTCTTATCTGGGAACTCCTGCAAAAATTTGACGATACAAGGAGGCAATGCTTTTTACATGCCCTTCCAGTTAAATTCTCATCAATTAAATGGTAAGAATTATATGAAATGGGCACAATCAAAAAAAGCTTACAACCGATGATCGTGGAATTATAGGACATTTGACTGGAGTGATAAAAAGCCAGGAATCTGAGATCCAAATATGATCTATTGGAGATTAGAGAATTCACTCATGATTTCTTGGTTAATAAGATACTTGAAATCAGTCATAGGTAAATATCGTCTCTTTTTTCCCACTGCTAAGGATGTGTGGGAAGCCATTAGGGAGACATATTTTGATGTAAGAAATGCCTCTGAAATTTTTAAGTTAAAAAATAAATTATGGAAAGCTAAGCAGAGTGAGAAGGAAGTCACTGTTTATTATAATGAAATGATGTCTTTGTTGCAAGAATTAGACCAGTGTTACAATGAGGAATGAAAGTGTTCTTTGGATAGTCTAAAAAGCACGAAAAAAAAGATATAAGAGATTTTACCTTTTTAGCAGGATTAAATTGAGAGTTTACGAGATCTGGTCATGAATCCCAAAAAAAACAAACTCTACCCACACTTCGTGAAACATTTTATTAATTTAGGAGAGAGAAATCTAGGAGGAAAGTTATGTTAAAATCTGATTTAAATGTTGAACTAAAATCTTCCACAGACTATTTAAATCTTATAACAATGAAGAATGAAGATGACAAAAATAAAAGCCCATGGTGCAATAATTGAAAAAAAAAGCATTGCACACCCGTGAAACATGCAGGAAGATTTATGGGAAACCACTGAATTGGGAGAAGAATAGAGTTGATATTCATGAATTTAAATATCAAAATGGCCAGGCCTTCGAATCAACTTACTTTGATCAGGGGAAACAACCTTCTCGAGAAACGTCTGCTTTTACAAATGCACATCTGGAAATTCTTCAAAAACTCTTTCAATCTCAACAATTTCGTCCAAATGCATCAAATTGACCTCTTGATGCCGTCTTGGTCATGATATTGACCTCTGCAACTGTGTCGACCATAGAACGAGCGGGTCTTCCATTGATGGTGATGTCGACATACTGCGGACCACATACTCTTGGCTTCTTTGGTTGCTTGCTGATAGCTCTGAATAGTCTTATCAAGTCAAAATTAGCCGTCTCTGTGCCTTGTTCTTGATCATGTGCTTTCTTCTCTTTTCGCTCTCACAGGACAGCACCAAGGCTCTTCAATTCAGGGCACCTCGCATAGCCACGTGGCCCGCCACATATGCAGCAACTACCTTTTTTGGCAACCTCTGTCTTTCTCTTTGTGTCTCCATGATGTACAAATATCTTGCCATCGGACTCATAGTTATTATTCTTCTTAGGATGTGGCCGCTGCTCCTCGTATTTTCTATAATATACCCCCACTATGGTCATTACTACCTCGCATCTCCTCTCTTCTTGATCTATCGGGCTCCTCATGCCTGAAGTTTATCAAACCTTCAGCCTGCGTGATGGATTCATCAATAGTCCTGACCTGTTGGCATTTCAACTACGTCCTGGCCCAATTCTGCAGCCCATCCAAGAAGTAGAACAACATATCTTCATATGTGAGGTTGTGAATCTAAAACGTGGGAGTGGTGAACTCCTGCGCATATGCGTATATGCTTCCCGTTTGCTTGAAATCCATAAACTTGTGCTTTACCTCATAGAAAACATTGTTAGGGAAGATCACCTTCTTGAACTCTTCATGGAATTGCTCCCATGTGTTGATGGTACAACGCCCCTTCCCTATTTTTGACTCTTTACGTCTCTACAACAACATGGCCATCTTCGAAAGATACAACATAACGGTGTTGATCATATTTTCGTCGCTCCTAACTCGGTTACACTTGAAGTAATTCTCCAAGTTCCACAAGAAATTCTCCACCTCTTGTGCATCATGGATGCCTTTGAACATAGGTTGCTTGGGAGCCTCGACCTTGGCCTCCCTATCTCAGTCAAGCGAAGATGATCCTACAACTTCCATGCCTTTCTTGAGTGCTTTTATCTTGGAGTTCATGGTCTCAATCGGGCTCAACGCCTCCATGACCTGACGCTCCAAGAATGTTATAGACTCCTTCATCTCAAATTCGTCCCGCTAGCGTACCTCCAACTTCCTGCGGATGTTTTCGGTCTTCTCACGGAAAAACTCCTTGAGAGTCTTGAATTTGCCATGGCCTAGTATCTCCATGTACTGCCTCTCCATTTCAACCTTTCTGATCCACTCCTCTCTAGGTGTGACATCAATAGTATCCTCGCCAGGGTCATCATGACTTGCTTCGGTAGTTGAAAGTGGATGAGAGGTTAGTGCCTCACTTGGTGTGAGATCGAGCAACATTTCCTCACTACTCTTTTGGTACTTCTTCCCCTTTGGTTCTTATTTCCACCATCCTCATGGACGTTGGTGGTGTTGGAGTCGTTTACGTCTACTTTAGCACCCATTCCCTTAGTATCAACCTTTGCTCTGATACCACATTTTCATAGACTTAGAGTTTTTGCTAAAGCTTCGTGCGGTATTTGACAACTTACTCACAAATCATTCACGATCTTGTAAGCTCAATTAAGTCCTTTTATACTAAGATTGCTATTAGAATGAAAGGAAAGACTTAGAGAATTTTGGAAGAAGACTTTTATATTACTTGGAGGATTGCTTACAACTTCTTGGATGATTTACAAATGAGAGTCCTCCTATTTATATTGATTCCTAGGGGCTAAAGTGTAATATATAATTACTTACAAGTCCCTTAGTTATTTACACTTTGGCCAATTATCTAGAGAATTCTACACTTTCTAAGATTTTAAAATACTTTCCTAGAAAATATCTAGTCTTCCTTCTAGAACTCTCCAAAACCTTTTATAAAGATCTAGGGACTTCTAAAGTTCTCTATAAACCCTTCATAACTTAGACTTTTACGCCCCTATCCAGATGCAAAAACTTACTGAGAATTGGCGGGATGTGAAAATAGTCTTTTGATAATAATTCTCTTTGAAGCAGCTTAGACTTCACACTCACATAGGTGATTTGTAATCGTGTTATTGTGTAGATACACTATTTGTTCAACTTTGCCAAACTTAGCAAATGATTAAAACATTAAGCTTTATTATCTCATTAACAAGGATTAATGTTGTGTCCTTGTTCCTGAGTATTTTCTTCATCATGAGAATGGATTAAGTTGGTTGACAATGCCGAACCATCATTCACAACTTTGTTTTTCTCCTTGAATCTAGCTCTTGGGATCTCCAGTCTTCTAGAGAGAGTTACCTCCATGATAACTTGTCCTAAGCCGTAAATCCATTCCTTAGATGATCTTTAAACTTTATCTCTAGTAAGGCCTTTTTGTAAGTGGATCTGACACATTATCCTTTGACTTTACATAGTCAACTATAATAATTCCACTTGAGAGTATTTTTCTAATGGTATCATGGCAATGTTCTATATGATGAGACTTTTGTTACACATCATGCTCTATGCTCTACCTATTGAATATTAACTATTAAAGTGTATGCATACCAATGATTTGGGACAAAAAAGAATATCTATCAAGAAATTCAAGAGTCTTTCAACTTATTCACTGACCTTATCTTGAGCACCTAACTCAAAGATTATTGTAAAGCTAGCTATACATGTCTCTTTTGAAATATTTCCAAGATACTGCTCCTCTACCAAGAGTAAATATCTATCCACTCGTGGAGTGATCAAATTTGCATTACTATATCCTTTCAATAATGCTGGATATTGTTATAATGTAAGGCATAATTTTAAGTATTTTTTCAAATACTCCAAAACTCTATTTATTGCCATCTAATGAGTTTGATTAGGATTACTTGTGAACCGACTCAGTTTATTAATACCAAATGCTATATCTGATGCACACACTTCGTGATATACATCATACTTCCCAATACTCTAGAACAATCCAATTATGAGTCACTTTTGCTTTCACTGTTTTGAAATGCAAAGCTCACATTTATTGGAAACTTGACAATCTTGACATCCAAATATTTGAACTAGTCAAGTACCTTTTAAATGCAACTAGACCGTCAAAATGCTAAACAGTATGGATTTCTAAGGGTTCTTATACCTAAGATTGCATCAACAACTCCAAGATTTTTCATTCCAAACTTGTTTACTAGCATACATTTTGTAGCATTTATGTCATTAGTGTCTCTATTGATGAAAAACGTATCACCAATATACAATCAAACAATGACTTGTGATTTTAATGTGAACACATTTATCACTTCCACCATTCTTAAATCTATTTGTCAATATAGTTTGGTCAAATTTCTTATGTCATTGTTTGGGTGCTTGTTTTAGTCAATAATGTGAATTAACAAGTTCACACACTTTCTTTTATTTACCAGGAAACACAAAACCCTAGGGCAATTCCACATAAATTTCTTCCTCCAATTCCCCGTTTAAGCGAGTTGTTTTCACACATTTGATGAATTTGGAGGTCATATACCACAATTAACATGAAAATGAATGTCATTCTAGTTACTGGCGAGTATATGTCGAAAACATCAAGACCTTGTTTTTAGAAACCTTTGCCAAAAGTCTTGATTTATATTTGTAAATAGTTTCGTTGAATTTCATTTTCCTTTTGAGGATTCACTTTAAACCCAAAGGTTTATTTCCTAGAGGAAGATCAATCAACTTAAAATAGGATTGCTCAAGATCAAAGCAATCTAACTATTGACACCATCTGTCCAAAAAGATGAGTCTATAGAAGACACAAGATATGTTACAAAATCATATTCAAAGGAAGTAGATATCCTTTGACATTTACTATGCCTCTGAATCTCTTTATTAAGTATCTTCTCTTCTTGTTCTCATCCCAAGGTCGTTTACATCTTTCACAAGACAATTCAAGTCTAAGTCTACAGTCCACGGTCTTAGGTCCTATTAATCTTTAAGGAATAGGAACATGGAATTTGAATAGACACCCCATACATTGAAATATTTTAAGTTGGAATTCCTTCCTTTACATTTCTCATATGGAATAGATTGTGTCCTGGCCAAACAAACTTGCTTTGTTTCTAAAATGACATAATTTTTTGTTGTTCCCTTTTGCAGTAAGGATTGTTTCTCCACCCAATCTTTGTGGTAAATCTGAACTTATAAATAATGCATCCATCATTTCTTTCAACATTCGGTTTTTCATTAGATTGAGGTGAATAGGGAAACAATTTGATGAATAATTAAATTTTTCAAACACATTTCTTTAAAATGAGATTTATACTCTCCATCCCTATCACTTTTTATCTTTTCCCAAGTGATTTTAACCTTCAATATTATATTGTCTAGACATTTCTATTGCTACATCTTTACCATTCATCAAATAGACATACTCGTTTCTAATGCAATTGTCGATAAAAGTAAGGAGATACTTTTTCCCACCACGAAACGGTATTGACTTCATATCACAAATGTAAGTGTAAATCAATTCTAATGGATTAGAATTCCTTTCAAGAGATTTATTTATTGCACTCGTAGTTAGACAAAATTTCTAAGTTGATCAGTTTCCCTTACAAGATTTTAAAAAAAAAAATTGACATGCCCCAAGTGATCATGTCACAAACTTTGACTCAAGCAAGTAAGAACAAATAAAAATATTGACTTTGAATAGCTCTACGCGAGGTATATTTATTCTCAAATATTTTGTTTCTAACTTCTTATTTTGTATGATACAAACATTATTTAGAGTCAACATCTTGTCAAATGTCCTTTTCATAAGGACCTTTCCATAAATTTCAATTTGATTGTTATAGAACTACCCATGAACAAAGTTTATCGGGTCCAATAAAGGCGATATAGTCCAAATGCTTCTTTTACACAACATGACAAATGACTATTCACCAATATTAATGTCTATAAAAATAATTATATATAATAGACATATCTTAACATAAAAAATCACAACATTTTAAGTGAAACTTTTTCATAAAAGAACTCAATCATTTTAAACAATTATACATATAATTTTGTAGTTTCATACTAGTAACACCATTTACTAGTAATAGAGAAACTCAACAACCACAATGCCAAATTTACTCCAAGAATTTTATGGTTCTAACATAATACAAAAGTATCATTGAATAAGGACCTCATTTCCACTGAAAGTTTTTGGTTGTTGTACAATATTCGTTCATATTCATAATCATAGTAAACTTGAACATCGGGCTAAGAAGTGTATTTTTGTAGGATATGCCACATGTCTAAAGGGATATAAGTATTATGATCCAAATGCTAGGAAGATAATTATAACAACGCATCTAAATTTCTTTGAGTCCCAACTCTATTTTACTACCCATCTTTAGGGGAGTATCATGTAGGTGAATATCTATTTTTTGTGATATTAGGAAACAAGACATCAGGAAAATGATGAACATGATATTACAACAAATACTGATGTGAGGGATCTAGAAGAAGATATAAATAAGTCTGATCCAAGAGATGATAGGGACCAAAATGACTTAAATAACAAAAAATCAGGAATTGAATATGTAGAGCCTTCAAATGAAAAAAATAAAAATGGGAATAGAGAATAATCAAACGAAATACAGGTGTATTTGAGAAGGAACCGAACTCTAGGAATAAAGATAGAAGATTCTCATCACTACCAAAAGACAGGTCATCAAGATGTTACTGCAATTCAAGATAACATTCCAGCTGATTCTATTTCTAACTCCTTATATGTGGACCTACCTATTGCAAAAAGCAAGTGTTAGAAATGCTTCTAAATATCCCATTTCTATGATTATTTCATATGAAATATTTCCCCTAGTTTTTCAGCCTTTACTTCACAACTTTCTAGTGTGGTGATTCCAAAAAATGTGCAGGATGCTCTACGAGTTCTTAAGTAAAAGGAGACTATTCTGGTGGAGTTGCTAGTTTTTGGGACAAAAATGAGACATGGGAGTTAGTGGATTTACCAAAGGGAAAGAAACAAGGGGGTTGTAAATGAGTGTTCACCACCAAGTTCAAATCAGAAAATCCTTGGAAAGGCTTAAGGCCCGGTTAGTTGCAAATGGATTCACGCAAATATATGGCATTGACTAGCTCGAGACGTTTGCTCCAGTATCTAAGATATACTCAATTAAAATTTTTGTGACAATCTCAATAAATCTTTGAGCAGTATCATCAACAGTTGGATGTGAAGAATGCTGAAGAAACCTTACCCCAGAACACAAACCAGGTTCGTGTAAGTTGCTTTTAAGTAAAGACAGAGTAAAGACACAAACACTTATTGAATTAAAACCTTCCTCACTCAAGGAAGGAAAAACCTCATTTTATTAATTCAACTATAAGATTTTGTGATTACAACTCAATAATCAAAAGTCTTATCTCTACTACTCCCTCGATTAGCTCCAATCGATCTCTACAAAAGGCCAAACCCACCTTTTGTTACAACCCTTGCTAACAACCAACCCTACAAAGAGCCAAACCCACCCTTTGTACAATAAACTGTAAACTGTAATTAAGAACAAAAACAAGACAAATAGTTATACACGATAAAAACCTTCTCACTCAAGAATGTATTGACCGTGGCAATCCTATCAATCTTGAAGACCTCAATTTGGTGAATAATTCTCTCTTGTTCTCTGCGTGAAGTCGTTGGTTTCTCCCTCTGCCTCGTATCCTTCTTATACAGTTTTTGCCTTGTACAATCCTTACTAATAAGGTAAGAAAGTTATATTTAAACAAGGATTCTTTTTTAACTTAGAATCCTTATTATACACAACTTCCTTCCTTAATAATATATTTAAGGTTTTCCTTATTTGTATTAACTTGTACCTTTAATATATTATTTTGGCTTTGACAAATAACTCTATTGTACTTGATCTTGGACTCTAGCTTGATTTCTTTGCTGCGTATATTTGCTACTGTTCTTTGCGCTTTTTGTCTATCATCAAAATGAATTAACGATTCTATCACATTCTATCATATTCCCCCTTTTTGATGAAGACAAACATGTAACGTGTGATGTATGCGCAAATAACTCTTCCCCCTTTTGACGAATCAAAAAGACATCAACAGCGGCTAATCAACACTAATCAATATCCATAGCAACAAATACGCCCAGCCAATTGAGCAATGTAAATTGTTCTGGCAACAAAACAGAGTGAAACAAGGAGCAACAATACAGAGTGAAACCAACTAAGAGAACCAGGTTCAGACAACATGCTTTATCACTGTGGAGGTTGACCAGGCTTAGTTGAAGCAGAAGCCAGCATATCCAAAACTCTGTCAACTCTTGCATTGTTAGCAAGTTGCTGCTGCACCAACTGATCCTTCAACTTGTGTATTTCAGCATTTGAGGAATCGAGCTCAGCACGTAACTTCTGGTTGTCTGATTCAAGAGAAGCATTCTTTTCTTCAGCTACTTTAAGTTCCCTAAGTAACTGAGCAACAGGACCAGATATACGTGGAGACGCAGTTGCAACCTGCTCCGACTCCATAGAAATGCCACAATCAGCAAGGATAGTTTGAGTGAACATATCTGCACGAGTTAAAATCCTGCCTTCTCCCAATGGTACTTCAAAAGAATCAAACACCCTAGTCAATATATTTCCAAAAGCTAACTGATGAGAGCCTAACTTAGGATCCACAATTCTAGCAAGATATTTGATAATCAGTGTAGGCCAATCAATGCTCTCTTTGCACTCAAGTGCGTTCATAAGTCCCATGTCTCTTATGGAGGCAATGTGACGTTGGTGACCTCTAGGTAGTATCACCTTATGAACTATCTCAAAAAGAAGCTTATGCAACGATCGCATTATTCCCTTTAAAACAGTTTGAGCCCTAGAATTGACTCTACCTTGAGACAATTGAGCTGGCAGACTAGAATACTCATGAAAACCCCAATTGTACTCATTTATACCCACAGATGGTATATGCAAGATTTCCCCAAGCTTGGTTGCATCAAATACAATGTCAACTCCCTTTACACTAGACGACGCCACATCTCCTTCTAGGATGACCAAGTTCGTATAGAATTGGACCACTTCCTTTTCATAAATCAAACTGGGTTCTAGAAATAACTCCTCCCACCCTTGAAACCTTAGGAATTCGCAAACCTGCTTCACTAAATCCATTGAAAGTATATCAGGGTGAAAGGTTCTACCCCTAAGCACTGATTTGGTTTGGAAGTACTTTTTCCTTCCCACTTTTAGAAATTTATCTGCATTGCTTTTCGTAGATTTTGATTTGGATGGAGGAGTAGCAGATTGTTTGCCCTCAGACATAGCATCAGTATCAGAAGCAAGATCCATTGGGGAGACTGATGAAGGAACAGGAGACTTACCCAATCGTTGACGCTTCACCCCAGATGTTGCATCATCAGCTAGTTTGACCACATGCGCACTCCTTCTGACTGGCCTGTGTAGACGAACCTGTTTGACTGCAATATGCTTTTTTAGCTGCCTTGGTTTTGTAATGTGAGGGGAACTCAAAAGAATATCATCATGGATTGGAGAGAGTGGTGGGTTTTGAGAAGTGATGTGGTGAGATAGTGAAGAAGGGGGGATGGTTGGGACAGTGGCTGTGGGAGATGTTGGGTTTGGTGAAGGTGGGGTTTCGTGGACCGGTGATGTTAGAGTTTCTTGGACTGGTGATGGGGGAGATTCGATGATGGGTGGTGGTGGGGAGTCTGTAACGACAGGTGAAGATTCTCCTTGGACTGGTGATGGTGAAGGGGTTACTTGTGGTGGTGGAGATGTAGATTTTGGTGGTGGAGATGGAGTTTTTTGTGGTGGTGATGGAGCTTTTGGTGGTGGTGATGGAGATTTTGGTGGTGGTGATGGAGGTGTGATTGGGAGTTGGCTTTCCTCCCAAAGATCGGGCACACCATCAACAACTTGGTTTTCTTCCCCCTGAGAATATGCACTATCAGATGAGCTTTCATCATCGGAGTAAGCAACAAGTGGATTAGTCATGGTTATGGAAGGGATTTTGGTGTCTTGGTTTTCTGAAGAATGAAGATGAGAGAAAGTTGGTTGCTAGTTTAAAGAGAGTGCTTTATTGGGAACGGTTTTGGTGTTGTAATCAAGGGATTGGAGTAATTATGGGGGATTGACATCGAGGAGACGTGCGTCGTGACGGTTGCACCTGCTTGTCAGAGAGGGGGCATGGGAGAGAGAAGATGAGATTGATTTCCCCCAATAATAATTTTTTTTGAATTTTTTTTATTATTAATTTAATTTTTTTTCCTTTTTTTTTATTAATTTAATTTTTTTTCTTTTTCTTTTTTTTTATGCAATGATTATGTAGAACCATCTTGACTGAACCTGGTTTATACCTTATTAGAACTTGGTTGGGCATAGTTCATTCTAAGAAGATGAGCCCTAACTCAAGTCTATTTTTCTGAAATGACTCTCTTCCTAGTGCCTTGGTGAAAATATCAGCAACTTGATTCTCAGTTTTGCAGAACTCCATTATTATGTTTCCCTTTTCAACATTATCACGAAGAAAGTGATGTCTAACATCTATGTGTTTGGTGCGCTTGTGTTGAACTGGGTTTTTGGCCATTTTATAGCACTTGTGTTATCACATAGAATAGGAATACAACCTGTTTCTATACCAAAGTCTTTAAGCTGCTGTTTTATCCAAAGAAGTTGGGCACAACATGAAGCAGCTGCAACATACTCAGCCTCTGCAGTAGATAGAGCCACTGAATTTTGTTTTCTTGTTGCCCAGGATATTAAACATGGTCCTAAAAAGTGTGCCATCCCAGAAGTACTTTTTTTATCAACCATGTGTCCTGCATAATCAGTGTTAGCAAATCCCTTTAGATCAAAAGAGTCACCAGTTGGATACCAGAGAACCAGGTTTATTGTACCTTTCAAATATCTCAGGATTCTCTTGACATCTTTTAGATGTGATTCCTTTGGGCAAGACTAAAATCTTGCACATAGACCAACACTAAACACTATATCAGGTCTGCTAGCAGTGAGATACAGGAGTGATCCAATCATACCTCTATATCTAGTGTCATTGACTAGTGAACCTGGTTCATCTTTATCAAGCTTTGTTGTTGTCCCAATGGGGGTATCATTTGTCTTAGCGTCATTCATATCATACTTCTTCACTAATTCCTTGATGTACTTTTGTTGATGAATAGATGTTCCAACTGGAGTTTGCTTAATTTGAAGTCCCAAGAAGAAGTTCAATTCTCCCATCATACTCATCTCAAACTCACTATCCATTAGTTGAGCAAATTCTACTCCTAGTGAGTCATTGGTTCCTCCAAATATGATGTCATCTACATATACTTGGACTATGAATAGATCTTTACCTTGTTTTCGAAGAAACAATGTATTGTCAATTTTTCCTCTTGTATATCCATGTGTGAGAAGAAAATTAGACAATCGATCATACCATGCTCTTGGTGCTTGTTTTAACCCATAGAGTGCTTTGTCCAATTTATATACATGATCAGGATATATGGTATTTTCGAAACCTGGAGGTTGTTTTACATACACCTCTTCTTGTAGGTAACCATTTAGAAAGGCACTTTTGACATCCATTTGGTAGAGTTTAAACTCCATGTGAGCAGCATATGCTACCAGTATTCTAATGGCCTCAATTCTTGCTATTGGTGCGAAGGTTTCATCATAGTCTATACCTTCTTCTTGGTTGTATCCCTGTACAACTAGCCTAGCTTTGTTGCGTACTATTTGACCTTGCTCATCGAGCTTGTTTCTAAACACCCACCTAGTTCCTATTACTGTTCTGTTTTGGGGCTTTGGAACCAGGTTCCACACTTTGCTTCTTTCAAATTGGTTGAGTTCTTCTTGCATAGCACCAATCCATTCAGAGTCTAGCAATGCTTCCTTTATATTTTAGGCTCAATCAGGGACACATAGGCAGAGAATGCACACATACCACGTAGTTTGGATCTTGTAGATATGCCTGAGTTAAGAGGAGTAAGAAGATTTTGCAGAGGGTGAGAGCTTTGATGTTTCCAATTATGAGTGGGAATACTCACTAGTTCTTGAGGTGCAGATGAACCAGTTTCGCAGCAGACTTATCTCCTATTTCAGATGGTATGGTTTCTTTTTCCCATGTTTTTGGGTCTGATGGCTTGGAGCAGGTTTCCTCATTTTGTTCATCCTCTGAATTTCCTTCAACTTCACTAGTATGTTCATTAAAAACAACATGGACACTTTCTTCTACACAGTTTGTTCTTTTATTCAATACCTTGTAGGCCTTGCTTTGTGATGAGTAGCCTAGAAAAATTCCTTCATCACTCTTGGCATCAAATTTTCCCAAATTGTCTTTGTCATTGTTGTGTATAAAACATACACATCCAAAGGCCCTAAGATGTGCTAGATTTGGTTTTCTTCCTTTTAGTAGCTCATATGGTGTTTTGTTTAACACTGATCTGATTATACATCTATTTATTAAATAGCATCCTGTATTTACTACTTCAGCCTAATAGAATTTTGGAAGTTTGCTTGAGATTAACATTCTTCTTGCAATATCTTCCAGTGTTCTATTTTTCCTCTCAACAACACCATTTTGTTGTGGTGTTCTAGGTGCTGAGAAGTTATGCTCAATCCCATTTGTAGTACAAAATTGTAGGAATTGTGAGTTCTCAAACTCCAGTCCATGATCAGATCTGATGCTGATTATTTCTTTGTTGAATTTCTTCTGAACCAGCTTTGAAAAAAACTTCAAACATAGTGAATGTCTCATCCTTTGTTGCAAGAAACAATGTCCAAGTGAATCTTGAGTAGTCATCAACTATTACAAACACATATCTTTTTCCACCCCTGCTTTGTACACGCATTGGTCCACATAAATCCATGTGAAGTAGTTCGAGTGGCTTAGTAGTACTTACTGTCAACTTTGGTTTGAAGGATGACCTAACCTGTTTTCCTTGAATGCAGGTTCCACATACTTGGTTGTCCTTGAAACTTTTGGTTGGCAATCCCCTAACCAGGTCTTTAGATATGAGCTTGTTTATAGTTGTCATGCTAATGTGTCCCATTCTTTTGTGCCATAGCATGGAGCAATCTGAGACTGCACTTAGACATTTAAGATTATCTTCCTTGGAGTCAACAGTCTTGACTTTGTACACATTTTTGTGTCTCTTTCCTAGTAGAACCAGGTTTCCAGTCACTGAGTTTGTTACTCTGCATTCTTTTTCTGTAAAGAGAACGTTGTTTCCTTTATCACATATTTGAGATACGCTCAAAAGGTTATGTTGTAGACCATTCACATAATATACATTCTCAATTGCATGAGTATCCATTGATCCAACCTTTCCAATTCCCTGAATATCACCACTTTTACCATTACCAAAGGCAACGTTTCCTCCTTTGATGTTCTTGAGTGAGAGGAAGCTTCTTTTATCTCCAGTCATGTGTCTTGAGCATGCACTATCCAAGTACCATTGTTGCTGCTTCCTCTTCACTGATCCCTGCAATTTATTGTTGAATTTTAGATTTTGGTACCCAAATCCACTTTGATTTAAGCTTAGGGAATGGGTGGATAAGATTTCTTCTGGCCCAGATAGGAAGAGATTTGTCTGTAGGGATTTGTTTTTGCTCATTGGGTTTATCATGATGAGGTTTTCTCAAGGATTTCAAGTTTTTGTTATGAGCAGTTTGTTTCTTTTGACAATCATGACTTTTATGTCCTACTAGTCCACAGTGCATGCATAAACAGTCTATGTTGGGATTTTTTACTTGAGAGCTGGTTCTATCAAAACCTATCCCATGTTTCTCAATTGTGCGATTCTTGTGAATGCTGTCAAGCAGTATGGAGGACCTAGTCCATCTCATTCCATTTTCTGCTTCAGTTTTAGTCACAAGAAGCTCTTTGGAGAGTGTTTCATTCCTTTTAGTTACCAATTCTAGATTTTTACTTAGTTTGGTATTCTTAGATAAAAGATGAAGATTCTGTTTTTCAAGGCTCTTGTTTTCTTCTCTTAGTGATGCATAGTCTTTCATTATCAGTTCCCTTTTTGAGTCTATGGTTTTATATGCATCAATGAGAGTGTAGAGTAAGGCTCTGTTTTTGAGTATGAACCTAGATTGTCTTGTAAGTGATGAAGACTAACCTTTTCATTTGTATCTTCTTCTTCTTTTTCCTCTTCAGAATCTGATCCAGCCGTGAGTGCTAGTATGGTTTCTTGTGATCTGCAAGTTTCCCTTTCTTCCTTGGTTTCCACTGCTACAAGGGCAAGAAAGACATAATCATCTTCTTGTTCTAGTGCAAGAAGAAACTGGTTTTCTGTCTCATCACCCTCAAACTCTTCATCAGATGAATTCCCCATTGCTGCAAAAGCCCTCTTCATTGACATGTCTGCCTCTTGAGTTGTCATTCTTCTGTTTGAGGGAACAAACTTATCCTTTTTGATGTCTTTACCTTTCTCAAAGTTTACCTTTTTCTGCTCTACAGCCCAAAGTGGACAGAATTTTATGAAGTGATCTGGACTCCCACACTTATGACAAACCTGGTCTTTAGTGTTTTCAGATGGTTTTTGAAAAGCTTTCTTTTGAAAGGTCTACCCTCTCTTTAGCATTCTAGTGAACCCTTTTAGTTATGAGGGCGATATTTTCATCTTCAAAATCATCTGATGCAGTAGCCTTTAGAACCAGGTTCCTTTCCTTTCTTTTTCCTCCAATTTCATTTTCTTGGTTTTTCTTAAGTTCGTATGTGATGACATTACCAATTAACTCATCCATTCCCAGTGAGTCCAGGTCGCGGGCTTCAGTGATAGCCTCGACTTTGCTTTCCCAAGTTTCAGGAAGGACACTCAAGAGTTTCCTTGCTGCTTTTCCGTTAGGCACATCTCATTGATGATGGAGGTGAACCTGGTGTGCATGTCTTGAATAGTCTCTCCTTCTACCATCCTGAACAGCTCATATTGCGTGTTCAAGTTATCAATTTTAGACTTCTTGACTTGCGTTGTTCCCTCATGAGTTGTTTGCAGTGTTTCCCATATGGCTTTGGCATCTTGACATGACGAGATTCGATTATATTCGTCTGGTCCTATGCCACATATCAGAATTTTCTTGGCTTTGGCATTGTTTTGAATTGCAAGCTTGTCTTCAACATTCCATTCCTTTCTTTCTTTTGGAATTTTAGTGATTCCATCAGTTGTTGTTTTCATAGGTATGGTTGGGCCATCTAGAATTACTCCCCATAGATTAGGGTTTTCGCTAATAAGATGGTCCATCATACGATTTTTCCACCATCCTTAATATTTGCCATTGAACAGTGGTGGTCGTGTTTGTGAAGCTCCCTCTTGTGGGGTAGGTGGTGCTGCCATTGAGTCTTTTCAAGGTGTGAATCTTTTAACGAAAAGACCTGCTCTGATACCAATTGAAGAAACCTTACCCCAGAACACAAACCAGGTTCGGGTAAGTTGCTTTTAAGTAAAGACAGAGTAAAGACACAAACACTTATTGAATTAAAACCTTCCTCACTCAAGGAAGGAAAAACCTCGTTTTATTAATTCAACTATAAGATTTTGTGATTGCAACTCAATAATCAAAAGTCTTATCTCTACTACTCCCTCGATTAGCTCCAATCAATCTCTCCAAAAGGCCAAACCCACCTTTTGTTACAACTCTTGCTAACAACCAACCCTACAAAGAGCCAAACCCACCCTTTGTACAATAAACTGTAAACTATAATTAAGAACAAAAACAAGACAAATATTTCTACACGATAAAAACCTTCTCACTCAAGAATGTTTTGACCGTGGCAATCCTATCAATCTTGAAGACCTCAATTTGGTGAATAATTCTCTCTTGTTCTCTGCGTGAAGTCGTTGGTTTCTCCCTCTGCCTCGTATCCTTCTTATATAGTTTTTGCCTTGTACAATCCTTACTAATAAGGTAAGAAAGTTATATTTAAACAAGGATTCTTTTTTAATTTGGAATCCTTATTATACACAACTTTCTTCCTTAATAATATATTTAAGGTTTTCCTTATTTGTATTAACTTGTACCTTTAATATATTATTTTGGCTTTGACAAATAACTCTATTGTACTTGATCTTGGACTCTAGCTTGACTTTTTTGCTGCGTACATTTGCTACTGTTCTTTGCGCTTTTTGTCTATCATCAAAATGAATTAACGATTCTATCACATTCTATCAAATGCTTTCTTGAATGGGAACTTAGAGGAAGAAGTCTATATAGATCCCCCATCAAGGTTTGAAGGGAAATAGAAGTCAAATATAAGCAGGCTTAGAAGATATCTTTAAGGTCTTAAGAAATCTCGACTTTATTCGAAAGTTTTACTCAATTTGTGAAGAACCAAGGGTAGGTGCAAGGACTAGCAGATCACATGATGTTTACTTGACATTCACTAGAGAAAAAATAACAGTTCTTATAGTGAATGTCAACGATATCTTCCTCAAAGGAGATGATGTGGTTGAAATAAAAAATCTAAAGGAGCATCTTTGTAACACTCCGTATCAAAAACAGACCAAAAATAAGTTTTTCAGAAAATCTACAAATGCAATAGATGGTGGCCATCGATGGACAATAGCTTGACCCACGGTCCATCCTGCACATCCGTTGATGGAGTCAGAAACCCCCAAAATCTCAGCCCATGAAAATTTGACTAAGTGTCGAACGACGAACGAATCTACGGTCCGTAGGTCAGACTACGCTCCATATTCTGCATCCATCGATCAACACCCTATTTAACCATTCTCTAACAAGAACCACGATTGACCAATACGGTCCATATATGGACCTACGGACTTACGGTAGGTAAAAGTTAGCAGATAGTTAGGGGGGAAATGCAGTTGGGTCAACTTCAAATGATCATATGTCTTAGCACAAAATGAATTAGTTGTCCCAATACCTACCAAAAGAAAAATAATTTAATTAGCTTTCCATAGCCACTGACCTTGTTAAAATCAGACTCCGAGTAAAAAGTTATATCCATTTTAGTAAAGGTCTGTTGAACAGACCCAACCTACGGAACCAAACGACAGACCGTTGATTAAACAACGGCTTGTCAGTCCAGGTCGTCGTTTCGTCTTACAGAAATCAGCTCAGGGGTCTTTAATCTTTTCCCACTTCGTTTAAACACTAAAATACATCATTTTGACCATAAATCATTAGATTTTAGTCAGTTTAAGCCTAGAAACATAACTAAAACTTATCTAAGTCAAATCATTAATAAAAAAACTTAGAAAATTAGAAGCAAGAAATGATAAAAAGGTAAGGAACCCTAGTTCAAGAACAAAACAAGGTTCCAGCAGTTCCAGCCCCAAAATCTATGTGTTTCTCTGTGAATTTCATCACCAAGTCTGTAGGATTTCACTATTGGGTTCCTTTCACCCATTGGGTATCTAGGTTTTAGTGAGATTCTTGATTCTCATATCATGCTTAGACCTAAGGTTTCTATAACTTCAACAAAACTTCATGAATTAATTAGTTATATGTTCCAAGTCAGATTTTGATGTTACTATTCAGTTTATCGCATTAATTTCAGATCCCTAGATATGTATTTCTATAGTTCTTGAATTACACATGCTAGGTCAGATATTTCAGTTACTTCAGATATAAATGCCTAGGCTATAAATGCATAATTACCAGATTAATTGTTGCATTCTCAGTTTTCATGTTCAATTTTAATCTATCTAGTATTTACACAAACTCATATTAAGTTAATTACATAATTCATTGTGAGTAGCATTAATACCGAGCAAGACTGGGGTTCATCAAACCCAATAGTCCCAAAACTACTAGCCAAGTAGGCTGTAAGTCCCCCTCTGGGCATCAGTTTAGTGATCACGCCAGCATGCCTTTATACCTTTGGCAGGGTATATTGGGTTATTAGTAGCTCCCACAGTTCAGTGAGACTCTCTTGCATTGACCATTTTTCAGTATACTTAGTATTTAGTTTCAGCATGTTATAAATTGGTCATTGCATTTAGTTTGCTAAGAAATTTAGTATATCCTATTCAGATTATTATACTTGCCTTTGTGCTTGTTTAGTTATGTTTTATTTCAGCTTTACTCTATCCTACATGCTCAGTACCTTTCAAGTACTGACGCATATGTGCGCTACATCTTCTCGTGAAATAGGTTAAAGTTCTCAGCATCCAGATCATGGATAGGTTGATTCTCGATCTACAGTTCATAAGATTCAGTAGTGAGTCCTCATTCTTTGAGGACAATAGTCATGGGTTTCTTTTCAGTATTTAGTCCTTTAGTTTAAGTTTTGCTACACTTATTAGGGGCCTGTCCCAGTATTTTAGTCTGTTTAGAGGCTTTTTTTGACATATTTAGTTTCAGCTTAGTATTGAGTTAACATTTTATTTGTATTAAACTTATCAGTTTTCATATATCTCAGTTTTAGCATATGAGTATTCCCCATCTTCTCATTTTAAGTATGATTTAGCTTACGGAATAGTTTATATTCTTTAGTATGCTCATGATCATGCCAGCATGGTTAGCTTGGAATCACTTGTAGTCCTAGGTTTCATGTTCGTGTGTCGGGGGTAGCTCAGGGCATGACAAAACTTGGTATCAAAGCACTAGGTTGAAGAGTCCTAGCATGTCTGGAAAGTACCACTTAGTAGAGTCCTTTTCATAGGTGTGAAGTGCACCACATCTAATGAGAGGGAGGCTACAAAGTGTTTTAGGAAAACTTCACTTTCTTGTTACTCTTATTGTGCGTAAGGTATGGTCTTATTCCACTCTTACTTGGCGTTCTACGTTTCAAATCATGCCTCCTCGTAGAGCTAACTCTAGGAATGCGAATGTCAGGAATGCAAGCGCAACTCCTCTAGTCCTAGATCAAGAAGTCTCTATTGTTGTGTTCAGAAATTCCACAAAGTTGTTGGCCCAGAGTATCACTAACTAGAACAATCGGGTTTATGCTCATGTGAATAAAAATGGTGGACCAGCAGAAGCAATGGTCTGTGACTTTATTAGGATAGGATCACAAACTAATGAGGATCCTTAGAATTTCTTGGATGAGATATGGAAGATGTTTAAGATAATGCAAGTAACTAGTGAGACCTTACTTAAGATTGCTTTAGTGAGACCTTGTTGGACTAGTTTTTCCCAATAGAGTTGAGAGAATCAAAGGATCAAGAATTCATGAACTTAATGAAGGGAAACATGACAGTCCAAGAGTATGGACTCAAGTTTAACAAACTCTCCATGTAATCTCCTCACATGTTTGTTGACTCCAGGGCTCAGATGAATAAGTTCTTTTATGAAATGTTGGATTTGGTGAAAAGTGAGTGTAGAAGTGCTATGTTACTTAGAGATATGAACATATCTAGGCTTATGACTCATGCTCAGCTGGTTGAGGGTGATAAGCTTAGGGAACAGGCTAAGGAGAATAAGAAGGCTAGGACTGGGAACTATGACTATTCTCAGAATAAATCGGGTGGTGGAAATTGCTCGCAGAGTCAGCAAAAGTTTTCAGCTCCAGCCCGTTCATCAACTAGTGTTCCATCCTCCAAGAACAGGTACGATCTAAGTCACATGGGAGTGTTTCAAGAACAAAGAATTATCCCACTTGTCCCAAGTGTGGTAAGAACCATCCGGGCTAGTGCCTCGCAGGAAAGAAGGATGATTTGGGTACGGTCAGTCTGGTCACAAGTTGAGGGATTGTCCTTCTAGACAGGGTCAAGGAGGTGGTAATGGTAGAGCTCAATCGACAACTTCATCAGCACCAGTAAGTCGCCCGACTCAGCAGGGTAACTTATCTTGTATAGGTGGAGGTAAGCTCTAGAACAGGTTGTATGCTCTTCAGGCTCGCCAGGATCAGGAAGGTTCTCTTGATATAGTCACTGGTACGTTACGAGTCTTTGACTTTGATATTTATGAAATGCTAGATCCAGGGGTTACTTTTCTTTTTTAACTCCTTACATAGCACTCCAATTCAGTGTTAGTCCAGAAACTCTCTCAAAACCTTTCTCGGTCTCTACTCTAGTTGTTGACTCAATTATAGCTAGAAGGATATACAGAAATTGCCCTGTCACAGTATCTTAGAAAGTCACCTCAGCAGATCTTGTAGAGTTAGAAATGGTAGACTTTGATGTCATTCTAGGAATAGATTGGTTACATTCCTTAAATTCCTCAGTCTATTGTAGAACTAGGATTGTTCATTTTCAATTTCCAGATGAACCATTCTTCGTAGATTAGCACCTATGGGTCGATTCATTTCTCACCTTAAGGCAAGAAAGATGATCTCTAAGGGTTATCTCTATCATCTAGTTCGGGTTAAATATTCTAGCTCTGAAACCCCAACTCTTGATACAGTTCCAATAGTCTGTGAGTTTCAGAAGTATTTCCAGAAGATCTTCCCCGAGTCCCTCCCGAAAGGAAAAAATCGACTTTAGAATTGATCTCCTTCCACTTACCCAGCCTATTTCTGTTCCTCCTTACAGAATGGCTCCAGTAGAGCTTAAGGAATTGATAGAGAAATTGAAAGACCTTCTAGATAAGGGCTTTATTAGACCTAGTATTTCACCGTGGGGTGCACCAGTGTTGTTTGTAAAGAAGAAAGATGGTTCTCTCAAAATGTGCATTGACTATAGAAAGTTGAACAAGGTCACAATCAAGAATAAGTATCCCATCCCCAGGATTGATGACTTTTTGGTCCAACTTCAGGGTGCTAGTCATTTTTCAAAGATAGACCTCATATCGGGTTATCATCAGCTTATAGTAAGAGATAGTGACATTCCAAAAATATCATTAAGAACTCAGTATGGTCATTACGAATTTGTAGTTATGTCGTTTGGACTAACCAATGTTCCTAAAACACTCGTGGATTTGATAAACAGAGTATTCAAACAGTACTTAGACTTGTACGTTATCGTCTTTATTTGATGATATCCTCATTTACTCTAGGAATGAGGAAGAACATGCAAGTCATTTGAGAATTGTTCTATAGACTCTCAAGGATTGACAGTTATTTCTAAGTTTAGCAAATGTGAGTTCTTGTTACATATGTTGCTTTCCTTGGTCATATTGTATCTAGCGAAGGGATCCGAGTGGATAATCAGAAAATAAAAGCAGTGAAACAATGGCCCAGACTCACCTCTGCTACAGATATCAAAAGTTTTTTAGGTCTAGTTGGTAATTACAGAAGGTTCGTGGAAGGATTTTTATCCATATCCTCCACATTGACTAGGTTAACTTAGAAGATGGTCAAGTTTCAATGGTAAGATGATGTGAGAAAAGTTTTGCAGAATTGAAAACTAGATTGACTACAACACTTGTCTTGACTCTACCAGAGGGTTCAGATGGTTATGTAATCTATTGTGATGCATCCAGAGTTGGCCTAGGTTGTGTGTTGATACAGCGAGATAAGGTGATATCGTATGCCTCTAGACATCTTAAGGTTCATGAGAAGAACTATCCAACTCATGATCTCGAGCTTGCAGCACTGGTGTATGCACTCAAGATCTGGAGACACTATTTGTATGGTGTTAAGGAAGGTGAAGAAGCTGAATGACTCCGGAACTTCTTAGAAGATATTCCGTTTTGGCCCAAACTAATGGCCCCTATATGCATACACTATGATAGTCAAGCAGCAATAGGAAGGACTGGAAGAGTTATGCATAACGAGAAGTCTCATCACATAAGATGAAGACATAACTCTATTTGACAATTGCTCTCTAGTGGAATTATCACTATTTGCTTTGTAAAGTCAAATGATAACGTGTCGGATCCACTTACAAAAGACCTAAGTAGAGAGGGAGTTGAGAGATCATCGACAAAAATGGGACTATGGTCGAGAATAAGTCATTGTGTCAGTAACTCTACCTAGATGACTAGAGATCACAAGATCTAGGTTCAAGGATATAAAACAAATTCATAGATGACAGTTCAACATTGTGAAAAAATTATTTTATGGTTCATTCTCATGATGAGACAATGTTGAGTAACCAGGTTTAAGGCATAAATTTTTTTTAATGGTTTCTAAGTTTGACATAGGGTATATAATATAGTGTATCTACGGGAGAAGACATTTAGAAACCACCTATGTAAGTGTAATGTGTAAGTCGCTTCAACGAGAATCCGGTACGGCCAGTTCTATAAGCACTTATTAATCAAGATGTCATAGCTGAAATGAACAAAGCAATGAGAACCAAAAAGAGTTTAGGGTTCATTGTGTGACTTATGTTGTCTAGGTATACACCAAATCTTGATGGTTCAAAGATATCAAATCTACCGATTAACCGAGTATATTCGATATATGTTCACTACGGAAAGTTAGAAAGGAAACCTACTTATCCAGATGTGATTAACCCTTACTTACTAGACACACAACTTTTTCATGCATATGTTTTAACAATAGACATTCTCCATTCATTTGGGGATTGTTGGATTATAGCAAGGTGTGAATAGAAAATAAGAAGAGAAAATGGAAACTGTGGGGGGAAACTTTTTGGAGGGAAAATAAAAAGTCATTGTAACTTGCAAATTAAAAGTCACTTCTCCCATATTGGTAGAACAAAGGAAAGTTGTTGACCTGATATTAGGAAACACTTTCTTTAGTTATTAAAGGGTTAAGAAGAAGGTTTCCCCTCGCCTCGTCGTTATTGTCGCTCGCTCGGCTTTGATATTGGCTTAGGATTTTGATTTGACAAATGATGTGATCATTTTTCTTATAAATTAATTCAGAATGTTAGTTAAATAACAAAATTAGTTTGATTCAACGGAATTTATTTGAAATTCATTTGTAAAAGTAAAAACGTTCTGAAGGGAGACACAACATTCTTGAAAAATAATGGTAAACAACATTCTGAAGGGAGACACAACATTCTTGAAAAAATAAATATGAGCAAATTTGTCTGAATAGATGCGTTTCTTGTTGCAAATGGCAATAAATAAAAGTTTTGTTTTTGTTTTTTCAACACTGAAATATTTTCTCTCTGCATACATTTTCTTACATGAATATATATATATATATATATATATATATATATATATATATATATATATATATTTAATCTCCAATTCCACTCAATTCATCAATTTAATTAATCATTATAGCAAAAACCAATCCTCACCCCGATTATTATTTACCCACTAAATTATTCATTCATCACTTTTTAACCTATATATATATATATATTTAATCTCCAATTCCACTCAATTCATCAATTTAATTAATCATTATAGCAAAAACCAATCCTCACCCCGATTATTATTTACCCACTAAATTATTCATTCATCACTTTTTAACCTCTTAAAACCCATCTTCTCACACCATTGCACTAAATTTTATCCCATAAAAATGTTATTCCTCAAGTACAATTTTGTCAGATGTGACTTCGTTTCTAACTTTTTGAATTCAATTCCTCTAATGCTCTTTCACAGCCGACCTTATAGTATACTAAAATTATTATAAAATAAATCAATACATAGTTAGATTTGATGAGTGATTATCTTAAAAACTCACGTCTTCTCTACTTAAGTGACATAGGATATTAAGACTTGGCCTATATACAATCAACAAAAAAATTTAGTGATTTAATAAATATCCACCAACTAAATAATTGTAGTTAACAAATGGTTCAAAATATCCATTTGAAATCTACTGAAAGAGTCTTTCATTAAATAAAAAGGTTTAGTACTCAAAACGACCAAACGGGTCATTACAATAATCATTCAGTTAAAAATATTTTGAATATATTATCAATCAATTACTAACCTAACATTGAACTTGAATGATATATTACCAACAAACTAACAATCAATTAGTAGATTTATTAGAAAAACAAATAATCATACAAACGTATTTAACATTTATCACCAACAAGGGTTATGGTGGAGTGGTAAGTACTCCTTCATCTTAAATCAAGAGGTCGCGGATTTGATTCCCCTTGGGTTTGAAGTCATCTTTGGTAGGGAGTGTTTTACCACCAGTATGGGACTTTTCGGCGCGAATCTGAATTTATTTGAGCTCGAAAAATTTACTAACGATATACTAACTAAAAATTAGTTGGTGAATTTACCAACAGAAATTTCAGGGCCATGTTTCAAAATTTTGTAACAATATTTTTGGGTGTTGACATTTTTGGGTGTTGACCAACTGCTTTTTGATTCGTAAGTTTACCAATAAAAATAAAATTGGTTGTTAATATTTATCGACGAGCCTTTTCACAACAGATTAATATAAGTTGGTATTTGGTTGGTAACTCAACTTGCCAACCAATTTGATCAATTTATCAATGAATGTTTTTGTTTGTAATTGAGGTTCCTGTAGTTTTCCTTCTGCTGCGTGATTAAATATAAAAGTACTTTGCTCCTGTTGAATGGCTCACTAATACCATAATTTTTTATCTGTATACTTGTGAATAAAATCGTTCAGTCCTGATAGGATTTGTTCCATTAAACATCAGATATTAGAGGAGAATAATTTCCTTAAGGGGGCATTGTGTATTCAGTGGGCTTAATTTTTTCTTTTTTGCTTCATTCTATTGTTATAGATCTTGATATATATATATATATATATATATACAATCATTAATTTATGCCTATTATATGAATTGTTAGTATTTAATACATGTTTTAAACTTTATTGTTTATGTTTCTGCAAAATTATTTGCTATAAGTATTTGTTAATACCTATAAATATTATTTATTTATTAGAAAATTTAATATCTCATGATGATGTTGATCTAATTTCCCAAAAATATCAAATAGTAACACTTCCTGGAGGCAAAAGGATAAATTATAAAATCAAATGAAAGATGATTGATTGAAGGATAAATGATAAGATGTTATAATTATTATTTCCTTTACATTATTAATGTACGTTACTACGTAACCTTGTGTGTAAGATAATATAGTGTTTTAGTTTAATGACGGATACATTGTAAGTATTAATATATAAATTATGTACTATTAAATTTCAAATTTTACAAGTAAGCAAATAAAATATCATATAGCTAAATTGATTAACTTATTCAATCTCATTGGTGTGTTCATCCATGTTTTGATGTAATTAAGGGCGCGTAAAGCAACTCGATAATAGGAAATTCACGCATAACATCAACTCGCAAGGCCACTGGAGTAAACTAGATTTTACCTATTTAAAATCTTGATTGCCTCAAATAGAAAATGGGTCACATAAATTTGGGAAGAGAGAGTATAAGATGATAACTTTATGTGTTGACACAGAAAAAAAAAGCATTACTTTTTTAAGTGTGAAAAAGAAGTAAGATAGTAGTATGTTCTTTGAGGCAACTATTTCCTATATGTCTGAAATATGTTTATCCAGACAAATTGTTCCTTCGCATCCTAACTTATTTGCAACTCATTTTAGGGTTTCTAAGTTGCTGGTAAGAATGATGAACACTTGCCTTTTATATTATTTCTCTACGCCGCTAGTTGAGAAAGGCATCATAACTACCGGAACATGGGATTTTATTGTGAGAGGGGATTTGTGCTTCACAAGCTGGAGGAAAAGGATCCCGTCTTTTATGCTCGTCTGGTGGAGTTTGGGTGGATTCCACTTATTGAGGCTTCCCTAGATACACGCTATACTTGGGTGAGGTATTTCTACGTTATTCTCATCATTGTTTGCTGGGATGACCCTTACCTTGTCATCCATGTCTGGGGAGTCGACATCCCCCTGAATGTTGATGTTATTAATGAGGTACCAGAGGTCTCGACCCATGAGTTTTGGACCAGGATACGGGAGATGTACGTATATTGGTTGAGGGATACAATGATTGAGCCTACACGTCGGGATCACGTTTACTAGGCTACTAAGGAGGGAATCACTAGTACTGATTGGTCACCCAATAGAAACAGGTAGCTACATTTGGTGACTAGGAGGATCCGTCTATCCGAAAATCGCATCGATGTGACATTCCCTGGGTATTGGTGGTGGCGTGCGTTATATAGGCATGTAAATTAATGTGGGGGCACATATTATCTCCGAGTGGAATATGTTCTATTGGAAACAAGAAGACATTCTTCCTTCCTAGTCTTATCATTGCCCCTTGTATAAGAGGGAGAGAGCACCATTGATCGACGCTGACAAGGTACTTCCTATGGATTCGCCCCCCCCCCCCTTTACCTTCTTTTGGTCAGGTTTGGCTCTACTTTTAGTAGAAAAAGGAGGAGGGATAGCAGGTATATTAGAAGCAGACGGTCGCGGGTTCAGATAGTGAGGACCCAATCTCAGGTGCACGAGTCAAAGTGGATCTGTATATAGTCCAAAAGAAGATGGGGAGCGCATATGCCGACCTTACTCCGATCCCACCCAGCACTGTCCTGAAGATCGAGATGCTCTATCGACAAATACGCCAAGAGCATAAGAAGAACCTAGTGAGGGACCGTATGGTGATTATTCTCTAGAAAGAGGTGAAGACTATATTTACCTGTATAACTCATAGGTAGGACTTTCCCGTAGTAGAGAAGATTGACTACGTTCAATTTTTGGAGATGCGGGAAGCCGTAACTGGCCTAGTGCCCCCCCCACGAGAAGTTAGATTTGGACACTGACACCTCTTGGTCACAGGTTCCTGATTGACTTATTATTTAGATTGACTTATTATTTAGCTCCTTTAAATTTATAATTTAAATACAATCTATTTTTCTCTATCGATTTCTTAAGTTTTGTAGCACATGGATGCTTGTTTTTATTAAACCTTATTGTTTTCATACTCTCTCTATTTCTATTACTGAACACTATTTGGAGTTGCAGGGATTGTTCGACCTTATTCAGGGTATGGAAAGATTGATGATGGAAAATAGGGTGGCTGGATGAGTTTTTGCCTCAGCCTGTCCTGCTCTGGCGGAGATATTTCCGTTGTGCCGGTCCCACTGAGGCAGAAATAATCCTGCCCATGTTGCTCAAGTGAAATCAAAACCTAGGCCACTAATTTCTGGGTTCTTTTCATCTACTAATTCCCCCAAAGGTTCCAAGTTAACCAAACTATCGAAGACAAATTCCAAGCTAGGAAAAACTATTAGCTAGTCTGAATCGGTCTTAGCAACACCGTACCTCGCTATTTCTTATTGATTAACGTTGCACCTACACACCCACAGGATACACCCAGACGTTACAACTTGTATATACTACACAATTAGCCAACACCTTGCGCATACTACATGTTTAAGTACACATATATAATCCTAGAATTCACAAGATTATTAGTTATAATTTATCTCAACAGACTTCACAATATTCAGGAAACTATCCTAGTATACTTTTATTAATTCAATCAGAACTTTACTTTTAAAGCTCCAAACACACCTCATTGTGTCCTTAATCATATCATACGCACCAACCAAAATTTCTTCTCCTCCTTAGAAAAATCAGACAACCAAAAAATGCTTTGACGTGCTTAGTCATTCCACACAATAAGAAACACATATTTATAGTTAAGTTCAACAACAAAGTCACGCATTCACAGTAATAATCACCATATTACAACAATTTGACTTTAGTGTTTAGTTCATCCCATATATGACCATTAATGGTCATCTATGCCTTGGACAACCCTTAAGGCCAGATACTAATTGGAACCTTCCCCGTTCCAATTTCCTTGCTTGTGGACCCTCCGTCGTGACTAAAATTTCCTAGTTGAGATTCCAATTGGAGTCAAGAGATGCCAAATGAAATTGCCAAAAACATGACTTTTATAAAAGAATATTTAGTACATACTCGACTTAAAACTTGTAAAGTAATTTTAACAAATCCCATGGATCTAGTCTAATAGGTACAAGAGCTACTAAGAGTGCTATTGGAGAAAATAAATAAAAGACGCAGTTCCCACAATACGGAAGGAAGAATACAAGCTGCTAGAGAACTTCTTCGTCTTCACCTAATGAAATGTCAACAATCCTGCATTCAGACTATGTCAAAAAGACATAACAAGAGTAGAATTAGTAAAAACACACATATTGGTGGCATTATCGGTCAACCCGATGCCCAACTCATAACATACGAAAGCAATTAGTAAAATCATGACTTAAACCACTCGTTTCTCCATACCCTTTCTTAGAACACAAATTCTCTAATTTCTAACCGCCTTCTCAATCAACTTACTCTTTGGTTAGTATCATAGCCTAAAACATGCTAACACCTTAATGAACCCCCAAATTTACCCACGACAACTTTGAATAACCGCTCATTACTCATTCTTAGTTCCTCGTCACATTACTCAGTCATGGTCACATAGTAAGCCACCACAAATTTCTTACCACTAACCACAATTTTCTTCCCCCAAAGGTGAAACCCACCTAAGCACACTTCCTCACATCCGCTACCTCTAATTCTCTTTCATAATTACAACACCCAGACCTAACTATAACAATATATAACCACTGATGTAACATATATGATTTAATACAACCATAACATCGAATGCAAAAACCGAACATATACAATAACCTTGATATGGAGAGCAACGCGTATTTCACAATACTCAATTATCACAAGTATGTAAAGTAGTTGGTCCTCTCATGGAACCCAATCTCAAATAGTTAGCTTTCCAGAATGTGGCAATCCGATCCCAAGTTATGACAGAATATGGAAATTGAATCCAAAGTTATATTGGAACATGACAATCCTATCCAAGTTAGTTATGTCGGAAGGTGGAAAGTGATTCCAAACACACACCTTAATCACAATTACAAGTATATCATCAAGATCATACTTTTACACCATGATTTCATGGCAAGTATCATCGATGTATCTCATTTACAACAAGTGTGATTAATATTGCAACATTCATACATATACAAGTATCACAATGAAGCAATCACATGCATACATCACACAAACATAGAATCACAAATGCTACCTACATTGGTTCCTCGTCACACACCTCATGCAACCCTACTTCAATCATATTCAACCCTAATTCATCGTCTAAGGATTCATTCTAGGTTTTAAATCATAAATTATTCGGTGCACCAGGCCTAAACACAATTTCTACTGTTGATTTGAATATATTACACAATGAGTACAAATGTAACTACTCAATTCGTAAAACCTAGCCTACTTGGGTGCCAAGTCATTTCACGGAGATTTTCACTTTGTTTCCTATTTTATGGGCTTTTTCACGGTGAATTTGGCCAAAAATCCATAAGACATTGGCAATCTCACGCTAGAAACCTCTTTCCCCTTCTTTTCCAAGCTTAGATAAGCTTTTCTAAGGTTTCTAGGGTGTTTTACGGCATATTTAGGTTTTTAGGAAGATGGAGAAAATAGGATTTCTCACAATTTACATTCTATCTAGCTGACCTGGCTCCGGGTACAACTATCCCGACATGGAGCCACCACCCTAGAGGCAACAGGTTCGGGTCATTACATTTATGGATTATAACTGTAAATTCATTTTGTTCCTTTTGTTTTTGGATTACATTTCTATGAAATTAAAGTTGTTTTAGTTTAAGATTTGAAATTTATGATTTCTTTAATCCATTTAACCATGATTTAGCAATAACTTTTAAAAAATTAAGTTCTTATTATAAAGTGAGCAGGATTAAGGAAAAAGGAACAATTGATAGTTGAGTTATATTCTAATACATGGATAATGATAGTTTAGGTATAAAAAAGGATCAGGGAATAGGATTTGAATGTTGGTCGAAGAGATAACCAAAGACAGTACAATCAGAACAAAAGCAGAGAGAAACTTGAGTGTTTCTTATTACTTCAGAAAACTGTTGGGTTTATTTGCCCTAATTTCTTACCATAAATAAATTTTACTTTGGGAAAAAAGTATTAATATTTTACTAGTCCTTTTATTGTAGGAAAGGTTTTAGGACTCTCTCTCTCTCTCTCTCTTTCTCTCTCTCTCTATATATATATATATATCTATGTTTGTTTGTTTGTTTCTTCAAACCTTATTGCTAAGACTCCGTGCGGCACTCGACAACTTACTCACGATCTTGTAAGCTCAACTAAGCCTTTAAGACTCAGAACACTAAGAGAATATAAAGAAAGACTTAGAAAGGGAAAAAGAGAACTTTAGAATAAGGCTTGTATTACTACTTTGCTTGATTGTTGGATAGATAATTTACAAATAAGAGGACCTCCTATTTATACTACATCCTAAGGGCCTAAGAGTAAATAAAATTTACTCTACAAGTTCTTCTAGTAACTACACTTTAGTCCATATTCTAGAAAATTCTACATTTTCTAGAATATGCTAATATCTTCCAAAAAGATCTAAAGCATTCTAGAGAATTCTAGGGAATTCTCTAGTCTTCTCCACAAAACTAGAAGGTTCTAGAGTTCTCTGCAAACCTCTTCAAGAATCTAGATCCTTCTCCCCCATTCGAACGTCAAATCTGGCTAGAATTGTGGCGGGACGACACACTCTCCCCCACCTATTGATGCGACGTTTCGCATTGCTGCTGTGTTGGTTTCCGAGTTTTGTCGTGCGATCATCAATCCACACACTTGATCAGTTCCTTCGAGCAGCTTCCTTAGCGGTTGTTCGATCTCTCTCGACCCAATCTTTTGAACCTCCTCCTTCCTAGGAGGCAAGTGTTTTGGCGTCTTCTTTTTCATCATGATAACGTTCCCTCTTGGAATCTTCTTCGCGCATGATGGCAAGGGCTTCTCAGCATCATTTTCTTCTCCCATACTTGCAATGGTAGTTGCAGATGTCATCCTCTTTCTCTTGTCGACCCTCTCAAGCTGCATGGCTGTAGTCGGACCTGTCCCTCCGTCTTTGGTGCCTTAACCATGGGAACCATACATGTTCCTCCATTCTCCAAGACTATAAGTTTATGGAGGTAAGGATCGATCACTGTGTGACACGCCTGGAAGAACTCCTGCCCAAGAATTATATCAAAGATATATAAAGGAGCGACGGTGAAGTTGGTTTTTCCTTGCCACTCACCTAGTGTGATGATTACTCCATGCGCGACTCCACTCACGGGAGTCGGTGATGCATTGACCATCCTAAGTTGGGCATTACTTGGACTGTAACGCAGCCCAAACCTCGTTGCTGCCATCTTGGACACTATGTTGACCTCTGCACCTATGTCGACCAGCGCACGAGCATGTCCTCCATTGATCGTGATGTCGACGTATTGTGTGCCGCATGCCTTTGGCTTCTCATACCTTGGTTCTGCATGCCTTGGTCCATCATGCCTCTGTTCCTCATGCCTCGGCTTCTTTTGCCTTGGCTTTGCATGCTTCGGCACCTTCGGTGGTTGTATGGTGATAGCTCTGAATAGTCTTATCAAGCCCAACTGCTTAGTCTCCTCGATTTGATCTTGCTCATGTGCTTCCTTCTGTTTCCTCTCTCGTAGGATAGCACCAAGGTTCTTCAGTTCAGGGCACTTCGCATAACCATGCGGTCCACCGCATATGTAGAAACCATATCCTTTGGCAACCTGTGTCTTCCTCACCGTGTTGCCATGTTCACCGTACTTCTTGTCATTGGACCTGTAGGTATCATACCTCTGAAGTCGTTGCTCCTAGCAATGTCTCTTGGGTTGTGGTCGTTGCTCCTCGCATTCGCCACGATCTCCCCCACCATTATCATGACTACCTTTTACATCATCCCCTCCGGCACTGTAAGACTTCTCCTGCCTGAAGTCTGTCAAAGCTTCGGCCTGCGTGATGGCTTCATCAATCGTTTTGACCTGTCAGCGTTCCAACTTCATCCTGGCCCAACTTTTCAGCCCATCCATGAAGTGTAACAATATATCTTCATCCGCAAGGTTGGAAATCTGAAGCGTAAGGGTGGTGAATTCTTGCACATACGCGCGTATGCTACCCGTTTGCTTCAACTCACTAAATTTGCTTTTTGCCTCATAGATGACGTTGTTGGGGAAGAACGCCCTCTTGAACTCTTCGCGGAATTGCTCCCACGTGTCGATGGTGCATGTCCCCTTGTTGATGTTGGACTCTTTACGCCTCCACCATAGCATGGCCATCTCTGAAAGATACAACACGGCAGTGTTGATCTTGTTCTCATCACTTCTCACCTGACTACACTTTAAGTAATTCTCCAAGTGCCATAAGAAATTTTCCACCTCTTGCGCGTCGCGGACGCCTTTGAACATAGTTGGTTTGGGTGCCTCGACCCTGGCCTCCCTATCCCGGTCAGGTGATGCGGATCCTCCAACCTATCCTCCTTCCTTGAGCACTTTCACTTCGGCCTTCAGCGTCTCGATCGTGCTAAGCGCTTTCACAAGCTGACACTCCAAGGAAGTAATGGCCTCCTTCATCCCGAACTCAGCCCGCTGGCGTCCCTCCAAATCCTTCCGGATGTTATCGTTATCCTCAAGGGTGAAGTCATTGAGGGTCTTGAAATTGTTGTTCGACACGTTCATGCGCCGGCCTAAGATCTCGACGGCTTGTCTTGCCACTTATACCCTTGCGATCCATTATTCTCTGGCACTGACGTCTATGGCATCTTCGCCTAGTTTTTTGTCACTTGCCCCGACAGTCGAGGGTGGGTGAGATGTTAGCGCCTTGCTAGGTGTGATATCGGGCTGCATTTCCTCGTTACCCTTTTGATCCTTCTTCCCCTTTCGGTTCTTCTTTCCTCCATCCATGCGGACGTCGGAGAGCCGTTTATGTCTCATTCTTTAGTCATTCTCTTATGATCAACCTGCTCTGATACCACTTCGTCATGGACCTAGGAAATTTGCTAAGGCTTCGTGCGGCACTCGACAACTTACTCACGAATCTTTCACGATCTTGTAAGCTCGAGTAAGCCTTTAAGATTCGGAATGCTAAGAAAATGTAAAGAAAGACTTAGAAAGGGAAAAAAAGAACTTTAGAAGAAGGCTTGTATTACTACTTTGCTTGATTGTTGGTCGGATGATTTAAAAATGAGAGGCCCTCCTATTTATACTACATCCTAAGGGCGTAAGTGTAAATAAAATTTACTCTACAAGTCCTTCTAGTAACTACACTTTAGTCCATATTCTAGAGAATTCTACATTTTCTAGAATATGCTAAACTCTTCCAAAAAGATCTAAAGCATTCTAGGGAATTCTAGGGAATTTTCTAGTCTTCTCCACAAAACTAGAAGGTTCTAGAGTTCTCTGCAAACCTCTTCAAGACTCTAGATCCTTCTCCCCCATTCGGACATCAAATCTGGATGGAATTGTGGCAGGACGTCACACTCTCCCCCACCTATTGATGCGACGACCGCGTCGCATTGCTGCTGTATCGGTTTCTGAGTTTTGTCGTGCGATCATCAATCCACGCACTCGATCAATTCCTTCGAGCAGCCTCCTCAATGTTTTTCCAATCTCTCTTGACCCGATCTTTCGAACTTCCTCCTTTGTAGGAGGCAAGTGCCTCGGTGGCTTCTTTTTCATCACGACAGTGTTCCCTCTTGGAACCTTCTTCACGCACGGTGGTAAGGGCTTCTCAGCACCATTGTCTTCTCCCAAACTTTCAATGGTAGCTGCAGATGTCATCCTCTTTCTCTGGTCGCGAGTTGCATGGTTGTCCGTCGGACCTGTCCCTCCATCTTTGGTGCCTTAACTATGGGAACCATACATGTTCCTCCATTCTCCAAGGCTATAAGTTGTTGGAGGTGGGTGTGTGTGTGTGTGTGTGTGTGTGTGTGTGTGTGTTTGTTTCTTCTAACCTTATTAGCATTCACAATGTAGTTCTAGAATTTTGTGTGTTGTGGTTATTGGAGAGAATTTTGCGTACCCCCTTGTATTCGAATGAATTAGTTAAGGTTGTTTATCTCTATATTTTGTACTCTCGTGATTATATAGTGTATTTCTAATCTCCTTTGTATATGTAGGTCGATTGATCGAACGACGTTAAATCTTTATGTGTTTTGGTATATTTCTTGTTTGTCTTCTACTCATAATCTTCGATGTGTTTTGTTAGATTTCGCGTCACACCTGCTTATTTTTTGTCCTAACAAGTGATATTAGATCCACGATTCCATTATGTATCTAGGTTAGACATAGTAGTTCATCTTGGGCGGCTGTAGTTCTAGACACAAAACTTTTTGACAGTAATGAAGAATTTTGTTGAAGAAATTGTTTCAGAGAGGTTCTCTGTGTCGAAATATAGATTTGATGGAGAACATTATGGAGAAGAGATGCAAGATCCAAAATATTATGTGAAGAAGGTTGACAAATTTATTTTTTCTGATTTTCAGACCAAGAGAGAGATTTGTTTTGATTTCTTACCATAAAAAAGTTTTCTTTTTTAGGAAAATTTATTAATATTTTACAAGTCATTTTCTTGTAGGAAAGGCTTTAGGACTCTATAAATATAGGTTTGTACCTTTTAACATATTTATTATTCACAATGTAGGCCTAGGGTTTTGAGAGTTCTGGTTATGGGGGGGGGGATTTTGCATACCTCCTTGTATTTCAAGTGAATTGGTTGACGTTGTTTCTCTCTGTATTTTTTACTCTCATGTCTATATAGTGAATTGTTCATCTCCTTTGTGTACATAGGTCGATTGACCAAACCACGTTAAATCTTTGTGTTTTCGATATATTTTGTCAAGATATGACACCTTAGCCTAACTCAACTCTAAAAGCTAGATCATGCTGGGAGGTTTGTCCAAGTTCATATATGGAGACCAAATTTACATCCCTATACAGATGTGAGACTTCTTAACACTCCCCGCACCCCCAGGACTTAACTTGAGCGTGAACACTCTAAATAAGGGCCCAACATCAGTGAAATATAAATGGAGATACAATATAAAAATGTGACACCCGAGCCTAACTCAACCCCAAAAGCTAGGTCATGAAGGGAGGTTTGTCCAAGTCTATATAAGGAGACTAAATTTTTAATGTCCTGTATTTAAGCAAGGACATATTAGTCTTTAGCCAAAGAAGAAAAAAAATACAAGTGGGTCGTAGCCCATCTGAACGTATCTAGGGATACAAATTTAGATGAAGGGATTTTGGGAGTTAAAAATCTTTACACAACAACTCTTGAATTAAAAAAAAAAGCCTTCCTGTCTTCTCATTCTGTGAAGGAGCATGCAGATCAAGTTCATCACGAAAAACAAAAAGAAGAAGTTGAACCTCTACTATTAGAAATATGGATTTCAAGGTATTTTATTTCAGTTCATTGACATGAGTTTAATGTATTATCACGGGTTAGGTTAATGTGACATTGATAATTCGAATATGAGTTTCAACTGATTTCGATATGAGAATACCCATAGACAAAGGAAGATTTTTATTCTACTAACGCTAAGATACTCCTAATCTCACTGTTGACTTACTTTGTGATGCTTAAATTGAGTTGGTGTTTAAGTATAGTGGGCTGCAATGAACACAAACTTTTATAGTGAATTAGTTAGTGAAAGTTTCAAACAGAAATATTTGAATTATGACTCTTTGTTGCTGAAAATTGATTGAGTAACAAACTAAATGACAAATATGAGGTGGCAAATGAATAAATATGCATTGGCGAGTGAGGGGTGAACTGTAACCTTGGGGATTGGGTATAGTAAATTAGTTCATGATATCTCTAACAAGTAGATTTAACATGAGATTTATATGATGTGAATATAGGTTGATCGAATGAAAGTCATACCGATTACTTGAGGTAACAAGTTTGGAATCTCAAAACAATTGTGAGTAGTAATCTTACCACAATTGATGCTTTATAATTTGCATGATTTCACATGGTTTAGTAAATATGTTACTGAATGTTTTAAACTTGCATGTGGGACAAGTCTTTTACTGGATATGATACTGAAAAGATTATTTGGGATTATCTCATTCTTACAAAATATGGTTACTATTACTGTAAAGGTTTTACACTTATTCAAGAAATAGTATTTTGACAGGTGATTGTTGAACCATGAAATGATATGATTTGATAAGATTTAAATGCTCTGTTTGATTTTGAAATGCTTTTACTGATTACAAGAAGAATATAAATGGGAGTAGACCTTAATGAATCCCGTAGCTAACGGCGGATCGTTAGACCTGGTGCACTTTGTAATTACCAATTACTGATAAAGCCCTTGCTAGTAGAAAGATAAAATTAGTATATCATTACCGATATCCCTCGAGTAGGGATCTACTGATATAAAAAGTTAACTCCTTTATGAGGAGTTCATGTTATTGGTTACTTCTTAAAGAGAAGGTCACTCTGATCACATTATTCATCCTTGGAAACCTCCCAGATATAAGATATGATATAAAGGAAAGTGAATTTCTGAGGTTACCCATAGTCATTTCTTCTATTAGAAGTTATGATTATTCTTTCGTATGGTAAACTGGTGTCTAGTATAAGACTTATGTTTTGGAGTTGGAATTAGTATTTTTTACTCTTTAAATAGCTTATTGATGAATAAGGTAGGAAATGATGAGATTGGTTGGCTGCGTTTATTGATTTTTATCACATGTAATTTCAGGATAGGCCCAAAAACAGAGGAAACTCTGTTCGATTTTCTGTAGAGTTCTAGTCAAGGCTTACTTTGGAACTTTTCTCCTTAGCGTCGGTCACGATTCTAAATTGGGTTGTGCAAAAATTTTCACCCCTCTACGGATATAGGACTTCTTAACATATTTCTGATTTATTTTCTTACTCGTGATCTTTCGAGTATTATTTTGCTAGCTTCCGCGTTACACCTGCTTATATTTTGTCCTAACAAAAACTAACGTACAAGACTTTAAATATTATTTGGAAAACAGCAATCTAAGAGAGAACTATCCCATGACCTACTAATATTTTGAGTAACTTCAACTAAATTAGGACTCCTAATACTAGTAATTTGAATACGTAAGAGACTCCTAAAAATATTGATAATAACTTAATGACTTTTGAAGTCAACTAATACTTCCCCTTGATTAAAAATCAGACACTCCCAACTGTGGCCTGAAAAATTCATTCTTAGCTAAGGAAGAGACTTCATAAATATATTTGTTGCTTGCTCGTTTGTGCCGCAAATTTCAGGAGTATTATTCCATTAGCTACCAATGTCCGTATGAAGTGATATTTCATATCTTAGCCATAGCAATTGTTGATATTAGGAAAAATTTTAGTAGACTCTTTTTGCTCGTAACTAAAATCTGCAAGTAGTTTTTGTAGACATAAAGCTTGTAGTGCTACTAAACTTCTTGTTGTATACTCCTCCTTAGAAGTTGACATAGTTATAGCCTACTGCTTCTTTGAACTCCATGTCACTACTTCAAAACCAAAGCTAAAACAACTACCAAGAGTGCTTTTTCGGTCGTCCAAGAAGCCTTCATAATCAATATTAAAAATAAATAACCATCACCTACTTAAGAGAATTCATTCCAAAATATTTCCTAATCACAATTCAATCACCCACAATTACCTTCCATATGATAACACCAAACAAACATGATAATTTCAACATAACTAATCAAGTTTATCATCAACCTAAACCTCAACTAACTATACATTCAACTATCCACCCTACGAAGGTCTATGCATGAAATCTCCCGATAATCCACTAGATATTATAAAAGTAAGTATAGGTGTAACTACTCAGTTAAGAAAAACTCAGCTTACACGTCAAGCACTTGTTGAACAATCATAGGCTTCTGGACTTCTGGCTGTAAGGGGGGGGGGGGGGGGATTCTGATGAGGGTAAATAAAAAATCATTTACCTCTCCTTTGCAGTGAAATCTCTCCCCTCCATTGTTCTCGAGCTTAGAGTGACTTAAGAGCATTTTTGGAGTAACCCTCCATATTTTTCTTCTTCCCAAATTTGGAAGGAAAATAAAATACATCGTTTTATCTAGGGTCTGATCCATCAACCTGCTATAGCTTTCACGCAGGAACTATAGAGCATTGTCTTAGCGGGAGATGTCCCATTATGGCGGGCTGATGTCAGCCTATATCAAATCAAATATACGCAATTTCATGTGTTCCTCAATTTTTAATTTGGCATCAAATTTTCAAAAATTTTGAGATTCCACAAGAGGTGCCTTTTGAATAACCACGGATCAAGTTGTTAGATCCCATAGAGGGTTAGTGTGGGTGTCACTAAGGACAGGATAGGACCGTGAGAAAAACTCACCTCACTCTCTTTCAAATATTTATTCCTCTTTTTTTTCATGCTCAAACTCAAATCTTCTACCAGCATCAGTAAACATCCTAATTTCTAGTGACCCAATGTCACCACAAGTGTGTACCAAACTTATTGATAATTCAAGACAAAAATCAAAATCACGAAAGATTAAAATATCCAACAACAAATCTTACACATTCAGTAAAGTTAAAACCTAATTTTATTTAATCAACTTAACAATTTTATTTGATTGGTTACCCTGCATGTTTGACTCTTAAATTATATCATTGTAATAATATTATGAAAAATAAATATATCTTTGAAATTAATGAAGTTGTATGATTACTATTTTGTAATTAGGCTTTCCAAACATACCCTAAATCTTATTTCGTGTCAGAAAAGAGAGGAAGATAAATGTTGCAGCTTTGAAAATTAATAATCTAACAAGTTTTGGAAATTTTAGCATTAATGACATAGTGTTGATTGAGGAGAAGCGTTATGGAGTTAATGATAAATTAAAAGATTCAAGACAACCCTAATTATAATCTAACGGTTTCATGTCAAACAAAGTACCTGAAGTGCAAGCTCAGGATGTAATCACATAATTTTTCATATTTGGTTCAATTTTAAAATATTTTCTTTAGAAACACAAGTTTCTTTTTAAAAAAACGACTTTCCGAGGGAAACAAGTTCCACAAGTGGTAGTGTGATTCTGCACTTCTTCCTATCCTTCAACGCACCCCTCCCTGCTTCTTTAGGGTTTGCCTAGATTATATGTCACTAATTTGCCAAATACTTCATTCAGCTACTCCTTCAACGGTAGTTGTTCGAGTGTTGTCTTCTTTTGATGTCCTGTCAATTAATGTTGTACAAGAACATTACATATCATCAAAAACAAATCATCACTTCATGTGTTGTATAAATTATCTAGAGTATATTTGTAATGGATTACTATAGTATACATGAACGATAAGATTTGGATCTGAACTCTTCAATTATTTTCCATTTCACCCAAGGAAGGTACTGCAGAGACTTGCAAAACTTAAGTTGAAAAATAACTAGTAAACCAAGTAAAAATTGCTTTAAAAAAAAATCTCAAACAATTAGTGCATGGAAACAAATTATCAATAGGTATCTAAATATATAAAATTCCAAAAGGAGTTTGTTCTCAAAATTCAAATAAAATCTAGACCTAAATAGCTGTCTGAAATGCCCTCATATGACGTGGAGATGTTTCATACAACCATTTTGGTCTGATTTTACTTATTTGTGTTTGGATTTTGAGAACACTTTTGGAATTTGATATATCTAGAAATTTATTGATGATTTGAATCCATGCACTTACCTATTTTCTTTACTTAGCATATTTTACTCGGTTTACAGATTATTTTTCTTCTATTAAAGTCTTGTTTGAGCGACATTTTTCTTGGTTGAAAGAAGAATAATTGAAGATCATAGATCTAAAACTTATTGTTTCCATATAACGTAATTATCCATTCCAAATGCTCTCTAGATTATTTATGTGTTATATGAAGTGATGGTCCTTTTCTATTACTAAAGCATTAAGTGATAATATGTAAATTGCTGGAAAGTAGTAACATGAATATAAGTGTACCACATTGTTTTTGTCTTCACTTGAATGCATCATCTATGCACTTTCTATTAGAAATCTGGAAACTCGAAAAACATAATAAAGTAAAAGTGTTCATCAATTTCATATTCAACCTATGCAAAAAAAAAATATTTAACTCAATGTGTGTTTACATAAAATATTTTTTAAAAAAAGGCACCTAGGTGTTAAACTTAGAGGTATGAAATGAGTGCTTCATGCATATGTTTGAGGTTTGCAAAACAAAATCATCTAATGCCAGTAAACACGAACAATATGTAGACAACATCAAAATTACCCCATCAATAAAAATAAATAATCCATCAAAATATTATTTTATTTTTAAAAAAAAAAGAGAAGCAAAATTCTCGGGAAAAAAATCATTCAATTTAGTCAATTGAAATTTCTCCAACAACGAAACGTGTTATAAAAACATATCATGAATGTTGAGAAGAAAAAAAAGTAAAACAATCTATGTTTAAGAAGAGTTTATCAAAAGAATTTTTCACATATATGTGTAAGTATTGCAAAAACAAGGGGGAAAAGAGTGAATTCATCATATATACATTTGCAACAAGTAAATAGGTTTTTTTAAAACTTGAATCTGTTAGAACAAACTATAAACACTACTATTAATACTTCATAAGATTGTAAACACAAATATAATATAGTTAAATACATGAAAAGATCATGTTTACCTTTAATATTTGGCATATCAATGAACAACCAAAAGACGAGCTAGGCTAGATCTACTTTTCTTTAGCTAATGACGGCTGACACCGTATGAAAATGCATTTTAGGTTAAGCCAAAAGAGGAGATCTAGATTTGTATTTATAGGCTTAAAAGTTATGACCTGGTGGCTCCAATCATGGGCTTACTAGTCTTCAACGGGTCTACATTATTATGTTAAGTCCACAATAGGCTTATAACATCAAATGAATATAGGCCCATATGAAATCCACACAAATACATGATGTGTCTAAAACCTAATAATAAGATAATGCTAACTTTTTTCCACTTGGACAACATTAACTCAAGGCCAAAGTCATATGCAGCCACTCAAACTTGTCCCGATTATTCATTTCAACACCTCAACTAGACGTACTACCTATTGAACACTTCAACCATTCTGAATTTGAACCATTTGAACATTTTTTTGAGAATAAACAAAAAATAGAGGATGTGTGAAATACACTCGCGCTGACATGTCAATTTGACCAATTAAATAATGACATGAGTTATTTTTTAATCCAAAAAATTATTTAAACATTATATTATAAAGTAAAAAAAAACATTTTAAAGTAAAAAAAATGAAAAAAAAAAAAGTAAAACTTAAACACCTACTTCCCTGCCTTCAAGTGGAATCCAAAACATACATTTCCCTCTAACTCCATTAATGGCGACCCTCCCTTCCCTGTACAGTTCCATCTTTAACCCGACAATTTTTTTTTCATCAGCTCTTTTATTAATTGTAACTTTTTACTTCATCTCGTTTTTTAGGTAGAGAAAGATGGGGAAAAGAATCCCTCCGAAAAATTTATAAATGAAACAAAATGCTAAGAATTTTGAAACCATTAGAATGGTGGGGGAAGAAGATAATCACCGATGCTAAGAATTTTGAAATCATTAGAATGGTGGAGGAAGAAAATAACCATGGTGCATGGATATGGGGGTTGTGGTGGGGTGGGGTGGGGTTGATAGAAATAGGGAAGAAGAAGACAATTGTTCTTCTTCTTTTTTGTTAATTATTTTTTTTAGAATTAACTTAGGGGTATAAATTAAGAAAAAAAAGAAAAATATTATTTTAATAAATTAACGCGCTCAAGGAAAGTGAATTACACGTTTTTTTTCCATGTCAGCATTTTGTGTCTAATAGGAATGACTTTTGAACAAATAAAGTGTTCAATTGGCACAAGGATTAGTTGAGGTGTCTAAATGATTATGCGGACAACTTTGAATGGCTGGAGATGACTTATAACTTAATTATATATATATATATATATATATTATAGAAATTGACTGTTGGGCTGAATAGATAGTGGCTCATTGGATTGCATGGAAGGATATTTGTGTTCCAAAGGAAGGAGGGTTGGGGTTTAGGTCACTGTTTGATATCTCTAAGGCTTTATTTGCCAAGTTGTGATGGAAATTTAGGACTACAAAAATACGTTGTGGTCTAATTATATGTGGAACAAATATTGCAAGAGGCATGGGCCACAAACAGTAGAACGGAGGGATCCTAAGTATGGAAAAATATGCTATTGGCAAGGGATTTTTTTATCAAGAAATATGGTGGGAACCCAAGGAATTGAAGGACAAGGTAGTGTATGGTTTGACACATTATCATTTGAATATGAATCACGATCATGGTCAAGTTGAATCTGTTAGTCAGTTATTTAATGAGGACGGATGGGATCAACATTAATACATTACAATTTTGATTAGCAAATTAAACCTGCAATCACATTAACACTGACCTGGGAAACATAAAACTTACACAACCTTGGTGGATGCCTAGCAAAGATGGACAATCTAAGGTGAGGACAGCATGGAACTTACGTATTGAGAATATATCAAATATATGGATGAAAGGACTACCTTTTAAGGTGTCCTAATTCTTATTATGGAGGAGGTGGTTTAGAAAAATTCCAATTAGGGAGGTGCTAATTAGAAGAGGCATCACTGGTGATCTAAAGTATTGTTGTTGTAACAAGAAACTTTTGTACATTTATTTATTAAATTTCCTGCAGATTCTTATCATACTTGGAGATTCTTTAGTGAAGCAGCAAGATTACATTTCCAGGAAGTAGAGATCAAACAAGTTTTGGATGAGTGGTGGAAGACTGATTGTCCTAGCAAATTAAAGCCAATATTTAAAGCAGTGCCTAATTTTATTATATGGCAAATCTGAAGGAGGAGGAACGTGATTAAACATGGGAGTAGAATGTATAAGCATAGCATGGTATTTCGCAAAAATTTATACCAAGTATAGATATCCATGGTAGAGTTGGCCATTGATTGTGAAGCTTTTAGAAGATTGATTATACACACCTCTGATTCAGACAAAAATTGTTAGATGGTTACACCCGGCCTCCAAGGGGTAAGACTTGAGACAGAATCGATGGCTTTCTATCTGTATAAGGAATGAAGAAGGAAATACAATGTTTGCTGAATCAAGAGTGATGAAGAAGTTTCTGTTAGAAACTGAGGCCATTAGAATGGGTATAGAATATTGTATAGTACCCTTGATTATTAAAACAGATTCTTTAATGGCATAGAAAGTCATTTAGAAGGTCCCCTGATTGATATCGTTGGATGTTGGATACATAAAGAGATTGATGATTGATATAAAAGTGGAGGTGGTGCACACCTATCTGGAAGATTTTTTTGCTAATCATGCTATTGATTTTGCAGGTACACACCGAAGACAATTCTCAAATTTGTGGGAAACTCCTCTTCAAGCACAAACAATTATTCAATTGAAAGGGACAATATACCAAATCTGAGAATTAACAAAGTACAAAATACAGGATATCGGACACAAAGTTAATAATGATCCAAAGTTCAACAAATACATATGTCAGTGCTTCAGTAAATTCTGTTAATGGAGTGCTTGAACCCTTCATTTTAGTAGTTTCCATATTGTAATTTGGGTCTTGGCCACTTTGAATGTTGTTCTTTGTTCTATTATTAATAAATGGCCCTTCTCGGGCATTTTAATAAAATAATAATGAAAACAAAAACAGTGGCCATAAATATGTAGTGCTGGAATGCCATTTTCCAACATGGTTTAGTAAAAAAAAAACATCGAAATAGAGTAGTACTTGCATTCAGTGGTCAACCTACGATTTTCTTTGGGGACGTTTGAAAAATAAAAGTATAAACATTTAATTAAGTTTTTATAAATAGAAATCTTAAATTTTTGGGGGGTTTAAAACCACATTTTTAGCACAATTTTTTAAGTAAGAAACACTAAAAAAAATGAAAACTAAACTGAATTTTTTCCCAAAAAAAAAACAAACCTCAAACTGAATAAATTTTTTGGGTTTAAATCACACTTTTAAAACGTTTTTTAAGTAAAGCAACACTAAAAAAATGAAAAACATAACTGAAAATGTTTATAGAAAAAACTAAAAAAAGAAATTAAAAAGATAAAAATAAAACACTTTCACTGGGATTCAAACCAGTGACACAAAAAACTTAGTATCAAAGAGACTTGCCATTACCCCATCAATTTCTCTTTGTCAGTGAAAGGGCTCAATATATATATATCTACAAAAATACAAAAATATATACAATATAACTTTTTTACCAAGGAGATTCAGATGAACCCCAGAGGACCATATGGGTCCGCCCCTGCTTGCATCACTCAACGACACAAGACCTATCCACAGTTGCTAGCGTTGAAATTCTGTAGACATAAATGAATAATAGATCGATTTTTTTTCATTGACAATCCTTCAATAGATTTTTCATGACATGTGCACCATAGAAATATTGTCACTCCAATTTTTTCGTATAAATGTTAGTATGATTATACCTTTGTTTCGTTCATTTTTCAAGAATATCCATTATTTTTATGCTTTGGTTCACAAACTTGATGTGAAAATTGAGATTTTAAATTAAAAAAAGTTGTAAATAATGAAATCCGGATGCCATGTATCAAATTCACACTTCATGACTTTAAAAGATTTAAGTATGACTTTAGAGGATTTAATTATAACTTTAAAAGACCTCTTTCATGACTTTGAAGGATTAAGGACATACTTACTTTTTATATATATAGTCATTTTTATGTAGATACAAATACATGGAAATATTGAAAGATTGGAAGAGAAATATTATTACTCTTTCTCTCTATTTCTTTGATATTAAATTTCTTATACTTTATTAATTTCTAACATGTTATCAGCAAGAAGTCTCTTATAAGTTTTTCATCATGTCAAATTTGTCAAAATTGGAGTTCGTGGCACTTGATATTTTTGGTAAAAATTATTTGTTATGGGTACTCGATGCGGAAATTTACCTAGACGCTAAAAATCTTGGTACCACCATTACTAAGGAAAATGCAGCATCGAGTAAGGACAAAGCGAAGACTATGATTTTTCTTCATCGTCATTTGGATGAAGGATTAAATGTCGAATATTTGACAGTGAAGGATCCACTTGAATTGTGGGCTGATTTAAAGGAAAGGTATGACCAACTTAAGGCAACAGTATTGCTTAGGGCTCGTTATAATTGGACACACTTACGATTACAGGACTTTAAAACTGTATGTGAATATAATTCCGCTGTTTATAATATCACTTTCCAATTAAAATAATGTGAAAAAAATATAACAGATGAGGATCTGTTGGAAAAGACGTTTTACTACTTTTCATGCCTCAAATTTGGTGTTACAACAACAATATCGTGAAATGGGATTTAAAAAGTATTCTGATTTAATCTCATGTCTTCTTGTGGCTAAGCAACATAATACCCTTTTGTTGAAAAATTATGAAGCCCGTCCCACTGGAACTGCTCCTTTAGCGGAAGCAAATGTGGTAGAAGTACATGGCCAGTCTAAAAGAAGACAAATTAAAATTTCGGGCCTTAATAATTTGCGTGGACATAGCAATAGCTGAAAATGATATAACAATTATCGTGGTAGTGGTCATTATAAAACAGAGAACAATACAGGTTCTCAAAGTAATAGTTTAAGAGGCAATTGACATCGTTGTAACATGAAAGACCATTGGAAGAATGAATACCGGACGCCTGAGCATTTTTTCAGGCTTTATCAAAATTCCTTTAAACGAAAGGCAAATGGAGGTGGTACATATTTTTCTAATGCTCGGGTGGAATCACACTTGACATTTGAAAATAATGTTGAGGAAAAACATCCGCAAATGTACAATGATAATATTGAAGCAAATTTAGCTTTGAAGAATGGCGATTTTAATAACATCAATGATATTACTCATTTGGAGGTTGAAGATTTTTTTCGAGATCGTAGCTGAAGTTTGATGTTATTTTATGATATGCAATATGTTGTTGTTTTTGTGTGCTTTTCATTATCAATTTTTTGGGTCACTTTTATTTTAAAAGTAAAATAATATAAAGACCTAAGTTTTCTTATCTCTTATGATGTACTTTTATTTTACGAAGATAAATAAAAATTTTCAGTCTTCAATTGGATCCAAGATGAGTAGTGGAGATATGTGTCTCATGGATAGTGCTACAACTCACATTAGATTAAGAGAAAAAAATATTTCTCTCATTTAAATATGAAGGGGTCAATGTTAATACAATACCGAGTAGTATAAAATAATTGATGGCTTTGGGAGAGCATCATTATTACTACCTGGAGGAATAATATTGGTCATTTATAATGCTTTGTATTGTAGTAAGTCTCAAAAAAAAGTTATTAAGTTTCAAGGCTATTCGCCAAAATGACTATCATATTGAGACTGCAAATAAAGCAAATGTTGAATACCTTTATATTACTACAATAAAGAGGCAAAAAGATTTGTGCATGGAAAATTATTCACACTTTCTTCTGGGTTGTACCACACAAGTATTGATGTGGTTGAATCATATGTCATGCTAAATAAAGATTTACCAATCATAATAATTTCATCATTTGTAATGAATGGTTGGGTCATCCCGGTTATAATACGATGCGCAAAATTATTGAGAATTCACATGAGATACTTTGAAGAATCAGAAAATTCTTCAATTTAAGAAATTCTCTTGTGTTGCTTGTTCCCAAGGGAAACTAATTATTAAACCATTAGCAACTAAGGTTGGATTGAATCCTCTACATTTCTGGAACATATACATTGGTGATATATGTGGACCAATTCACCCTTCATTTGGACCATTTAAATATTGTATGTTTTTGATAGATGCATCTACAAGATGGTCACATGTGTACTTATTATCAACTCGCAACATGGCTTTTGCGAAATTGTTGGCCCAAATTAAAAGGTTAAGAGCACAATTTCCAGATTATACTATAAAGACAATTCGTCTTGATAATGCTGGTGAATTTACATCTCATTTCTTTAATGATTATTGTATGTCCATTGGAATAACAGTTGAACTTCCAGTAACTCATATTCATACCCAAAATGGTCTAGCAGAATTATTAATTAAACATTTTTAGTTGATAGCTAGACCATTACTGATGAGGACAAAACTTCCTCTTTCGATATGGGGGCATGCTATTTTGCATACAGTAACTTTTGTGCGCATAGGCCAATCAGTTTTCATGATTTCTCTCCACTACAATTGGCTTTTAGAAAATAGCCAAATATTTCTCACCTTAAAATTCTTGAATGTGCGGTACATGTTCCAATTGCTCCACCATAGTGCACAAAGATGGGTCCCCAAAGAAGGTTGAAAATATAGGTTGGGTATGAATCTCCTTTTATTATAAAGTATTTGAAATCCATTACTGGAGATTTATTTACAGTAAGATTTGTTGATTGTCATTTTGATGAATCTGAATACCCAAAATTAGGGAAGAAACATAAAAAGTTGGAAAATGAGATAGATTAAAATGCAGTATCACTATCTCATTTAGATCCTTGAACAAATCAATATGAACACGATGTTCAAAAGATGATTTATTTGCAAAATATTGAATCAACTGCCACATGCATTTAAACCTTTCAAGGGTTACTAAATCTCATGTTTCAGCTGCAAATGCTCTAGTAAGAGTTGATATTCCGATAGAACAAACTGGTAATGCAAATGAATCTAGACCACGTCTGAAATGTGATACACCAATTGGTTCAAAGGATAAAAATCCTCGAAAAATAAAAGGAAAAAATAATGATAATATGAAAGCGAGTGATCAAGGAGAGCCTCAAGACATAACAAATGATGAGACACCGAAAATGTTGAGATATCTAAAATAATGAAAATGAAGAGATCTCAATAAGTTATGTCTGACTAGAAAAATGTGAAACTGAAATGATGTTGTAATTGATAACATTTTTGCTTATAATGTTGCTACTAAAATAATGCAACAAGATGAGAATCATGAATCAAAATTTATTGATAAATATAGACAGAGAAATGATTGGAAAAAATGGAAGAACGCAATTCAAGCAGAGTTAACTTCACTTGAAAAACATGAATTTTTTGGATCAATAATTCAACACCTGAAGGTGTCAAGTCAGTGGAGTACAAATGAATTTTTGTAGGAAAACAAAATGAAAAAGTTGAAGTCGTAAGATACAAAACACGATTGTGGCTCTGAGATTTTCGCAAAGGCCTGACATTGACTATGTAGAAACATATTCTCCGGTGGTAGATGCAATTAACTCTCGATATTTAATGAACTCGGTAGTTTATGAAAATCTTGAAATGTACCTAATGGACATGATCACTACCTATTTATATGGCTCATTGGACGACGATATTTTTATGAGAATTGTTGAAGGATTTAATGTGTCTGAAGAATACAATGGTTCTCGAGAAACTTGTTAAATAAAGATTCAGAAATCTTTATACGGATTAAAACAATCAGTGCGAATGTGGTATAATCGCCTTAGCGAATATTTGTTGAAAGAAGGATTTAAAAATGATTCAATTTGTCCTTATGTCTTCAAGAAAAGTTTTGGATCTGAATTTGTCATAATTGTTGTATATGTTGATGATTTGAATATCATTGGTACTCTTCATGAGCTTTCAAAGACATTAAAATGTCGGAAAATGATTTTGAAATGAAAAATCTCAAAAAGATAAAATTTTATCTTGGACTACAAATTGAACATTTTGCAAATGAGATATTTGTTCATCAATCAACATATATTGAGAATATATTAAAGAGATTTTACATGGATAAAGTACATTCATTGAGTAGTCCTATGGTTGTGAAATCTCTTGATATTAATAAAGATCTATTTCGGCCTCATGAAATGAAGGTGAACTTGTTGGTGATGAAATATCATATCTTAGAACAATTGGTGCATTAATGTATCTTGCTAATAATTGTAGACATGATATAGCTTTCTCAGTAAGTTTGTTAGCAAGGTTAAGTTTTTCTCCAACACAAAGCCACTGAAATGAAATTAAGCATATATTCATATAACTCCGAGGGACTATTGACATGTGATTGTTTACTCAAATGAATCCAATTCACAATGGATTGGTTATGCAGATGCAGGATATTTGTTTGATCCCTATAAAGGTCGATCATGGACAGACTATCTATTCACATGTGATGGTATAACTATATCATGCCATTCAATAAAACAAACTATGGTTGTCACTTCCTCAAATCATGCAGAGTTTAATAACCATTCATGAAGCAAGTCGAAAATGCGTTTGGTTGAGATCAATAATTCAATACATTCAATAAACATGTAGTCTTTCTTTGAAAAGAGATATTCCAACAATATTGTATGACGATAATGTTACATGTATAGCTCAACTGAAAGGGGAATACATTAAAGAGATAGAACAAAACACATTTCATCAAAAAAAAATTCACTCATTATTTTCAAAAGAAGGGTGATATAGATGTTCAACAAGTTCGCTCAAGTAATAATTTAGCAGTATGTTTACTAAGGCATTGCCAACTTCAACCTTTGAGAAATTGAGATACAAAATTGAAATGTATCCTCTTCGAGATATTAAATGATGTTTTCATCGGGGGGAGTAAATATGTGCATCACTCTTTTTTCCTTCATCAAGATTTTTATCCCACTAGGTTTTTTCTTGATAAGGTTTTTGACGAGGCAACAAACAATGCGTATTAAGAATAACTATGTACACTTTCTTTTATTCTTTTAGATTTTATTTTGTACATGAACATTCATGGGGGAGTGTTGTAAATAATGAAATATGGATGTTATGTATCAAATCCACACTTCATGACTTTAAAATATTTAAGTATGACTTTAAGGGATTTAATTATGACTTTAAAGATCTCTTTCATTGACTTTGAAGGATTAAGGATAGGATAAATACCTATATACACATCTTTATTTTCCATAATTTCTATTATTCTCTATCATTTAAAAATATTTCTAAAATCCCTCTTTTTCCTTTCAAACCCATTGTTCCAGATACATAAAGTTATACACGTTTTTCTTTCTATTTTTACTCCTTATTTCACTGCCTCAACCTCTTCCTATTTTTACTCACTCTATCTCTTCCTATTTTCACTCCCTCAATCTTTACTTCCTTCATTTTTTACGTAATATCTCTCCACAATTTTTTTTCAGAACAACTCAAGTTTTCGCTTTACAATTTTTTTCAAAGAATTACCGAATTCTCCTTCATTTTCACCTTCACAATATACATAAGGGAAATGTAAAAGATATGATGTATTCATATTGTTTCTTGCAAAAAAATCAATTTTAGGAGATCCTCTTTTACTGGTGAAACTATATTATGAAATGAAAAGAAGTAGTCTCTACCAAATGTATCATTTTATCATGTATCAAGTGTTGTTATGTATCTTCTACGGTTATTCAAATTTAGAAGAATATGTTTTCGTACACAATATCAAATTATATTCATGATATATTTGTGAGCGAAGAAATCGAGGAAGGACACATGCTCGAGCTTTAAATCTATTGTTTTATAAATTTTCAAAATCCCTCATTTTTGCGCATTGAATTAATGTATCAGCGTATCAAATTAATGTATCTCACGCATCAGATTAATGTATCATGTATAAAATATAATGTATCTTACTTAACGATTAACGTATCAATGCTTATTTTAGTTATGATACGTAAATTCAAATTTATACTAAATGTATCCGATACATAACAATTACCAATGTATCGATCTCAAACAGTTACTATACTGTATTTAAAAAAAAATAAAGTGTTGTATTTCTCAAATAAAATAAAAGACATAAATAATAATGTATCAAACACTATTTTTAGTTATGATACGTAAATTTAAATTTATACTAAATGTATCTTATACATAACAATTACCAAACAATAATCTATCGATCTCAAACTTAAAATCTTATGAGCAACACTTACTTAATTAATGTATCTAGTAAAAATATAATATCTATCAATTCAATCGAAAGGATCTTCATGATCTCAAACAAAAGAACATACATAAATAATAATATATCATGCACTAATTTTTTAGTTATGATAGGTAAATTTGGATTTATACTAAATGTATTTGTAACATAACAATTTCCAAATAATAATATATTGATCTCAAACCTAAAATTTTATGGGCAACACTTTCTTATTTGGTGTACAAAGTAGAAATACAACACTTATCAATTTAAATTGAAAGGATCTTCATGATGTATCTTCTTAAAAATTTTGATAATTTTTAATCAAAATTGAAAGAATCTTCAATGAACTAGGAGAATAATTTTGAAATTCAAAATTTTCGTCAATTTTGAATCAAAATAGAAAGGATCTTCAATGACTGGAGAAAAATTTAGAATCTCAAAATTTTCGATAATCTTGAATCAAAATCGAAAAGATATTCGATGAACTTGAAGATTTACAGAAGAAATTGTTTGTCCAACAACAATTCCATACAATCCTTCATAACTCATCCCGCTTTTCAAAATTTTGACAAATTTTTTTATGAAACAGAGAGAACGATGAACAAGAAGAAGAAATTTAATTTTTTGATTTTTTTAGATTGTTACACTATATGATTTTGAATTATTGATAATAATTTTGAATGAAATAACGTACTTTGTGAAATCTTAATTTAATTTTCAGTATTTCCCCTTAATTAGTGGAACAAATGGATACTATGAGATTTTAAATTGATTTTCCAGCCTTTTTTCCCTTAATAAGTGCAACAGATTGATACATAATGTATCAACAATAATATATCCAAATCCTTAATTATGTATCTGAAATAATTATGTATCTAAAAGGTCTAAAAAAATATGAGATTTATGTAATTATAAAAATAATAGAGATAAAAGATAATTTAAGTTTTACACTATGATATTTATGTAAGTTATACTTAAGGATATACTTACTTTCTATATATAATCTTCTAATACTTAACTTTATGACAGAAAATAAGTTTTGAGGTTTGAAGGTCAAATTTGACTGTATAGATAAGATTAGACAGTCAGGCGTAGAAGCATATAGTCTAGGGGTATATGTGACAATTGTTATGCTTTTCCATGTAGACTAGATACAATTCTAATTTGATTTGGATAAATCAAGTTAAAAACATTGAAAGACAATAAAAACTATATATAATGAAGTTAGGATTTAAGACAAAAAAGTTCACACGTTCAATTGAATAAATTGATATACTTTGACGTGTTATTAATAGTTAGTGAAACTTAATTATATTTAGTTGGATTTATATAAAATTCTTAGGGTTTAAATTAAATGAATTTATCTTTGAACTTTGGATGATTAAGATTTGTAATTAAATTACTTTATTCGTGTTTCCGAAGTAATATATTCTTCTATGGAACTAAGGTTCATTTTGAATGATCCTAACGTTACTATTATAAAAAATAAAAATAAAAAGATGAAAAGCTTTAGCCCATTTTGAATTATCCGAACATCACTATTATAATGGGAATTTCTTCATTCACATTAACATTCACCATGGCCTACACTAATGTTGAACCCTTCTCCCATTTTGCTTTTCTTAGTAATTTATTTTGGTATAAAAGTTAAAATGTTATGAACCTTCTTATCAAAGTAGGGTCACTTAACAATTTATTCCTAACGAGTCTTTGTCTAATATTCAGAAATAGTCTTTCTACTTTTACAATAGTATTAATAAGTCTTTCTACTTTTACAATAATATTGATAAGGTACAATAGCTCATAGTTGGTTAAAGTGTCTACTTGAAAATACGAAACTAAGTATTTGTTTATTCAAGCCCCCAAAAAACCAAGTCTTCCATAAATTACAAAATAGGGGACTTGACTTTGTTTGAAATTAATGCATATAACAAGTAGTGATCACCCCTTTTTTTAATCCTCATATTCACAACAACAAAAAAAACGGATACCAAAGAATACTACAAAACAATTCACTTGATTTTGATCTGTCTATTAGTACTGATCATGCATTAAAGCTTTACTTTTCAATCAATGTCAAGAGGGAATAATATAAAAAATTTGTGCATAATAAAGGAGAGGGAAGCTCTTCTCGAGTTAAAACAAGGTCTCGTAGATGATGAATATAAATTGCTTTCTTCATGGAGAAATGAAGAAAATAATGAGGAATGTTTTTCTTGGAGGGGTCTGGAATGCAGTAATACAACTGGCTGTCTGCCCCACATACTCGTCCTTAATCTTCATATAGGTACAACTGAATCCAATACTGATGGTCCTGATAAGAATCTCATATTGACAGGCAACATTACTTCTTCATTGGTTAAGTTGCAGTATTTGAAGTACTTAGATCTTAGTTCCAATAATTTTTTAGGCGACGGGCCAATATCAAAATTTATTGGATATTTCAAATGATTAGAGTACTTAAATCTCACATCTAGATACAGAGTTTTTACTGGTCTATTTCATCTGCAGCTCCGAAATATTACTCCTTAAGGACACTTGATCTTTGTGGCAATTATTTAACGGTCAATAGGCTTGAGTGGCTTTCTCATCCAGTGCATTTGGAGTAACTAGATCTAAGTTTATCCAATGTGCAAGCTAAAAAATGGTTGCAAGAGATAAGTAAGTTCCCAAATTTGATGGAATTGCATTTGAGTGGTTGTCAAATTACCAATAAACCATTCCTTCATCAGTTATCTTAGCTAATATTCCCTCCTCTCGTCTTTCCACCCTGGATATCTCCTCTAATAGATATTCGTTCCCGCAATAAATAGTTGGTTATTTAACTTCACTAGTCTAGATCTTTTTGAGCAAGGATTTAGGCAAAATTGGTAGTGGCTTTGGGTATTTGAAATGTTTAGAAAATCTTAATCTATTTAGTAGTGGTATTCAAGGAGGGATACCAAGGTCTTTAGGGAATTTAAGTTGTTCACACTCTATTGATGCTAGTTACAATTACTTATTAAGTCAACCGTTTTCTGAGTTGCTTGATTATCTTATCAGGGAGTCATAGATTACTTGAATTTTTGTCCTTTGAGGGAAATGCACTCACTGGTTCATTGATTAATCTTACTACATTTTCATCCTTGAAGGAATTGAGGCTACGAGAGAACTCGCTGAATGGCATTTTCCATGAAAGCTTTAGACAAATCTCCTGTCTTGAGTATCTTGATTTGTCTAATAACCAAATGACAGGGTCATTACCAGACTTGGCATTCTTTCCATCATTGAGAGAGTTGCACTTACAGTCCAATCACTTTTATGGAATGATACCACAAGGTTTAGGGAAACTTTCCGAGCTTAAAACCTTGGATGTGTCTTTCAATAGATTGCAAGGCTTCCTGGATAATTTGGGGAAACTTTCCAAGATGAAAATCTTGGATGTCTATTTCAATAGACTGAAAGGCTTACCAGAAATTTTAGGGCAACTTTTCGACCTTGGAACTTTTGATGCTCCTAATAATTTGTTAGAATGTACAATCTCTGAATCCCATTTTTCCAACCTTTGCAACTTGAGAAGTTCAAAATTTTCTTCCAACTCGTTGACATGGAATGCAAGTGTTGATTGGGTTCCATGTTTTCAACTCCAAGTTATCAGTCTTTCTTATTGTAATCTTGGACGTACTACCCAAAATGGCTTCAAACTCAAAATAGCTACTCATTTCTTGATATCTCTCTTGCTAGTATCTCAGACACAATGCCTAGTTGGTTTACAAAGTTGCCTCCCATGTTATATTTTTTGAATCTATCTTACAACCATATCAATGGAGAGATGCAAGATTTATCAGCCAATAATATCGGTTCCATTGTTATAGATCTTGGTTATAACAATTTTTCAGGACCCTTACCAACATTTCCTCATTTAATTAGTGAATTGCGTGTTGACAACAACAAGTTTTCTGGATCCCTTAACTCCATATGTAAAATTCGTTCATCTGTAACAACTTGACTTGTCCAATAATCTCTCTCTTGTCCCGACAGATTCCTGATTATTGTGATCTCATGTCTGCTCTAACCGTCCTTAATGTAGCCAATAGCCGTATATATGGAACTATTCCATACTCTTTGTGTTCTTCAACATCCTTGAGCTCTCCATACGTCTGTAACAACAATTTAAGTGGACAGTTGCCTGTCTCTTTGAAGAAATGCCAAGGTTTGAAAGTCTTGGATTTGGGAAGAAATAGATTGAGTGCAAAAATCCCAGAATGGATAGGGACTAAGTTGGCTGGTTCGGTCATTCTATGTTGGAGAAATATTAGAAATTCCACAATAATAATAATAATAATAATAATAATAATAATAATAAATATCCGAAAATAAAATAAAAATTACTACGATATTATAAAAATAATAGTGCATAAAATAAATAAATATTTAAATCGTATTAGATACTATTTCCCTAAAATTAAACAAACGCTACCCTAATTTTTAATAAATAAAGATAACATAAATCAATAAATTAATTATCTCAAGTTATTTAAAGAAAAATAAAACAAAACGTTAACTTATTAAAATGGACAGAATTAGAAAAAGAGAAAACGAAAGAGTGAGGAACTAAGCAGTATTACTTCTATGCATATTGAATTGCAAATGAGAAGAGATGTATTTAAATAGAGAAAGAGTTGTTGGCAAGTTGACAAGTGGCAAGCCACTTGTCCAAATATTATCATGCAAAATGACACATAGAGTATGTTGTCAAAACTCTTGCCATGATCAATTTAAAAGTTCTTTTGAAATAACAACATTTTTCATATATTCCTCACTTATTTTAAAAGACTTTATAGTAAAAATATAATTTGTTGGATTTTCAGGATAAAATGCAGTAGATTTGGTATTTTTCGAATTATGAATTTAATATAGATCAATAAAATTTAATTTACAGAATAATTGGTGAAAAATATTATTTTTATTTTATGAATCAAATAGTTTTAGCTGTAAACCAGTGAATTTAACAATCACATTTTGATCATTGTAATTTTATTGTTCAACGCGGTTTTATATTTGTAGGTCATGCACGTGCCTGGTACTCATGAGAGCTCTAGAGACTAGGCCAAAGTCTGATAGCTACACTTATATAGGTGAATTCATGAAGCGTGTGCTGCTTTAAATACACCTTCCTTAATTAAGAACTATGAATTCATTAAGAGTTAATAACTCATCCCTCATTTTTAGTAGCAGTTTCAAACACTCTTAGTTCGTGCGCAGAGTCAATATCGACTTGTTATTACCCATATGAACCTACTTCATGGGATCTCCAATCACATAGGTTGGGTTCCCATCCCTATTGGCTAACAATTGACCTTAAATCTATTTCTATTGAGGTTTGAAGAATTAATTTTCTTCTCACGGGTTTCGTCACTGAATTGTCCGAATTCAATTCTGACTTCACATAATCAATTGCAATTATTCCATCTTTCAGCAGCTGCTTAACAATATCATGCCTTAATTTCATGTGTCTACTCTTACAATTTGTAAGATTTATTATTCGCAATAGCAATTGCGGCTTGACCATCACAGTGTATAAACACTGAAAACAATTCATCATTTATCAAAGGGATATTTGCTAGGAAATTTCTTAGTCACTCAGCCTCAGAACCAGCTAGTTTCAGAGCTACAAAATTTGATTCCATAGTCGATCTAGCAATGATTGTCCGTTTAGAAGGAAATCCACATTACATGATAGCATCAAACACTCTTAGTTCCAGGTTGCATCATTATACTCTTCTTAAGTAGAAGGAAATCCACTATACATGATAGCATAATTCATGGTTCCTCTCAAATATTTCATTAGTCTATTCAATGAGAATCAATGCTTATTATTGGGATTATGAGTATATCTACTCAATCTGCAAACGACATAGGTAATATTAGACCTAGTAAAATTCATCAAATGCAAGACTTTCAATAATTTGAGCATATTTAGACTGAGCAACTGTCTCACCATAATTCTTTTTGAATTTAGAGTTAAGTATCATAATGATTAGTGAAATAGGGTCGATTTATTTTTATCGCACACCACTCTAGGTAGTCTTACAAACGTCTGTAACACTCAGCCTACTAACACCCACGAAATTGACTAAGTATAGAAATACTTAAACAGCAAAGTCAAACAACAAGCAGAATTTACAGGAACCTTTCCCAACCTTTATTAATCTGTAATTAATACAAAGGAAGGCTTCACGAATTAGTCTAAGGCTAAAAACACTCTGTCTAAGCCTTAGACGAATTTCCACCTTTAAACAAAAATTCTGCACAATGGCAGCTACATGCGGCAGTTACAAATAACACTTGTCCGACACTTGTCATCACAAGGTTCAAAACTAACTTTCCAACAGCTATATTTCTAACAGATAGAATCTAATTCAAATTACATTCTTATCTACACGAAATACTAATATTCTAACACTTAGAATATTTCAGGCTTCATTCCAACACTTAGAATATTTCTGCCAGCTTCCAACACTTAGAATATTTTAGCTGTCTTCCAACACTTAGTTTTATTTTACCAATTCGGGTGAACTGCCTTTGTTCTTGACATTGTCAAGTCTTCATAGCCTTGCCTTATCAAGTCAACATGTTGTCTTGCCAATGCCCTTAGCCCGCACGTAAGCCATGCACATTCAAGCTGCCTTGCCAACACCCAAGCACCTTGAACTTGTGTTGCACTGTTTTGCCCTCATCCATGTCAAGACCAATGCCCAAGTCCTTGACATGCCTGCACGTAGTTAGATCAAGCAGTTTACGGGTCCAACAGACCACCCTCACCACTTGAACTCGATGTCCTCATCGAGACTGTTTTAAGGTAGTCCTCGATTTGAGCATCAAACTGTCATAAGTCTTTTGCCTTCTCCCAAACTGCATCAGCTGCACTCTTTCCTTTCCAATGAACCAAGAATTCTGTCATAGTATTCTTCTTACTTGTGCCCAAAATCCGGTGATCAAGGATCTTCTCAATTTCACATCATATTGTGTAGGTACTGATGGAGGAGCCCTCTTTGACCTGTTTCTATCCGGATCATCTGCATCTGCAAAGTAAGGTTTCAAGAAACTCACATGGAAAGTGGGATGGATTTTCAACCTTTCTGGCAGCTTCAACCTATAAGCAACTTCGCCCACTCGTTCACCACTTCGAATGGACCATCATACTTAGGAATCAAACCCCGGTGTCTGGTCTTACTTACAATCTGTTTTCATATTTGTGGGGTAAGTTTCAGCAACACCTTGTCACCCACATTGAACTCAACTGAGCGACGATGTTGATCAGCATACTTCTTCATGCGCCGCTGAGCCTTGCGCAAGCTATCTTGTGCTTCAGATAACATTTCAAGTCTGTCCCTTGCAACCCTGTATGTTGCTGGACACTTTCCCTGATTTTTAGATTTGGCAACATCTAGTGGCGTCATAGACAGTCTGCCTAAGACGATTTCAAAAGGGCTCATTTCTATTGCAGACGACTTGTGCAGATTATAGCAAAACTGCGCAGTGTCTAACAATATTACCCAATTCCGTTGACTTGTTATCACATAGTGCCTCAAGTATTCTTCAAACAAGTGATTAATTCTTTCCGTTTGTCCATCTGTTTCTGGATGATTTGCAGTAGAAAATTTTAATTCAGTTCCCATCATATTGAACAATGTTGTCCAAAATCTATCAGTGAACCTTGCATCTCTATCACTCACAATGTCAAACCACATTTTTGTAGAACAAATCAGCAGCAACTTCAGATGAGCATAATTCAGGAGCAGCAATAAAAACAGAATATTTTGAAAATGTGTCAACTACCACCATGATAGATGCTTTGCCATCTACTCCTAGGGAATCCAGAAATGAAATCCATGCTTACTGATAGCCATGACCTCTCAGGAACAGGCAAAGGTTACAGCAAACCTGCTTCCTTCTTACGTTTTGTCTTGTCCACTTGACAAACATGACAAGTCTTGACGTATGCCTCTATATCGTCTTCCATTTTCGGCCAAAAATAAACATGAGACAGTAAGGCTAACATCCTTTCAACACCGGGATGTCCAACCCAAGCAGAATCATGCGCCTCTTTCATTAAGTCTTTGCGCAACCCGCCCTGATTTGGTACAACGATTCTCCCCCCCTTTAAGATAGAGCAGATCTTCCTCGATCCAATACCGTCTCATTGTGCCATCTTGAACTTGACCCGTCCATTTAACATACAATGAATCATTTGCAGCACACAACCTGATTCTATCATAGAAATTAGTTTTCAGTTTTGAAATTGAACATACTGCAACAAACACTTCTTTTCTACTCAACGCATCAGCAACCTGGTTGTGTTTTCCTGGTTTATGTTCCCACATGAAATCATATTCAGCCAGGAATTCTTGCCACCGTGCTTGTTTAGGACTCAAATTTTTCTTTGTCTTGAAAAATGTATTTGCCACATTATCAGTTCTTACTACAAATAGAGTACCCAAGAGATAAACTCTCCAAACCTGCAAACAGTGTACTACCGCAACCATTTCTTTTTCATGTGTTGAGTATCTCTGTTCAGCATCATTCAATTTTCTACTTTCAAAGGCCATTGGATGACCTTCCTGCACTAATACGCCACCAATTGCCTTGTCTCACGCATCAGTGTGCACTTCAAATTGTAACTCAAAATCAGGCAATTTGAGTATAGGTTCAGATGCAATAGCATTTTTCAAATTCTGAAATGCTTCATCACATAATTCAGACCAAACCCACTTTGTATCTTTCTTCAACAAATCTGTCAAAGTCGCTGCCTTTTTTGAGTAACCAGCAATAAACTTTCTGTAATAGTTAGCCAAGCCAAGAAATGACCTCAAATCCTTCACATGACGAGGTGCCTGCCAATCAACAATGGCTTGCACTTTCTTAGGATCCATTCGAACTTGGTTTTTACTCACAAGATGCCCCAAGAACTTTATCTCTTATTGAGTTAACTCACACTTTTACATCTTGACATAAAGTGTGTATTTTCTCAATTGAGACAAAACCAAACTTAGGTGATTAACATGTTCCTCCAATGTTCGACTATAAATGACAATATCATCTAGATAAACAACAACAAAGTCATCAAGATAGTCAAACAGTACATTATTCATTAAGTTGCAAAACGTTGCCGGGGCATTAGTCAACCCAAATGGCATTACAAGGAATTCATATGAACCATATCTAGTTACACATGTTTTTTTGGTTCATCACCCTCTGCTATCATAACCTGCCAATAACCTGCCCTGAGATCAAGTTTCGTGAACCAGCATGCCTTACTTAACTTGTCCATCAAATCTTGCACCAACGGAACCGGATACTTGTTCTTTATAGTTGCCTTGTTCAGCGCCCGGTAATCTACACACATTCGCATCGCCCCGTCCTGTTTCTTTTGAAATAAGACAGGAGCACCATATGGGGCCTTAGATGGCTGAATCAATCCGGCATCCAACAACTCATTCAATTGTTTGCGTAATTCAACCAATTCCTTAGGAGCCATAGGATAAGGAGCCTGTACAGGAGCAATCGTACCAGGCAGCAACTCAATCTTATGATCAATATCCCTCCTTGGTGGTAATTTATTTGGTAATTCAGGTGGCATAACATCAGCATACTGTTTAAGCAATTCAGCAACACAATCAGGCACTTCCATTTTCACATCAGGTTTCACTTCAACCAAGGCAGCAAGTATAGTGTCATCACCCTTCTTCAGCCCTTTGTCGATTGACATAGCAGACAACAACATTCCCTTGTCTTTCTTCTTTGCAACTTTATTAATGTTCCCAAATGGATAAACACCTTTGAGAAATCCAGCATTGCTTCCATTCATAACCATCACTCCATCTAAGTGAGGAAACGGAACAAACTGGATTTTTCTTAGGAAATCAATCCCAAGTATGATTTCAAAGTCACCAAGCGGCATCACCATCAAGTTATGTTTTCCCACCCAACTTTTCGTCGACATAGACACACCATAAGCCATGCACACAATGGCTTGTGCCTTAGCATTGACTGTTTTGACGTAGGAAGGGCTTTTAGACAACTTAAGCCCCAATTTTGTAGCAATTTTCACATCTACAAACGTATGAGTGGCCCCTCTATCAACCATTGACATCACACGTTGTTCTTTCACTATCATTTCTATATGAATTAAGGAAGCATTTGGATTCGAAGTGCTAGAGATTTCTCCAACATTATTAATCCCTGTAATATGATTGAAGGACAATCCCAATGGGTTCGCCATTGCAGCCACGATTTCTTCATCCTCCTCCCTTTGATTCATACTTCCAGCAAGCAAAGCATTCACTTTTTCCCGATTTGGACAAGATTTGTCCAAATGAGGACCACCACAAGTCCAACAACCCTTAGAATTACCATCTTTATTCTTTAGTCTGTCTTTCCCATCCTTCGTCTGTGCCTTTCCTTTTGTCATTTGTATTGTCCTTACGACTATCATTTTTCCATTCCCCTTTCTTATCATTATTTTTCTTAGTTTTTGAAGTGGAGGGGACATCTGTCAAAGGACAAGTCGTCCGGAAATCAACCAATGAATCTGCAGCAGCAATTGCCCTAGACAGATCTTTAACATTCTTCCTCCTGAGTTCGTTTTGAGCCTAGCCTTTCATACCCAAAATGAAGTTGTGTAATTTATCCTCATCAGACATATTCTGTATGTCTAACATCACAGAGGTAAATTCTTTAATGTATTCCCTCACTGAACCCGTCTGCCTTAGCCTTTTCAATTTATCCCTTGCAAACCAAGATGCGTTGCTAGGAAGAAATTGATCACGCATTTCTTTTATTAACTTATCTCATGTATCAATTCTAGGACGACCAGCACTTGCATCATCTGCACTTTGAGTCCTCCACCAAGGTTTAGCATCACCTGCCAAGTACATTGTGGTAATAATTAACTTGTCGGCGTCAGGCACCCTTGCAGCAGTGAAATACCGTTCCATGTCTCAAATGAAATTTTCCAGTTATTTAGCACTTCTTGTGCCATTAAAGGCCTTGGGTTCTGGAATTTTAACCTTAGATGACTCCACACGATTTGAACTCAACGTAGCCACAGCTCGACACAATACAACGAGCTCTGCACAAAGGTTCTCATTTTCCTTCTGCAGTCCCTCAAGTTTTTGCGTAGTTGTGGTACGAATATCCAAGATTTCAGTGATATGATTATCAACATTCTGTCGATATACACCAATCTCCCCCTGAACATTCTCAGCGTCAAGTCTCAAATCAATGACTTGTGTAAATAAATCCACAAACGTAGGGTCTCCCAAAATATCTTCAGTAAACCCAACGAAGGATTCAATTTTTCGTGCTAGTTCCCACAGTTCTGCGTTCTTCACCATCGTTCAACCGTGCTCTGATACCAATTGAAAGAGGGTCGATTTATTTTTATCGCACACCACTCTAGGTAGTCTTACAAACGTCTGTAACACTCAGCCTACTTACACCCACGAAATTGACTAAGTATAGAAATACTTAAACAACAAACTCAAACAGCAAGCAGAATTTACAAGAACCTGTCCCAACCTTTATTAATCTGTAATTAATACAAAGGAATGCTTCACGAATTAGTCTAAGGCTAAAAACACTCTGTCTAAGCCTTAGACGAATTTCCACCTTTAAACAAAAATTCTGCACAATGGCAGTTACATGCGGCAGTTACAAATGACACTTGTCCGACACTTGTCATCACAGGGTTCAAAACTAACTTTCCAACAGCTATATTTCTAACAGATAGAATCTAATTCAAATTACATTCTTATCTACACGAAATACTAATATTCTAACACTTAGAATATTTCATGCTTCATTCCAACACTTAGAATATTTCTGCCAGCTTCCAACACTTAGAATATTTTAGCTGTCTTCCAATACTTAGTTTTATTTTACCAATTCGGGTGAACTGCCTTTGTTCTTGACATTGTCAAGTCTTCACAGCTTTGCCTTATCAAGTCAACATGCTGTCTTGCCAATGCCCTTAGCCCGCACGTAAGCCATGCACATTCAAGCTGCCTTGCCAACACCCAAGCACCTTGAACTTGTGTTGCAGTTGTTTTTCCCTCATCCGTGTCAAGACCAATGCCCAAGTCGTTGACATGTCTGCACGTAGTTAGATCAAGTAGTTTGCGGGTCTAACAATCAGCTACAAGTGTCACTTCAAAACATTCAAATCTTTTAAAAGTCTTTCCACATAATTTTCTTTAGACAACATTATACCATCTTCATTCCTTATTATCTTAACTCTCAAAATAATATTTACTTCACCCAGATCCTTCATATCAAAATTAGTAGACAAAAATAATTTGATACTAATCACATAATTTTAAACTTGCATATCTAACATATAAACATATTATCACATATCATTGCCTACCATTTCAGTATAAACACATTTATCCACTTCAAAAAAGAAAAAAATGTCTTTCAATAAGACTTGATCTAATTTTTCATGCCACTATTTAAGAGCTTGTTTTAGACCACATAGAGATTTAATTAACTTACGAACTTTATTTTCTTGACCATGAATAATACATCATTTAGGTTGAACCATATAAATTTCTTCTTCTAAATCACCATTTATAAAAAGCTGCTTTTACATTCATTTGGTGAATAAAAAACTTGTGAATTGATGTTAAGACAATTAACATTCGAATAGAATAAATTCTCATCACTGGTGCAAAAGTATCAAAGTAATCAATATTTTGTTTTTGAGAAAATCCTTTAGCTACTAACCGAGCTTTATATTTATCTATAGATTCATCATGATTAAGTTTTCTTTTGAAAATTCATTTACAACCAATAGGTTTTGCACGAGGAGGTAAGTCAGTCAAAATCCATGTTTTATTTTTCATAATTGAATCAATTTCCAATTTTATCGTCTCTTTTCAAAATTTAGCATCAGAAGAAAATATAACTTCAAAATAATTTAATGGTTAATTATCAACAAGAAAAGTTTAAAAATCATTTCCATAAAAATAATATTCTTTTCTTGGCCTTTTTCTCCTTCACAGTTCCTCAATATTTGAGTTATTCTCATTATTTCTTTTAATAGGTGCATGATAAATTTTATCACAAAGTGAAAAAATATGTTTAAAAAATTCAAAATTCTTTGTCTCAATAAAGTATTTCAATCAAGCAAATCACTTTTAAAAATAAGAAAACTATATGCAACATTATGTTCAGCATATCCAATAAATAAACAATTAATCAACAATTTTAAAACCTATTTGATTGCATGCTTTAGAATTATATTTTCTTCTTTCAAGGTTCAGGCAAAAGAACTTTAGCAAAACACCCTCACATTTTTAAATATTTCAAATTAGGTCTTATAACTTTTCCACAATCCAAAAAGAGATTTAGTAGTTCTTTTATGAGGATTCTATTTTGTATGAGAAATGCAGATGATATTGCTTCACCTATAAATTATCAGAAGCATTAGAAATAATTAACATAGAATTTATCATTTCTTTTAAAGTATTATTTTTCCTTTTTATCTACTCCATCACACTTAGGTTAACAAGGCGGGTTACTTCATGAATAATTTCTTCGTTTTCACATAAAGCATTTATAGATATAAATTCTCCATCTTTATCAGATCAAATTCTTTTGATTTTCATATCAAACTGATTTTCAACTTCAGACTTATAAGAAATAAAAGCATATCAAATGCATCATCTTTATTTCTAAGTAAATACAACATAGTAAATCTGAAAAAGTCATCAATAAAAGTTACCAAATATTTTTTATCATCTCTAGTCATAATCTGTTATAAATCACCAAATTAGTGTGGAGCAAAGACAATAATTCAATTTCTCTACTTACTCAAAAAATAACTTTTTAGTAATTTTAACTTCAGCACATATTTCGCATTTATTAAAATTAATTTCTAAATCAGGTATTAAATCAAGAGACTGCAAGTTCATAATATATGAGACATTAATATGTTATATTGTAGCTTGTTATAAAGAAACATGCAAAAGCAAATACAATTTTAATATAATCATCAAAATTATTTAAATTTAAATCACGTATTAAATTTTGAAATCGCATACTTTTAATATATGACACATTAACATGTCGTAATCTAGCATGCCATAATGAAATAGGTTCTATCATGTAAGCAGCGAAATTATCATAAAATATTAAGCATAAATAAGTTATAGTCACAAAACTCATTGCCCACACATATATTATTTTAGTCAATATGACCTCATTATTTTCAAAAGAAATTTCATTCCACATTTTGCTAATAATCCCACAAGAATCAAATTAATTTAGATACTAGGGACAAGCAATACATCACTGAATGTCAAAATTTTACCAGATGTGAGCTTGAGAAGAATTTTTTCTTTTTCAAGAAATTTAATTGTCCTTGAGCCACCAAATAATAATTTCTTCTCCTTTCCCAACTTGTGTGTATGACAAAAAATAATTTTTATTTATAAAAATGTACCTAGTAGCATCACCGTCTATCACTCAATTTCTTATATTGGCTACAACATTTATTTCTGAAATGACCGTATTAATCAGATCATTCGTTCAGCCAAATTTATTTTTAGCTTTAACGGGATTGTCATTTTAATATTCTTTTGCATTGAGGTGTATTTTTCATGAAAGTTATTTTATTAGTATTGAATCTGTAACCATGTTTATTTGCATATCTGTAATTTTCTTTACGGTAAGCCTCCGACAAAATTACTTAAACAATATTAGTTAGGGTAGCAACAATATCAGTCTCATCAATAGTTTCAGTATTTTCAGGACACATACCATCAAAAATTTTGGAACACATATTAGATGTCATAGTTTCTTAGATTGTTGGGAAAATATTAGAAATTTCACAACAACAACAACAACAATAATAATAATAATAATAATAATAATAATAAATAACTTTATTATTTATTAAAAAGTAATCCTGAAAATAAGATAAAAATTACTATGATAATATATAAATAATAGTGCAAAAAATAAATACTTGAATCGTGAATAACGTCCTAAAAATATTTCAACAGCGTAAAATATTTCTCCAAAATTAAAGAAGAACTTTCCTATCGTTAACAAATAGAGATAAAGTTAAATCAATAAATTAATTATCACCAATAAATTATTAGAGAAAAATAAAACAAATATTAACTTATTTAAATGGACCCAATTAGAAAAAGAAAAACTGAGAGACTGAGGAACTAGGCAGAATTATTTCTTTGCACATTGAATTGCAGATAAGAAGAAATGTATTTAAATAGGGAAAGAGTTGTCGGCAAGTTGACAAGTGGAAAACCACTAGTCCAAAATATTCTCATGCAAAATGACACATAAAGTATGTGTTGTCAAAACTCTTGCCATGATCATTTTAAAAAATTCTATTGAAATGATAACATTTTTCCTAAAATAGATTGTTGGGAAAATATAAGAAACTTTACAACAACAATAATAACAATAACAATAACAATAATAACAATAATAATTATCAAAAGTGGCCATGAAAATAAGAGAAAAATTACTACGATAATATAGTACATAAAATGAATAAATACTTGAATTATGCTGGACAATATTCAAAGAAACTATTTCAATAGTGTAAAATATTTTCCTAAAATTAAACGAGTGCTTCCTTATCTTTAATAAATAAAGATTACAGGAACCATCAAATTAAGTATCATCAGCAAATTATTTAGAGAAATTAAAATAATAAAATTAAAATTAATTAACTTTAAAATTGAGAAGATGTAAAGAGAGAGAAGCAAAAACGCGAGAGTATATGTTACTCACTCAATTGAAAAATCGTTAAACTTTTTTATAGGCAAATGGAGTTGTGGTTATATTGACAAGTGGTCATGCCACTTATCCAAGTTCTTTCATGCATGTCTTCCAACCTTTTCAACTCTTAAAAACAATTGCAAAATAATTTAATTATTTGGTTTTGTAAATAAATTTACAAATTTATCTTTTGAAATAAAATATTTTACTTACAATCCCCCACTTATTTCAAAAGATTTTTATAAAATCATAACTTGCTCGATCTTCAAGATAAAATGCAATAGATTTGGTGTCTTTCGAATCATGAAAAGAAAAACTTAAATTGATAAAATTTAATTTACAGAATTGCTTGTGAAATATAATATTTCTATGAACCGAATAATTCTAATTGTAAATAAGTGACTTTATCAATCACATTTTGACCACATTAATTTTACTGTTCAACGGGATTTTGCGCTTATAAGCCATGCACGTGTCTGGTATTCATGAGAGTTCTAGAGACTATGCCAAAGTCTCATAGGAGCGACCATACTCCTACTCTCATATAGGTGAATTCATCAAGTTGACAGTGCTTTAAATACTCCTTCCTTAATTAAGGATTATGAATTTATTAAGAGTTAATAAGTCATCCCTCATTTTTAGTAGCAGTTTCAAACACTCTCAGTTAGTGCGCAGAGCTAATATCGACTTGTTATTACCCATATGGACCTACTTCATGGGATCTTTTCATCTCTATTGGCTAATAATTGGCCTTAGATACATTTTTATTGAGGTTTGAAGAATTAATTTTCTGTCCACGGGTTTTGTCGGTGAATCGGCCAAATTTAATTCTGACATTACATAATCAATTGCAATTATTCTATCTTTCAGCAGCTACTTAAAGATATCATGCCTCAATTCATGTGTCTGATCTTACAACTATAAAATTCATTCTTTGCAATATCAATTTCGGCTTCACAATCTAGTGTAAAAACACATGAGACAATTCATCCTTATCAAAGAGATCAACGGTTCATCCTTTATCAAGAAATAAAAAATTCATCCTTCATTGAAGGGATCAATAATTCTTCCTTCATCGAAGGGATCAACAATTTGTCCTTCATCGAAGGGATCAATAATCCATCCTTCATCAAAGGGATCATCAGTTCATCTTTTATCAAGAAATCAAAAATTCATCCTTCATTGAAGGGATCAATAATTCATCCTTCATCGAAGGAATCAACAATTTGTCCTTCATCGAAGGGATCAATAATTCATCCCTCATCATAACAATTCATTCTTCATCAAAGGGATCAATAATTAGTCTTTCTTCAAAGGGATCAATCATTCATCCTTTATCGAAGGGATCAATAATTTGTCCTTCATATCAAAGAGATTGATTGACAATTCATTCTTCATTAAAGTGATATTCGCTAAAAATTTTCTTAGCCATTCAGCCTCAGAACCAGCTAGCTCCAAAGCTAAAATCTCTGACTCCATAGTAGATCTAGCAATGATCATATGTTTACCTGATTTTCAGGATATTGCACTGCCACCTAAGGTGAACGCATATCCACTGGTGGATTTCGTCTCATATGAATCAGAGATCCATGTTGCATCACAGTACCCTTTTTAAGTATAAGCAAATTCACTGTACACAATATCATAATTCATGGTTCCTCTCTAATATTTCATTAGTCTATTCAACGCAAACCAATATTCGCTATTGGGATTCTGAGTATATCTACTCTATCTACAAACAAAGTAGGCAATATCAAGCCTAATAAAATTTATCAAATGTAATAGACTTTCAATAATTTGAGCATATTTAGACTGAGCATTTGGGTCACCATAATTCTTTTTTATTGGTGAGTTTATATCAAAAGGAGTGGCTACATGTATCAGCTCAAAATATTCAAAAAAAATTTAAAGAAGTCTTTCCACATAATATTCTTGTGACAACAATAATACTATCTTCAATCCTTATTACCTTAACTCCCAAAATCATAGAAACTTCACCCAGATCTTTCATATCAAATTAGTAGACAAAAATATTTTGATACTAATCACAATATTTAAACTTGTACCAAATATAAGCATGTCAACAACATATAAGTATATTATCATATAATCATTGTCTATCATTTTGGTATACACACATTTATCTAGTACAACAGAGATAAAATGTCTTTCAATAAGACTTGATATAATTTTTATGTCACTGCTTAGGAGCTTGTTTTAGGCCATAAAGAGATTTAATTAACTTACAAACTTTATTTTCTTGTCCATAAATAATACATCCTTCAAATTGAACCATATAAATTTCTTCTTCTACATCAACATTTAAGAAAGTTATTTTTACATCAATTTGATGAATAAAAAACTTGTGAATTGATGCTAAGACATTTAACATTCGAATAGAAGAAATTCTAGTCACTGGTGCAAATGTATCAAAATAAGCAATATTGAATTTTGAGAAATCATTTTGCTACCAACTAAGCTTTATATTTACAAATAGATCCATCAGGATTAAGTTATTTTTGAAAATCCATAGTTTGAACTAGGAGGTAAATTAGTCATAATGCATGTTTTATTTTTCATAATAGAATCGATTTCAATTTTTATTGTTTCTTTACAAAATTTAGCATTAGAAGAACATGTAACTTCAAATAATTTAATGGTTAATTGTCAACATGAAAAGAGAAATACTCTTTTTCTTGGCCTTTTACTCCTCCGCAATTTCTCAATATTTGAGGTATTCTCATTATTTCTTTCAACAGGTGCATGAGAAATTTTATCACAAAGTGAAAAATAATGTTCAAAAAATTCAGCATCTTTGTCTTAATAATAGTATTGCGATCAAACACATCACTTTTGATAACAAGAAATTTATATGCAACACTATGTTCAACATATCCAATAAGCAAGCAATTAATCAACAATTTTAAAACTTATTTAATTGCATGTTTTAGAATCATATTTTCTCTTTCTAGGTTCAGGCAAAAGAATTTTAGCAAGACACCCTCAGACTTTTAAATATTTCAAGTTAGATTTATCATCTTTCGACAATTCATAAGGAGTTTCTCCAGTACTTTCATGAGAAATTTTATTTTGTAAGAGACATGCAGATCATATTGTTTCACCCCATAAATTATCAAGAGCATTAGAACTAATTAACAAGGAATTCTTCATCACTTTCAAAGTTCTATTTTTCCTTTCAGATACTCATTAGACTCATGTGAATAAGACGAGTTATATAAATAATTCTTTCTTTTCATATAAAGCATTTAAAGATATATATTCTCCACCTCTATCAGATCTTATTCTTTTGATTTCCTACCAATATGATTTTTCAACTTCAGACTTATAAGCAATAAAAGCATCAAATGCATCATCTTTATTTCTGAGTAAGTGTAATTATGAAAAAATCACCAATAAAAGTCACACAATATTTTTTACCATCTCTAGTCATAGTCTATTTCAAATAATCCAAATCAGTGCGGATCAAAAACAATAACTCAGTTTTTCTATTTGTTAAAAACATGACTTTTTAGTAATTTTAGCTTCAACACATATTTCACATTTATCAAAATTATTTGAATCTAAATCAGGTATTTAACCAAGAGACTGCATATTCTTTATATATGATACATTAAATATGTTATAATGTAGCTTGTTGTAAAGAAACATGCAAAAACAAATACAACTTTAATGTAATCATTAAAATTATTTAGATTTAAGTCATGTATTAAATTACGAGATTGCATATTTTTAATATGTGAGACATTAACATGTCTTAATCTGGCATGCCATAATGAAACAGATTCAATCATGTATGCAAAAACAAATATACTGAAATAATCACAAATATTAAACATTAATAAGCCATATCTATAAAATTCATTGCCCACAAAAATATTATTTTTTAGTCAATATGACCTCATTATTTTCAAAAGATCTCTTTATTCCACATTTTCCTAATAATTCCACAGAAATCAAATTAATTTGGATTTTAGGAACATGCAATACATCACTCAATGCCAAATTTTTACAAGATGCGAGTTTGAGAAAATTATTCCTTTTCCAAGAACTTCAGTTGTCTTTGAGTCTCCAAGATAAACAATATCTTCTCTTTTCTCAACTTGAGTGTATGACATAAAATCTTTTTTATTTATATAAATGTCCCTAATAACACCAAAGTCTATCACCAAATTTGTCATGTTGGCCATAACATTTATTTCTGAAATGACCGCAATAATCAAATCATCCGTTTCACCCAAAGTATTTTTAGCTTAGCGGATTTTCATTTCTTTTCAACATTCTTTTGCATTGAGGTGTATTTATCACGAAGAATTTATTGTTAAGATTGAACTTGCAACCATGTCTATTTACGTACCTGTAATTTTCTTTACCGTTATCCTCCGGTAGAATGTCTTGAACAGTATCAGTCAGGTATCACCAATATCAATATTCTTAATACCATCAGAAATTTCAGGACACCTATTATATGCATTAATTTCGGGATACATTATATGTTATAGTTCCTCATATTTTTGGAAAAATATAGAAATTTCTTAGTAATAATAATAATAATAATAATAATAATAATAATAATAATAATAATAATAATAATAATAATAATAATAATAATTAAAAAAATAATTTTATTATTTATCAAAAAGTGGTCCTGAAAATAAGTTAATAATTACTACGATAATATATAAATAATAGTGCATAAAATAGATAAATACTTAAGTCGTGCTGAGCACTGTTCTAAGAAACTATTTTACACCTGTTCTAAGAAACTATTTCAACGGTGTAAAATGTTTCTCCAGGATTAAACAAACACTTTCATATTTTTAATAAATAGAGGTAACAAGAATCAACATATTAATTATCATCGGCATGTTATTAGGGAAAATTAAAAAAACAAAGTCAAAATTAATTAACTTTAAAATTGAAAAGATGTAAAGAGAGTGAAGAAGAAACGAGAGGGAGTATATGTTACTCCTCTCAATTCACAAATCTTTAAACCTTTTTATAGGCAAATGGAGTTGTGGTGACAAATGGTCATGCCACTTGTCCAAATTCTTTCATGCATAAAAACAAGTGGAAGGACATTTGTCTTCCAACTTTGTCAACTCTCTAAAATCAATGCCAAAAAAAATTAATTATTTGGATTTGTAAATACATTTAATATATTAATCTTTTGAAATAAAACATTTCACTTACAATCCCTCATTTATTTCAAAAGACTTCTATAAAATTATAACTTGCTGGATTTTCAAGACAAAATGTAATAGCTTGGATGTCTTCGGACTAAGAACCAAATTTAGATCAATAAAATTTAATTTACAATTTGGTGAAATATAATATTTCTATGAACCAAATAATTCTAGTTGTAAATCAGTAAATTTACCAATCATACATTGACCACACTAATTTTACTGTTTAACGCGATTTTGCGCTTATAAGCCATGTGTGTGTATGGTATTCATGAGAGCTCTAGAGACTAGCCCAAAGTCTCAGAGGAGCGGCCACTCTCCTACTCTTATATAGGTGAATTCATAAAGTGTACATTGCTTTAAATACACCTTTTTTAATTAAGGACTATGAATTCAATAAGAGTTAATAACTCATCCCTCATTTTTAATAGCAGTTTCAAAACACTCTCAGTTAGTGCGCAGAGTCAATATCTTCTTGTTATTACTCATATGAACCTACTTCATCGGATCTACAATCACATAGGTTGGGTTCCTATCTTTATTGGCTAACAATTAGCCTTAAACTCATTTTTATTGAGGTCTGAAGAATTAATTTTCCTTCCACGGATTTCGTCAGTGAATCGGTTCAAACTTCATATAATCAATTGTAATTATTCCATATTTCAGTATCTACTTAACGACATAATGCCTCCATTTATGTGTCTGATCTTACAATTGTAAGGTTCATTCTTTGCAATATCGATTGCGATTTGAAAATCACTGTGTATAAACACATGAGACAATTAATTCTTATCAAAGGGATCAATAGTTCATCCTTTATCAAGGGATTAAAAATTCATCCTTAATCGAAGGGATCAACAAGACATCATTCATCGAAGGTATCAATAATTCGTCTTTCATAGAAAGGATCAACAATTCACCCTTCATCGAAGGGATCAATAAATAATTTGTCCTTCATCGAAGGGACAATAATTCGTCCTTTATCGAAGGGATCAATCATTCGTCCTTCATATCAAAGCGATTGACTGACAATTCATCCTTTATTAAAGGGATATTCTCTTAAATTCTGCCTCAGAACCAGCTAGCTCGAGAGCTACAAACTCTGACTCCATAGTCGATCTAGCAATGATCGTACGTTTAGTCGATTTTTAGGATATTTCGCTACCACCTAAGGTGAACATATATCCATTAGTGGATTTCCTCGCATCTAAATTAGAGATCCATGTTGCATCACAATACCCTTCTAAAGTAGAAGAAAATTTACTGTACACGATATAATAATTCATGGTTCCTCTCAAATATTTTATCAGTCTATTCAACGCAAATCAATGCTCACTATTGGGATTATGAGTATATATACTCAATCTACAAAAGAACATAGGCAATATCAAGCCTAATAAAATTTCTCAAATGCAATAGACTTCCAATAATTTGAGCATATTTATACTCATCATCTGGATCACCATAATTCTTTTTCAATATAGAGTTAGCATAAAAAGAATGGCTACATGTATCACCTCAAAATATTCAATTTCTTTTTTAAAGAAGTCTTTTCACATAATGTTCTTGTGACAACAATAATACCATCTTCACTCCTTATTACCTTAACTCCCAAAATCATATTTACTTCACCCAAATCTTTCATAACAAAATTAGTAGACAGAAATACTTGGTACTAATCACAATATTTAAATTTGTACCAAATATAAGCATGTCAGCAACATATAAGCATATTATCACATAATCATTGTCTACCATTTTGGTATAAACACATTTATCCACTTCAACTGGGATAAAATATCTTTCAATAAGACGATATAAACTTTATGTCACTGCTTAGGAGCTTGTTTTAGGACATATAGAGATTTGATTAACTTACAAACTTTATTTTCTTGTCCAGAAATAATACATCCTTCAAATTGAACCATATAAATTTCTTCTTCTATATCACCATTTATAAAAAGCTTCTTTTACATTCATTTGGTGAATAAAAAGCTTGTGAATTGATGCTAAGACAATTAACATTCGAATAGAAGAAATTCTCGTCACTGGTGCAAAAGTATCAAAGTAATCAATATTTTGTTTTTGAGAAAATCCTGTAACTACTAAACGAGTTTTATATTTATCTATAGATCCATCATGATTAAGTTTCCTTTTGAAAATCCATTTACAACCAATAGGTTTTGCACCAAGAGGTAAGTCAGTCAAAATCCATGTTTTATTTTTCATAATTGAATCAATTTCCAGTTTTATTGTCTCTTTTCAAAATTTAGCATCAGAAGAAAATATAGCTTCAAAATAATTTAATGGTTAATTATCAACAAGAAAAGTTTGAAAATCATTTCCATAAGAATAATATTCTTTTCTTAGCCTTTTTCTCCTTCGCAGTTCCTCAGTATTTGAGTTATTCTCATTGTTTCTTTTAAAGTGTGCATGATAAATTTTATCACAAAGTGGAAAAATATGTTAAAAATATTCAGCAATATTACAATGTTGCTACATGGATGCAATTCACAACTTATAACTTTACGCAAAACGGTTTCCATGTCAATTGATCAATATCTTCGGGAAGCCAAGCAGATCGTTGATTCTCTTGTAGCGATTAGTTCTCCTGTTCCCTCTCTAAATTTAATTGATCACGTGCTTCTTGGATTAGGAAAGGAATATGACACTTTTTGTTGGGATCATTACTCACTTTACAGGTTCCTTATCACTCTAAGAAGTCCGAACTAAGCTTCTGCTTCATGAACAACGCTTGCAACGGTTCAAGGATATTGATTCTACTGCTACTCATCAAGTGTTTGTTGCTCAAAGTATTTCTTCAAATCCATATAATGTTTCAGGTGTACAATCTTCTCAAGGTGATCGTAGCAAAGGAAGTTCTTTTAATTCTAAAGGCAAAGGTCGCGGTGGCAAAGGTCGAGGTTCTTTTGAGTGTGGTTATCCCGAACATGCCTATTCACCCAACACCTTTTCTGTGCCCTGGTTTCCATGGACAAACATTGTCAGGTATTGGTAGCTCCCACTGCTTCATATAATTTAAGAGTTAGTACATCTTTACCGTCCATGGGAGTTTTAGATCCCACATCTTCTACCGTTTGTCAAATATGTGGAATTCCAGGTCATAATGCATTGCAGTGTAACAATCATTTTAACCATGGTTTCATTGCTAATGATCTTCCTAAGTCCTTTGTTGCCATGTCTGTTGGAGAATCAAAGATGCTACCTGGTACTTTGATTCCACTGCGTCAACTCATATGACTCCATCTGAACGTAATTTTTTTTTATAAATCTATTTACAACATTTCTGATCGTGTAATGGTTGGGAATGACTCTTTGCTTAAAATTGATAATATTGTCTATGCTCAGTTACCCACTTCATCCCGTCCCCTACACTTGAACTCTATTTTTCATGTCCCTCACCTTCGAAAAATTTTTACTCTCTATCAAAAATTTATGTCGAAGTAATGATTGTATTATTAATTTTGACTCATCCTCTGTTTTTACAAAGCTTTGGATCAGATTCTTCATCAAACTTCCAGCAAGGGTGATGTCTATCCTTTATCTCCTTGGTCCATATCCTCTTCCCCTCAAGCGAATGTTGCTCTCCATCAGCCTGGTGATATTTGGCATCGACAGTTGGATCATAGTGGAGCTCGTATCTTCTCTAGCCTTAGGAATAATCATTCTATTAGTTTGTTGAATTCTTTTAATAAAAATTGTCTCTTGTCTTTAGGTAAATCTCATCGTTTACCATTCAATTTAGTGGAACATTATAGTTGTTTTCCTTTAAATATTATTCATTCAGACGTTTGTTTTTGAGTATCCAACCTTGATTTTAAGTATTATGTTATCTTTGTTGACGATTTTTCTCGCATTACATGACTTTATCCAATGAAAAATAAATCTAAGGTTATTACTCATTTTTGTGCTTTTCAAAAGTTGGCAGAGAATTTATTCAAGACTACAATAAAGTAATTTCAAAGTGATGGAGGTGATAAATTTTCTAACAAAGCTATGTTTTCAAATTTTACTAATTGCGGCATTTCTTTTATAAAGTCGTATCCAGACACTCCTCAACAAAATGGGGTCGCTGAACGCAAACAGCAACGCATTATTGAAGTGGTAAGAACTATTCTTACAGATGCTAGTATTCCATTTCAATTTTTGGTTGATGCAGCGTCTTATATTGTTTATACCATCAATAGGTTGCCTGCGCCAATTTTACATGGTATTTCACCCTATGAAAAGCTTTTTCACAGAAGTCTGGACTGTAACTTTCTTCGGGTTTTTGGTTGCGCATCATTTTCTAATTTGTCTGCTCAAGCCTCTTATAAAATTGCACCTCGTTCTGTTAGTTATTTCTTCCTTGGTTACGCCTCAGAATATAAGGGGCATCGATGTTTGAATCCCATATATGGTCGTGTTTATGTTAGTCGACATGCTACACTTCATGAGTTAGTTTTTCCATACACTGAACTATCTAGTTCTCCCTTTGTCTCCCCATAATCTATCACCTCTGACCCTATAGTTGTTACATCGCCATTACAACATGCACCTACAACCCCACAACGTGAACCTTGTATGACTACCAGTGTACCATCTTTACATAATGATTCTATTTTTATCTCATCCTTCCTCCTCAGGAACTATAGATTTTACGAGTGATCAGATCTCTACCACTGCCCTACTTTAACTTCAACTAGTGTTGGTGCCTCTTGCCCCATCAGTTCGTTATCTCCCTCACTCCGTCCTTCTCAACCTCAACTTCCTCATCCACCATTTCCTCGCATCCAATGCAAACCAGATCAAAATATGATATTACTAAGCCAAGAGAACTTTTCTCTCTTAGTATTGTCATCCATGAACCTGAACCTTCTTGCTTTTCTACACTGTGAAAAATCCGAAGTGGCAACAAGCAATGGTAGATGAATTTAACGCTCTTTTACATAATAAAACGTGGGTCCTTGTTCCCTTTAACAATAACATGAATTTAATCGGTTGTAAATGGGTGTATCGCATAAACTATAACTCAGATGGGTCTATTGAACGGTACAAAGCTCGTTTGGTAGCACAAGGTTTTCATCAGCAGCCTTGCATTGATTATCATGAGACATTTAGCCCTGTTGTCCGTGCCACTACTGTGAGACTTGTTCTTTCTCTTGCTGTCTCATTTTCTTGGCCAATTCGTCAGTTGGATGTTAAAAATGCATTTCTCCATGGCGTCCATAATGAGGAAGTCTTCATGAAACAACCTCTAGGTTTTGTTCATGCCGACTATCCCAATCATGTTTGCGAACTAACAACAACTCTTTGTGGCTTGAAACAAGCACCCCGCGCTTGGTTTCATCGTTTTCGTTCATTTCTTCTTTCTCATGGTTTTGTTTGTAGCAAATCTGATAGTTCAATGTTTATTTATCGTTCCTCTCTTGGTGTCCTTATTTTACTACTTCATGTCGATGATATCATTCTCATTGGTAGTCACATTGGTCTTTTAAATCAATTCATTTCTCGGCTTTCTAATCAATTTGCTATGAAAGATTTAGGTGATCTTCATTTTTTTCATGGTATTCAAGCAGTCCGTACGTCTCAAGGTCTTCACTTATCTCAACAAAAATATATTTTTGATGTGTTTCATAAATTCCACATGTGCTCATGTAAGCTTGTGTGTACCCCAATAGCTTCTCGCTTTTCTATCTCTCTTATGGACGGTGAGTTACTTTCAAATGCTAGTGAGTATAGGAGCATGGTAGGTGCTCTCTAATATTTGACTATGACGCGTCCAGACGTCGCTTATACTATGAATGTCGTATCTCAATTTATGCATGCTCCCCGCACCACTCATGTGCATTGTATCAAACGCATTTGGCAGGTATTTGCTGGGTACACTAACTTATGGTTTGTCTTTGCGTACCTCCTCATCCGCCTCCATGGTTATTGCCTACTCGGATGCTGATTGTGATGGTTGTCCCGATAATCGGCGTTCTACAACAGGATCTGCTATTTTCTTGGGTCACAATCTTATTGCTTGGCGTGCAAAGAAGCAACCAACAGGGCTATTGCATACTCTGTTGGCAGAGACTTGTTGGATTCATCACATTCTTTGTGAGCTTGGTGTCTTTATTCGTGACCCTATCCGCGTGTTGTGTGACAATGTCAGTTCCAAATACATGACTCGTAATCCGGTTCATGATCACTCAAAGCATATTGATGTTAATTTCCATTTTGTTCGTGATAAGGTTGTCCAAAAAATATTGTGGTTCAATATGTTCCCACACACTTACAATTCACACACATTTTCACAAAGGGCCTCTCCACTTCTCGTTTTTGTTTCTTACAAGACTAGCTTTCAGTCACTGCTGCTCGTCCAAATTGAGGGGGTGTATCAGAACATAAATAGTTATTGCTAGTCAACAAGATTCCTAATAGTACTTTTTGTCTTTAACGACTTAAACTTTTTATGATTGTTCATTATATATTCAATGCTCATGAGAAGAGCATATGTCCATAAACATTACTTTACACAACCCTCTCTCCTCTCTCTCACCTCTTTCCTCTCCCTCTTCCTTTCAAATATTTTTTTCTTATATTTTGCTTTGTTTGTTTGTATTCATTGTATATTTGTATTCTCTCCCTCCCTCCCTCCCTCATCATCTATAGCAATTTTCCTTTGTGTGTTTGTATTAATTGGATATTTTCTCTCTCTCTCACTGCCTCTTTTCTTTTAGATTTTTTCTTGTATTTTACTTCATGTGGTTTGTATCGACTATATATATTTCCATCACTCCCTCTCTTCCTCTCGTTCTCTCTTTGTCTCTTCCTCCATCTTTTTTCATATTTTCTTTTATGTATTTGTATCAATTGTATATATATTTTCTCTCCCTCTCCCTTATAATTTTTTTCATTTTTGCTTTGTGTGTTTTTATCAATTGTATTTACTCAATTTTTTTCCCTATACATCTCTGCTTCTATAGCTATATTCTTGTATTTTGTTTTCTGTATTCGTATTAATTGGGTAGTTCTGCTCTCTCTCCCACACCTCCTCTCGCTGCCTCTCTTCTCTTTTTTTAACCCTTTCGTGTATTTACATCAATTGTATACTCTCTCCCTCTTTATTTATACAAGTGCACAAGAGCTTTGAATACTAGTGATATAAGAACGTTGAATACAAAGAACAGACGAATACAAGTGAAACATATAACTTCGAATACAAGAGAGATCAAATACAAATAATACAAGAGCAAATCAATACAAGTGATATACGTAAAAGCGAGGTGAAAATATAGAATACAGCCTAAATGCACGCAAGAATACAACAAATACATTCACGTGACACCTCAAAAAATTAGGTGAATATTTCAAGTGAAATCACAAAACACAGAGGAAGAGACCTGAGCATACAAAATACAAAATGCAAAGAAGAGAGACGTAAAAATTAAAAATACAAAATACAAAGAGGGAAGAGGCAAAAATACGAGGGGGAGAGGGGGAGGTGAAAATACAAATACAAATAAGGTAAAACTACAAAATACAAAGAGAAAGAGAAGTGAAAATACAAAATACAAAGAGAAAGAGAAGTGAAAATGCAAAATACAAAGAGGGAGCAAATGCACGAATATAAAATACAAAGAGGGATAGAGGAAGAAATGGAAAATACTGAGAGGGGGGGGGGACCGGGGGGGTGGGGTGAATATACAAAATACAAAGTGGGAGAGGCAAGAGAGAGAAGAGAGGCCACAGAGATTTAGAGTACAAATTATGCTTAGTCATTTTCGAAGTTTCTCAATGAACATGTACCTAAATACGGTATTTTGTGTACCTTACCTTCCTTATACCAAGGAAATATTGTAGCAAAAAGTTATATCAGTAGGGCTGCTTACTTCTAACGGGAGGCCTGAAATTACTTTGTCACAGCATCGAAGAGAAACCCAAAGAAGAAAAGCCCAACAATACAAAGACTCAGCATCTATAGATAAATCTCATTCTAAAAATTTTTACAGTTTTTTTCAGATTTTTCTTTCACGTCCCTATTTTCCATCTGGGGGATGAACTTTAGGACGTGTGGTATTAGCAGCAGTAGTTCCAGAGTCAACCTTCTGCTGTGGTGGTGGAGGAGGTGGAACAGTATTGACAACACCATTGCTGCTCACATTGTTTTGTCTACCTGAATCGGTATCTCGCACCATTAAAGAACATTTTTTTTCTGTATTCAAAATAGACATGTTTAGTAATAAATAATGACATCCCAATAGAAACGTAGCAGTATCACATTGGACTTGTTTTCCTCTCGTGAAGTGGGGAGGGGTAACAAAACTGATAATGAACCAAAGCATAATTTGAAATTTTAAAGCTCCCCTCCCCCCTTAAACATAATCAGAAAGAAAGGATATTGCTGACCAACAGGCTATCACATTTCAAGTATGTTTCCAAATAGTTCTAGGAAATTTCAAGTTTTACGGGCAAGGGAACAGTAAAGTAAACTATTTACAAGTCCAGTGGAAAGGTCTGGTCTACTGGATCAATGTATTTTCTGTTCTGAGTATGTACACCAACGTGACTTCTTTAACTAACTTTGACCAATGACAGAATAAACTGCCTTCGTAAAGTGAGATTATCATCTATGACAGTACCAAATTTAATCGTTAAGCCTTTTGACTCCAGCACTCACAAGACTTGTGCCAGTTTTGTGTGGCTATTTTTCCTCATCTAAACTCCAAATTTTCAGCTCTTGGCAACTGATTATATGCAAAATCTAAGCTTTGAGACTACCTAACCAACAGAAGGTTCAGTTAATGGAATTTTCTTTGGCCTACCTCACTTCGCATTCCTCAGCATAGATACAGGAATCCAAAAATATTTCAGTACAAAAATTCTATCTTTTTTATTCATACTTCTTTTCTCAAATCTCAAAAGTATATATGTTCCATCAAACTACATGAGCATACTGAAGACAATAATCCATTTAGGTAATAGAGTACTAACTAGTTGGAATAAAGGCGTAAGTATTGTTTTTACAATTTAAGCCTGGTATTTGGCAAGTCTTTTAAGCCTGGGTAGAGATTTATAATATTGATGCTAGTAAATGTGAGATATACTCTATTTTCGTTAGTTACAAATTTGCCTTACATAATATATGAATAAGTCAGGAATGCATAGAGCGGAATAGTTACAAGAGGATTATTGCAGCCGGTTCCCAACATAGCTTCAAATTGAGGGATAGTTGATTGGTTGCTTGATTGAAGTTTTCTTGTCGTATCAATTTTATGGGTTATTTGTGGTTTCATTGATGCAGATACATTTGACCAGTGCTATCAACTTGATAAAGCAGAATCAGATTTTCAGACGGAAAAAAATAGAAACTTGCCTTTTATTTCTCCTAAAGTGATCAGCTTTTTAAGACAATCACGAGTCTGTGCCAACACAATTCTCTCCAGTTCTGGGTAGATCTCTGCCCTGCCTTGCCCATGAGGCGGTTGGGAAGACGTATTATTGCTTAGGCTTGTTAGGTCATTAGGGGGAGCAGCAGCAGCAGTAAAAGTCGTATCCTGTTCATCGCACATGAGAGCTAACGTTCCCGGAGATATTGGCCTTTCTGCTGATACATCAGCACCATCCAGTCTAGATTCATCCCCCCTGATACTCTCAGCCTGGATTCCTGTTGAACAATCATCAGGCACAACCTTCCCAACACCTGAGGAGGGATAAGAAGCTTTTCTGTGGTGCTTGGCCTGTTTTAATGAAGCATCTTTTTCATCTGAAAGCATGAGTATTCAATTAAAACATCATGTAATATTGGAAATGTCAGCTAAAATCAAGCAAAACACATGGAAAAACGTACAGATACTAGATGCTAAATATCTCCATGGTGAAAAAAAATGATACTACCTTCATTTCAATTTGCTTGTTTGGTTTTGAGTTGGTAAGGAGTTTAAGTAAAGAAGCTTTTTAATCTTGTTATCTTAGTGGATATCAAGCCGAAACATACGGTCTATTTGGAAAACACCTGGTAATTGGATTTGGTGTAATTACCAGCTTAGTAATTACAATGGCCTGTTTGTTAGCCACAAGGTAATTGTAATGTCATTACAAGTGTACTGTTTGGTTGAACAAGTGCAATCATAAGGTTACATTAAATTTTTAAAATAAAGTTAATTATCTAAAATTAAAATTTTATATCAGATAATAAGGATCTTTATAAATAATACTAAATTAAATATTTGAGACATAATTGTCGATTGAAAATATACAAATTAATAAACATTTGTTCTTAATTAATATTTATAAAAATAATTGATTTATATTTTCCAAATTAATATATTTTAATTAAATTAAACATAAAACTAAAACTATAATATTTCTATGAAAATCACGAAATACATGTTTACAAAAATGTTAATATTATAAATATAATGTCATAAAATTATTAAAAACAATTGACAAAAAGATACTCTATCAAGTCTAACTAAAAAATAAATGACTTGCAATATGAAATATCAAATTATTACAACTAAAGCAAATGAAACCGAAAATATAACATAAGTTCTAAATTCAAAATATTGCATAGTACACTTAAGTCAAATTTCAACATAACGTACATAAATATGATTTAAAATAAAAAATGAAAACGTAAATCTATAACCTTATTCGACAATGAATTGTATCTTAATTTAAAAATAAGAATACAAACAAAATTATGCTAATGAAAAGAATAGGATAAATAATAAATAAAACAAAAAAACTGAGTGGAATCACATGAAAAAAGTAAAGTTTAGAATGAAATAAATTGAAAATACAAAAAAAAAAATATTATAATTACAAAAATGATAATTTTTTAAAAAATAATAAAATAAAAAATAAATTATAACAAAAAAACAAATATAAATAAAAGAGAGAGAATTTTAAAAACTTTCATATAATTATATGGTGTAATTACACCCAATTCCTAATCCTCTCTGGGGAATTGAGGAGTGTAATAACTCGCCTTCAATTACACCCAATTCCTGTCTCGCCAAGTAATTAGTTGGTCTACCAAACAAGTAAAAGAGTGTAACTACACTTAATCGCAATTACATCATGGCTTTTCAAACAGGCCATAGAGTTGAAGGCTCAATGAGTAAGGCCTATCTTGCTAAGAAAACAACCCATTCTTGTTCTTAATACTTCGCAAGTGATGTGTCATGTTTGAGAAACAAGCCGAATCGGCTCAATGAAGGAGGTGAGAATGATCCTCTCCTGAAGCCGATATCAATCTTTAATCAAGCAGATTAAGGTTAAAAAATGTACAAAAAGGGATCTTAGAAGTATAACATCACATTATATTGGAAAGAAGAACTAGGAAAGTAACTGAAGAAGCCATGATAGAGGCATGCACAAAATTTTATAATTAAAGAAAACTAGAATCACACCCTCTAAGGGTCCTCACCCCCACCCCACCCCCCTTTCCTTCGCTTTCAGTTCCTTCCCATTGAGTACAACCAATGAACCAAAGAACAATTCTACATCAATTCACTTGTTGTATTTTATCATTTTGGTGTAGAGAATTTTAAGAAAATTCAATCTACAATGGTGGTAACAAAATAATTGACCTGGACTTTTTCCTTACTAACTGGCATGCACGTTATGCAAATATTTTGTCAAACCTCTTACTCTACATTGTTCTCACTTAAAATGTCTAGATTGATCATAGACCTTCTAAGCCCAATCGAAATAAGCCAACTACAGTCTATAAAAGAGAAAGTTGTCGTTGTGTTATTGCCTGATTTAATTGGATGAAAGGGTCCTAAACCCCACGTACTCCTGTAGAAAGACTCGAAAGGCTTTTAGCAGACTCACCAGTTAGGAAAAGGTGGGTTATAGTTTTCGGTTGAGGATTCTCACAACACCTGCACCTTAAAACAATGGCAATACTATTATTGGCTAAAACATCACCTGCTGGTAGCTTTCTCGTCCACACCCTCCACAGTAAGAAAGAAATTTTTGTAGGGTAGGCTAGATATGTTAAAATACCACTATCAGTCCGCCTTTTGTCTCATAGTCTCCCCCAGGCACTTTTAACTGTAAATTTGCCACTACTAGTGATAAAAAGGTTTATCACATATGTTAGATTGTTCTCCTCTAGGCAAAACACTGATAATATGATCAACTAGGTATATAGGTAGTGTTTATCTCATCAGTTCCACATTCAATTGACCCTCTTTCATGAAGAAATTCACCTCTTCAATGCTGTCATCTAGCTGATTTGAGGGCACCAAATAAACCAGGGCGGATAACCTTAACCAATTATTAAACCACAAATTAGCAGTTTCATTTCTAGGCTCCTACCAAATGTTATTTTAAGTTTCATATCTTGCTTCAAGCGTTGTTTTCTAGAGTTAACAGCATTCTTACCATTTGATCATTGTGGGTATTTGCTTCTTATCATACTCATCTCACAGGTTGATCCATAAGTTTGCTGAAGTTCTAAACTTCCACCACAATTTGGCAAAGAGATCTTTGGAGACATCAAGGATAGACCTGAAACGCATACCCCCCCTGCTTTGGTAGACACATCTTCAACTATGATGGCAGTGTTTACTCCTAAGTGTTAGAAAAGAAAGCTTGTATTTTTGCTTGAAACCCTCATACTCATGCAAAACTTCCTTGATCATCGCTAGAGAGTTTCCTCCCTACTGAGCTGAAATTAATTGCATCATCTGCATATGCAAGATGATTAATTTTAGTATTCCATTTACACATGTCAAATTCTTGATAGTTATTGGTATCCAATAAAGACTCAGAGCTTAGAGAGCACTACTGCAAATAGAATAAACAGTGCAAGAGAGAGTGGCTCTCGTTGTTGCACTCCCTTGGTAGAGTGAAAACCCCCCAAGACTATTCATTGAATAGTATGGAATACCAGTTGTTCGATAGTAATCTCCATATCATATCAATAAAGCTCTCTGCAAAACCCATTCTCTTGAGAACTTTAGTAAGATACAACCATGACACTAGCATAAGCCTTGTCCATATCTAACTTGATCACAACATTGCTGGCTTCCCCTTTTCCTTATGCCAGTAATGATCTCTTGAGCCAGTAGCACATTTTCAATAATGTTCCTCCCTTTCACAAATACCTGATTGGTTGGAAGATTTTGCTGGAGGTTGAACATCCTCCAATCTATCATGACCACTCTAGAGATGACCTTACAAAAAAGGTGTTCAAACTGATTGGCATCAAATATGCAAACGATTGAATGATTGCTTTCTTTGGTAGTAAAACCAAGTTAGTCTGAATGATAACTCTACGAAAGTGTCGTTCAAATAATGTTTTCACTATGTCTTCCTAATTTAACTTGGTCTTCCTCTTCTTCATGCATGTGGGTTTCTTGAACTCCTTATTTGAGGCTAATTCCATGAGCATATTTTATGAGAACTTCCCTTGTATAGAAATCCAACTCCTTATTGAATTGAATTCTCATGTATTGCAATTATTCTAAGGAATCTTGGTGCACACATGAACAACTTCATCGTCTATATTTGATAAGCTCCTTTGTTTAGAAGAACAAGTTTTCTAATGAGTTCCTCGGGTAGTTTTGTTATTATTTTCACTTCTTCAATGAAATCTGTGAGGACCTGGTTCTTGATTCTTTATTCTTTATTCTCCATTCTTCAAGCTTCATCTCCAATGTAGATTATCACTTGTAACAGTTTGTCAATTATCAAAACACCATATGATCTTGAATCTTTCCCTTTTTTGATGATGATAAACCCATGGTACATTCTAAGGTAATCAAAGAGTGTTCTTGATCAACCTCTTATGTTTCTGCACCTGTCTTCTTCTTTTTCTCAGAGAATCAGTTTCTTCGTCTGGTTTCTCAAAGAAGTACATTCTCCAAATTCATAGCTATCAACATGAATGAATTATGACTATTTTCTTTTGCAGTTCTCTTTCTTGTTTTTGATATCCTCTGAAAACAAGTTCCTCAACTCTGCAGTGCCTTGGAGCCTATTTTTTAAATCATATTTCTAAGGCACTTGTTCATTTTTGGTCTTCTTATCATTTTTTTCCGGGAGTGGGTTCCTTCCTTTTTGTATATCCTGATCTCTCTTCATTGACTTTCAGTCAGAGAAAATATTTACTTTCTTTATGTCATGCGTTGAGACTTTACACATGCTCATGCTTGCTTCCTCCTAGCTTGTCCCTTTCAACTTGATCAATGGTTGAAACCAGGAACCCAAGCATTCCTGGGCCCATTATGTAGGGAATGTAGGTTGAATATCCTTCACCTGTTCCAGCTACTTGCTTTTGTTGATGACGGACCAAGTTCCTTTCTTTCATTGCGTCTTATTTTGTACATTGTCGAGCATGTCTTCTTGGTGTCTGGTGCAAGGGTGATTGCAGGAGATAGATATGAATACCCTGTTGTAAGTGATTTCTCTTCTTCATGCCTTGCTCTGCTCAGATCTTCTTGTAGCACACTATTTCTTTAAGCTAAGCAGCAGCTCTCTTTTGATGATTTTGAGCAGTCCTTTGATCCCTACATATCTCCTTAGCCCAATTTTTAGCGTTTAAGAGAGCAATTGTGAGTTCCTCTTTCTGCATCTCCAGTGAATACTTTTCATAACTTAGAGAGCGAACTTTTACCTTTAGATCCTCAATTTCCAGGCTCTCATGATCATTAAGTCTAATTCAACAGAAGTATATGCGATCTGCTCGTTATCCTATATAGTATGGAGATCTTTAAAGGCATCCTTGGACTCAGAGATATGTGCCTGAAAAGGCCATTAGTGCAAAGATATTCTCTGCATCTGATTGTTCTCTTGCTGCCCATTCTTCTGTGAGGAACAATTTTCTCTTGTCATCTCTTTTTGGACAATCTCAAATAAAGTAGTCTGAGCTTCCACATCTACAACAACCTTCTGGATTGCCTCTTTCAGGTTTAGGCCTTGACAAGCCTCCTCTATTCAGGAACCCTCGTCTCTTGATTATTCTTTGGAACCTTTGTTGAGTAATGCCATGTCCTCTTCACCAAAATCTTGGTCATGGGTAGCTATAACGACCAGATTCACAGCTCTGCTTGGGGAATATTCTTCTGTGTCAGGAGCTTCCGCATCTCATAGGTTTTTAGATTTCCCATGACTTCTTCCATGGTCATTGTCTCCAGATCTCTTGCTTCTATAATGGCATTCACTTTGCTCTCCCAGGAGTCGGGTAATATGTCTAGCACGTTCATAATTATTTGTGCTTGAGGAATAACCACTCCAAGAAAAAGAAGTTTATTGGTTATATTTGCGAACCTATGGAACATCTCTTGAAGAGATTCTCCCTCATTCATCTTAAAGAGCTCGTACTGCCTATTTAGGAGGAGAACTTTGGACTTCTTTACCTGACTCGTTCTCATGTGTGGTTTGTAGAGTATCTTACACTTCTTTGGTAGTTGCACATGATCAGATTCTGTTGGATTCATAGGACCTGTGCTACAAATAAACAACTTTTTTTCCTTGGCATTCTTTTGGATGGCCTTGATGTCTTCATCATTGTATTTATCTCCTTTTGGGATGGTCTTCTTTCCATGTAGCATGGGAGACTTTGGGGCCTTCCATGATGATGTGTCATAACTGAGATCCTTTCCTATGATGAAGTCTTGCATTTTTTGCTTTCCACCAGCCACAGTATTTACCATTGAAGCATGGCGGTCTTGTGTTGATTGGCCTTCTTAAACTCCAGGAAATGCAGGACAGTTTGCTGGAAAGAATGGATCTCAACAACCAGCAGTCTTAATTCGCTAGAAACTGGAGGCATTGGGATGACCAGGCAACCCCATCTGCGTTTGAGATGGCTGGAAAGTGACTTACATGCTTGGGCATGGTCTTGATGTGACACCGAAGATCTTACTCTTGCCAGTACATGGTGACATATGGGAAGTCAGCCACCAGAGAGGTTCGTTGGACTTTAGCCACCGGAAGGCCTTAAATATTTCTATTTCTCCCTTTTCGCCTTTTTTCATTGAAGTTAATTATTTATTTGTGCTTTGCGTTTAAAGACCCTACGGACCTTAGAGCGTTTTAGCGCTTTTTACTTTTGATAACACTGCTTAGAATTAAATTCACAGAAAAATTAAAGGGATAGCTGGTGCTACTGGGTTATAGCTCCAAGGTATTAAGAAGAAAAATGCTTAATTGAAGTAAAAAATAAATAAAAACAGAAGAAAGCACTACAGCAAAGATTCAAGAAAAGACTTGGAAACAATTCTCTCTCTCTCTCTCTCTCTCTCTATATATATATATATATATATATATAAATAAAAAAAACTAGACACAATTGTAAGTATGTCCAGTGGAAATATCAATTAAACGAACTAAAACTAATCTGGAGAGTAAACTTAACGATGAAAAGATATACTGCTGTAAAATATTGGTGATGCGACAAGATGTGAACTTAAGTCTAGTTTCTCAGAAAATATCGATGTATACCTGAAAGTATCTTGGCCGCTTCCTGTGCATAAACAATTAAAACAGAACAAAGCTCCTTGATGTCATGGTTCTGGATTATGTCTGCTAATAGAGACCTACAAAATGACGCAACAATTAGTTTTCCGAAGGAGCAGGTGGACAATTAATTTCTCAAGGATATCTAGCAATACCTGTAGGTAGGCTTTGGAGGACCTAATGCTGCTGCATTACTAACACGAGTACTAGGAATGGAAGACAACAAAGATGGTGGAACTGAAGCTTTAATCTGGTTTTCCTGTATGATACGATTTGAGTTCATTAATCAACTATTATCACAATATACAGCAAGCGCTAAAGCAAGTTGTTTCTCCTGCTTGTTAAAAAGCATAGAAACACTGATCAATGACCACTGAATCAAGAATAACAACTGTTTATTACAAAATTAATATCCCATCGAACAGACCCCATGCCAGAATATGCAGATAAATGCACAATTGAAATACAAGTCCAGTTGAATCAGAGAACAGTTTATGCTTACCTGTTGAAACTGACCAAGCCTATGAACAGGGTCTTTAATCATTGACCCAGAGAACAGCTCCTGAGGCTTTCTATTCTTATTCACTGGAGGAGATCCATAACCAGAGGATCCAATGGCATCAGTTATAGCAACATTTGCTGTCTGCTGGAGATATGCCATGTTGTTGGCATGATATCCATGGAAATGTGCCTGCCTCTCTTCATTTCCTTCAAAATTTTTGCAGTCCATGCATCTGCAATTTTCAGAGCAAAGAATGTTGGCTTGGAAGCACTCACAGTACTTCTTCAGGCAACCCGATTTCTTGCAGTGGCAACCTTTGTTATGCTTTGGCAGTACTAAGCCATCCCCAGCTTCCTCCTGCATAGATACATGCAAGTTTCTTCATTGAAGCAACAGATTGCAGTTGCTATTTGTAAATACATTACAAGAAAACACACAACAAAATTCATATCTCCTGAAACTTCTAACATGAAACAATAATTTCAAATAATCCACAAGATTTTAGAGAAGACGAGAAAAATTACTTCAGACCTTGGAAAGCAACAGTATCACAAAAATAAAAAATTAAAAGAGCAGGACTAATATCACAAAGCACGAAGCATAAAGAGAAAAACGAACATGTATAAGTATTGCAGTAATGCCTGAAACTAGAACGAACAATTTTATCATCAAAAGTAACTAGTATTTCTTTAATGACTCATTTCATTTAATTCCTCGGAAAAATACTTTGTCCCACAAAAAGTGAACAAAGCCTCAGATTAATATTTGACTTAATTTCTCAGAAGTGTAGAGAACAACAGCCGCCTTATTTTGGATGATCAAGAAATCTATCTGAAGCCCATCCCACGTGAAGTGAACAAATTTGGAGACTGATATATGACTTTATTTTTTTAAAGTGTAGAGAATAACAGCGCACGTTATTTTAAATGATCAAAAAATCTATCTGGACCCCATCCCACATAAAGTGAACAAATTCGGAGACTAATATTTGACTTAATTTCTCTAAGTGTAGAGAACACTAGCCCGCCTTATTTTGGATGATCGAGAAATCTATCTGGAGCCAACTTTTTGGGCCAACGTGATACCTCAAACTCGTAGATGATGGACCCGTCCCTTTATCTTTCTCCACTTAAATACTGGGTTGACTTTGCTTGGCATAGGTCTTGGGACCTAAGACACAAGTCCCTCAATCTTTGTCAATTGAGCTAACCCCTGTGGGTTGAGAATAACAGTAGGCCTTATTGAACTAAATACAAGGAAAAACAGTTTATTTATTCGTTTCCTTTTGAATCCTTAACTTTAAGCCTTAGAGATCTCTTTTGTTTTTTTCATTCAGATTTGGATGCAGACGTCTATAAGTTTATATTATGTAACTGCTAAGTATAGTTCAATACACTTCTGTCTTAAATTTTTAAGCTTAAAAAAACTCCCAGGCAGATTTCCCAAGGTAATGCACTAAAGTTACTTTGTGGAACTATTGTCCAATGGTCCTTCTAATCACAGGAAAACACCTATTTCCTTCTTTTCTTTTAACCTTTTAGTACATGGACAATAGCGCTTATTTTGAGAGGATCAGCAGATTACTTGAGATATCACTTTCAGGAGGGCCACCCAGAGGTGGTCGAAGAGTTTTATATGAACTATATGAATGGCTAGTAGGGGGTGAGAGAGAAGATAGAGAGGGATGTATGTACGGGGACAACCCATTTCCCTCCCCACCCAGCCCATTAAGAGCATGGCCTAACACAACCTATATCGGGCCTGGCGGGTCACATTAATGAGAGGTTGTTGGGCTGGCCTCAGTAACTGGCCAACAACCCAGGACAAGCCTGCAGAGTTGTCCAGTTACACCAATTAATTTTTTAAAAAAGATACTTCACATCAAGTCGCTCCCAAAACAGCCTCACCCTCATAAAGTATATACCTCTCAACCCCCCCCCCCTTTTAAAAAGTTGCATTTTGACCCCCAAACTTCTACTGTATATATCCCTAATCCCTTTTTCATTAATCATACAATCTCTAAATTCTCTTATCCCTTAAATTGCTATCAAAGATTCAAAGCTCACAATTATTTTTTTCCTCTCAAAATTCCTAATTAGTTAACCATGTTTGGTGTTATAATTAACGGTTATATCTATTTTTTTTTTTCAATTTGCCATTTTTGTATACTAATTCCAACTCTTACTTAAGTGGTTTAATTTCCATAAATATTTAATTGTTTCTGAAAATTTTTAATTTTTTATTGTATTTACATAATGTCTACTTCCTATGGTTATCTGCATAGTGGTTTACTTGGTTGGTGACAAGAAATGATGAAGGTAAGAGACAAGTAGGTCGTTCTATGATTAACAGTCTCCTAATTTTTCTAAAGGATGTTTCACAATCACAGGAAATGCCTGTACATTTTCTAACAGCTCCAAGAAAACATAAGAATAGATGAATATTAATTAGATGACACTTCCACTCATCCAGCTCACAAAACTGAGACTCTTGTTGTAATTTGCTAGTTTAAAAGTCAAAATATAATTTGGTTGTTGCATTGATGTTTTAAAAATTGAAAGTTATACATGATAAAATTTGAAGCTTTGAGCTTTTCTTTTCCAAAGTTTTGTCTAAGTCCATTACTTTAGTTTACTCATTGTTTTTGAATTTAAATTTGAAGTAATATTACAAAAAATAAAATAAACAATCAACCTACATTAGGCCCACTCATCCCAGCCCACCCACCCACATCCTTAGGGGCAGGGTTGAGCTAGGCTCAACAATTTCCAAAATGGTCCAGCCAACAACCCAACTCCTAAGGAAGACTCTCTCTCCCCCCCCCCCTCCCCCCTCCCCTTAGGGGTTGCACTAGGCCTAGACCGCCCGACAAGCCATCCAAAGGGGAATACGACTAAAACACTTACTGTTAAATCATTTTACTTAAAGTTTATGAAGGAGAAAAGAAAGAGATGTGGAAGTCTGCAGAGGATGCCAAGGTGCCAAAAAGAAAGGCCTTTTCACATGGTGTGTTGTGAAGGACACAATATGGAAAGGATAGCGGAAAGACGGGATTATATTTTGGTGCATTGCTTCAGATTACTAATCAGCTTTGGAGTCTTACATTGCCGTTATTAAAATCCTGGGTCCCCTTGTCCCCGAATATGGGGAATATGTTCTCATAAAATCTGGCTACAATCTGACCTAGCTGGCGAGCGATCCCAGTTTGTGACAGAGAACAAGACAGCAAGCGAGCGTACCTTTGTTCGCTTCCTAAAGTATGTCAGAAAAGTTGTTACAGCTGGAGCATTAAGAATATTTGGAAGAAATTAATAGGAGTTTTTTCCAATGAAAAGGAAGTTAATAGTTTAAGGAAGTACTCTTAATTTCATTTATTTTTTGGTGTAAAGAGAACACTTCACATGTATAGATGACTGGGATAGCTTGATAGATATTTGTGGTAAAACCACTTTCATAACCTGTATTTAGTTTTGGTCTTGGACACCATTATGGTCTGTTACTAATAAATGAAACTTCATTTACCCCCTATCCCCCCGAAATATTGAAAAAATTATATAGACAAGCAAATGTAGACAATACGCGAAATCAACCAAAACCATATATCAAAGATGTTTCCAAATCTAAAACAGAACTAAAATAAGGATAGCTTCACCAGTGCTTCAGATCTAAATGATGCATCATCCATGAATTTGCTTAAGTTTTAAAAAATACCCTTTCCTCTCGAGTTCCATGGGGACTGCTGGCGATTTTAGGTCTGAATGCATTTGGATTACGCTCTAGAGTAGCTTCAACAGCTTCTTCCCTAGAAGCTTCATTTTCGACATTATTATGACAATTCGCACAGTTGCACCCATCACAAAAAATGCCAGAAGCAAAGCATTCACAATACCTGAACAAAAATTAAAGGAAAATGAAAACAAGTACATACATATATAAAGATATATGTTAGAAGCAATTAAAAAAATCACACTGCATATGTAATTGTAGGAAGGATTGGAACTCATTTTAACATTTTCAGCAAGAGAACTTGACAAATGCTGAGCAACTTAAGTGAAAAAGAAAAGAAAAGGAAACTGTGCTACCAAAAGTAAAGAACAAAAAAAAGATAAATCATCTAGCTAAAAAAGTAGTCGTCTAGATGACACTTAACAATACCTAAAGAAAACATAATATTCTTTTTTTATTGTTAAAAACCTACATATTCTTTATATACAAACTGGAATGTCAAAAATAAAAGGCTTAGAAGCAATGGCAAACATACTATATTGAGACCTCTATTTATCAGAATCAGCAACAGGTAACATCATCTTTATGTGTAGATAATCTGCTTAATGTAACAAGGACAGATGAAGAAGGATTATACAAAAGCATCGTTGGTTACAAGGTTTGACTTTTGATATTTTCGTTCCTTCAGTGATGGAAGAAAATAATTTACGGAACATAGGTATTATTAATGTACTCAAAGGAGCTCATTTGGCTAATCAAGGGAGAACTAAAACACAGGAGAAGTCCTCATGTGACTTCAACTAAGATGAACTGGGTTAATTTAATCATTGGCCTTCCAAATATGGAGGACCTGAGTAAGTGAAAATGAATAATAAATTCACAATAACAGTTCAAAAATTGAATATCACTTAAAAGGGGATGTCAATTTCAGGGAGCTGATCTTTTATAACGAGAGACTGGTAACCCCTGTCAACTAAAAAGCGTGAGATCGAGTAACAATTGATCCCCCAAGAGAAAGTATCCATTTCCTAAAGTTCCCGTCACTGTGCACATGTGCACATAGATAAATAAAAAGATAATACAATCAGTCCCTACTATGATGGAAAAGAATTTAATGTTCACAGACTGCTGCAAATGCAAATTTAACACCATGCACATAGATAAATAAAAAGATAATCCAATCAGTCCCTACTATGATGGAAAAGAATTTAATGTGCATGTTTCACCAAATTAGGCTGTGCAAAAGCATCTAATCCAGTTAATGACAAGAGTTGATTGGTCGGATAGACTATATCTCAATAACCATTCAGCCTTTGGCAAAAGTAACACAGAAATCTTCAATCATATTTTCTGGAATCTCTTAAGATCTAGTACTAATTTGTTAAGTTCTTGAATTAAAAATGTCGAAGAGTTCAGTAGCAAAAGATAGCTGCACCCAAGTCCAAGCTAAGCATACTAAACCAAGCAACAAATCATTAGACCAATAGGAAGAACCTCTCAATGATCATCTTTTCTAAGGAAAGAACTTCTACCTAGATTTCCTAGCGTTTCTTTTGTTAGATTACCTGCAAAACATGGCTTTTTTAATTCAATAGATGATGAATAAATTTTTTTGTTGCCTCTTCATAGATTTTGAAGAAAATATTTACTTAATATATAGCTTTTTCCTTCTTTAATTCATTGCTTTTGTACTTGGAGCCTTTAATTCTTTCACTGCTTCCCCACTTGGAGCTTTGCCTCTTAAGAGATAGTTAGCAAAACATAATAATCAACACTAAGAAAAGTCCACCTAGTTTCTGATAGAGAATCTCCAGCTGCAGTCAGAACAACTGATTATCCCGTCTCAGGACTCAGGCTAAAGACAGTGGATACTGAAAAGCTAGAGGGGCGTTATGCTGTCCCAATATCAAGTTCATTGACTTCCTAGAAACTCATGAGGTATGAGAAAAGGACAGAAAAGAAGTTATTCCAGAGCCTATCAGGTTCAATTTAAATCATTACAAAATAATGACCTTTCTAATCTGGGGGCTATTCAATGTATCTTCAAATATTAGCCATAAATATTAGTGGAAGATTCTACTTATATTGTCCATGAAAGGAGGAAGTACTTACAACTTTAAACATCTAGAATGTTTACAGTTACACTGCTTTGGCTTTTTAGGTGTACCATCCTTTGCTTCACTGGAACTTTGCATTGACCTGGAAAGAGAGTGTACAGATTTCAGGAAGTGTTGAAAGAGAAAATTTGATGCCTCCCGCACCATCTTTGCTATACATGTTGGAAGATAGGCAAATGGGATAGCCTTGATTATGAATAAAACATAACAACCACACATAAAATCCTATTTGATTAGCATTAGTGGTCAAAATTCATAATTCAATCAGTGATAGGAGCAGTGATTTGAAAAGGAAATGTGTAATAAGCAACAAACCTCCTGGGGTTTTAAACAGGAGTCGAGAAACAAAGCACACACTTCTTCAAAGTAAAGAGAAAAATTTTAAGGAAAACTACAAAAAATTAACCCTAAAAGGAGGAATTTAGTACTTACAACAACAAAATGCAACCAACTTCATTAATTTCAAAACAAATAACAGTAACAAAATTTCCATAAGCCCACAAAAAGATAAGTTCACTAACAAAATTGATTTTCAGTTTTCAATTAATTACCCATCGAAAAGAACATATTTTCTACTGTTAACTTTCACTTTTTTACTTGCGTAGGTAGTGTACTAAGAGATAGCTTACAAATGCAAGTCTCATTTTTTATTCCTAACAATCAATTTATAAATAAAGAGTTAGCTAAAAACAAATGTGAAGGACAGCAGACAAAGGTAGAGAACTCCTTTGTTAACTCATATGGAGAAAGTCTCTAAGCTCTAATATCTCCCCATTTTTTCATCTTTAGTTAGATTCAGACATGTATTTTCTTCCCTCTTGGATCACTCTCTACTCATATGAGAAGCTATGAACCCTCACTTCACATTGCACCATCGCTTGATTCCTTTTCATAACACTAGAAGAGGACGACTATTATATAGTTTTGTAAGGTATCAAAGTGACAGGAATGTTGTCATTGAAACATCAACATTGTTTACAGACCTTGACGCACAATTTGGCATAGTTAAGCAGGAAAACAATGTAAACCGGAAAGTATAATCAACTGGAAAAGTAGAACCACATGGAAAGATGGAAATTACATTAGCTAGAGCATACTACAAGAGAAAGAATGGTGTCTCCTAACAAAAATGGGCAACGGAGTAACTAAAAACTAGTTCCCTAGGTTGCAAGAAATGGCCTTTTCTGTTTCTGAAATCATAGAATCCATAGTCAATATTAAAACTAGAGAAACAGTTAGCACATGCTCAAGACTGCTTGGGTGAAATTCAAATAAATCCATAAGAATTTGGATATTTCAAGCATTTACCTTTAATAACGAATTTAGCTAAAAAGAACAATTAATTACTATTTCCCAAAAAAAGAAGATAGAAAATTCTAGCAAATTGAAGGGCTAGACTTACAATGGTCGTATTAAAGGCTGCGGAGGCAAGACAGGAGCTTGTTGCATTGGCATCAACAGTATATGTTGCTGCAATTGGGGCTGTGGACTTATCACTTGCGTTGACTTCATGGACACTGTTAACTGACTAGACTTGATTACCTCCGGTTGAATAATCTGGTTAGCATGTTCCTGCAAAGACACCGTGAGGGCTTGCCCCGGTACACCACCCGTGAAATCCAGCTGCCTCGCTAGCTTCTTTGCCGGATTATCCGTTTCCACCTGAACGCTAGCCAACTCCGATTCAGCCTTCTTTGGAGGGAAATGCCCTTCCTCAATTTTCTCCATTGAAAAGCAAAACCAAAAAAATCGAAATTCTGACGGCGAATTCAAAATCGGGATACAGTAGCTATATCAAACAGTGAGATTCAGAAACGACAGATACATATAAATCCTCGCTCGCTCTATGTGTGTGTGTGTGTATATATATATATATATATATATATATATATAAAGAAGCAACAACTGAAGTAGCCTTTGTGAGTCTCTCTTCCTTTTGAAATTCAATTGGTAATTATGGTACGCAAATCTCATATTACGGTTCTTATGGCCACAGTTAAACAGACGGCTCAAATTCATACAAGTATCTAAACTTCTCTTTTCCACCGTTAGATGACTGGGATTATTACGATTTACCCTCTCACCTGCCTACCTCATTCAATTAAGTTATTTTTGACCAAAATAAATTCTAAAATATAATTTTTTATGATGATTTTATACTTTTATTTTGATATAAACTCACTCATATTAAATGTATACATCCAATTTAAACATAGAGTAAGATTTAGAGTCTTACTCTTAATTAAGAAATTAAATCATTCTTAAAGAAAAGGAAAAAGTTAATTAATAAATCAAGATATAAAGTCCAACTTTATTAATGAAATGAAATTGCACAATTAATAAAGACAGGTTATTTTAATAAGCCTTTTTAAAAATGATTTTTCATAAAAGTGTCTTTTAAAAAATAATTTGTGTTTGGTAATTTATTTGGAAAATGTTTTTTCATTATAAAATTGTGTTTGACTGATGTTTTTTTAAAAAATGTATTTGAGAGCTAAATTAACTAAAAAACAATTATTTATGTATTTTTAATATTAAAAAAAATTAATTGAAATTTTATTTTATTAAATTAAAATATACATGTTTAAATTTTCAATGCGTACCTTTTTGGAGGCTGGAAATATTCTTTAATTGTTATTTTTGCTTACTTTTTTCTAATCCCGTAAAAATATTATTGTTATCTTTTTCCTAATTCTACAAAATAATCTATAATATATAATATAATAATATAAAAACATAAAATAAGTATAAAATTTACCATACAAAAGTGAAAAAGAAAAAAAATATTCAATGAAATTTAACCAAACATATGAATAATGCTAATTAATTAATAAGAAATATATTGATAAACATTTATATATGAAAAGGATATTTTGGTCTAGAGGAAAATATTCTTTTGTTTGTGCTTCTCCTTTTCAATATATATGGGGAAAAAAAGACAGAGTTCTTTAGCTTCTTCTCAATCGCAGAAAATTGATTCTACTTTTATTTAAAAGTATTTTTTTTATTTGTCAAATTCTTAATTTTTCAATAGAAGAATTTTTTTTTCTCAAATTAACTGTTTCTGGCCTTCGAACAGAATATCAAACAGGCTCTTAGTTAAGTTAATTTTAAATAATAATTAAGATTTGAAATCGTACTTCTAATTAAGAAATTAAACAATTAAAAAAATGGAAAAGTGTCTAAAATATCCTCGAAGTATTGGAAATAGTACAAAACTACCCTCCATTCACCTATTGGCTCCAAAATGTGCTTCTCATCAATCTATGGCTCCAAAATACTCTTCTCATCCACCTTTAGGTTTAAAATTGACCACTTATATAATAATTTTAAATTTAAACTATTTAAATATATTTTTAAATACTTGGCGTTTAACTATTAGTTATAATTTAACTTTATAGTATCATTTATAAACTAACTCACTACCCACCAATTACTAATTAAACTCACCCAATTAATAAATCAATTTTAATATCAAAATCGTCCTAAACACTACTAAGCACCGCGAAATCACATATTCTTGAAAATAACATCTAAAATTATTCGAGTCTGAATTGAAGCCCCAATGAAATTTAGGTTTGACCTCTTATTTAGGAGGATATTTTCAATAGGATTCTCTATCAATCTTTAATTCAAAATTTATGATCAAAGGTAAAGAAATAATATATCCCGAATTAATTCGTACACTTTTTTAATATAGTTTTATAAATATATATGATTTGTTTTAAATATTAAAACTATAATATATTATTTTTTAAAAAAATTATCTATAAGTAACATCACATAATGGAGATGAAAGAATAATGAAAATGAACATAGTCAGACTTTAAGTTTATCGGTAATTATTATTTAAACACTTGATATGTTTTGATTGAAACTTGAATCTATCATAATATACTTCTATAGACATTTTCGCCTCAAAAATTTATGAACACTTATTGGCAGTAGATTTACTATTGTTGCATTAGTAACGGGGCAGGTTTATTAATTGGGGCGGCTTTAATTAGTAATGAGCGGGTATTGATTGTTTTATAAATTATATTAATAAGTTAAGTCATAAAAAATAGTTGAGGTCACGTATTTAAAAAAATATTTAAATAGTTTAAATTTAAAACTGTTAAATAAGTGATCAATTTTGAACCAAAGGTGAATGACAAAGGTATTTTGGAGCCAATAGATTGGTGAGAAAGGCATTTTGAAGCTAATAGGTGGATGAAGGGTAATTTTGTACCATTTCTAATACTTCAAAAGTATTTTAAGCTCTTTTCCATTAAAAAAATGAGGTTATTATTTTATTAAGGAAATCAAACAACTAAAAGGAAAAGAAAATTTAATAACCTAATAACAACAAAGGTTATTATTATTGGTTCGTTCATTCTTTTTTAACATTATAGTATATTCTAGACTTATAGTATATTATAAAGTTTTGCATTGATCTTAGTGCGATTTGGTGTTCAAATTAAGTTCATTAGACCTGGAGAATTGACTTAGAATAGGTAATTCTTTTAACTTCATACTTTAGCAACTACATATATATATTAATATATCTCTCTCCTTTTTTATAATTATACACGTTATAAACATTATTCTCTTTGTTTAGAATATCAAAATATCGACTTTTGATAAGACAAACAATGTTCAAAGTAACAAACAATTCATACAAGACTTAACGCAAAGATGCAAATAAAAAAAGATGCAAGAGAAAATTTTACAACTTTCGTAGTTAAATTAGAAGGAAAATAAATAATCAGCTATTAAAAATGAGGAAGAAGTCTATACCTTATATTGTGAATATGTACATTTCAAAGATTATTATTTTCAAAATAGTATAGTGCTTAGAAAAAACATTTTGTATGCTATAAGAAAAATGAAAGGTTCAGAAAATTTAGTAAGACATCTAGCAATATATAGACACGCAATCAACTATCATGTAATGATAATCTTTAAGCGTTAAATTTCTTATCATCCTTTCATGGTGGATAAATTTGTTATAGAGCATAACCGCTAGATGACTTCTCTGCAAAAAGAGACATTCGCTAAGATCAATTCGTTCAATAACTAAAATCAAATGGTGAAGTATTAAATATATGATTAATGTTAATATTATTATAAAATTTAAGCTCGGTACTATATAAATGTAAAGAGAAGAAAGCAAAAACTATAAGATGGAAGAGAGATGTTCTCATTCAAGTGTATCATTTTCTAATTTGATGAATATTATGAGACTTTGAGCATAGTCGAATACATTATTGAATATTATTCTATTCGTCATGACCTCGTTGTTGCAAGTTAATTGCACATTAAACTTGTTCACAACAATAGTCATTTTGTAGATATTTTTATTTGCAGTTGATTATCTTTGTATATTGTGGTTGGTATATTCCCTTTCAAGGAAAAATCACATATTTCCTAAATATTGTAAGTCATTGATCTCAATCACACACACCTTCAACTTACTTCATAGAGGGCTATAATTTCTGCATGTGGGCAACAAACATTTCTTCATTGATCGCCAAGATTATTGTGCCTCAACATGCAAACAAATAGCATGCTTGAGATCGAGCTTTTTACGGATCAGATAAATATTCTGCATCTGCGTAGCCAATCAATTATTTCTTGGATTCCTCGAAATATAATAGACCCATAACTATGATCTCCTTCGAGGATATTCAAGTATGTGCTCAACATCATTTCAATGTCCTTTTGTTCGGGAGGAACCGAACCTTGCCAGTAAATTTACTGCAAAGAAAATATCTGATCAAGTATTGTTAGAAAGATGCATTAGTGTCCTGACTGCACTAACATATGGAATTTCATCACAAAAAAGCTCTCCATCCTTCTTTTGAGATAAAACTGAATCATCATTTATGTCAAGCGATCTCATAATCATTGGGGTACACAATGAATGTGATTATCCATATAAAAATCGCATCAAAACTTTTCTGTGTATGTGCACTGATAGACAAATATTTCATTTGTCAAATGATCAATCTGTAGGTCAAGACAAAATTTTGTATTACCAAGACCTTTTCATAAAAATGCAAGGACATTGGGTCATTCTTTTGTACCCTTTTCTTCCTTAACTATTTCAATCCATATAAGAATTCTTGAAGCTTTATTGAAAAAGTTTCTTTCAAACTCTTATATGTTTCAGACACCTCCATTACTTCAAGGATTTTTATTTAACCTTCATTATTGATTATATGTATTCAAGTTTTCATATCTTATCAGATCAAAACAAACCTCATCCACCATAGGAGAAAACATATGTCAGAATTTTTGCGACAAACCTTTATACCCCAAGGCATAAGTTGTACTTGATATCATACAATTATATCATCGCATAATAATTTTTTTTAACCCACTGACATTATACCTTGATTTATGGACTATCAATCCAAAACATCCTTTCTCTAAGTGAAACAAAATATACTTGAATTATGCATTTTACTTGGCCAACCATTTATCTGTTCACACTATATGTCAAATTTGAATTCAAGATCCTCGTCATAATTTAATTCATTGAGCGCTACCTCATATTAAAGATACCGCCAACGATTATTTGATATCGATTCCAATATGATGCAACTTATTAGGATCTCTTTATTTTCATCATTTTTAGGTACCTGAACCTTTGTCAAGGTTTTTATGAAGTGTTATGTCAATATGCTTCTTTTAAAGAAATTGCCTCATTATCATGATCATTTGCTCCTCTCCTTCCTTAAGAAGTTTTATTCATTTGAAATCGATTGGTCTATCACGCTTCAAGTGTAACATAGACTATGTCCTTTATGGACTTCTCGTTGGAGCATTTGCAATTGAATTATGACTTAGGGTCAACATATTCATCTGACAATTAATTTGCAACATTATGCAAAAGAATTATCCCTTGAACTTCAAATTCACATTTTTTAACGAAGATCTGGATAATTCATAATTAACCTCATAAATATTTTTCAGTTGTATATCATCTCTCCTCCTAATGTTAGGAAACCTAACATTCATTTCAATCTTATTTGGAAATTCATCTTTGTGTGTGGTGGAGCAATTAAAATCATAACCACACATCAAATTTTAGATGAAAATTATTTGGTTCCTAACCCTGAACCAATTATGATGGGGAAACCTTGTTGGCTTGATGCGTACATGTGTTTTTACATGTTAAATAAACTTATCTCATACCAACTCTTATTTGGGATCTTTGCTCTCATACCCATAGTTTAGCTATAATTGGAGGCATACAATTTCTGCTAAACCAACCAACATTATCCGTATAATTTCATACTTTAGACTATGCTCTTAATTTAATAATTCGAACAAATAACCTTACAAATGTCATTTTGTAAGTTGACAACAAAGCGCATATGACCATTTCATAGATGCAACTTATTATACAGTTGCAGACAGTCCACATGACAAGTGAATGAGCCCATATTCACTTTTTTGATATATTCCAAATAATTTCAGAGAATAAAATTCCAACCTTAGTTGGTACAGTAATAATTTTATTATGAGAAATACAAGATAATTTGTGAAGAATCTTTTACTTTTTTCATCATATATATCACGTGAATTCTCAATTACTTTTGCATCATATTAGACCGGAATGGACAACCGGTATTGCCAACTGATTTTTATTTTTCTCAAACCTTCCGTAAAGGTGAATTGCGGTATATATCATTTTTCTCAAACCTCCCCTAGACATTAGATGTGAGTGGTAACATATATTCAACCCATAATGATTTTATCACATCTTGACTCATTCTCTTTCAGAATGATCGAGCATTCACGATGCTTATCACACGTGATGTTCTATTCAAGAAATGGACTAATCAATTATATGTGCTTCAAAAATTTGCATTATAAGTACACTGTCATGCCTTTAAAATTTTATCGTTATTGCATGACTCACCTCAACATCACTTTGAAAGGTCAAATGTACTACCAATTTATCTTCCTTTATTTTGATGGAGGATTTTAATTTATTAGGTCGCACAACGATCACGGGTTCAATGACATTTCATATCATTATGATGATAAGAATTACCTTAACATTTTAAAGGATTGTTTAGAGAAACAATAATGTTCTTTCTTTCATAATTACCACAATGATGACTATTTTAATTATGTTCCTCCATGCCCTTATTCATACAATTAATCATTTGCATTCTTTCAGACATATTATTCAGTGCTAGAACATTCATATGATAGAATGGAGCAATTGGACGTGTTTCAAACTTATTATGTACTGGTGCCACATTCACTTCAGGGAATTAACCAAATAAAATGGGACAAATTTCATGATTTTTAATCAAAACCTTAATCATTATTATATCATCATTATGGTGCATTTACTCAAACTCGTCTTACCCACACAAGGCATGTTATGTCATAATTTTGTGGGACTCGAACCCAATCTTTATCAACATGGTGCATCAAAATTCATATTAATGTCTTAACTTAATAGTGTATAGAACATGAACCTATTGTCTTACCTTAAACATTTTTCATTATGGTACATCTGGACTTTAATCGGATGTCTTACTCTTTTGGTGCAATGAGACTTGAATTCACCGTCTTATCCTCAACCAGTGGTATAACAGACCAATCTACAAAATGACTCACTCTTTGAGTCTTTCAAAACATTGAAATAAAATTCATAAAATATAATACTCAAACTCATGCTGATAAAACTTTATACCTTCTTCCATTTAAGGAAGTTCGTAGAGAATGTTATATTCAATTTGTATTGTATATGTCTTTGGTTCCTGGTAAATATCAGTGATCAAACACAATTGTATTCTAAATCATAAAAAGATTCTAGAAAATACATATCTGACTTTATGCATATAATACCTTGATTCCGTAGTTATTATTTTTCCTTCTTGATTCTCATGCAATATCTTTGTGAATGTGATTTGATCATAAAGACACTTTCAATATCTGAGGATTTGGTACACAAGATTGAAGACATCATCACAAGAAATTAAGTGATGTTTTAATCATAGGGAGTATAATACGCGTTGCTCTCTTTTTTCCTTGGTCGAGGTTTTGTCCCACTGGATTTTTCTTGCAAGTTTTTAATGAGGCAACAAATAATGCATATCAAAATATATGTGTATTCTTTTTCCTTCACTAAATTTTTTTCCCACGAAATTTTATCTAGTAAGATTTTGACGAGACACATTATCTATGGACATCCAAGGAGGAATGTTATAAATTCATTGAATTGTATGTATTGTCCATGAAATATATCCAAGACTTAATTGTGTTAATGTATATATGCTTCCAAGGTGATAACAATCATTTGGATAACTATGTATCTATTAGCTTGTGACCTTTGGGAGTGATATCTCAACTCTAAAAAAATAGAGATATCACTCACCATTTGAATGATACACTTCAATGAGAAGAAAAATTCTCTCTTCTATCTACATTTTTTGTCTTCTTCTCTTTATACTTATATTGCTTTGAACTTTATTTATATCAAATATAAAGCCAACTGCAACTTATTTTTACTTGGCCAAAGAAGTTGGAGGCGTAATATTTAGCCTATTCAAAGAAAGATTATTTTAATTTTATATATCAATTGAAGAAAATGTAAGATGGAAATTAGAGATATTCAATGTGTATTTAATAAATCTAAAATTCTACGCTCAAATAATTCAAGAAATTCTAAGGCTATAGGGTTGTTCTTCCAAGATTTTTCTTCAAGTTGTTCAGATATATAAACTTCCATAGTATTTGTAACGATCTTAAAAATGAAACAGGTTAAACTAGAGCTTCACATGTGTTTAATGAGTTAATAATGTGTTAAAATAGTTAGGTTTAGCATTAGAAGTTAGTTTGCGAAGTTTGGAAGTAAAACGTCAAGGAACGACCAAGACGTTCGGAAACTAGCTTTGTGTGCGTGCTAGTGTGTCCTTGTTTGTTGTGCATGTTTTTAGGTGTTGTTTGGTGTCTAAAACTAGTGAGTATTACCCTGGTACCTTGAGGGACATACCAAGGGTCAAACATTCGAGTACGACTCCCCGGGGACCACCCTCCCGAAGAAGGACCTAAACGTTGGACAAGGAAGTTGCCCAAGGCAGCGTGCAGGGCCAAGATTTGGAGGCCACCTCGTGTTGCGTGCCCATCACTAAAGCTTCCTGTGCATCGCACGAGTGGCAGTAGGCTCACTGCCTCAAAATGTTGAGAGGCGAGAATCAGAAACTTCCTCCGGATGCACAGCCAAGTCCCGGATTTTGCCACGTCGTTTTAAAGTTAAATTAGACTTTGGAAAAGGGTCCAATTGGTGTGGCGGTGTTTGGGTATTTTGGGTGTGTGTTATATACTAATTTTAGATCATTATACACTCATTACCCATCATAAACTCAAAACCCTCTATTAGAAATCAAAAATTCCCAAATCCCCAAAAGTTCTTCTCTTCCAAAACCCTCTCAAGCCTCCATTGAAGGTCAAGGTCTTGGAGATTGGGCTAAGGATGTAAACGGATTTCTTCTTTAAATTTTTTGTGGGTTTCTTCATGTTAAGGTATGGTAGTTCATCCTTGACTCTTCTTTCATTCAAGGAGCCCATTTCAAGTCTTTTCAAAAAGGGTTTTCAAACTCAAAATTTTTCTATTTTGAACTTTAAGAATGGGTCTTGCATGAAAATATTTTAGTGAATGTAATATGATATTTTTCAATATTAGTTGATGATTTTATGGTTAAAAATTCAATGACCCCATGCTCAAACCAATTTCTCAACTTTTGGCTTATGGAGTGGGTTTTAATGTGCATGGTTTGATAATGCTAGAACTATGGTTTTCTCTATATTATGTATTGATGAGATACGGTCTTATTATTCTTTGTTATGATGATTTTGGTGAAATATTGAGGAAAGTTGTTAAAGGCTTAGATGAAGGGTAAGTTGTTCTATCTTGGTTAACTTATATTGAAGTAACTCTTGAGTGGTATGGTCCACCTTTGGTGGCGGTGTTTATTTGAAGTATATGAATATGTTTAAGTATGTCTATTTTAATATGGACTTGAAGGCATGGTATGTGAAGTTAAGTGATGATTATGATGTATATGCATGATATGTTTTAGGAATTTGAAATTGTATATCTTGAAGAGGTTATGTCTAAATGAAGTATATGTATATGTGAAACATGATAATGTGTGTTATGATGAATGCAAGGTTAACATGATTAGAAATCAATGTCATGCATGATAGGGTTTATGTGAAAGTTGTTCTCACATGTACTCACACACACCTTGAATGAATGAAAGAATGAAGTTAATGGTTATGTATGTATGAGAGTCTTTGTAAGATTTTCTCAATAAGACTCTAATGAATGAAATGGGGGATTTGTAGGGTACACACTCTTCGTAAGTGGAGATGAAGTGTCTAGACCATCCCTACTATTCCTATAGTATGAAAAGGGGGATTTTGGGGTGAACACTCTTTGTGAGTTGAGATGAAGTGTTTAGTAGCAACCTCACTATTCCTAAGAGTGTTCCAAGATATGTTGGAGGTTGAATACCATTCGTGAGTGGAGATGTGGTGTTCACAAGTAACCTTTAGGGATAAGTACCCTTCGTGAGTTGAGATGTGGTACTAAATAGTTATCCCTTAACCTATAGTAAATGAATGTTTAAGACTCCATGGGGGAGTTATGCTTAGAATCGAGAGGATCTGAAGAAGGGGTGGATACACTTCGTGAGTAGAGATGTTGTGTCCAATGTACCTCTTGAGATGAGTGCTCCTCGTTAGTAGAGAATGAGTTACTTAGTAGAAATATCCTTATCCCTTAACTATGCGCCCACGTAGGTGTAGCTATTGGATAATCCATGTAAAGGCTAAAGAATATGACCCTACCTTAGGCAAGTAGGGATCCCTCATCCGGAGGGGTTAATAACGGGATTCAATGTCTAGATCTCATGGTCTATATTGGTTAAAGCTAGCCTCCACAAATGTATGTAAAAAAAACTAAGTCTTCTTAAAGGTGTACTACTTAGGGTGGTAGTGGAACAAGATGCTACCTATCCTTTGCACAAGTAGGCATTTGGAGAGAGTCTTGGTGTGTCCTTATATGAAATGTATGAAATGGGTCATTATATGATGCAAATGAAAGTAATTTGACTTTATGTTTAATGTTAAGGAAGCATGTTAATGTCATGACTTGTATGGTCAAAGCTTAGTATATGATGAATGTGATGTGCCTATTCTAAGTTGATTCATAAGGAGCACTAAGTGGAAGTGGTAGTATGGGATACTACTTTCACATTGCACTAAGTGTAACTTGGAGGGTTGCCTTGGAAGATGGTTCTTATGTGAAGTTCCTAAGTATATGTATGTTTCTATAGAGTCCTTGGTCTTGAATGGTGACTTGTATAAATGAATGAAGTATGCTTATACCTTAGTAGTCTTAAGGATCTCTTAGGTAGGTATTGAGGAAATTGTATGGGCGATCTCCTTATGTCTTACTTAGGGGAGCCTTAGATAACTTAGAATAGGAGTAGTTCATGTGTGATTTTGGGTTTACTGTCAGTATGCTCCTATTTTAAGAAAAATTAATATTTTACCCTATGTTCTAAATGATGATACTATATGATGTTTCGTAACTTAATGCAAGAAGGTCTTTATCAAAATAGCATGACTTGAGTGTTTCAACTAAATTGTCCTTTTTTTCTCATGACTTTGCATAATGTCATACTTAGTACAATGTTTTTACTAACCCCATACTTTTCAATACTCTATAAGTATAGGTGAGGCAAGTGGAAGTTTGAAGTCAAGCTTAGGAATCGACTCTCTCAAGACTAAGTATGTCCTCCTATATTCGAGGGCATTGTCTTTATCTCTCTATTTTTTGTATAAGACTTATTTAGTATTTTCTTTCAATGTAAGGGTCGTGTCCCTAAGATATTTAAGTTGTGTCTTTAAGTTGGCTTGTGACGATGAAACCTGTCTTTAGTATTTATAATGGCTTGTGACGATGAAACCTCTCTTTAGTATTTATAAAAGATATTTCCTTATTATATTAATGTCGTGAAAAGTTTTAATCTAGACTAATTTTCATGTCTTATGTAATGAATGATATCTAAGAGGTTTGTGCGAGACCTCCACGAGGTCGAGCACGCCGTGTTTCAGATCAAGAGTGCTCCTTTCTTCTAGGGTGTATTTTGTTCACCAACACGCCTATCATGAGTTTACTTTACAAATTTCATCCATGAGAATATATCAACATTGAGGTTTTGTGCTACATTCTTGATAATGAAGTTCTTGTTTAGTTCTTGAGGCAAGAATTTTCAAATAAAATGGGTTAAGTGATAGTTCTTTGTGTGGGGTTCGCTGAAATTGTGTTGGGTTAAAAGAATTCATGAATTCTGATCTTAGAATTGCAGTAGGTACGAGTTGATTTGATTTTTAGAGAGGAAGAAAATATCGAGCAAAAATACATGCCCAACTCCACGTTGGATCGGTGTTTTAAAACTTTAGTCCCCAGAAAAGTAACCCCCCCACTCTCGCGGAGAAGATATGGAGTCCACTGTCCCAAAATCTATTTTTGCAATAAAAAAATTATTTATCTTCTGTATCGAGCTAGTGTTCTTCAGTTTTTGTCTTTTCTCATTTCTTATTTTTAACTAGTTAAGCTTTTTTTAATCATTGAGAGATATTATATATCAAATCATGATTCGTAATTCAAATTCAAGGAAGATTTAAGAGTAGAATTCAGCAAAGTCTTTAACTTCAGTTGTGAATCCTTTGAGATCAACTATCATTTTGAGCTAAGTTTTAAGGAAGTTAGTAAGAGAATGAGAAGAGTTGTATACCCGAATTCCATATTGTTATATAGACCCTTGAATCGAGTCGTTCATGCCCATAAATTTTGCATGGACTCCATAAATTGAGTATCATTGAGAGGAGTAGTATCTTTAAGATCTAAGTCTTGAGTATTGGATTCCTAACTCTTTCGAGATTATACTCCTAATCATGATACTATTACATGTTACCCATGAAGTCCTTGAGTTGAGTAGTACATGGTCCTAATTCTGCATGAACCCTTCGAGTCGAGCATTCTTGAAACGAGTATTATTATTTAAGTTCTTGAGTTCTGAGTATTGAGTCTAGAGTATTGAGTTCTAGTTATGCTTATTGAAAACCTTGAATTGAGTCTTTCATGTCCATAATTCGACATGAAATTTATCTCGAGAAGTCTTTTACAATATTTTAAAACTTGTTTTAAGAGTTGAGCTTTGAGTTGAGTAAGAGTAATAGTGATGTTCATTTCTTCAAAAGATTATATGAGAACTAAGTATTCCCAAGAGTTAAATGTTTTCACATTTAAATAATAGAGGAAACACCGATTCCCAAGAGAGCTTTTAAGCTAATTTTTAGTCATAATCTCAAACCACAAAAGAGTTATGTTTTAAATATATAAGTTGAGTATATTTTGGGAGTAGTATTGAGCATCGATATGAGATGAATTCATAATAACTCAAGTATCCATAAATCATGTGGGTAGAAAGAGTTATATTTTTTTGATGATTCCTTAATGCTTTTAGCATAGACTAGTGGATCCACTTAATTGAGAGTATCTATACTCCGGCTTATAGAACAGTTTTGGTAGCGTGAGTGAGACGTTATATCATCACATAACTCATAGTGATAGTTGTCGATTAGAGAAACTCTCACAGAGATATTTTGAATTCTTATATACACATAGTTTACTTTGTATTTCATATACAAGCAGAGTTATCTAGTATCCTTTCATACAAACTGAGTTGTTTTCTACTGTTTTAAAAGTTGTCCATGTATTGCATATATACTGTTGCTATATAATGAGTTGAATATTCAGATGAGTACCCAGAGTCGAGTATCTTATTATTGAGTTGAGCCTTATTTCACAATTTGAATATCTTATCATTGAGTTGAACCTTATTTCACTGAGTTGAATATTTTATCATTGAGTTGAAGTATGTTTCTTTGAGTTGAGTTGCAAATATGTTAGTATGTTTCTTTCCCACCAGTTCAAGCTTATGTTTATGCTTTAGAATTCTACTTAAATGCTCGTACATTTCATGTACTGAGCCATTTGACCTGCATCGTTTCATGATGTAGATACGGGTATTCATGGTCATAAACAAGAGATTTGTTTATACCACATGGAGTTTGAATTAGTTATGGTGATCCTCTTTGCTTTCGGAGGATTTCATTTACTTTTCAGTTTGGGTCTTGACCCGTCTACCATTTTTTCATTTAGGGGTCGTTTGGTACAAAAATGAATAACACATGGATTAGTAATGCATCGATTAGTAGTGCAGGGAGTAGTAATGCAGGGTTTATTTTTATCAAGTGTTTGATTCATTGTTTCCAATCCCAACTTGTGTTTGTATTCAAATTCGTTTGATTCATTGTTACGAATCCCAACTTGTGTTTGTATTCAAATTCTTTAAAAATCTACTTTCCAATTATACCCTTAAATTATTATGTAATTGAGTCAAGGTAGATAATCGTTGGAAAATATTTTATTAGGGCATTCTAACTAGCTATGTGAAGAATAATTTTGTTGGCATGTTTCCAATTTTCTACTTGAATTATTTGAGGATAAACATTTTTCATCTTAATAAATTGATCATTCATAAAATGTAAATTCTAAATTTAAAAAGTATAAACCAACTACTTTTAAAATTATAAAGAAGGTTAACAATGGTAAAATTGAATAAACCATCTACATTTACACATAAAAATTGCAATTTATAGTTTTAATATATATGTAATTTTTAAATTGTTCAAAATATAAATAATTAGTGATATATTTGTCTTTTAATTAGTAAATGTTAAATAACTCACGTTCAAATTAATATTGATTTGAGTTAGATATATTTAATAACAAATAACTCTCTGTAAATAATTCGTAAGCAAATTTATTTAAATCAATTTACTTGTACAAATATAAAACATTAAATTAAGAGAATAAAAAAAATAATTAAAAATATTTGAGGATTATTTTTGTCTTTATGTGACTTATCCCATGGTATTATATCCTATGTATTACTAATACCTCCAAATGGAAGGTATTAGTAATACATCCTATAATATCATGTAGGATGTAAAACTAATGCATGGATTAATTATACATAGACTCAAATTCCTACCAAACATAGTATTAGATTATACCATATATAATACATGGATTATTTCTTTTAGTGCAGCCTACCAAACAACCCCTTAGAGGCTTCATAGATAGCAGAGTTTGAGAAGTCTGTTTCATTTATTTTATTAAGTGTTTTAAAGGCTTGAGTTGCCTATTTCTGGCGGGTTGAATATATTTTATTCGAAGTTTATCTTTAAGTTAAAGATTTCGTAATTAAATTCAATGAATTTTATTCAGTTTTAAGTTTTGTGTGCTTGACTTAACATTCCGCTTGTAGTCAGCCAGAATGAGGGTTTACTTGGGAAACATAAATGATTCCCGAGTACCAGCCACGTTCAGGGTGTAGGCTTGGATCGTAAAATTATGTGCCTATAATCTATCAAATTAAGATATTTGAATCTTCTTTCCAATGCCACCGATTTCGCATCAATCCAATTTCTGAGTAAAAGGTTATGATCATTATAGTAACCTGATACAATGCAATGATAATTAGCAAATGGAAAAACATTAAAAAGGGTTGTCTTCGTCTTGTTACGTCTAAGAAAAAACAAATTAAATTTATTGACTAATTAAATACCCAAAGCAATCAAAGTTTCTTATCTTATCCCATCATTATCTTCTCTCTCAAACTCTAAGGCAACACCCTAAGGAAAAATTAAAGTAGAAGACTCAATTTGAAATTCTTTCAATCTCTTTCAAGATTCTTTTCAAGGTAAGTTCTTATCCAAGAATTTTATCTTTTCCAACTCAAATTCCTTCATACAATCGTGAATTACTAATGAAATTCGTAATTCTTGGCCATAGAGATTTCAAGAAACTAATTCAAGATCTCAAGAAAGATTTTCTTGATTGTTTACCTTCAAGCTAGAGTTTCATGGTTTCTAATCAAGTTTTTATTCAAGATTCTTCAAAAAACTTATTATTTTAAATATGTAAACCTATCATTGTTGGACTAGTTCGTCATCATACGCTACAATTAGTTTCAAATCAATGAAAGAGTAATCTGGGATTCTTTTCCTAGATTTGAGTATTCTTGAGATAAGTTGATTTGAGTTCTTGAGACTGTTTTTTTTTTTGAAATTATATTTCAAATTATTTTATTTGCTATATGTTAAGCATTAAAATCTTTGGTTGATTCGTTCACGTCTAAATTCAGTATGAACCCTATGAATTGATTATTTTTTAGATGAGATATATCGCTGAGTTATGAGTTTCAAGTCCTTGATTTCTTGAGCCTTGAATTTTGAGTACCGAGTTTCCTTATTATAGTTAAGATCCCCGAGGATAGTTATTCATGTCCATAATTTCACACGAACCTTATGATTTGAGTTATAAATTTTGAAAATTCTTTTAAAGTCAATACTTGAGTTCTTAAACTGAATTTTGAGAAAGTAAAGATTAGTTTTGAGAAAAAAGTTTCTTAAATGATATTAGTATGACAATTGAGTATGTCATTAATGTATGAGCAGTATGGTATCTATATGTACCATCAATATTTATGCAATATGACTTTTCGAGTCATTAGTGATCATATTAAAATATGATATTGATATATTTTTGAGAAAGAGTTTTCATGTTTGAATTGAGTGAGAGTATAAGGGAATTATGTGTTCCCAAAGGTACCAATTTTTACATTGATAAAAGAGAAACTGAGATTTCTAAATGAGTTATGAGTTCAAAAGATATATAAAGAGCAGTTACTTTTTTTAAGAGGATAGTTTGAGCAATTATCTCAAACCAGAGGAAGAGCTATATTTTTAATCATATGAGCATGATTATATATTATTGGGAGTAGTATTGAACACCGATGTAGAGATCATTTCAGACAACTTCAAGTTCTCATAAACCATGCATGCCAACATGGGTAAAGGGTTTTAGATGATTCCTTACTTCTTTTAAGCATAGATTAGTGGATCTATTTAGTTGAGAATGTTTTATACTCCAACAAGGTATAGGAAAATTTTGCTAGAGTGGGCGAAACATTGTATCATTATATAGCTCATTGTAACACCCCGCAACTAGAAGGAGCTAGAGTTAGAAAGAGTCATTTTTGGAAAAAAAATAAAAAATCTGGAAATTTGACAAAATTAAGTTAAGTATGAGTTTGGATCAAATTCAAATGAATATAACTCCTAAATCAGGATGATTTAGGTGTGATACAAGATATATTATAATATATCTTTGAATTAGCTTTTCAACGCTACGTAATTCGCTTAGTTTTGAGTTAGTATGAGTGAGATATGCTCATTTGAAGTTGGGTTATCTAGATAAAAAAAGTCAAAATCAGATTTTAGAAGGGCATTATGATCTTTTCACAACCCATTTAATTAACTTCTTTTTTGATAATTAAGTTGGAGTGTAAACAGATTGGATTCAGTTTACTCTTTTGAAAAATAAGATAGGATTTTGAGAGAAGAGAAAAGAAGAGGAGAAAAGAAGAGGAGAAAAGATAAGGGGAAGCAATGAAATTGTCGAGTTCTTGAAGAATTTCTTGTGGATTTTATCAAGGGTGATCCCTACGAGGTTTGTGAGATCACATAGCGTTAAGTTAGTTCACCCATTTCAATTCTGCTTCGTTTCAACGAATTAGATTCTTGAAGGTTTAGAAATTGAGTTTTGACGGATATGCATGAAGTTTCTATTGGGTTCTTAATTGTTAGAGTTGTTGAGGAGTTTTTTTATTTTGATTCATGAAATTAGGTGTCGTTTTGAGTAGATTGTTGCATCTTTGTGATTATGTGGTCGAATCTAAGTGTTCCGGGAAAGACCCAATCGAGTTTAGAGGATTTAGAGTTGAAAAACGAGCAAGAAAAATTGTCAAACACCTAAGGAGAAGGTGTGGGGCTCTGTGTAACTTAGAGGGCCCACTAATGTTCTGAAGTTTGGCCTCTGGGGAACCGCGCCATCTAGAGCGCCCCAAACCAATCTCTAAAGTTTAGCCTGTGGCGCCCCGCACCACTCAGAGTGACAGGGACGCCAGGTCTTCTACTTCTTCCCACTTCTTTTCGTACTAGTTTTTTGAAATGTACCTATGTTTCTTAGTTAATTCCTACACTCTAAGGTACATCCAAACAATATGAAATCATCAATAACATGAGATCATGAACCTTGAAGCCATAATTCGATTCATCAAAAGTTAAAAGTCTCATTAACAATAGTTAGGAGTCAAGTCAAGAGAAGTTCTTAGAGTTTTTCAAAAGTAATTTCCAAAAGTTTTAACTTTGTTTTAAGACTTAAGTTTTGAGTTGAGAAAAACAGTAAAGATTGAAGTTCATTTCTTCAAAGAGCTTATATGGACTATGTATTTCCAAAGATTTAAAAATGTTTTCACATTTAAATAAGAAAGGAAACTGAAATTTTCAAAGATCCTTTGAGCTAGTTTTCAGAAAAGAGTAAATGCTTTCACAATTAGAATGAGAGAAAACTTTGATTTTCAAGAGGATCCTTCGAGCTAAATTTTGAGTAACTATCTAAAACCATTGAAAGAAGTATGTTTTTAATCATAAGAGCTAGTATTATATTTTGGGAGTAGTATTGAGCATCGATATGGGAGAGAGTTCAGAGAACTCCAGCCTTCGTAAACCATGTAGCCACCATAGGTAGAAAAGGGTCATACTTTTGAGATGATTCCTTAGTGATTTTTAGCATAGACGAGTGGATCCACTTAGTGTTCATATTTTATACCCTTAGCAAGGTATAGGACAGCCTGACAACGTAAGTCAAAATATTGTATCATCAAAATAGCTTTCAAGTGATGGTTGTCGGTTAAAGAAACTCCAATAGCAGTATTTTTATAATTTTATTTACATTTCAGAGTTTATATAGTACTTTCATACATAAAGTGTATTATTGTATTTCTAAATACACAGAGTTGGTATCCATGATTTAAAAAACTTTTCTTTATATTACATTTATGTTATTGCTTTATATTGAAATGAGTTTTAGTTTAGTTCAGTTGAGTTAAAGCCTGATTTGTTCTTTCAGTTCCTTTCAAGCTTATGTGGGGTTGAATTCCCCTCGCATACACATACATTTAATGTATTGATGTCATTTGGTCTGCATCTTTTAATGATGCATATAGGTAACCAAGATCAATATTCAGCGCATCGTTGATTCTAGTTGAACTCCTGAGTTGTTTGTGAGTGATACGCTCAAACTTATTTCTCAAATAAGAAATAAAGCGGTCGTATCAAGTAAAGAACCCAACTAATGAGGTTGGGATCGTTCCCACGAGGAAAATAGTTCAGACTTAACTTTATTCTATTATTACTATTATTTAGTCAATTATTTCCTTAGAAAACAAAAGACAATAAAGGGGAATTTTTATTTCTAAATTAATGAAAATAGTTGACTAAAATAAAAGTAACAACTAATAGATTCAAATAAAAGTAACTAGGGCTTAAGTGTTCCCCACATGTTCCTAAGTTGATAATTCTAACTCTAATAGTTCTTTTCTAGTATCTTGCATGTAAAGAGATAAGTTATGTATCTCTAAATCCTTGGTCCAGCATCTAGAAAATTTCACTCCGCACCTTGGTCTGGCTACATGTGTTGCTATACTAACCATTACCTTTATCTGATATTGAGCATTGTATTCGATATTTGACTAAGCTATTACCTCGTACCAATCGACACTAGCCTATTATATAGTATACACTAAATCTATGTTGATAATTCTTTTCCTATTATCTACCTCCTTGGTTTGGCAAGTGGCATTAAAGCGAGTTCTAACGTTGTCCATCCGTTAAAAAGACTTCTAAATGAAAGAATTATCAATCCATGCAAGATACTATTCTAGAATTGTTATTTTAGTTAGATTTTACCTCATTCCTCACCCATGGTTCCCACAACCCTAGTTATGGAGTTTAGTTACCCATAGTCATAATTACACTATTCATATATTTAGTATAAAGATTCATGCACTGACTTTGATGAGAAATAATAAAATCCATAAATTCACTTGATTAATCAACAAAAGCACCAACAATCAATTCCACTAAAAGTATAACAAATGCTGAAATTAAATACTTGAACAAGAGAACTAAAGATTATCCAAAAGTTTAACTATCAAAAAGTCTCCTCTCAAAAAGTCTAACATCAAAGAGTCTAACCCCAAAAATGAGGTTTTTCAAACTATTAATAATAAAAATAAAAACCTAATAAAAGAAGGACTCTAATTACTGAAAATCTGTCAAAACGCGTCCGAGTCGACGGACCTCGTGACGGACCGTCGTGGTCACGACGGGCCGTCATGGCCTCCGTTGTCCCATACTTCACATATTCTTCTTTTGCTTTCTTCATTACCCTCAACGGATAGGTATGACGGACCATTCCAAGCACGACGGTCCGTCGAAGGTCTTCATTCCATAATACTTAAACTTCTTGGAATTTGGGCACTGGGACTACTCTCTGATCATTACGACGAACCAGAAGGACGAACCATCGTGGCTATGAAGGTCTGTAGTGGAATTCCGTAATCCCATACTAAGTCAGATTTCCCCATCTTCCTTCAGCAGCCTCACTACGATACCACCTACGGACCTTCACAGGCTCGACGGACCATCATAAGCTCCGTAGGTGGTCTCTTCTGTATTTCTTTGCTCAAAAACTTCCGCGTTCATCTTTTGACAGATTTCCTGTAAATAAGGAGAAACTTACATAAAAATCAATACAAAAAGATTTTGGACACACACACTAAACTTATGGAGAAAACATTAAAAATACTGTGAAACCATGGTATATCAACACCCTCAACTTAAATTCGTTGTTTGTCCTCAAGCGATGCACTATGTCTCACTACAAAATCTTTGTACAATAGTATCCATATTATAGCTTTCACAATCATTTGGGTATCAATCCCGATCAATCTCATCATGTTTATTCATGTTATCACTATTAGGCTTGAATTATGTGGAACCAAACCATGACACAGACTCACCATGCACTGACACCTATCCTCTTCTATCTCATATCGAGGTGCTAATATTTTTGGTATTGCAACTAGTGTCCTCACTTCAAAATAACATCCTCATTTTTCGCACAATGATTTCAGTTTGAGTATAAGGATTAATTTTCAACATTGACTCTCAGAACAAATTCACAACTCATTCATACATATTGTCATAAGCTTGCCCTTATTTTCACTGCTTTAAGTTCACCATACAATTCTTAGGATCACGATAGGACTTTCTTAGCTTGTAAGATAGGCTCAGGGTCAGGTAGGGTATATTTAGGTATACTTTAGTGACTTTTTGCCCTCCTTGACATATCGACTATACTATTTTCTTTTCTTGCTTGTATGTATTATATATATATATATATATATATATATATTATTTCGCTTTTCTTTCAACTAGTTCTTGAGTCACTTTACTTTTGTTGTTTCTCTCTCTTTGTTCTTTCAACCCCACTTTCCAGAGCATTCCTCAAAATAGCCACCCTCAACTCATGACTTTGCCATGAGTCAAAGTACACAATGCCCAATGTTGGGTCAGGGCCACGATTGTTTAGTGCATTAGCCACCCTCAACTTATGCTTTTGGCATAAGCTGAGGTGCACATGTCCAAGGAGGGACCAGAGTTAACACATTAATCCCAGAAAAGATCAGTTGGGGTGAAAAAGAAAGGTCTATTTAAAGATCAATCATTTGGATCAAAGAGGGATTAATTTCATTCGTTTTTTTATATTTTATTTAGGCTAAAACTTGGCTATATTGAACAAGGGCCTATGATCCTTTCCTAATTGTCTATTACAACTTACTTTTAGCAGGTTTAACCAGGAAAGTTCTAGCTTAGTACAAATAATGGACTATTCAAATTTTCGTTACACTCACTTGACATCTAATTACTCTACCAGATTATCAGACACCTAGTTCGAGTCTTAGACTTAGGGTCATGCAGTGGTGTATCTTTATGTTATGCTTAGAGCCACACATTTATCAATTACTATGCCTAGCCATGCATCATTTTCATTACATCGTCATATCATTTTTATTTTAGCCATCATGCTTTAGAGTTATGCTATGTACACAAGATATAGACATGCCGGTTCAACAATAAAAATAATCAGCCTCTTAGGGAAAAAGAACACAAGCAAGAAAACCCCAAAAGAGGATCGTGAATTGGGCTACTCAAACTTCACCCTAGCACTCACTTTCCATTTACTCCACCCCAACAAAAAGATATGCGATTGTCCCCAATGCATAAAAAAACATAAATACGAGAGTGGTAGGTGAAGCAAACCTGGGCGCAAAGCACCGACGATCAGCAAACTGGTGGGTCTGGTTCTCTGAAACCCACGACGTATGTAGTCTGGACACCCTCAGTAGTATCCTCATCAGCAACAACACTATCAGTAGTGCCTCCCGCTGTCTCCATATTTTTGAAGCTAGATTCCCCAACAGCTGACTCTACAACCTTGTTTTGACGCGCTCCTCGCAGCCTCCATCTCACGGCGCTCCTTCTTCCGTTCTCTAGCCTCATCCTCCTCTCGACCCCTACGCCTTTTGGGCATGATCTCAAGAGGGAGGTGGTGGAATCTCATAATTTGCGAATAAAGTAGCCAGCACTGTGTCCTCAGCAGGCTCTGCAGAAGAGAACTCAGACTCAGGCACCCTAGACTCTATCAATATCAACTCACAGACTCTCAACCGCAGCCTGAAGGGTCGAAAAGTCCACATGAGGGGCTGGCCAAACTAGCACCCGCAACTCAAAAACGTCTAAGCGCTGATGAACTTCAGCGATCTTCTGCTCTGTGTGCAAGGCCATCTTACGTCCAAGCGCTCCTCGGCCTCAGCAATAGACCTCTGCATCCAAGGCTGGATGTGATGCAGAAGTGTTGCCATTTGAGCCTCTAGTTTCTGGACCCTAGCAAGCGGGACCAGAGTGGGGAAGGGGCTGAGTGAGAGGAGCTAGAGGCAGTGCTACTACTCGGGATAGACTCGACCGGGGTAGTGTCAGTGGTCGCTGAAATAGCCTGCGTAGCCATTCGAGCATGTGCTACTGTATCAGCCAGATTTTCACCAAGTGGAGACAACTCTAGACGGCTCCCTTTGCGTGGAGCCAACTCATTAGCTTCATCCCTGATGAGGTCAATATCAATAGTGCCCAGCGGAGTCTTGAGCTGATCAATGTGCCAGATGGGCACACCTGCAAACCTGCATAAGGAAAATATCATGCACGGAAAAGGGTAAGTAGTGTTGACCTTGAAAGCCCTCTCGTGTATGACCACCTGTAGAGGCCAAGCGAAGTCCACCTCAAACCCGGCTATCATCGCCTCCATCAGAACATCGCGATCCCATGTAACTATATTATCAGTAGCCGTGGCGGAAAGGCAGTGGCAGACAATCAACCATAACAACTTAGCCGTGAAGGTTAAGTGTGCGCTCCTCATCAGACTGGGAGGCAGTGACTATGCCGGATGCCACCCTTTTGGGCGTAGCTCTGGTTGCACGTGCAGCTCGTGCTGGAGTGAAAGTGCCTGGGGGCATGTACTCGGGATCTTGTTCATCATCAGAGCCTATAACCAGTCGGGCAAACGGGGCGACAGACTTTGAACGCCCACATGCGTAAACTCGATCTTGTTTCGGTGCCATTAGAGAGATTACCTATAAAGAATCATTATTAGTACTAGAAGGATCAAACAAGACAAGAAAAAACGACACAAAATAAACATAAGAGCAAAGCTGTAATGACATCTCTGAAGTAACAGTGAAACATGACGGACCAGGTGACGTCTCGTCGTGAGTATGACGGACTGTCATGGGGTCCGTCATAGCTTACTTCAACTATGTTTATTTGGAGACCCCTGAAGGAAAGTCTCTGACAGTTATGACGGATAAGCAAGATGGACAGTCGTGATAATGACGGTCTTTTGTCGATGTCCGTCGTGGGGAACTTAGAAAAAATATCGAGACCCTTAGGATAGGGGTCTCTGACCGTTATGAAAGTTGTGCAGGACGAACTGTCGAGGGTATGACGGTCTGTCGTAGGTGTCCGTCAGAAGACACTTGGAAAAAAATGGTGACCCTTAGGACAAGGGTCTCTGACAACTATGACGGTTGTGCAGGACGGACCGTCGTGTTAATGACGGTCCGTCTTAGATGACCGTCAGAGGACACTTGGAAAAAAAATAGAGACCCTTAGGATTAGGACAAGGGTCTCTGAAAATCATGACGGTTGTGAAGTTTGGAACGTTGTGTTAATGACGGTCTATCTTAGATGTCCGTCAGAGGACAGTTAGAAAAAGTTGGAGACCCTTAAGAATAGGGTCGCTGACAACCATAACGGTTGTGCAGGACGGACCATCGAGGGTATGACGGTCCGTCGTAGATGTCCATTAGAGGACACTTGAAAAAAAGGGAGACCCTTAGTACAAGGGTCTTTGACAACCATGACGGTTGTGCAGGACGGACCGTCGTGTTAATGAGGGTCCGTCGTAGATGTCCGTCAGAGGACACTTAGAAAAAGTTGGAGATCCTTAGCACAAGGGTCTCTGACAACTATGACAGTTGTGCAGGATGGACCGTCGTGTTAATGATGGTCCATTGTAGATGTTCATTGGTGGACACTTATTGAAAATGAATAGTGGGGTGTTGGAACAGACCCTATGACGGTCCATTAAGGGTATGACGGTCCATTATCGGGGTCTCGTTCTGTCATTTAGTGACAAAATTGAGGATGCCACAATCATCCCCTATGACTCAATCAGAATACTTAGTGTTAACCTACATGTTTCTAACCCAAATACCTTGCAAACTAGCAATGCTAAAGCACCAATTTCTCGAGTTTTAAAAAAGCAATTCGAGGATTCTCAACCTAGGTAAGATAAGATTGGATCAAAGAATGAAGACCCACCAAAAAGAAATAGGCTAATAGCAATTGAAAAACAAAAATGCAATGTAAATGGGTAGAGATCAGAGACACATACCTGAGAAGAGGCGAAAAAACAAGCAAGTGAGGCACTTGGTTATCAAGAGCAGAACCACAGTAGCAGACTCCGACCAGTGGAAAGAAGATTTTTGGAATTGGGGATTTCGGGAAGTGATCAGTTGAAAGAGAGGTAGGAAGTTGGAAGTTTGAAAGGGATGGAATGGGAGAAAAAGGGAAAGAAATCGTTCAAATGAAGGGGTGGGGTTTTTTAAAGGTTGAAAATTTTAAAAGTTCCCCAGCCGGGTCAGGTTGGGTTGCTGGTTAATGACACAATGAGCCTCCTGGACCAATCCGTTCTACTAGCATTCACTGTTTTTGACAATATCTGTTTGATCATCCTGTTTGACACTTCAACTTGGCCACTAGTTTGAGGATGGTAAGGAGTGACCACATTATGGCGAACCCCATATTTATCCAATAATCCCTTGAGCAATTTGTTGCAAAAGTGGGATCCCCCATCACTAATAATTGCCCTTGGTGTACCAAATCGAGAGAATATATTATTTTCAAGAATGCAGTGACACTCTTCCCTTCATTGTTTGCGAGGGCGATAGCTTCCACCCATTTAGATACATAATCAACCGCTACTAAAATATACTTCATTCCATGAGAACTCACAAAAGGAAGGACCCATAAAGTCAATATCCCAAACATCAAATAACTCAATCACAAGAATGGGGTTTAGAGGGAGCTCTTGCTTTCTTGAAATGTCGCCATCTCTTTGGCATATATCACATGCTTTAGCAAACTCATGAGCATCTTGATGAAGAGTTGACCAATAGTAACCACATTGTAATATTTTATGAGCGGTTCGGATACCACTATGATGTCCACCAACGGGTGAGGAATGGCAGGCCTCTAAAACACTTAACATCTCACATTCTGGCACACAACGCCGAATAAGCCCATCGGCACAACTCCTCTATAAGTATGGTTCATCCCAAAAGAACTTCTTCACATCGTACATGAACTTTTTTATTTGATGAAAGGACAAGTCCGGTGGAATAATATCGCTAGCCAGATAGTTCGCAAAATCTGTGAACCATGGAATCAAGTCTTGTGAGGCAGCCAATACATGCTCCTTGGGGAAAGTATCATCAGTATCAGTCTTATCCCCTAACTCTCTCATAGCTTCATCTTCTAGACGGGACAAGTGATCGGCAACTTGATTTTCGATCCCTTTTAATCAATCACCTCAAAGTCAAATTCTTGTAGCAGTAATACCCAACAAATCAACCTCGGTTTCGCATCCTTCTTTGCCATCAAATATCTCAATGCTGAATGGTCAGTATGAACTATAACTCTAGTACCTAGCAAATAGGAGAAAATTTTTTCAAAAACAAAGACTACTGCAAGGAGTTCTTGCTTAGTCACTGTGTAGTTCTTCTGCGCTTCATTTAGGGCTTTACTATCATAGTAAACGGGGTGAAGGATTTTGTTCCTTCTTTGTCCCAATATCACACCAAGAGAAACCCGCTAGCATCGCACATCACCTCAAATGGAATGTTCCAATCCGGATAAATAATGATAGGTGCAGACAACAATTTTTATTTTATCTCACCGAATGCTTTAAGACAGGATTCATCAAAATAAAATTTACAATCTTTCTCCAGCAGTTTGCGCAACGGATGTGCAATTTTTGAAAAATCTTTGATGAATCTCTGGTAAAAACCTGCATGCCCGATAAATCTTCTCACACCTTTTACAGAGATAAGTGGGGTAAGTCTCTCTATTACCTCTACTTTAGCTCGATCAACCTCTATGACCTTTTCTCAAATGTGATGACCCAAAACAATACTTTCTTTCACCGTGAAGTGAACTTTTTCCCAATTTAGTACTAAATTGTAGTCTTCACATCTCTTAAGGACCAGATAAATGGTTCAAACACCGCTCAAATGATTCACCAACCACAGAAAAATCATCCATAAAAACTTCAGTAGTATCTTCCACCATGTCGGAGAATATTAACATCATACATCTCTGAAATGTGGCGGGTGCATTGCACAACCCAAAAGACATTCTCTTGAATGCAAAGGTCCCATATGGATAAGTAAAGGTTGTTTTCTCTTGATCTTCTGGTACAATATAAATCTGATTATACCCCAAATATCCATCAAGAAAACAGTACCACCCTTTTCCGGCAAGTCTATCGAACATCTGATCCATGAAGGGCATAGGAAAATGGTCTTTTTCGGTCTATGCATTTAATTTATGGTAATCCATACACACTCTCCATACAGTAACCTGTCTCATTGGAACACGTTCATTTTTCTCATTGGGGACCACAATCATTCCCCCTTTCTTAGGTACACACTGAACATGGCATACCCAACTACTATCGGCTATCGGATAGAGTACTCCAGCATCCAACCATTTAATGATTTCCTTCTTCACGACCTCTTACATAGGTGGATTTAAGCGTCTCTGGTGCTCAATACTTGGCTTATGATCGGGCATGAGTGTCCACCCAATAGCTCTTTTGAACCTTTTTAGCACTTTCACCAAACTCTCAACTTGTTGTTCATTCAGGTCTGATGCAATGATTACCGGCAAAGTGTCATCATTTCCTAAGAATTCATACCTGAGATGAGGTGGGAGAGCTTTTACTTCTAACTTTTGAGCCTCCTCTATAGATGGTTTCGCGGGTGGAGACTCGCAATTCTTCATGTCTAACTCATATTTCTTCGGTTTAAACCGAACATCACCACGATCAGGAGCCGCGACTAATGACCTATACTCTTCAATGTAATCATTATCAAAATTCATGATTACTGCCGCTAATGCTTCTACACCCAGACGTTCTTTTATTTATGTCTCGGATGCCTTACCAACTTTGTAGGATATAACAGATACCGATTGGAGCTCACCACTTTGCCTCATGGACCTACAAATGTTGAAGTTCAATTCTTCATTGTTCAACCGAAACTTCATTTGCCCCTTTTCCATATCAACTAAGGCTCTACCCGTAGCAAGGAATGGCCTCCCAAGAATAATAGGCACTTCAAAATCGACTTCCCAATCAAGAATAACAAAATCTGCTGGAAATATGAACGACTCCACTTTTACTAGCACATCATGGAGTATCCCTATAAGCCTTTTTACTGTTTGATCGGCCATCAGTAGCCGCGTCGCAGTGGGCTTTGGATCACCCAACCCCTACTTCTTGTAAATCGAGAGGGGCATGAGATTTATGCTTGGCCCCAGATCACATAATGCTTTCGCAATATGTAATAACCCGATTGTACAAGGAATAGTGAATGCACCCGGATCATCTTTTTTTTGTACCAGAGATCTTGTAGCAATAGCACTACAATTTTGCATTCTATCATCATCCTCAAAAGTGACCGATCATTTCTTTGTAACTAGATCTTTCATAAACTTGGCATAATCGGGCATTTGTTCTAAAGCTTCTACCAAAGGGACATTGATAGAAAGATACTTCAACATTGTTATAAAACGCCTATATTTACCATCCTTGGTCTTTTTCACTAATATTTGAGGAAATGTGGGTGGTGGTCTAGGCATGGGAGTTACCTTTTTAGGCACTTCAACAACCTTTCCAGTGTTATTTTCTACTTCACCACTAACCTCTACCACTTTATCATTATCTTTTATCACCTTTTCCTCATTAGACGGCATAGGTAAGTCAATGGTTTTCTTACCACCGCGAGTAGTGATTTCCATACAGTGTCCATCATTCTTTGGATTTTGGACAGTGTTGCTAGGAAGAGTTTCCGGTTGCCGTGCGTTCACAATCACAGATAATTGGGCCATTTGCAACTCAAGCTGCTTAATCGATATTGCATGTGTATCGACTTTCTAACCAATACCCGCTAAATCTCTCCTTAACTCTTTAGAGTGCTCATCAATAGTATTGAACCTCCTCATCATTTTGTGCAACATATCCTCAACTTGCGCCATACTACCTCCATCATCCCTAGGGGCAACTTCATGATTTAGAGGAGGAACATAGGGCCCATTCCTATCATTTCTGTTACCATAGTTACCCCTGTTGAAGTTGTTGTCGCGGTTGTAATTTCTATCTCGGACATAATGACCCTCACGGTTATAGTTACCATAGATCCGACCTTGGTTTCGTTGACCTTGGCGCCAATTCTCTTGATTTGAGTCTTGGGCCTCGTTCGGAAACCCCTAGTCTGGTTATTTACTGCATAGGAATCCTCCTTATAATAACATTCATCATTTGGTAGTGGTGGTTTAGACAAGTAGTTAACTGTATTTTTATCTTTTTCTGCACCCCTAGTGACATGTTTTAATACCAACCCAAGCTCAGTTCTCATCTGAGCCATCTCTTCACGAATCTCATCTGTGGCTGGGTTGTGAGTGGATTGCACTGCGAAGTCATTTCTTCCAGTATCTGACTTCCTAGTACTCCAAGCTTTATTATTCCGGGAGATTTTCTCTAATTTTCTGGCAATCTCGGCATAAGGACACTCCCCATAAAAACCACCCGCTATAGTATCCAATACCGCTATATTATTATCATCTTGTCCCTGATAGAAGTATTCTTTCAGTGACTCATCATCTATGCGGTGATCGGGTACACTTCTCAAAAATGAAGTGAATATATCCCAAGAACTGCTAACTGACTCTCCTGGTAGTGCCACAAAGTTGTTCACTCTGTCTTTGTTATTTATTTTCTCGGAGACTGGGTAGTAACGTGCTAAGAAAACGTCCCTTAATTTGTTCCAAGTGAAAATTGAGTTACAAGGGAGCTCAGTGAACCAAATAGCAGCCTCTCCCGTCAGTGAGAGAGGAAATACTCTTAGACCTACTATATCCAAATCCAAATGAGGCCTCCATACACAAATTTTACACACTGCCCTTACCTTAGCTATATGAGCATGTGGGTCATTAAAAGGTAGCCCTGAAAACTAATCTCTAGCAGTGAGCATTTGCATCAGACTACTAGTTACCACAAAGGTGTGGCCTTGTGGTAGAGGGGGGAAAAAAATGGCCCAACAGAGTCTGCAATATTATTATAACCTCTGTAGTATTCTTGAGAGCATGGAGCGGGATTTTGTCCCCTTTGTTGATTTTCACAAGGATCATCGGGTAATAACTGACCAAGAACATCAACCGGATCTAGGATATTTTGGTTTGGATCATCATTGTTAATATCCAAGTTTCGATTCATATTGCATAGTGGACGCTCTAATTCATGATCGTAGGAAAACAAGAGTTCTCTTCTTCTCCGTGTATTTGGCATACAAGGAAGATAGTTCTACAAGAATAAAAAACTATAGAAAAGTAAAATTAAGAAAATATTGACTAAACTTTAGCAATAAGTTTAAGTTAATCTAAAAGTTACTTTCCCGACAACGGCGCCAAAATTTAATACACTAAAACTTACTTCTCAAATAAGAAGTAAAGCGGTCGTATCAAGTAAAGAACCCAACTAATGAGGTTGGGATCGTTCCCACGAGGAAATAGTTCAGACATAACTTTATTCTATTATTACTATTATTTAGTCAATTATTTCCTTAGAAAACAAAAGACAATAAACGGGGGTTTTATTTCTAAATTAATTAAAAAAAATCAACCAAACTAAAGTAAACAACTAACAAATTCAAATCTTGGAGCTTAATCAATTAATAAAAGTAATTAGGGCTTAAATGTTCCCCACATGTTCCTAACTTGATAATTCTAACTATAACAATTCTTTCATAGTGTCTTGCATGTAAAGTGATAAGTTATGTATCGCTAAATCCTTGGTCCGGCATCTAGAAAATTTCACTCCGCACCTTCGGCCGGCTACATGTGTTGTTATACTAACCCTTATCTTTACCTCATATTAAGCATTGTATTCGATATTTGACTAAGTTATTACCTCGTACCAATCGACACTAGCCTATTATATAGTATACACTAAATATATTTTGATAATTCTTTTCCTATTATCTACCTCCTTGGTCCGGCAAGTGACATTAAGGCGAGTTCTAATGTTGGCCATCCGTTAAAAAGACTTCTAAACAAAAGAATTATCAATCCATGCAAGACACTATTCTAGAATTGCTATTTTAGTTAGATTTTACTTTATCCCTCACCCATGGTTCCCACAACCCTAGTTATGGAGTTTAGTTATCCATAGTCATAATCACACTATTCATATATTTAATATAAGGATTCATGCACTTACTTTGATGAGAAAGAATAAAATCCAGAAATTCACTTGATTAATCAACAAAAGCACCAACAATCAATTCCAGAAAAAGTGTAACAAATGTTGAAATTAATCCTTCAATACTTGAACAAGAGAACTAACCAAAAGTTTAACTATCAAAAAGTCTCCTCTCAAAAAGTCTAACATCAAAGAGTCTAACCCCAAAAATGAGGTTTTTCGAACTATTAATAATAAAAACAAAAACCTAATAAAAGAAGGACTCTAATTACTGAAAATCTATCAAATCGTGTCCGAGTCGACAAACCATCGTGGTCACGACGAGCCGTCATGGCCTCCGTCACCCATACTTCACAAATTCTTCTTCTGCTTTCTTCATTACCTTCAACAGACAGGTATGATGGACCGTTCCAAGCACGATGATCCATCGAGGGTCTCCGTTCCATAATACTTAAACTTCTTGAAATTTGGGTACTGAGACTACTCTCTGATCAGTACGATGAACCAGCAGGACGGACCGTCGTGGCTATGATGCGGTCCGTCGTGGACTTTCGTAATCCCACACTAAGTCAGACTTCCCCATCTTCCTTCAGCAGCTTCACTACGATGCCACCTATGGACCTTCACAGGCTCGATAGACCGTCATAAGCTCCGTAGGTGGTCTCTTCTGCATTTCTTCGCTCAAAAACTTTCGCGTTCATCTTTGGATAGATTTTCTGTAAATAAGGAGAAACTTAACATAAAAATCATTACAAACAGGCTTTTGAACTCACACTAAACTTAAGGAAAAAACAATAAAAATACTATGAAACCACGGTATATCAGTGAGTCTCCTTGCTTTTACATGATCCTTTTTATTGCTTTCAATATGTTTAGTTCATTAGGATGTTGTAGTCCTTTCATTCAGTTGTGTTGCTTTCGGTCATTCAATTCATTAATTTGTTTACTCAGCCATATTATCTTTGGTGAGCCTCTTCGTATTCTAGAGAAGTTCAAAGTTACTAGCCAGTTTGTATTTTAAGGTATCGTTGGTCTTGTCCCAACATCCTTCCTTAATAGAAGAGGTTTCATAGATAGACAATTTAGACGAGTTTTTCAGTTTCAAATATTTTATTTAAAACTTTTGTTTCATACACAATATATTCAACAACATTTTGAGATTTAGTAAGCTATTTTTAAAAATGTTTCTTTCAATTTAATGATTATGTATGTTTAAGTTAGTCTTCTACTAGTAGTTAATTAGGATGAGGTTCGTTTGGAGACCAACATTGATTCTCAAGTGTCGATCACGTCTAGAGTATAGCCTCAAGTCTTGACAATGATATTTATTCATCATATTTCGGTCAATATGATGGTAAACTATTTGAAGTATAATAATGATTAAAGTGACATTGTTTACCGTAAAACAACGAATAAAGTGACATGGTTTATCACTTAGCTTAAAATTTATAGAACCCAGTTGGGTATTTTTGTTGGTTTCTATTTCTCTCTTGTTCTTTCTTTTTCATTCCAATATATTGCACTTACCATTTTGTTACTGAATAAATCATGCATTTTTTTTTATTTTTAAAAAGTTTATACTCATAATTTACAAGTATACTTTTTTATAAATATTATTATTTACTATTGTGATTAAAATCTATTACATCTCGCTGATTTTACATATTATATAAAAATCTATTTACGTTTACATTTGCATTTTTTTAATTGTTACTTATAGTTAACTTCATTAAGTTTTATTTTATGTGATAATGTAATTATATTTGTTGTTATTTATTTATATATAAATATAAATATATAAGTGTATGTGTGTTTCACATGTATGTCACGTCACTATGATATATTGCATAAAAATAAATGAAGTATATAATATTACAACTAAAGTTACAGTATATGCAACATTATATTTATTTAAATGTCAAGATAAGTGTTCTTCTAATTTTAGTATATGTGTAGTTCATGTATTTAGCACGTCAATCAATAACACAAACTACATGTAAAAAGTGTATTTTTTTTTAAAGATAGCAATTAACGCTAAAATAAAATAAAATAAAATATTTCCTTAATTAATAATGAAAATGGAAGTTATTGAATTGACACAATGAAATACTTATCTCCAATAAAACAACCACAACGAAAGAATTATATAATTCATCATGTGTAGGGATGAATGAACATAACCAAAAAATGTATCCTTAATTGTAGGGATGAATATATATATATATATATATATATATATATATATATATATATATATATATATATATATATATATATAAACAATAGAATTTCCCAAAAAAGAAAATACAAAGAGGACCTTAAAGAAATTGTTAGTCCGTCATTGACTAATTAAAGTCTAAATATCTCACACACACACACCCACACATGAGCACACACGCACGCGCACGCGTGCGCGCGCACACACACAAGAAAACCTTAAGTCCGCCTACGTGGCGCCATTAAAAATTAAGATTCTCTTTTAATTTATTTTATTACCAAAACTATCCTTTCCATTCCGTGAAAAGTTATGACTTTTATAAAAAGTCATGACTTTTAATAAAGAGTTGTGACTTTGATGTAAAATTGAGACTTTATGAAAAGTTGTGACTCTTATGAAAAGTTGCGACTTTGATGAAGAATTGCGACCATTATGAAAAGTTGTGACTTTTATGAAAAATTGCGACTTTGATAAAGATTTGCGACTTTTATGAAAAGTTGCAACTTTTATGAAAGGTTGTAAGCTTTCCGAAGGGTTGCAACTTTTCCAAATAGTTGCAACCCTTAATATTTCTTCTCCTTCTCCTTCTCCTTCTTCTCATCCTTATTCAAAATTAAATATTTGTGTACGTCCTTCTCCTCCTCCTCCTCATTCACAATTAAATATTTGTGTACTTTGGTCATGTTGAATGACTCACTAAGACCATTTCTTTTGTTATGAATCCTGGTATTTCTTTTAACAATCATTAATTTATATTTATGTTATTAAGGATAATGGTAAGAAGTAATAATTTTTATTTTCCTTTATATTATTAATGTTTGTTATTATGTAATCTTGCATGTAAGATAATATAGTGTTTTAGTTATAATGCCGAATATACTTTAAATAATACTTTATAAATTTTGTGATACTTAGTTTCCGCGCGAAGCACAAATAATTTTACTAGCTAGCAGTATAATAGATAAGATTAGATAAAAAATTAATTTAATGCCCTAAATATTAAAACTTCCTAGCTAATATGAACAAGAAAAAGAACGTATCACTATAAACTAAACGGCAAACACCATACTTTAGAAGTAGTGTAGTACAATTTATATAAGAGATACGAAATATCATACATTGGGAGCTAATTATATTCTATTTCGGAAGTTTTCTCAATTAAAAAAATCTTAAAATTTCATGTCTCTCAGATACATTTTTGGTTGTTTGATACATTGCAAATGATACATTACTTAATGAGATAGATGCATCCGAGAGGAGATAAGAATGTATCCAAGAGGGGATAGTGATGTATTAGAGAGGGGATATGAATGCATCGGAGAGGAGATAGGAATGTATCTAAGAGAATTTTTTTATAACTTTTGTAAATAGAAGGAAACTTTAGAAAATTGATACATCTTAAGCTATGTATTTACGTAATTTTGTCTTTATATAATGCATCCTTAACTATATGGATGGAATATCTTGTTTCAAGAATGTTCCACAATAAAATTTGATTTTTTTTAAAAAAAGGACCTCAAAAAAAAAATGGTTAGAGTCCAGCATAAACTAATCAAAGCCTAAATATTAGTATAACTTACATAAGATCAGATAATTAATTAATTTAAAGCCCTAAATATTAGAACATCCTACCAATATGAACAAGAAAAAAATGTATATACAGCTAAACTTCGATATTAGTAGTAGTGTAGTACAATATATAATGTAAGATAATTAATTTGAAGTCTTAAATATTAGAACTTCTTATCTGATATGAATAAGGTAACAATGTATCACTATTAACTATAGCCTGAATGTATTACTAATCTAATTCTAGAATTAACAAGTAATGAAGTCACTTGAAGTTAAAATAGAACAAATGGGTGGTGAAGTCCACCAACTTTAATAGCAATTTCAAAACCCAATTATTAAAATGGAAATAGTCGATGACTCACAAAATTGAAAGACTTTTGGGGTGTGGTAATTAATTGTTGATATAACATGGCGTGTAGTAGAATTGCTCAATGCATTTAGGCATCGTCAATTGTGTTAATCTTTTTTCGATCTCATCGTATATTTGCATAGAATCTCCTTTTAATCTCATTATATGTCATTTATAGACAATCCAATACCTTACTCTATCCCTCTATCAAGAATTGGGCAAATAGATCTAACTCATAACCTCTCTTTCTAGACATCAAACCTGAATTGATAATATTGAACTAATTCCCACTCCAATTGACCTCTTTCAAGCATCAGTCGGAGATTGGAGCTAAAATTAAGTTGTCCATTATGATTCATGAGTTAATCATCGATAATCATTCAAATTTTTAATTAACAGCCATAAACAAAGCCATTCAACAAATCTACTAAATTAAATAAACACTCAACCCCATAGTCACAACTAAAGGTTTAATGTTTTAGCTACACAATACAAAGTGTAAGTAAATTATACCTTGCTCAAGAGAAGCCATAGATAGCATGAACTTGAGTGTTTAAAAGCAGACTCACTTCAAATCCCACTTCAAATTCTCCAATTCAAGTTTATAATTCAAAGATTCAATAATTAAAAGTGTTTTTTCTCAATGAAAGATGTTTCTCTCTTTAGAAAGGTCAGAGTGTTTCTCTCATTTTTTTGTCACTCTTTCTCTCTCCTCTAGGCTATTTATAGTTTCCCAAAAAAAATTTCAATATGTAGTTCCATTTCATTTTCAGCGACGTTAGCTCAATTTGTCCACCGCATTCGACGAAGCACCCTTCTTCCTTTGGTTCACATTTTCCATGCTCCAAACTCAGGGGTTTAAGTTTCACTAGGATATCTTGTTGGCATTCTTTTTTTCTAAATTTCGCAAATCGTTGAACTTTATTTTGTATCGTCCTTTTAGGTTTAATCTTATGTTTCAACACTGTCAGATTCATCGATATCAATTGCTTCACCTTGGGTGTTTGGGCAAATACCCCTTCTTGTATCAAATCACCAACTAATCTTGAGGGGTGACTTAATACATTGTCAACATAGGTGAAGTCATGCTCCATGGGCGATTCGTTATTTATGTTAGTAGATCCATAATGATTACTTTGCATTTTTATTTGTATTTTTTGGCCATTCTTATAAACTTTAGTCCTTGTCTTGTCCAAATACCTTCATAGCTTCAAATCATAAACATTTGATTAGAGAAGGAAAAACTTAGGCATTGATGACATCAATTATTGAGCTAAATGAATCTTTAATGAGCAGATCTACCAAAAGAGGTTATTCTTAATTAGTTGAAAGTGCTTGATATATTGCATGAAAGTGGTAAAAAGTCCATTTTACTTTATTTGTTGCACCTTTTAGTTGCATATACTCTTATCAGCTTAAGGTACCATTCGGGCTGGACTAATATCTTGGCTAGGCTACATATTACTTTTGATTTACATTGTAGATCAGCTTGAAGCATCATACCTGGTGGTTACTATTGACACCAAAAAATTTTGGCTTAATACTTTTTAAAATTCGTAATTTTTAAGTTTTATTTATTCAATAGTTCACTATACATTTTTTATAATTTTTTTAAAAGTTCGTCGATATTTATCCTTATTTGTGGAAATTTTAGGATTTTTATCAGTTAATTTTAATTGCATTATTTTTTGTCACAACTGGTTGATTACGATAAAATATTTATTCATTTTGATTATATCATTAGTTCTGTTAAATTGCATTTTTTTACATGTTATTAGTCACTTTCATTACATTTTTAATATTCATTTTTTTGGTTACGTTTGTTCATATTTATTTTGATGTTTTGCATAATTTTGAAATTCATTCGAATATGAATAATATTTCATACACATATTTATTAGCTAGTTATTTTTCGCCCTTGATTTTAACGTAGTAATATTGTACTATATGTGATTTTCGATTTTCTATTTAAGTCGTTTCTTAGTGATTAAGTTAGTGGTGGTAACATATATTTAGATTTGATTTGGAAATTTTAAGATTATTCATAAAGGGTTTTACTATTCATTAAACTTCTGACTGCCACCACCCTGAAATTTGACGAAACTCCGATAATACAAAACCCCAAACCAAAAACCCAAGCATCCTTTACCCTTCTTTTTGTTTCTGCCAGCGGCAATAACAATAGCAACCAACAACTCCAAAGAACTCCACCAAAGGAATCAACCAAGATGATAGAAACCTCAACCCAAAGCTACCGGAAACGATCCCATTTCCCATGTTCTCCAACGAACCAACAACAAAAGCAGCAATCCAGCGAGCACACTTAACCTCAAACAACCAGCAGTTCCCAACTCCAAACACAACTATAACTTCAGCCAATTCCAAATAGAAAACGACCCCTCAAACAATCAGAACTCGAGCTTGAAGCTCACACCACTATACTAGATCCTACTTAAGTTTCACCATCAAAACACATTTATCCTTCTTCTTCCACCTCTTCTGTGACCAAAACAACCACCAAAAGAACCCAGAAACGACAACAACCAAAGACACCACCACGAAACATGACCTCCAGCAAAAATTGTGAAATAAGGTCTTGGGCCTAACTGTAACAACCCTAAAAATGGATATGCTAAGCAATGCTTAATGTGTCTAGAATGCCAACGATTAGATCAGGTTCACATGGATTAATGCGCGTAGATTTAGACCTCGGAATTCTTGATACATCCAAGCCAACTAATTTGGGGAGTTATTTGAGCTAGGAAAGATTGGGTCCAACCATGTAGGGCTCTCGAAAACGAAGATTTACTTGAAAGAGTCTTTACCGGACATAAAAAGGGAAAATCTAAGGTTTGAAGGGTCTAGGGGTAAGATGGTATTTTTCCAGGCTAAGTTTAGTATCGTAATTACCATAAATATATAATTAATTATTTAATAAATAAGGTCGAGGGGCATTTTGGGGAGACAGGAACAAAATTTGGCTCTTGAAGTGAAGTCTTGCTCCACCCGGGTTCGAACCTAGGTGAATACAATGAATTAAATTGTTTTTGATTTAAGTGTGTAAATTAATGTAATTAATTTATATTAATTATTTATTAGCTTATTTAAAATAAAAGGAAATCAAATTTTTAATAATTAAATTAAACCTTATTTGATTAAGTCCTAAACTAGACTCCTATGCCTAAGAAAACTCTTCTCTCCCACACTCATCTCTCTCTCTCACGTCTCTATCACTGTCACTCATGTTTTTTTCTGACAAATAACGTACAAAAACAGTAGGTAAACCAAAGTTCTTCACACTTGCAGAACTCACAACGAAAATTATGAACAAACAACTAATCAAACACGTTAGGCAAATAGGTTTTTCCGTGAAGTTTGTGTTGAAGCTCTTGCATTTCGATGTGTGTTTGGAGGGGTTCTTTGGGAAGCAAGTCGAGGTTATGGGTTCTCTTATCTCTTGGTCCCTTTCCCAAGAGAATCCTTATGGTTCAGAATATTCATTCCAAAAACTAGGATTGTTTCCCGTTGCATATCCTTGTCACTAGCTCCCGTTGAATCATAGGTTGGTTATGTTTGCTGGTAGAAAACTAGGGATGAAACGTGTTTTCAGGATGATTATCTGTTTATATGTATGTTTAGAATTATGTGACTTATGTTGATATTTTTGAAAATGTAACTACGTGTGTATGTGTGTGTGTTGTCGTGGATATTGTTCATGGTTTAGGACTTGAAATGACATGATAGTTCTTTATATTTCATGTACACATGTTGATGTAAATGTGATGTTCATATAAGTTGAAATGTGGCTGATCTGAGGGATAATCTCTTGGCTAAACGAATCCATGAAAACGCACCTAAAACGTTTAAAATGCACTACGAAATTCCCCTAAGAACTAAGGTGTTACTTGATAAAAGGATGCTGAAAATTAAAAGAAAATTTTCAGCTTCTAGTGATGAATTTCGGTCAGCTAAGAGGGTTCAAAATGTTGAAAAAATGAATTAAAACAAGTGAGGTCATGGAGGATTGAACCCGTGACCTCATGAAAATAAAGAAGTAAAAAGAAATGTGGTGAAGGATATTCGAACCATGGTATTGGCTGGAAAATGTAACTTATAAGAAAAAATAAAAAATGAGAGGAGTGAGATTCGAACCCACCACCTCTCAATCAGATTTAAGGAAGAGTAAAAGAAAAAAAATGTGAGGCGTGAGAGTCGAATCCACCGCCTCTAGGCAGTGAATGAGAGTAAAGAAAAATGAAAGAAAAGAAATGCGAGGCGTGGGAATCGAACCCACGACCTCTAGTCAGTGAAGGAGAGTCAAAGGAAATGAAAGAAATGAGATGTGAGGAGTGGGAATCAAACCCACGACCTCCTAAGCAGATTTAAGGAAAAAATAAAATGAAATTAAAGAGGGGCTATGGAGGTTCGAACCCACAACCCCTCGGCTAAAGGATAGAAACTTAATGGCAATGAAAATAAAAAGTAATGTGGTTGTGGGGGTTCGATCCCACATCCTCTTAGTTCCATTAAGCAAAAAATGAAGAGAGAAATTTAAGGAAAAAAATAAAATAAAGGCATTGGGGCTCGAACATGGGTCCCCAAGCCGTATGGATCAAACCAAAATGAATAAAAAAATGTACATGTTGTTCAAGAGATTTAAAAAGCGGGTTCCCTTGCCCAAATTCCGTATAGATGCATAAGTCATATGTGAGTTAAATTTTTTCAAGAATAATGCTGCCCAGTTAGATCGAAATCAATATCTTGGCATATACATACAAGATCCATAAGTATTGTACTACATAATCTTAGGAAGATATGAATCACATAAACGAACTATGAATGAAGCCTCATGGCTTGTATGTATAGACCCATTAGTCTAGCATACGTTTAAAATAAGTGAACCTAAGATGTATGTAATGAAATTATATAACCATAGAAGGGTTACGTACGAGTGTAAAATACACTAAATGGCCAAATGCAATGGCATATGATGAAATGATTATTATGTAATGAAATGATGAAACCCTAGACGGGTTAAGTGAGAGTGTGAAACACACAAATGGCCAAGTGCATTGGCATATGATGAAATGAACATTCACGTAAAAAGGGGTGAGTAATTATGAAGAGCAAATGTTCTAATGTTGATGGATGTGGTGACAACATGATATGAGGCTAATGTAAAAGATGAGAGCAATCTTAAATGAGCCTAAGTAAATGTTACCAAAATGTACTCACCTATGAGAGTGTGAAGTTAATGAAGAGACCAGTCCTATGAACACTCTAATGAAAATATTGAGATTAAAACACTTAATACTAATGATGAGATGAGAAATCATCTATTGAGCTATGATGTCCTCAAACTAGAAGCCAACTTCCATGATGTATGAGTTGAATGTAATAGAACCTTATACTGAGCACTGATAGACTAGTTATGAGCAGTGAGACCTTCTTTCGAGAAATGCGGAGGTTCACGTAACTCTCATAAGATGAGACTGTCTGACATGTCGGGTTTGGGTCTCCTTAAATCTCATAGTCTTCGAACCTATACTGTCAATATAGGGATCTGGCGGAGTTCAATTCCCATTACGCTAGCATGTTTTGGATCACTTTGTCTGGTGATTCCACCTATTTTCGGTGTGGGATTTCATGACACTGGATTTCATCACATTAAGCATTACTTAGCATCATTATGTGCATCATTCTAGACACATTAAATATGCTAGAATATTCATCACATTAAGTAATACTTAGCATATTCAATTTCATCACATTTTAGGCTAAGTAATGCTTAATGTGAGGCGTGGGAGTCGAACCCACAACCTCTAGGCAGTGAAGGAGAGTAAAGAAAATGAAAGAAAAGATATGTGAGGCGTGAGAATCAAACCCACGACCTCTAGGCAGTGAAGGAGAGTCAAAGGAAATGAAAGAAAAGAGATGTGAGGCGTGGGAAATTAAAGAGGGGCTATGTGGGCTAGGCAGATTTAAGGAAAAAATAAAAAGAAATTAAAGAGGGGCTATAGGGGTTCGAACCCACAACCCCTCGGACAAAGGAGAGGAATTTTAAGGCACTGAAAATAAAAACTAATGTGGTTGTGGGGGTTCAATCCCACATCCTCTTAGTTCCATTAAGAAAAAATTGAAGAGAGAAATTAAGAGAAAAATAAAATGAAGGCATTGGGGCTAGAACTTGGGTCCCCAAGCCATATGGATCAAACCAAAATGAATAAAAAATTGTAAGTGTTGTTTAAGAGATTTGAAAACCGGGTTTCCTTGCCCAAATTCCGTATAGATGCACAAGTCATTAGTGAGTTAAATCTTCAAGAATAATGCTGCCCAGTTAGATCGAAATCAATATCTTGGCATACATACAAGACGCACAAGTCTTGTACTATATAATCTTAGGAAGATATGAATCATTTAAACGAACTATGAATGAAGCCTCATGGCTTGTATGTATAGACCCATAAGTCTAGCATATGTTTAAAAATAAGTGAACCTAAGAATGTATGTAATGAAATTATGTGACCCTAGAAGGGTTAAGTACGAGAGTAAAACACATTAAATGGCATAATGAATTGTCATACGATGAAATGATTATTATGTAATGAAAAGTTGAAACCCTAGAAGGGTTAAGTAAGAGTGTGAAACACACAAATGGCCAAATGCATTGGCATATGATGAAATGAACATTCACGTAAAAAGAGTGAGTAATTATGAAGAGCAAATATGCTAATGTTGATGAATGTGGTGACAACATGATATGAGACTAATGTAAAAGATGAGAGCAATCTCAAATGAGCCTAAGTAAATGTTAACAAAATGTACTCACCTATGAGAGTTGAAAGTTAATGAAGAGACCAGTCTCTATGAACACTCTATTGAAAGTATTGAGATTAACACCCTTAATACTAATGATGTGATGAGAAACAATCTATTTAGCTATGATGTCCTCATACTAGAAGCCAACTTCCATGACGTATGAGTTGAATGTAATGAAACTTTATATTGAGCACCGATAGACTAGCTATGAGAAGTGATGCCTTCTTTCGGGAAGGGCGGAGGTTCACGTAACTCTAATGAGATGATACTGTTCGGCATGCCAGGTATGAGTCTCCTTATATATACTAGTCTTCGAACCTATACTTCCAATATACGGATCTAGCGGGGTTCAATTCCCATGTACGCTAGCATGTTTTGGGTTACTTTGGCTGGTGATTCCACCTATTTTCATTGTGGGGTTTCATGACATTGGATTTCATTATGCTCACATGATCTATGTCGGTTAAAGTTAAAGTTCCCAATGAATGAATGAATGAGGCCACCCTCAAATGGTGCACATAATGAAATGAGTGGTACCAAATGTGTTAGGGCAGGATGATCAAGAGGTGACTTCGACTCAAGCAATGACATTAGATAATTCTTGGTCATTGCACAACGAACCCGATGAAATTCTTAGACTACATCCTAGGTATAGCTGGTGTTTACACTGACCCATGAATGAAATGAAATGAAGTACATATGAATGAATGAAACAGACTCTATGTTTACTAAATCAAACACCCTAGTTGGGTTCCCATATGTTGAGCCCTCATTTTTGGGAAGTCTTAATGTCAATTCCATGATTCCAAGGTCTCATGGCATACAAATGAATGATATGAACAACGTTATGTGTTATATAAATTATGATATGTGCTATGTGTACGTTGTTGTGTGCTGTGTTCAAAATGTTAAGTATGATGATGCATGTTACTCTCATGGCATAACTTTCCTAATCCAAATTTGTAAAGCTCATACACTTTTTTAATCCAAATTTGGAAAGCTCACTCACTTTCCTAATGTCAATTTGGCAAGTCCACTGACTTGACCTTCTACAATCATGTTGTTAGGAAAGAGCTATTTTTACTCATGCATGTCCTTGGTGTGTTCTTGCATATACCCATACTTAGTACAAGGGTGTACTAACCCTATACAACTCTACAATTTTAGGTGCAGGCACAAGTGGACGCTAGAGCTACAGGTTGACGCTGAAACTATCTAGACGTGGAACATTTATCCGGACTTGGTAGACCCTCATGCTTTCAAGGATGCTTGCCCATTATATTCTAGCTTAGTTATAGGATTGAGCTAGTGGAGTATGTTCCACTAGTATTTCTTTTTCCACTAGTGTTTCTTTCCACTTTTGTTCATACATTGTATTGGTTTGGCAAGTATACATTTAATGGTATATTAAACTATTTCTTTCATTTGATGATCTTAATGTTATATGGTTGATGGTGAACAATTATGAATCTAATAGAATGATTAGTATGTATGTTAAGAAACAAAAAGTTTCAAATTTTCCGCTAGAATTAACCTGGACGAAGTAAGAATGACGTAAGTAGGCTTGTCTGTAATTTTTGAGAGGTCAACGACGCCGATGTCGTCTGGGGTCTAGACTCCGATCGTGACACTTACTCACACCCAAAAGCTAGCTCGTGGGGTGTGATTTAGTTCTAAGACCTAATTTAACATGGTATCAGAGTAGGGCCGTCTCACGTGATGTTGGGGCCCTCAAAATAAAAAATTCCCCGCGCACCAAATTCTAAGCATTGGGCGTGAGGTGGGATGTTAAAGAATGACAAAAAGTCCCAAATCTATAGTTAATGAGATGGGTGGACTCCATATAAGACTTGGAAAATCCTCCTCCCTTTGAGCTAGCTTTTGGAGTGTGAGTTAGGTCTAAGACATAATTCAACATGGTATCAGAGAAGGGGCCCGTCTCACCTAATGTTGGGGTCCCTATAATCAAAATTGTCCATTTACCAGATGCTAAGCACTAGGTGTGAGATGGGGTGTTAAAGAATGAAAAAAATTCCCACATGGTGTTTAATGAGATGGGTGAACTCCTTATAAGGGTTGGACAATCCTCCTCCCTTTGAGCTAGTTTTTGGAGTATAAGTTAGGTCTAAGACCTAATTCAACAATAACAACTCCAAACAAGACCCAAAACGAACCATTCCTCATCCTCTTTTCTCTTTACGATTTTTCTTGTATTGCAGGTGTTTGAATACGACCATATTTGCCTTTTTGGGGTGAAACCCGACGACTAGATGAGCTCCGATCTCTTGTTCGAACCAGCTCCAGATCGAAAATGAAACCACCATCGGTGAGCACTAAGCTCAGGTAAGACATCTTTGTTTTGTCTCCAATTTTTTTACCTTTTTATTTTGAAATGTTATTTTTATACTACTCCATTTTTTTTCAAAAAGAATGTTCCAGTTTTTTTTAAGTATGTTCCAAAAAGAATGATTGCTTTCCTTTTTGAGCAACAACTTAACTTTAACTTTTCTCGTGATATGTTTAAGGCCACAAGATTACACGACATTTTAGTGCATTTGACATAATTTTTATTTAGAATCACAAGATTAAACAATCTTCTTTCTTTTCTTAAATCCGTTCCAATTCAAATTAGACCATTCTTTTTTAGACGGAAGAACTATTTCTTAATATTGGAACTATTTTGTGTTGATAGCGATTTGAATATTTGTTTTGATGAACTTCATGTTGCTTTTAATTATTGTTAAGTTTTTATTTCTTATACACCTCTTTCTTCTAGTTTTTTTACTTCTTGTTGTCATTATTAATTGTCATCATGTTGAATATTATTGTTTCACTGTTCATGAATTCCAAATTGTTATTTTACCATTTTATCTTTTAATAGTGTTATTATTGTTGCACATATTAAAATTGACCAATGAAAAAAATATCTAGTCGGTTTTCTAGGACACACCATTATTAAAGACGGAAATTTAGTTTAAGTTTAATATATATTGTTTATTCGAATTGATCGATGAAGAAATTACCGTCGATTTCCAAGGCCTCCCATTTTAATAAAACGGATTTTTATCTTGAAACGATTTTTTTTCATTTATTTTTATTCTTATTTTTTTATTACTAACACTTTTACTAAGTGTCTTTACACGTACACGAAGTTGCTTCCCGTTGAAGATATTCAAATAATTCCAATTATACTTTTTATTAATAATTTTGTATACATCGATGTTGTTCAAACTTTAGGTCATTTTTTGTATTATTATTTTATTTTATTACTTGTGTACATTGCATGTTTATTATACTCGTATATTATTTTTATATCTTCCTCAATTTGAAAAAAATGAACTCAGTTGAAACCCACAATTGTAGATTTCGAAGGATGTCTAACACCTTTCCTTCGAAATAACTTGAATCCCTTTCCTAGAATCTATTGGTTTTGTAGACATTATTTTAGTTAACTAATTAATTGGTGTCCTAGTTTTTCGTAAAATTAGGTGGTGACTCCTTTAAAATTCGTTTATTCTTAAAATTCTTTTAAAATTGAATTAATTGGTTATATTTTTGAGCCACCACGATGTTTTACCTTATTTGAATAGAGTGGAATTTTTAAAATAGATACGAACTATAAAATAAGAATAAGCTATATATAGAGTCACTAATATGAGCAGAGGTGTCAAAATATCTACTATTTTACTAATACTTCAACAGCTTAGATGTTAAATATTCCGCTATTTTTTTAATAGTTCAACACTCACAAGAAAAATACTATCAAACTCAGGTCTAAGTTACTAGTGTTGCTTTAGTCCAAACCTTGTATTTATATTTAAAAAATACTTAAATATGTATAAATTATTTAGATTAGAATGGAACTCGAAAGAACTCATAAGTTTAAAGGCTCCACCTGGGATGTCAGTGTAGATTATGTGTTTAGACCAAGAAAATATTTTCATCTCATCCCCATTCGTAAAGTTTCCTTTGCATTTTATCTGAACTCTTGTAATTGTTGTCGTAACAAATTTGAAAGTAATAAGCTTTCAAACGTCAAGCTATATTTCGATAGAATGTCAACTTGGATTTTGATGCAGAGCAGATATATCTTGCTGCGAATTTTTATTACCCTATTTTTTCTTATATAATTGTTGACGATGTTCACTATTTTACATTGATTAATTTATTCAATACGACAATTTTCCCCATGCTCCATGGTTCTTGTCCTTTTGTTATTCCTTTTATCAATTCATCTAAAATTATAAATTTGACAATATTGTTCTATTATTCATGATAGAATATGATAGAATCGATAATTCATGTTTTGATGATAGACAAGACGCGCAAAGAACAGTAGCAAATGTACGCAGCAAAAGAAGCCAAGCTAGAGTCCAAGATCGAGTAAAACAGAGTAATTTGTACAAAGTCAAAAATAATATATTAAAGGTACAAGTTGATACAAATAAGGAAAACCTTAAATATATTATTAAGGAAGGAAGTTGTATATAATAAAGATTGTACTTTAAAAAGGGAATCCTTGTTTAACAATAACTTCCTTACCTTATCTGATATGGAGTGTACAAGGCAAAAGAAACTCTATAAGAAGAGCACGATGCAGATGAAGAATTTGACGACTTCACGCAGAGAACAAGGGAGAATTATTCATCAAATTGAAGTCTTCAAGGTTGATAGGATTGCTACGTTTAAAACATTCTTGAGTGAGAAGGTTTTATCGTGTAGAACTATTTGTCTTGTTTTTGTTTTGATTGTAATTTACAGTTTATTGTACAAAGGGTGGGTTTGGCTCTTTGTAGGGTTGAGTGTTAGTAAGAGGTGTAACAAAAGGTGGGTTTGGCCTTTTGGAGAGATCGATTGGAGTCAATCGAGAGAGGTAGTAGAGATAAGGCTTTTTTATTATTGAGTTGTAACCACAAAATCTTATAGTGGAATTAATAAAACGAGGTTTTTCCTTCATTGAGTGAGAAAGATTTTTAATTTAATAAGTGTTTGTGTTCTTACTTAAAAGCAACTTACAAGAACCTGGTTCTTGTTCTGGGTTAGGTTCCTTCAATTGGTATCAGAGCAGGTCTTTTCGATAAAAGATTCACACCTTGAAAAGACTCAATGGCAGCACCACCTACCCCACAAGAGGGAGCTTCACAAACACGACCACCACTATTCAATGGCAAATATTATGGATAGTGGAAAAATCGTATGATGGACCATCTTATTAGCAAAAACCCTGATCTATGGGGAGTAATTCTAGATGGCCCAACCATCCCTTTGAAAACCGCAACTGATGGAATCACCAAAATCCCAAAGGAAAGAAAAGAATGGAATGCTGAAGACAAGCTTGCAATTCAAAACAATGCCAAAGCAAAGAAGATTCTGATATGTGGCATAGGACCAGACGAATACAATTGAATCTCGTTTTGTCAAGATGCCAAAGCCATATGGGAAACACTACAAACCGCTCATGAGGGAACAACGCAAGTCAAGAAGTCTAAAATTGATAACTTTAACAGGCAATATGAGCTGTTCAGGATGGCAGAAGGGGAGACTATTCAAGACATGCACACCAGGTTCACCTCCATCATTAATGAGATGTACTCTTTAGGAGAGATAGTGCCTAATGGAAAGGCAGTAAGGAAACTCTTGAGTGTCCTTCCTGAAACTTGGGAAAGCAAAGTCGAGACTATCACTGAAGCCCGCGACCTAGACTCACTGGCCATGGATGAGTTAATTGGTAATCTCATCACATACGAACTCAAGAAAAACCAAGAAAAGGAAATTGGAGGAAAAAGAAAGGAAAGGAACCTGGTTCTAAAAGCTACTACATCAGATGATTTTGAAGAGAAAAATATTGCCCTCATAACCAAAAGGTTCACCAGAATGCTAAAGAGAGGGCAGACCTTTCAAAAGAAAGCTTCTCAAAAACCATCTGAAAACACTAAAGACCAGGTTTGTCATAAGTGTGGGAGCCCAGATCACTTCATCAAATTCTGTCGACTTTGGGCCTTAGAGCAGAAAAAGGAAAACTTTGAGAAGGGCAAAGACATCAAAAAGGATAAGTTTGTCCCCTCAAACAGAAGAATGACAACTCAAGAGGCAGATATGTCAAAGAAGAGGGCCTTTGCAGCAATGGGGAATTCATCTGATGAAGAGTCTGAGGGTGATGAGACAGAAAACCAGTCTCTTCTTTCACTAGAACAAGAAGATGATTATGACTTTCTTGCCCTTGTAGTAGTGGAAACCAAGGAAGAAAAGGAAACCTGCAGATCACAAGAAACCATACTAGCACTCATGGCTGGATCAGATTCTGAAGATGATGAAGAAGATGACAATCAAAGCAAGGTAAGTTTTCATCACATCAAAGTAAATATTGAATCATATTCTAAAAAGGTACTAGAGTCCTTATTGAGTACTCTTATAGATGCATATCAGTCTGTCAATTCTGAAAGAGAACAAGTGATGGAAAACTATGCATCTTTAAGAGAAGTCAATGACAATCTTGAGAAACACAATCACTTTCTTCAAAATAAATTAAAAGAACAGATTAAAATCTCAGAGTTAAGTCATAAGGGCAAAAAATCTATTAGTGAACTTCAATTAGCTCTAGAAGAAAAAATAAAATTGTTAACCATAAAATATCAAGCTTTAACAGAAAGGAATAGGTGGTTACAAGAAAATATTGATCATACCAAACTGGATCTGGAAAGAAATCTTAGATGGACCAGGTCCTCTGAAATTTTAACTCAGATTCAAGAAAAGCAAACCACTAGTCGAAGTGGGATAGGTTTTAAAAAACAGAATAATCTTGTGTCACACACTATTCACATGTCTAAAAGTTTATGCACTCATTATGGAAACTCAGGTCATTTAAAGAATCAATGTAAAGCTTTATTTGAGGCTTTTCAGAAAAATGTTAAGTTCACCAAAAAGGAAAAGACTGATACGACTAAGAACCTGGTTCGAAATAAAAATGCTCCAAATAAAAGGTTTTCTTATTTGCCTTTATGGGCTAGAAGAAATCTTATTCATCCTTTTACTCACATAAAGGGGCCCAAGCTAATCTGGGTTCCCAAGACTAATCTTTGACTAGTGTTTCAGGTGAAGGTGAGAGGGAAAAGGCCAACTTGGTACGTGAATAGTGCATGCTCCAAAATGGTGCTAAAAATGGTAGAAAATTGCCTCTCGCTCTTTGATTTTCAAGGAGGCAGTTTATTCCTTGAAAAGGATGAGAAAAATGAAAAAAAAAGGTTGAAGAAAGTGACATGATATCAAACATCTTTGATGATGCAAATTTAGGGAACACTGCATATGAACCTGGTTCACAGCTAACCATCATTGGTGCACCTGCAACATGAATTACTACTTATCTATGGTTCTGGAGATTGGGGGAATATTAGAGTAATGAAGACAGTAAGAGTATGGCACACCTTTGGGGGAACTTTGTTGTGTGAACATGGTCCTTGTTGTTCATTGGAAGGTATTAAAAATTGATAAGGGTTGTCTCTCTGTGAATCAGCTTGAGATTCATTTGATCTGGGAGAATATGATGATGTGACATTCTTGTGAAGGCCTTGAATATGAAGAACTTGAGAAAAATCAGTCAAAGCATGGTGTTATCGAAACAAGTTGATGCATAATCATGATTTCCTTTAATAATTGGCTAGTAAAAGAATAATCTTACGCTTGAGTAATTATATAATGAATATCTGCTAACTCAACCTTGTACTGTAACAGGTACACACTCAAGTCACATCTCAAACAATGCTTAGAAAGTTTGCGGATGTTATCTCTAGTCTTTGCTAACACCATTAAGTAAATCACGGAGAAACACAAAAAAAGGGGGAACCTGGTTTCTCTGTAATACTCAGTTATGTACCATCCTTTTTCAAATGCATTAATTTCCTGAGTTTGGGTCAAACATAAGCACTAGTGAACCTGGTCGATCATCAAAAATTCAACTTTCATAAAGATCACCAAGAACCCTCTTTTACAATAAGCATCGTTCAATCCCAAACTGCTCTAATGATTAAAATCTCAGTATTGAAGTCACTCATTCTTTAATTTAAGGGGAACCTTGCTTTACCACCCACATCTGAACCAGGTTCACAAACTCCAACTTGATATTTCATCCATTCCAAGTGTATAACTTGTCTATCTCTTAGGGGGAACAATTCTCACAGAAATAAATTGTTGCTTGCTTTCATTATTGATAAACACATCTCTTTGTGCACCAAAATGTGATGAATCTCTTACTGGTAGATGGTACTCCTTCAAAGTTGTCATCAAGAAAAAGGCTAAAAAAAATAAGGGAAGAAAATCATGGAGGAATGAAAATGTTACGGAGTAGAGTTAAAAAAAAAGGTGATGATGTATCTCATGTTTCTCTTGATGAAATTTCACATTCTAAGAAAACTGATCAGAATAAAGAAGCTGGTGCACAATGGGCATATTGCAATTTTTTTTTTATCAATGGCAGTAAACATCCCTTTCTTCCTCACTATAGTAATCTTTGTCCCAATCCTTATCCTCAAATTTTATACTCTTTTGACTCTTTGATGTGCTTATGTCTGTCTCATACTCATGATATTATATGTTTTTGATTAAGGGCATAAACTGGTACATATTTGTTTATTTCGTTTCTCATTGAAGATCTTAATTGTGTATGAGTGTAAGGTGACTAATATCCTCAGATTAACTAACCATTTTGTTAGTAGAAGTGTACTTGAAAGTGTTGCCCAAGTGGCTATGAGTTAAAAATGATATTGCACTCATTGAATGTTATTCGAGTTCTTTGGTTATTGATTTTCAATGATGCCAAAAGGGGGAAATTATGTAATGTGGATAGACATATGTATAGTTTGTCATCATCAAAAAGGGGAAACTTCTTGGGGAATGAGGAACATGAAGTTTGTAGTTTTGATGGATGACAAAGAATTGAAGTTTTTGGAAATCTGTCAACTAGAGTGTTTGATGCATTTGAAGTACCATTGGGAAAAGACAGGATTTTAACTCGTGCAGATATGTTCACTCAAACCATTCTTGCTGATTGTGGCATTCCCATGGAGTCGGAGCAGGTTGCAACTGCGTCTCCACGTACATCTGGTCATGTTGCTCAGTTACTCAGGGAACTTAAAGTAGCTAAAGAAAAGTATGCCACTCTTGAGTCAGAAAACCAGAAGTTACGTGCTGAACTTGACACTTCAAATGCTGAAATTCACAGGTTGAAGGATCAGTTAGTGCAGCATCAACTTGCTAACAATGCAAGAGTTGACAGAGTTCTGGATATGCTGGCTTCTGCTTCAACTAAGCCTGGTCAACCTTCACATTGAAAAAGCATCTTGTTTGAACCTGGTTCTCTTAGTTGTTTAAACTTATTATGCTCAACTGGCTGGGCTTATAATGTTGCTACGGATGTTGATTGGGTTTGTTTAGCCGCTGTTGGATTCTTCTTGATTTGTCAAAAGGGGGAAGAGTATTTGCACATGCATCACACAGAAAGATTTGTTTGTCTTCATCAAAAAGGGGGAATATGATAGAATATGATAGAATCGATAATTCATGTTTTGATGATAGACAATACGCGCAAAGAACAGTAGCAAATGTACGCAGCAAAATAAGCCAAGCTAGAGTCCAAGATCGAGTAAAATGGAGTTATTTGTACAAAGTCAAAAATAATATATTAAAGGTACAAGTTGATACAAATAAGGAAAACCTTAAATATATTATTAAGGAAGGAAGTTGTATATAATAAAGATTGTACTTTAAAAAGGGAATCCTTGTTTAACAATAACTTCCTTACCTTATCTGATAAGGAGTGTACAAGGCAAAAGAAACTCTATAAGAAGAGCACGATGCAGATGAAGAATTTGACGACTTCACGCAGAGAACAAGGGAGAATTATTCATCAAATTGAAGTCTTCAAGGTTGATAGGATTGCTACGTTTAAAACATTCTTGAGTGAGAAGGTTTTATCGTGTAGAACTATTTGTCTTGTTTTTGTTTTGATTGTAATTTACAGTTTATTGTACAAAGGGTGGGTTTGGCTCTTTGTAGGGTTGAGTGTTAGTAAGAGGTGTAACAAAAGGTGGGTTTGACCTTTTGGAGAGATCGATTGGAGTCAATCGAGAGAGGTAGTAGAGATAAGACTTTTTTATTATTGAGTTGTAATCACAAAAGCTTATAGTGGAATTAATAAAACGAGGTTTTTCCTTCCTTGAGTGAGGAAGATTTTTAATTTAATAAGTGTTTGTGTTCTTTACATAAAAGCAACTTACAAGAACCTGATTCTTGTTCTGGGTTAGGTTTTCTTCAATTCATGTAAAGGGTGATAAAGTTGAAGAATGATGTTAGTCAACCATATGCTATATTGATGTTTGGGAGTTGGTTATTAAAGTCATCTGCCTTGTTTTTTGGCTATCTAGAAACCATTGGTTTGTTGCTTACTGCTAGACATATTATTGGTAACTTGATTCTTTTATACACTCACATTAATAATTGGTCGTTAAAAGTTAGTTTTCTTGTAATACCACTCATACTTGAAATAAAATAAATATTATTGATGCAATATTTTACTATCTTAATTATTATTTTCTTAACATGAATTTTATTGTCTATTATTCCTTCTAGTTAGAAGTAGTAATACTATACAAATTAATGATATTTCCTTTTTACTTTCTCTCTTTTTTAAGAATTAATATTAATTGTGTTCATTGTCATATTTCACACGAAATATGTTCATTTTAATAGTTTTTAGGAATTAGAGGTATAAATTATTATTTTTAAAGGCGAAATGGTCTGATAGACCCTTATACTTGTATCAGTTTGTATTCTCAACCCTTTTACACGACTCTTTATCAACTAAACTCTTTAATTGAATGAAATTCGATATTTTAAGTCCTTCTGACCATTCACCAAGCTTACCTGATTGTTTATTTATTGGGCTGGCGCCAACACGTGATTTCACGCGTAGGAGGAAGGTGAACTCCAAATTTTGGACTAAAAATAATGATTTTTTAAAAAAAGAAGACCAAAAAAACTTCTTCTTTCTTCTTTCCCTCCTACCCCACTCCATTTCTCTCTCTCTCTCTAATTACCATCATCTTCTTCCCCATTCAACCCTATTGTTTTTCTCCTCTTCCCACATCTCTAATTTCTCTTTTCTTTCCTTTTTTATTTTCATATTTATTTCTTCCTAAATAAGTAAAAACATATTGTTATGATATATTTTGTGTTTCGTTATACTTTTTTAGGTTATTTATAATTTCATAAGGTGATACAGATTCAATAATTTTGAAGAATGAAAATTGATCATTGAATGTCTAGGTGAAATTAAATGTATTATACAAAATTGTGTACAAATATTGTCATCTATTTTGATATTTTATTGGTGATTTATTGATATTATTGGAGAAAAAGTAATTTACGTTGGTTCAAATGGATGATGTAGACGTTGGTAAAAAAATGGGATTAAGAGTTATGAATGTTAAAAATTTCGAGAAAAAAGTGAATTATGATTTTTAAGAACTTGAAGTGCATGGTCATAACTAAAGACCTAAACAGGAAAGGTGAGAGAAAAAATATTTTCTTTTTATTTTTGTAAATAGAAGTTTTATTATTTTTGTCCTTTATGGAATAACATTTTTGGTTAATAATTTAAAAATATTTATGACATGGAATTACTACATCTGTTGTGGATATAATGTGTCATTTGTGTAAGAAAGAGCAAGCTCCACACATGGTTCAAGAGGTTTTAAAATCTCATTTTAATTGAGTTTAAGGGATTAGTTGACATCATGTCAAGTACAAGGATTCAGAATACTAATGCATACAGATATATGAGTCCATCAAATTATTTTACCTTTTTTAGGACATAGTTAAATTTTTTGTAAAATCCATGGTTAAATGTATGGTGAAACTTTACCCAAAAATAAATTACCAAAATTATTTGGTAAAAACAGTAGGATAATTTTTGTAATGTAACTTGTGTAATATTAAATAAATCAATCATTTAAACTAGGATACTAGGGTGTCTTCATCTTCTTAATACAAAAGAGAAAGAAGTGATATAATGACAAACTATTAGTTTATTTTATATTTGCAACTTTTATGTAGCTTAATTTTAGTAATCTAGACCACTTATATAAAATAAGATATCCATCAAATGAACTCAATCTTGATTTTCGAAAGATGTCTAACATTTTATTTTCTAAATAACTTGAACCTCTTACCTGAAATCTCTTGGTTTTGTAGACATACTTTTACTCAACTAATTAAATGATTTTCTAACTTTTCCCTTTAATTAGGCAATCACTCCTTTAAAATCCCTTTTTATTCTTAAAATTATTTTAAAATTGAATTATTTTATTATTGTTTGAGTCACCACGACGTTTTTCTGCATTTGAATATAGTAGGGATGTAAAAATATGGCGACTCCGCAGGGGATATTTCCAAATTCTAACCATTACGAGTTTATTTTTTTCAAATTGAGGAGACTTTTTTTTATTGTGTTATATCTTGTATTTTATAAATTTTTTGATAATTTGTATAATGTACTTGTAATTTATTCATTATTTAGGCTAATTTTTTTAATTTAACTTGTATAATATTGAGTGAATCAATAATTTTGACTAGGCCACTATAATCTCTTCATCTTCTTCCTACAAAAGAGAAAGAAGAACAATGACAAGCTTTTAATTCATATTGTATTTCAATTTTTTTTGTAGTTTAATTTTAGTTACCTAAACAACTTATATAATATACAATATCTATCAAATAAACTCAGTTGGGATCCACAATTGTGAATTTTGAGAAATGCCTAACACATTTCTTTCTGAATAATTTGAACCCCTTACCTAGAATCTATTGATTTCGTAGACATTCATTTAGATAACTAGTTAATTGGTTTTATAGTTTTTCCTTTAGTTAGATAATCACTTCTTTAAAATTCTTTTGTTCTTAAAAATAAAAATTGAATTAATTTGTTATTTTTTGAGCCACCACGAAGTTTTACCTTATTTGAGTAAAGTAAGAATGAAAAAAAAATGGCCGCTCCGTTAGGGGTATGTAGAGGTTCTAACCATTATGAGTTCATTTTTTTTTCAAATTGAGTATGCTTTTCTTTTAATGTGTTATATCTTGTATTTTGTATATTTTATTGAATATTTGTATATTGTACTTCTAATTTATTCATAATTTTTGTAATATAGAGTGAATCAAGTATTTATAGTAGGTCACTAGGATCTCTTCATCTTCTTCTTAAAATAAAAGAAGTGACATTAAGGTTGTGTTTGGTAAGAAGGAAATATTTTCTTAGAAAATGTTTTCTTCGAAAACAAGTTGACTTTTAACTTGTTTTCTTATGTTTGGTTAGTGAGTGAAAAATATTTTCCGGAAAATAATTTCTAGTGGTTGGTTGTTGAGTAAAATTTTTTTTTTAGAAAAATAATTTTGTATGCTTTTCCCCCCAACCCCCTCCCCACAAAATCTTGATATTTTTATATTATTTCTACACACTATCAAATACTATCCTTTAGAATAACATTTCTAATTTTACGATGAATATAAGATATTGTATGTATCAAATTGTTGTTTTAATAAATAAATAACTTCAAAACAGCGTGTCATATATTAGTACAGGTTTCTAGCTAACACTATACTATTTTTTTTTTAAAAAAAAGAGGAATATACATCTTTTTTATATTAAATGAGGGTACAAAGGCCCATTTATTGAATAATAAGAATAAGAAAAAAAAAGACATTATGTCCTAACATAAATAAAAGACGCAAAAGAAAAGAGATCAAAAAGGAAAAATGAACAGGCACGTTAGAAATCTGTACAGACAAAAATTTCAGCCTTCACACTCCATATCTATACACTCTTTGATGAATTTTACATCTACAAGAACACCATCGATAACCATCTACGTTGAACTCGATCATAGATTAGAAACTTTCATCTAGCATTTGAAGATCAACAACTATCAAATTTTGTTCTTCAACATCCATGGCTGCCCACTTTTATCATATTTCATCACCTCCAACTTATAGTGAATGAATCTATCATTATTGTAGTTCATGCTATTTCGATGCCTGCCTTTGACTAAACTAATTTTACTTTATCTTGCTATTATAAATCATGATTTCTTTCCCCTCTCTATATCTTAATGGGTTGAATCTCAACAGAGATTGATAGAAACATCTAAGGTCAAGATTAGAGAAAGAAAGACATAATTTTTAATAACTAAAATAAAAGATATTTTTTTTGCAAAGAGAGATAAAGGAGCCGACTGATTTCCCTCCTTCAAAATCAATGACTTGATTTGATATTATTGAATACCTCAAAGTTTTGACTAGGTGCATATAATCAAATAGATATGAAATTACTTTAGTCAATAGATAAAAAAATTAAGATACTAACACTATCTCTAGCTTCTTCACGTCTCTCTTTGGGTTTGATAGTTTTGACTCCCTTGAGGGCTTTAGGTAATCTGAGCATTTTGAGGTTGAACTAGTGGTTCCACATCTACTTCTTGAATTATAATGTCATTAAGCTCCAAATAAATTATGTCATTATGTAAAATGCATGACGCTAATACCAAAAGGGTTCATTATCAATCATACGAAATCATCGCTTAAGAATAGCAAATGCTCTTTCAATTGAGGATATCAATGATGCATGCCCAAAGATTGAATAATTCTTTTTCATTTTGGGGAGAACGATCATTATACTCTTGTAAGTGATGGTGTACTCTGTGATAAGGAGGAATGAATTCTTAACGAAGTTCATATTCCGCATATCCATGATAAAATTTATCTACAAAGTCATAATATAGTAAATTAATATACATTGTTCATCTAATTTTTTCAATAAACTCTTTTAGATTGAATAAGATACCTTGGGGTATTTGAAACCCATGTGGTCTCTCTAATGCATCATTTAATATGTGAGAGTCATGAGCAAATCCTTCTAACCAGCTATTACATACATGAACTTCAAATTAAAGTTGATGGTATCCAATATATTTTGTGTTGTTGTGCCTTTTCGATCACGAAATCTACTTTGTTTTTCAATAGGAACAATGCAAGCACATGTGTGTCATATATTGCTCCTACACAATTCTATATACTACTAAGTTAAAAATATGTAAAAAATTTTTTTATATAAAATTATCTAAATTTTGAAATTTAGTATGTCACTTACAGCAAACCATGGATGATATCGATAATTGTTCGTTATCTCCGATGGAATAGTACCATCTGGTGGTCTTATAAGGATAGGGTAGAGCTTCAAAACTGCTTGAAGTGCCGTGTGAAAGCATTGATGAATAGATTTGGTTGACCTATAGAAATGTGATCCAATCTTACATAATCGCTCATTAAAATCAACAATCTCTGTAAGTATGAATAATTGTTCTTGAATAAACATGTGTATGGTTGAACGCAATAAATTATTTCTTCTAAGAGCACTACATAGTTCATAAAACACATGTTTGCTCATTTTTATCTTTCCTATGCAATGAACATCACTTCCACTCAAAATAGTATTAATGTAAAATTTCCTTTCTTGATCTTTATTTGTATAAGGTTCTCTAGGATTGCTACTTTGATTTTCATAGGCTACATTAATTGCAACTCCAAAAGCTAAAATAGATGTAGCTACATCTCGAACTATTGCATCATCTTCATCTTTGTTTGTCATATCCATCTGTTCTGATGACCAATATAATGTAATTGCATTTATGATATAACAAAGAAAAGAACATAATAAGAAAATCTGTCAAGGCATATAGCAATAATTGGTCAATTTTGAGGAAATTCATACCAAAATCAGCAGAGAATTAAAATTCTTTCCTCTAAATTACCCCAATAAATCTTTCCAACTTTCCCTTTAGAATCGACAAACCAAAATCTAAAATCCTATTTCAGATCATATCACTAGTTCAACTATCAACCAGTGGACAAATAACATTATACACACAACCAAACATACTTGGGTCAAATCTCAGAAAAGTATGAAATAATCGAAAACAAAAGGCCACGATTCATAAATGTATCAAATAAATATCGAATTAAATTCATAAATTCACCAAATAAAGTTAAATTCAAACAGATGAGCGAGTATTTCAACAGAAAATCAAGTGAAAGATGAAGTTCTTGATGAAGAACTTCGCAATTAAAAATCGCACAACTATAATTATTGAAAGCATACCTTCGAAATTCTTACAGGAATATGAATGAAAACAACAACAATGAAAATCCTAAATTTGGAGAGGAACAAGCTGGAGAAATAATGGAGAAACAACGCTCCTTTACTACGTTTGAGGGTGGGCAAAGGGGTAGGCTGGGGTAAAATTCACCCGTGTTTCACATCGACTTATTTCTTGAAAAATCATTTTCGGAGATTTGTTACGAAATTCATTTTCGGATGATTTAAGGAAAAAAAGTTAGTTAGGAAAATGTTTTCCCAACATTTTGTTATAACCAAACAAAAGAAAATAGGAAAACATTTTCTCCATACCATACACACCCTAAAATATAATTTATTCACTAATGAACCTAATTTTTGTAATGTGACTTGTCTAATATTGAGTGAGTCAATCATTTAGGTTAGGCCACTATAATCTCTTCATCTTCTTCCAACAAAAGAGAAAGAAGCCATACAATGACAAACTTTTGATTCATATTGTATCTGCAATTTTTTGTAGCTTAATTTTAGTAATTTAAACAACTTATATAAAACAAGATATCCATCAAAATGAACTCAGTCGGGACCCACAATTCTGGATTTCGAAGAATGTCTAACATCTTTCTTTCAGAATAATTTGACACACTTACCTAGAATCTATTGGTTTGTAGACATTCTTTTAGTTAACTAATTAATTGGTTTCCTAGTTTTTTTCTTTAATTATATGGTCACTCCTTTAAATTTGTTCATTCTTAAAATTCTTTTAAAATTGAGATGATTTATTATTTTTCTAGTCACCAAAATTTCTGCCTTATTTGTATAAAGTAGGGATGTAATAGAAATGACAACTGCTTTGAGAATATATAGAGGTTCTAACCATTACAAATTCATTTTTTTCAAATTGATGAGACTTTTCTTTTATTGTGTTATATCTTGTATTTTGTATATTTTGTTAATTATTTGTATATTGTACTTGTAACTTATTCATTATATTTGTAATGTGACTTATGTAGTTTTGAGTGAATTGATATACCATGGTTTCACGGTATTATTAATACTTTTTACTTAAGTTTAGTGTGTCCAAAAGCCTTTTTGTGCTAATTTTTATATTATTTATTTGCAGGAAATTTGTCTAAAAGATGAATGCAGAGACTTTTGAGCAAGAAATACATAAAAGTACCACCTACGGAGCTTGTGACGGCCCGTCATGCTCGTGACGATCCGTAGGTGGCATCGTAGTGCAGCTGCTAAAGGAAGATAGGGAAGTCTGACCATGTGTGGGGTTACGGAAAGCGTGACGGACCGTCGTAGCCATGACGTTCCATCCTGTTGGTTGTCATGAAGATTATAGATGTAGTCTCAGTACCCAAATTTTAAGAGTTAAAGTGTTTTGGAACGGAGACCCTTGACGGACCATTGTGCCTGTGACGATCTGTCATACCTGCCATCGAGGGTAATGAAGAGAGCAGCAGAAGAAATTGGACAAGTATGGAACGATGGAGTCCATGACGGTCCGTCGTGATCATGATGATCCGTTGCGAGGTCCGTCGATCCAACCGCGTTTTGAAAGATTTCCAGCAAATAGAGTCCTTATATAATTTGGTTTTTTTTTTGTAGATAGTTCAAAAAACCTCATTTTTGAGGTGAGACTCTTGAATATTTTTACTCTTTGTTAGACTTTTGGTGATTACTATTACACTTTTAAAGAATCTTTAATCTTCAATTAATTTTAGCAATTGATTGTTGGTGATTTTGGTTGATTAATCAAGTGAACTTATGGATTTTACTCTTTCTCATTGAAGTAAAAGCATGAATTCTTATATCAGATATTTGAATATTGTGATTATGACTATGGGTAACTAAACTCCATAACTAGGGTTGTGGGAACCATAGGCGAATAATGAGGTAAAACCTAACTAAAATAACAATTCTAGAATAGTGTCTTGCATGTATTGATAATTCTTTCACTTAGAAGTCTTTTTAACGGATGACCAACGTTATAACTCTCCTTACTGCTACTTGCCGGACCAAGGAGGTAGATAATAGGAAAAGAATTATCAACATAGATTTAGTGTATACTATCTAATTGGATAGTATTGATTGGTACGAGGTAATAACTTAATCAAATATCGAATATGATGCTTAATATGAGGTAAAGTTAAGGGTTAGTATAGCAACACACATAGCCGGACCAAGGTGCGGAGTGAATTTTTCAAGATGCTGGACCAATGATTTAGAAATACATAACTTATCACTTTGCATGGAAGATACTATGAAAGAATTGTTATAGTTAGAATTATCAAGTTATGAACCTGTGGGGAACACGTAAACCCTAGATACTTTTATTAATTGATTAAACTCAAACATTTGAAGCTGTTAGTTGTCTCTTTTAATTTCTCTAGTTATTTTCATTTATTTAGAAATAGAAAACCCCCTTTTATCATTTTTGCTTTCCAAGGAAGTAATTGACTGAACAATAGTAACAATAGATTGAAGTTAAGTCTAAACTATTTTCCTCGTGAGAACGATCCCAACCTCACTAGTTGGGTTATTTACTTGACACGACTGCTTTACTTCTTAATTGAGAAGTAAGTTTGAGCGTATCAAATTTTGGCGCCGTTGCCGGGGAAAATAACTTTTAGATTAACTTAAACTTATTACTTTAGTTTAGTTGATATTTTCTTGATTTTAATTTGTTTTATTGTTTTTGATTCTTGCAGAATCATATTCCTTGTATGTCAAACACACGAAGAGGAAGAGAACCCTTGTTTCCCTACTATCACGAATTAGAGCGTACACTACGCAACATGAATCGAAACTTTGGAATTAATGATGATTATCCAAACCAGAACATCCCAGCTCCGGTTGATGTTCATGGTCAGTTGTTACACGATGCTCAGGGTGAACACCAACAGAGGGGACGAAATCCCGCTCAACGGCCCCAAGAATACTACAGAGGCTATGACAATATAGCAGACTCTGATGTGCCACCCCTCTACCACCAGGCCACACTGTTGTGGTAACTAGTAGCCTGATGCAAATGCTCACTGCCAGAGGTTTGTTTTCAGGGCTACCTTCTGAGGATCCACATGCCCATATAGCTAAGGTAAGTGCAGTGTGTAAAAGCTATGTAGGGAGGCCTAACTTGGACTTGGATGTAATAGGGATAAGAGTGTTTCCTCTCTCACTGACAGGAGAGGCTGCTATATGGTTCACTGAGCTCCCTTACAACTTAATTTTCACTTGGAACAAACTAAGGGACGTTTTCTTACCGCGCTGCTACCCGGTCTCCATGAAACTAAACCACAAAGACAGAGTGAACAACTTTGTGGCACTACCAGGAGAGTCAATTAGTAGTTATTGGGATAGATTCACCTTGTTTTTGAGAAGCGTCCCAAATCACTGTATAGATGATGAGTCACTGAAGGAATACTTCTATCAGGGACATAATGATAATAATAAAGCGGTGTTGGACACTATAGCAGGTGGATCTTGTGAGGAGTGTCCTTATGCTAAGATTGTTGAAAAATTAGAGAAAATCTCCCTGAATAATAAAACTTGGAGTACTAGGAAGTCAGATACCGGGAGAAATACCTTCGCAGTGCAGTCCACTCACAACCCAACCACAGATGATATTCGTGAAGAAACGGTTTAGATGAGAACTGAGCTTGGGTTGGTACTAAAACATGTCACTGGGGGTGTAGAAAAGATAATTGTAGTCAACTACTTTGCGAAACCACCGCCACAAAATGATGAGTGCTATTATGAGGAGGATTCATACGCGGTAAATGAGCAGACGGGGGGGGGGGGGGGGGAGGGTTTCCAACCAATTGCCCAAGGCTTTAATAAGGAGAATCGGCGCCAAGGTCAAGGGAACCAAGGTCGGAACTATGGTAACTATAACCGTGAGGGTCATTATGTCCGAGATGGAAACTACAACCGCGAAAACAACTTCAACAGGGGTAACTATGGTAATAGAAATGATAGGAATGGGCCCCATGTTCCTCCTCAAAATCGTGAATTTACTCCTAGGGATGGTGGAGGTAGTATGGAGCGAGTTATGAATATGTTGCATAAAATGATGAGGAGGTTCGATGCTACTGATGAGCACAATAAAGAGTTGAGGAATGATTTAGCGGGTATCGGGCAAAAATTCGATACACATGCAATATCGATTAAGCAACTTGAGTTACAGTTGGACCAATTATCTGCGATTGTGAACACACGGCAACCTGGCACTCTTCCTAGAAACATTGTCCAAAATCTGAAAAATGACGGACATTGTATAGCAATCACTACTCGCGGTGGCAAGCAAACCATTGACCCACCTATGTCGTCTAATGAGAAAAAGGTGACAAAAGATACTGATAAAGTGGTAGATGTTAATGGTGAAGTAGAGGATAACACTGTAAAAGATGCTGAAGTGCCTAAAAAGGTTACTCCCATGCCTAGGCCACCACCCGCATTTCCTTGAAAATTATTGAAAAAGACCGAGGATGGTAGATATCGGCATTTTATAACAATGTTGAAGCAACTTTATATCAATGTCCCTTTGGTAGAATCTTTAGAACAAATGCCCGGTTACGCCAAGTTTATGAAAGATCTGGTTACAAAGAAAATATCGGTCACATTTGAGGATGATGATAGAATGCAGCATTGTAGTGCTATTGTTACAAGATCTCTGGTACAAAAGAAAGATGATCCGGTTGAGTTCACTATTCCTTGTACAATCGAGCTATTATATTTTGCGAAAGCATTATGTGATTTGGGGGCAAGCATAAATCTCATTCCCCTCTTGATTTAAAAGAAGTTAGATTTGGGTGATCAAAATCCCACTGCGTTGCGGCTACTGATCGCTGTTCGAACAGTGAAAAGGCCTATAGGGATACTCCACGATGTGCTAGTAAAAGTGGAGTCGTTCATATTTTTGGGAGATTTTGTTATTCTTGATTGTGAAGTCGATTTTGAAGTGCCCATATTCTTGGGAGGCTATTCCTTGCTACGGGAAGAGCCTTAGTAGATATGGAAAAAGGGCAGATGAAATTTCAATTGAACAATGAGGAAGTGACCTTTCACATTTGTAGGTCCATGAGGCAGAGAGGTCAGCTCCAATCGGTATCTTCTATATCCTAAAACATTGGTGAGAGATCTGAGACATAAATAGAAGAACATCTAGGTGTAGAAGCATTAGCGGCAGGGATAATGAATTTTGATAGAGATTGCATTGAAGAGTATGAGTCATTAGTCGCGGCTCTTGATCGAGATGATATTCGGTTTAAACCGAAGAAATATGAGTTAGATATGAAGAATCACGAGTCCCCACCCGCAAAACCATCTATAGAGGAGGCTCTAAAGTTAGAACTAAAAGATTTCCCACCTCATCTCAGGTATCAATTCTTCAAAAATGGTGACACTTTGCGGTAATCATTGCATCAGACCTGAATGAACAACAAGTTGAGAGTTTGGTGAAAGTGCTAAAAAGGTTCAAAAGAGCTATTGGGTGGACTATTGCGGACATTTTTGGGATCCCTCCTGGTATTTTCTCTCATAAAATCCAACTCATGCCTGATCATAAGCCAAGGATTGAGCACCAGAGACGCTTAAATCCACCTATGCAAGAGGTCATGAAGAAGGAAATCATTAAGTGGTTGGATGCCGGAGTAATCTATCCGATCGCCTATAGTAGTTGGGTATGCTCTGTTCAGTGTGTACCTAAGAAAGGGGGAATGACTGTGGTCCCCAATGGAAAAAATGAACTTGTTCCAATGAGACCGATTACTGGATGGAGGGTGTGTATGGATTACCGCAAATTAAATGCATGGACTGAAAAAGACCACTTTCCTATGACCTTCAAGAATGAGATGTTGGATAGACTTGCTGGAAAAGGGTGGTGCTGTTTTCTTGATGGATATTTAGGGTATAATCAAATTTCTATTGCACCAGAAGATCAAGAGAAAACCACTTTTACTTGTCCATATGGTACCTTTGCGTTCAAAAGAGTGCTGTTTGGGTTGTGCAATGCACCCTCCACATTTCAGAGATGTATGATGTCGATATTTTCTGACATGGTGGAGGATACTATATATGTTTTTATGGATGTTTTGTCTGTGGTTGGTGATTTATTCGAGTGATGTTTGAACAATATATCTGAGGTCCTTAAGAGTTGTGAAGACTGCAATTTAGTACTAAATTGGGAAAAATGTCATTTCATGGTGAAAGAAGGTATTGTTTGGGTCATCGCATTTCAGAAAAGGGAATAGAGGTTGATCGAGCTAAAGTCGAGGTAATAGAGAGACTTCCTCCACCGATCTCTGTAAAAGGTGTGAGAAGCTTTCTTGGGAATGCAGGTTTTTACCGGAGATTCATCAAAGACTTTTCAAAGATTTCACATCCATTGTGCAAACTGCTGCAGAAAGATTGTAAATTTTGTTTTGATGAATCTTGTCTTAAAGCATTCGGCGAGCTAATAGAAAAATTGGTGTCTGCACCTATCATTATTTCTTCGGATTGGAACAGTCTATTTGAGGTGATGTGCGATGCTAGTGGGGTTGCTCTTGGGGTAGTATTGGGACAAAGAAAGAACAAAATCCTTCACCCCATTTACTATGCTAGTAAAGCCCTAAATGAAGCTCAAAAGAACTACACAGTGACTGAGCAAGAAATCCTTGCAGTAGTCTTTGCTTTTGAAAAATTTTGCTCCTATTTGCTAGGTATTAGAGTTATAGTGCATACTGACCACTCAGCGTTGAGATATTTAATGGCAAAGAAGGATGCAAAACCTAGGTTGATTCGTTGGGTATTACTACTACAAAAAGTTGACTTTGAAGTGATGGATATAAAAGGAACTGAAAATCAAGTTGTTGATGATTTGTTCCGTCTAGAGGATAAAGCTATGAGAGAGTTAGGGGATAAGACTGGCATTGATGATACTTTCCCCGATGAGCATGTATTGGCTACTTCACAAGACTTGATTCCATGATTCGCAGATTTTGCAAACTATCTGGCTAGTGATATTGTTCCATCGGACTTGTCCTTTCATCAAAGAAAAAAGTTCATGTACGATGTAAATTAGTTCTTTTGGGATGAACCATACTTATATAGGAGTTGTGCCGACGGGCTTATTCGGAATTGTGTGCCAGAATGTGAGATGTTGAGTGTGTTGGAAGCATGCCATTCCTCACCCATTGGTGGACATCACAGCGGTATCCGAACCGCTCATAAGATATTGCAATATGGTTACTATTGGCCAACTCTTCATGAAGATGCTCATGAGTTTGCTAAAGCATGTGATTGATGCCAAGGAGATGGCATCATTTCAAGAAAGCAAGAGCTCCCTCTAAATCCCGTTCTTGTGATTGAGTTATTTGATGTTTGGGGTATTGACTTTATGGGCCCTTTTGTGAGTTCTCATGGAATGAAGTACATTCTAGTAGCGGTTGATTATGTATCTAAATGGGTCGAAGCCATCGCCCTCGCAAACAATGAAGGGAAGAGTGTCACTGCATTCTTAAAAAAGAATATATTCTCTCATTTTGGCACCCCAAGGGCAGTTATTAGTGATGGGGGCTCCCAATTCTGCAACAGATTGTTCAAGGGGTTATTGGAGAAATATGGGATTCTCCATAACGTGGCCACTCCTTACCACCCTCAAACTAGTGGGCAAGTTGATGTGTCGAATCGGGATATCAAATAGATATTGTCAAAAATAGTGAACGCTAGTAGAACGGATTGCTCAAGGAGGCTTGATGATGCTCTTTGGTCCTACCGGACAGCGTATAAGACTCCCATAGGTATGTCCCCATACCAACTTGTATATGGGAAAGCTTGTCATCTTCCGATTGAGTTAGAGCATAAAGCCATGCGGGTTATGAAGAAGTTGAAAATGGATTGGAGCGAAGCTGCAGAACAACAGTTTACTGGGTTGAATGAACTCGATGAATTTTGCCTGAAAGCTTATGAAAGCTCATCCCTCTACAAAGAAAATGTGAAGAAGTACCATGACCAAAAAATTGAAAAACGAGAGTTTTTGGTTGGGGATTTGGTGCTTTTATTCAATTATAGGTTGCGCTTGTTTCCGGGCAAGCTCAAGGTCAAATGGACTCGTCCTTACTTGGTTACCCAACTATTCCCTCATGGAGCAGTTGATTTGGAAACTAAGGAGGGTGTGCGGTTCAAGGTGAATGGACAACGCATAAAAATCTATTTCGGGCATGCTGAATCGGCGAATGAAGTGATCGAGGCATACCATCTTGATGAATTCTTAGTTATCAAGTATCCTCAGTCGTGCCGCGACGTTAAATCAGACGCTTGTTGGGAGGCAACCCAATACTTATAAGTTTTTCTTTCTAGTAATGGTAGCATTTTCTACTAATGGGTTTTAAATTTGCAGGCACATCACCAGGAAATTCTGCAGAAAATTACTCTATAGCAGTCACTGACGGATATAGCGACGGACCGTAGTGCCTATGGCGGACCATCGCATGAATACATCATGCCAGGTACGTCTTTTTGTTATTTTAAAACTAGGTCATACGCGACGGAACCAACGACATACCATCACAACTAAGACGGACCGTCGTCGGGGAATCATTGTGTCATTAATGACGCGTACCCGACCCGATCCGTCTGGGTTTTTTTAAAAAATTCAACACTTAAAACCCCCACCCCTTCATTTCACCCCATTCCTTCACTCTTTCTCCCATTTCCCTCCCTTTTTAACTTCAAAAGATCATAACCCCTCTCTCTTACAATCGATCATTTTTCCCAAATTCTCAAAATTCATCATCTACTAGTCAGAGCTGCTGCTGTGGGTCTCTACTTGATCACTAAGTACCTTTCTCTCTTGTTTTTCTCAAATTCTCAGGTATGTGTCTCTAACTTCTACTCATTTATATTGAATTTTTCTTTATCAATTAGTATTATTAGCCTAGTTCTTCTTGATAGGTTCATTCTTTAATAAAATTCTATCTGACCTAGGTTGAAAATCCTCGAAATTGCCGTGTTAAAACTCTAGAAATATGTGCTTTAGCATTGCTAATTTACTAGGTATTTGGGTTAGACAAATGTAGTTTAAAACACTACCAATTCGATTTGGGTCATAGGGGATGAATAGAGCATCCCCAGCTCTGCCACTGATTTGCAGAACGAGACCCAGATGACGTACCGTCGTACCCACGATGGACCGTCATTAGGTCCGTTCCAATAGCCCTAACACCCCACTGTCCAATTTTCTCCAAGTGTCCACCAACGGCCACATGCGACGAAGGTTGTCAGAAACCTTATTCCTAAGGGTCTCTTACTTTTTCTAAGTATCCTCCAACGTACACATGCGACGGACTGTCATTCCCACGATGGTCCATCCTGCACAACCGTTCTATTTATCATAGACCCTATTCCTAAGGGTCTCTCACTTTTTATCAGTTGTCCTCCAACAGACACACGCGACGGACCGTCATTTCCACGACGGTCTATCCTGCACAATCGTTCTGGTTGTCAGAGACCCTGTTCCTAAGGGTCTCTCTATTATTCTAAGTGTCCTCCAACGACCAACTACAACGACATACCCACGACGGTTCGTCCTGCATAAGCATTGTGACGGTCAGAGACCCCACTCTTAAGGGTCTCCATACTTTTTCTAAGTGTCCTCTTACGGACAACTACGACGGACCGTCATACCCTCGACGGTCCATCATGCATGACCCTTATGATGGTCAGAGACCCCTCTCCTTAGGGTCTCCATATTTTTTTCAAGTGTCCTTTGATGGACAACTACGACGGACTATCGTACCTGTGACGGTCCGTCCTTCATATACCGTCATACTTGTCAGAGACTCTCCTTCAGTGTTCTCCATATAAACAAAGTCTAAGTAAGACATGACAGACCCCATGATGGTCCGTTGTACTCACGACGAGCCATCACCTATCCCGTCGTGTTTCACTGTTACTATAGAAATGTCAATACATCTTAACTCTTTTATTTATTTTGTGTGGTTTTTCTAGTCTTGTCTGCTCCTTTTAGTACTAATATTGATTCTTTACAGGTACTATCTATTATGGCACCATAACAAGATCGAGTCTACGCATGCGGGCGATCGAAATCTGTCGCCTCGTCTGCCCGCCTGGTCATTGGCTCTAATAATGAGTGTGACCCTGAGTATGTGCCCCCAGTCACTTCCACCCCATCCCGAGCTGCATGTGCTGCCAGAGCCACACCCAAACAGGTGGCGTCCGGTGTAGTCACTGCCTCCCAGTCTGATGAGGAGCGCACACTGAGCGGCACAACTTCTGGGTCAGCTACTAATGAAGAAAGAGTGTTTGGATCCTTAGGAGTTTCGTGGTCGAAGAAAGCCTCCTGATTTGCTGAGGTTCCCGCACCCGCCACCACTGCAGAGTCTGCCTCGTCTGATGAGGCCGACAGTTTGAAATCCACACCCAATTCACTAACTCGTGCTCTCACCCCGATTACCGACCAGCCCAACCGGTGGTGTGTCAACGGGCATTATCAAGTCTATTCTGATGCAAAGTTCTTGAATGACAAAGGAGTCATGACTCGGACACTTATATTAGAGCGGCGGGTCCTTACGGGAAGTCTCCCGACGATGCCAGAGATCCATAATCTCTTCACCAGACATCGACTGGAGCGGATATCGCGTCCGTTGGGATGTTATATTGAAGAGTTGGTTCGAGAGTTCTAAGACTCCTACGTAGCGACTCTCAGATCATAGATTGATAAGCGGACTACCTCTGCCAAACAGACCCTGCTGGAGCAGGTCCGAGTACGTGGCATTCATGTTGATATCTCCCTGCCTGCCATCCACCGGTATTTATACGGCGAGAATGTTGATGCCAACCGGACCCCTCTCACCGCCGAGTTTGACTACCGATGGAAGATTGTCAATGATTGCCAATTCCTACGTGAGCCATCACTGAGAGAGACCACCAAGAGGTGGATGGACCTACATTTGTTCGTTGATGGAGAGGGTGCTGACTGGGTGACCGAGCCGAAGGGATCCATCAAGAAGGCCAACCTGACCTTCACGGCGAAGTTTTTGTGGTTGATTGTCCGCCCCTTTCCCCCATAGCCGCTGATAATATAGTCACATGGGACCGAGCAGTACTGATAGCGGCGATGATAGCTGGGTTTGAGGTGGATTTTGCTTGGCTTCTACAGGCAGTCATGCACGAGAGGGCTTTTAAGGTCACAATTACCTACCCTTTCCCGTGCATGATATTTGGTCTATGCAGGTCCGCAAGTTTGCCTATATGGCACGTTGATCAGCTCAAGACCCCGCTGGGCACTGATATACCGTGCTTTAACGGTGTTATTAATACTTTTTCCTTAAGGTTAGTGTGTCCAAAAGCCTTTTTGTGCTAATTTTTATATAAGCTTCTCTTTGTTTTGCAGGAAATCTGTCCAAAGTTGAATGCAGAGATTTTGAGAGAAGAAATGCAGAAGAGACCACCTACGGAGCTTATGACGGTCCGTCGTGCTTCTGACAGTCCGTAGGTGGCAGCGTAGTGCAGCTGCTGAAGGAAGATGGGGAAGTCTGACCAAGTGTGGGATTACAAAGCTTGTGACGGTCCATCGTTGCTATGACGGTCCGTCCTGCAGGTTCATCGTGAAGTTCAGAGAAGTGATCCTAGTACCCAGATTCCAAGAGTTGAAGTGTTTTGGAACGAAGACCCTCGACGGACCGTTGTACCTATGACGGTTCGTCATACTTGCCGTCGAGGGTGGTGAAGAGAGCAGCAGAAGAAATTGCATAAGTATGGGACGACTGAGTATGTGACGGTCCGTCGTGACCATGACGATCCGTCGCGTGGTCCGTCGACCAAGCCTCGTTTTGGCAGATTTCCAGCAAATAGAGTCCTTGTTTAATTAGGTTTTTTATTTTTTTAAAAATAGTTCAAAAAACCTCGTTTTTGAGGTTAGACTCCGTATTGTTAGACTCCGTATTGTTAGACTCTATGAGATTAGACATCAGATTTTTAGACTTTGTGTATTAGTGTTGGATTTTGAGATTCTTGCAAGTGATTTTTTGATATAAATCAAGCAAACTTTTGGATTTTAATCTTTCTCATTAAAGTAAGTACATGAATTCTTATATACTATCTTTGAATATTGTGTTTATGGCTACGAGTAACTAAACTCCATAACTAGGGTTGTGGGAACCATAGGCAAATAATGAGATAAACCCTAACTAAAATAACAATTCTAGAATAGTGTCTTACATGTATTAATAATTCTTTCGTTTAGAAGTCTTTTTAACGGATGTCCAACGTTAGAACTCGCCTTAATGCTACTTGCCAGACCAAGGAGGTAGATAATAGGAAAAGAATTATTAACATAGATTTAGTGTATACTATCTAATAGGCTAGTATTGATTGGTACAAGGTAATAACTTAGTCAAATATATCGAATACGATGCATATGAGGTAAGGATAAGGGTTAGGATATCAACACACCTAGCCGGACCAAGGTGCGGAGTGAGATTTTCTGGATGCCGGACCAAGGATTCAGAAATACATAACTTATCACTTTGCATGCAAGATACTAGGAAAGAATTGTTATAGTTAGAATTATCAAGTTATGAACTTGTGGGGAACACGTAAACCCTAGTTACTTTGATTAATTGATTAAAATCCAACTGTCAAAGCTGTTAAGTGTCTCTTTCAACTTCGTTATTTATTTTCACTCATTTATAAATAGAAACCCCCCTTTATTGTTTTTACTTTCCAAGGAATTCATTGACCAAACAATAGTAATAACAGGTTGAAGTTAAGTCTAGACTATTTTCCTCGTGGGAACGATCCCAACCTCACTAGTTGGGTTATTTACTTGACACGACCTCTTTACTTCTTATTTGAAAATGAGTTTGAGCGTATCAAATTTTGGCGCCGTTGCTGGGGATTATAGCTTTTAAATTAACCTGAACCTGTTACTATAGTTTAGTTGATATTTTCTTGATTTTACTTTTTTTTATTGTTTTTGATTTTTTTTTCAGAACTATCCTCCTTGTATGCCAAATATTCAGAGAGGAAGAGAACCCTTGTTTCCCTACGATCACGAGTTAGAGCGTACACTGCGCAATATAAATTGAAACTTGGGAATAAATGATGAGGATCCGAACCAGAACATCCCTGCTCCAATTGATGTTCATGGTCCGATGTTACCCGATGCCCCGCGTGAACATCAATAGAGGGGACAAAATCCCGTTCCACGACCCCAAGCATACTACAGAGGGTATGATAACATAGCAGACTCAGATAGGCCACTTGTCTTGCCCCCTCTACCCACATGCCACACTTTTGTGGTAACTAGTAGCCTGATGCAAATGCTCACTGCCAGAGGTTTGTTTTTAGGGCTACCTTCTGAGGATCCACATGCCTATATAGCTAAGGTAAGGGCAGTGTGTAAAAGTTGTGTGGGGAGGCCTGATTTGGATCTAGATTTAATAGGGCTCAGAGTGTTTCCTCTCTCACTGACGGGAGAGGCTGCTATATAGTTCACTGAGCTCCCATACAACTCAATCTTCACTTGGAACCAATTAAGGGATGTTTTCTTGGCACGCTACTATCTAGTCTCCAAGAAACTAAACCACAAAGACAGAGTGAATAACTTTGTGGCACTACAAGGAGAGTCAGTTAGTAGTTCTTGGGATAGATTCACCTCATTCTTGAGAAGTGTTCCAAATCACCGTATAGATGATGAGTCACTGAAGGAATACTTCTATCGGGGAGAAGATGTTAGCAACAAAGCGGTGCTGGACACTATAGCAGGTGGATCTTATGGAAAATGCCCTTATGCTAAGATCGCTGAAAAATTAGAGAAAATCTCTCAGAATAACAAAGCTTGGAGTTCTAGAAAGTCTGATACAGGGAGAAACACCTTCGCTGTGCAGTCCACCCACAATCCAGCCATAGATGAGATTCGGGAAGAAATGGCTCAGATGAGAACTGAGCTTGGGTTGGTACTAAAACATGTCACAGGGGGTGCAAAAAAGATAAATGTAGTCAACTACTTGGCTAAGCCACCACTTCCTAATGATGAGTGATATTATGTGTAGGACACTTATGCAGTAAATAAGCAGACGGGGGGTTTCCGACCAAGCGTCCAAGGCTCAAATCAGGATAATTGGTGCCAAGGTCAAGGGAACCAAGGTCGGAACTATGGTAACTACAACCGTGAAGGTCATTATGTCCGAGATGGAAACTACAACCGCAACAACAACTTTAACAGGGGTAACTATTCTAATAGAAACGACAGGAATGGGCCCTATGTCCCTCCTCAAAATCGTGAATTTACTCCTAGGGATGATGGAGATAGTATGGCGCGAGTTGAGGATATGTTGCACAAAATGATGAGGAGGTTTGACACTAGTGATGAACACATTAAAGATTTGAGGTGTGATTTAGCTAGTATTAGGCAAAAAGTTGATACACATGCAATTTCGATTAAACAGATCGAATTGCAAGTGGCCTAATTATCTGCGATAGTGAACACATGGCAACCGGGCACTCTTCCTAGCAACACTGTCCAAAATCCAAAGAATGATGCGCACTGTATGGCAATCATTACTCGGGGTGGTAGGCAAACCATTGACCCACCTATGCCATCTACTGAGGAAAATGTGAGAAAGGATAATGATAATGTGGTAAAGGGTAGTGGTGAAGCAGAGGAAAGTAGTGGAAAAGATGCAGAAGTACCTATCAAGGTAATTCCAATGCCTAGGCCACCACCACCCTTTCCTCAGAGAGTAGTGAAAAAGACCGAGGATGGTAAATATCGGCATTTCATAACAATGTTGAAGCAACTTTCTATCAATGTCCCTTTGGTAGAAGCTCTAGAACAAATGCCCGGTTATGCCAAATTTTTGAAAGATCTGGTCACCAAGAAAAGATCAGTCACATTCGCGGATGATGATAGACTGCAACATTGTAGTGCTATTGCTACAAGATCCCTCGTACAAAAGAAAAAAGATCCTGGTGCATTCACTATTCCTTGTACATTTGGGTCATTACATTTTGCAAAAGCATTATGTGATCTGAGGGCAAGCATAAATCTCATGCCCCTCTCGATTTACCAGAAATTGGGTTTTGAGGCATCCAAAACCCACTGCGATGCGGCTACTGATGGCTGATCGGACAGTGAAACGGCCCACAGGGATACTCCATGATATGCTAGTAAAAGTGGAGTCATTCATCTTTCCGGCTGATTTTGTTATTCTTGATTGCAAGGTTGATTTTGAAGTGCCTATTATTCTTGGGAGTTTATTCCTTGCTACAGGAAGAGCATTAGTTGATATGGAGAAGGAACAGATGACATTTCGGTTGAATAATGAAGAAGTGACCTTCAACATTTGTAGGACCATGAGGCAGAGTGGTGAGCTCCAATCGGTATCTGCCATATCCCACAAAGAAAAGATGAAGAAAGAGACTGAACAGAAAAATGCAAAACAAGAGTTTATGGTTAGGGATTTTGTGCTTGTAGACAGTTCTGGGGTGCCTTGTCTTCCGGGCAAGCTCAAGTCCAAATGGACTGGCCCTTACCTGATTACCCAAGTATTCCCTCATGGAGCAGTTTAGTTAAAAGCCAAGGAGGGGGTGCGGTTTAAGAGGAATAGAGATAGAATAAAACTCTATTTTAAGCATAAAGCATCGGGGAATGAAGTGATAGAGGCATACCATCTTGATGAAGTATGAGTAATAAAGGGTCCCCAGTCGTGCCGCGACATTAAATCAGGCGATTGTTGGGAGGCAACCAATACTTAGTCTTTTTAGTAATGGTAGCATTTTTCTACTAATGGGTTTATCAATTTGCAAGCACATCACCAGGAAATTCTGCAGAAAATTACTCTGCAGCAGTCACTGACGGATACAGCGACGGACCGTTGCGCCTGCAACGGACCATCGTATGCATCTGTCATACCGGGTACGTTTTTCTGTTATTTTGAAACTAGGGCACACACGACGGAACCAACGATGGGTCGTCACAATTGTGACGGACTGTCGTTGGGGAACCGTCACGTGATTAATAAGTTATACACGACCCGACCCGGCTGGACCCTTTTTCATAATCAGACCGTTTAAACCTCCCAACCCCTCATTTCACCCCGTTCCTTCATTATTCCTCTCAACTCCCCTCTCTTTTCAACTTCCACATTCCCTCCCACTGATCATTGCCCCTTAAAATTCTCCAACCCCCTAGAGTTATCATCTACTAGTCGGAGCTGCTGCTGTGGGTGTCTACGTTGCCAACTGAGTAATTGTCCATTTACTTTTTCTCCATTTCTAAGGTATGTGTCTCTAAATTTATACTCATTTATCTTGCCTTTTTGTTTACTAGTTAGTATTATGCTTAGTTCCTCTTCGTATGTTGTTTACATTAGACGATTCTGTCTAACCTAGGTTACAAATGTTCGAAAGTGCCATGTTTACCACCCTAGACATAAGTGCTTTTGCATTGCTAGTTTTCTAGGTAGTTGGGTTAGATACATTTAGGTCCAAAAAACTACAAGGTTGATGAGGGTTCATCGGGGATGCTTTGGGTACCCTCAGCTCTGTCACTGTTATTCAGAACGAGACCCCGATAACGGACCGTCGTAGGGTCCGTTGCAAAAGCCCTAGCGCCCTGTCCCAACGGACACATGTGACGGATCGTCGTACTCACGACGGTCCGTCCTACACAACCGTTTTGGTTGTCAGAGACCCTGTTTCTAAGGGTCTCTCATTTTTTCCCAAGTGTTCCCCAACGGACACATGTGACGGACCGTCGTCTTCACGACGGTCCGTCCTGCATGACCGTCATGACGGTCAGAGACCCCTCTCTTAAGGGTCTCCATTTTTTCTTTCTCAAGTGTCCTACGATGGATATCTACGATGGACCGTCGTACCTGTGACGGTCTGTCCTGCACATACCGTCATGCTAGTTAGAGACTCTCCTTTAGGGTTATCTATATATACATAGTCTAAGTAAAACACGACGGACCTCACAACGGTCCGTCATAGCCACGATGAGCCATCGCCATGCCCATCGTGTGTCACTGTTTCTACAGCAATGACATACTATTTTCAATGTTCTATTTCGTAGAGTTTTGCTTGTCTTGTTTGCCACTACTCGTACTAATATTGATCCTTTGCAAGTACTATCTACTATGACACCCAAGCAAAGACCGAATCTACACACGCGGGCGATCAAAGTCTGTCGCCCCGTCTGCCCGCATAATCACCGGCTCTGATGATGAGCGTGACCCTGAGTATGTGCCCCCAGGAACTTCCAGACCTTCCCATGCTGCACCTGCTCCCAGAGCCACACCCAAAAAGATGGCATCCGGTGTAGTCACTGCCTCCCAGTCTGATGAGGAGCTTACACTGACCGGCACACCCTCTAGGTCAGCCACAAATGAGGTAGGAGCGTCTGGATCCTTAGGAGTATCATGGTCCGAGGAAGCCTCTGGCTCTGCTGAGGTTCCCGCACCCGCCACCACTGCAGCGTCGGCCTCGTCTGATGAGGCTGATAGTTCAGACTCTACATCCGGCTCACCAGCTCAGGTCCCCACCCCAGCCACTGAGGATCCCAACCGGTGGTGTATCGAAGGGCAGTTTCAAGTCTACTCCGACGCCAAGTTCCTGACTGATAAAGGAGTGATGACTCGAACACTCACTTTGGAGCGGCGGGTACTTTCAGGGAGTCTCCCGACGATTCCTGAGATCCACAACCTCTTCACCGGGCATCGCTTGGAGTGGACAGCACGTCCGTTGGGACGATACAACGAAGAATTGGTCCGAGATTTCTATGAATCCTACGTAGCGACTCTCCGATCACAGATCGATAGGTGGGCTTCCCCTGCTAAATAGGCCCCACTGGAGCAGGTCCGAGTCCGAGGCATACAAGTTGATATTTCCCTGCCATTCATCCGCTGGTTTCTATACGGCGGAGTGCAGATGCTACTCGGACCCCCCTCACTGCCGAGTTTGACTACAGCTGGCAGATAGTAAAGGATGGCCAGTTCTTGCGCGAGCCAGCACTGAGAGAGACCACCAAGAGGTGGATGGCCCTGCACCTGTCAGTAGATGGAGAGGGTGCCGATTGGGTGACTGAGCCAAAGGGGGCCATCAAGAAGGCCAACCTCACGTTCACAACAAAGTTGTTGTCGCTGCTTGTCGGTCACTGCCTTTCCGCCATAGCTGCTGATAATATCGTTACCTGGGATCGAGCAGTGTTGATGGCGGCGATGATAGGCGGATTCGAGGTGGACTTCGCATGGCTTCTCCAGGCAGTCATGCACGAGAGGGCATTCAAGGTCACTACTACCTACCTTTCCTGTGCATGATCTTTGCCCTTTGCAGGTTCGCAGGTGTGCCCATATGGCACGTAGATCAGCTTAAGACCCCGAAGGGCATTGTTGACATCGGCCTCATCAGAGACGAGGCCAATGAGTTGTCTCCACGCAGAGGGCCCTGTCCAGAGCTGCCCCCACTTGCTGATGATCTTGTTGATACGGTAACCCAGGCCCGCACAGCTACACAGGCGTCTACTGACACTACCCCGGTCGAGTCCATCCCGGGTAGTAGCACAGTCTCGAGCTCCTCTCGCACAGCCCCTCTACCGGCACTGGTCCTGCTTGCAAGGGTCCAAAAACTAGAGGCACAAATTGCCACTCTTCTGCATCATATCCAGCCGTGGATGCAGAAGTCGATTACTGAGTCTGAAGAGCGCCTAGAGAGGAAAATGGTGAAGTTTACAGAGCGGAAGATCGCGGAGGTTAACCAGCGCCTAGACGCCTTTGAGTTGAGAGTGCTAGCCCAACCAGCCTCTCCGGTGGATGTGTCGACTCTTCAGGCTGCAGTTGACAGTCTTCGTGCAGACAACGACACGATCTTAGAGTCTAGGGTGTCGGAGTCTGAGGCCCATTCTGTCGATCTTGCTAAGGACACCGTGTTGGCGGCCCTTTTTGATACTTCTAACATTCCACCACCTCCCCCTCGAGAGAGTGTCAAGAGGTATAGAGGTCGAGCATAGGACGAGGCGCGAGCACGAAAGAAGGAGCATCAAGATATAGAGGCTGCGAGGAGAGTCTCCCTTGCTGAGGAGGAGGCGCACCAAATGAGAGCATCTGAGTTAGCGGCTGGGGCGTCTAGCTCCCGTACTGTGGAGATAGCAGGAGGCACTACTGATGGTGCGATTGTTGCTGAGGACACCACTGAGGGTGTCCAGATTGCAGAGGACGTGAGTTCCGAGGAACCGGACCCACCATCTTGCTGATCGACGGCGCTTTGCGTCACAGGTTTGCTTCACCTACCACTCTAGTATTCACATTTTTATGCATTGTGGACAATTGCATGCTTTTTTGTTGGGGGTGGGGTAATTGGATAGTGAGTGTTAGGGTGAAGTCTTATTATCCCAATTCACTATCCTCTTTTGGGGTTTTCTTGCCTGTGTTCTTTTTCCCCAAAAGACTGATTACTTTTTCTGTTGAACCAGCATGTTTATATCTTTTGTACATAGTTTAATTCTTGAGCATGATGGCTAAAATGATATCCTGATAAACTGGAAAATAATGCATGACTAGGCATAGTAACTGATAATTGTGTGGCTCTAAGCATGAAATAGAGTTACACCATTGCATTACCCTAAGTTTTAAATTCGAACTAGGTGTCTGATAATCTGGTATAGTGATTAGATGTCAAGTAAGTGTAAGGAAATTTGAATAGTCCACTATTGGTACTGAGCTAGAACTTGCCTGGTTAGTCCTGCTAAAAGTAAGTTGTAATAGACAATTAGGAAAGGATCATAGACCCTTATTCAATATAGCCCATTTCTAGCCTAAATAAAAGAAACCAAATGAAATTTATCCTTCTTTGATCCAAATAATTTGAGCTAAAAATTAGACCTTTCATTTTCACCCCAACTAATCTTTTCTGGGAACAATGTGTTGGCCCTGGTCCCTCCTTGGACATGTGCACCTCAGCTTATGCCAAAAGCATAAGTTAAGGGTGGCTAATGCATAAACAACCTTCATTATGACCCTGACCCAACTTTGGGTATTGTGTACCTTGACTCATGGCAAAGCCATGAGTTGAGGGTGGCTACTATGAGGAATGCTCTGGAAAATGGGGTTGAAAGAACAAAGAGAGAGAAAGAACAAAAGTAAAGTGACTCAAGAATTAGTTGAAAATAAAAGTGAAGAAAAATAAAAATACACAAGAAATACAAGCAAGAAAAGAAGAGAGTCACTTACACAAATGAAGAAAGAAGAGAAAATCGCAAGGTGAAAGAATATGAGAAACTGGGCGAGATAAAATGAGAGACAGTGGAAGGTTTAGCTGATATGTCAAGGAGGGCAAAAAGTCACTAAAGTATACCAAAATATACCTTACCTGACCCCGAGCCTATATTACTAGCTAAAAAAGTCCTATCGTGATCCTAAGGGTTGTATAGCGAACTTAAGGTAGTGAAAATAAGGGCAAGCTTATGGCAAAAGGTATGAATAAGTGTGACTTTGTTCTGAGAGTGAGTGTTGAAAAGTAATACATATACTCAAACTGAAATCATTGTGTGAAAAAGGAGGATTTTGTTTTAAAGTGAGGACACTAGTTGCAATACCAGAATTGTTAGCACCTCGGTGAGAAATTGAAGAGGATGGGTGTTAGTGCATGGTGAGTCTGTGTCATGTTATGATCCCACAAAATTCAAGCCTAATAGTGATAGCATGCATAAATTTGATGAGATTAATCGGGATTGATAGCCAAATGATTGCAAAGGATAAAACATGGATACTATTGTACAAAGATTGTGTAGTGAGTCATAGTGCGTTGCTTGAGGACAAATAATGAGCGTGACCCTGAGTATGTGCCCCCAGGCACTTCGACCCATCCCGAGCTTCACGTGCTGCCTGAGCCACACCCAAACAGGTGGCGTCCGGCGTAGTCATTGCCTCCCAGTCTGATGAGGAGCGCACACTGAGCGGCACACCTTCTGGGTCAACTACTAATGAAGAAGGAGCGTCTGGATCATTAGGAGTTTCGTGGTCGGAGGAAGCCTCCAGATTTGCTGAGGTTCCCGCACCCGCCACCACTGCAGAGTCTGCCTCGTCTGATGAGGCCGACAGTGCGAAATCCACACCCGGTTCACCAACTCATGCTCTCACCTCGATTACCGACCAGCCCAACCGGTGGTGTGTCGACGGGTATTATCAAGTCTATTCCGATGCAAAGTTCTTGAATGACAAAAGAGTCATGACTCGGACACTTACATTGGAGCGGCGGGTCCTCACGGGAAGTCTCCCGATGATGCCAGAGATCCATAATCTCTTCACTAGACATTGACTGGAGTGGACAGCGCGTCCGTTGGGATGTTATATTGAAGATTTGGTCTGAGAGTTCTATGCCTCCTACGTAGCGAATCTCAGATCATAGATTGATAGGCGGGCTGCCTCCACCAAACAGACCCTACTGGAGCAGGTCCGAGTACGTGACATTCATGTTGATATCTCTCTGCCTGCCATCCACCGGTATTTATATGGCGAGAATGTTGATGCCAACCAGACCCCTCTCACCGCCGAGTTTGATTACCAATGGAAGATTATCAAAGATGGCCAATTACTGTGTGAGCCATCACTTAGAGAGATCTGCAATCGGACAAGACTATTAGCTAACAATTGAACATCTCTAGCCAATGGTCACTCCTCAACACTAAGAGATGCAAGACCTCCCCATGCTATGAGTCTTTCTACTCAGAGCATCAGCCACAACATTGGCCTTTCCTGGATGATACATGGTGACATCATAGTCCTTCAGCAACTCAAGCCATCTCCGTTGCCTCAAGTTCAAATCCCTCTGACTAAAGATATATTGAAGACTCTGATGATCAGTGAATATCTCACAATGCACTCCATACAAATAATAATGCCATAACTTAAGTACAAATACCACAGCTGCCAACTCCAAGTCATGAGAAGGGTAGTTCTTCTCATGGGACTTCAATTGCCTAGAAGCATAAGCAATCACTTTCCCCTTTTGCATCAACACACCACCCAATCCAACTCCTGAAGCATCACAATACACTATAAAGTCTACATCCTCCTCAAGTAGAGTCAACACAGGAGCCGAAGTCAACAAAGTCTTGAGCTTTTGAAAGCTCAACTCACACTCATCAGACCACTGAAAACGCACATCCTGTCGAGTTAATCTAGTTAATGGAGCTGTAATAGTAGAAAAAAACTAAACAAATCGTTAATAATAGCCTGCCAATCCCACAAAACTCCTAATCTCAGTTGGTGAAGTAGGTTGCGTCCAGCCTCTAACTGCCTCAATTTTTGCCGGATCTACTCTAATACCATCCTTGGAGACCACGTGTCCCAAGAATGTCATAGAAGTAAGATAGAACTCACACTTTTAGAACTTGACATACACTTCTCTTCTCTCAACCTCTGAAGTACAATTCTCAGGTGTCGGACATGGTCCTCCTCAGTCTTAGAGTAAACCAAGATGTCATCGATGAAAACAATCACAAAAGAATCAAGGTATGGTCGAAACACCCCATTCATCAACTCTATGAATGCTGCAGAGGCATTAGTCAAATCGAAGGACATCACTAGAAACTCATAATGCCCATACCGGGTCCCAAAAGTTGTCTTAGGGATATCTGATGCCCTAATCTTCAACTGATGATACCCAGACCTCAAATCAATCTTAGAGAACAATGGTGCTCCCTGTAATTGATCAAATGAGTCATCAATATGCGGAAAAGGATACTTATTCTTCACTGTTACTTTGTTCAACTGTCTGTAATCAATACACATCCTCATAGTCCCATCCTTTTTCTTCACAAACAATACAAGGGCACTCCAAGGTGATACACTAGGGAGAATAAAACCCTTACTCAATGAATCCTGCAACTGATCCTTCAATTCGTTCAACTCTGCTGGGGCCATACGATATGGAAGTATAGAAATAGGCTTAGTGCCCGGATCCAAATCAATAACAAAATTGATATCCCTATCGGGAGGAACACTTGGAAGATCAGAAGGAAATACACCGAGAAACTCCTGAACCACGGGAACAGAGTCCATGGGAGGTTGTTCAACGCTAGTATCCCTAATAAAAGCTAAGACAAACACCCCCTCTCCACCAATCTCTGAGCACGGATAAAAGAGATGACCTTGATAGGATAAGAACCACTAACACTCTTCCACTCAACCCTCGGAACACCAGGCATTGCTAAAGTCACAGTCTTAGCATTACAATCAAGGATAGCATGATAAGGAGAAAGCCAATCCATACCCAAGATAACATCAGAGTCTACCATCCCCAGAATGATTAAGTCTACCCAAGTGTCATACCCAGCCAAAGAAACAAGATAGGATCGATACACTCGATCCACCACTAAGGGCTTACCCACGGGTGTAGAAACATGAATAGGTACAGTCATGCTATATATATCATATCAAATTTAGCAGCAAAATACATAGACACATAAGAGAATGTAGTACCTGGATCAAATAAAACAAACGCACGTCGATGGCATACTGGGATGATACCTGTAATAACAGCATCAGAGGTCTCCGCCTCAGGTCTCCCGGAGAAAGCATAGAAGTGGCCTCCTCGTCCACCGCCAGCCTGGGTGGTACCTCTACCCCCACTCTGCTGAGCTGCAACACTACTAGAAACTCTGTCACCTCTACCTGACTGAGCTCTGCCACGACCTCTACCCTTTGGTGCTGGTGGTCTAGTCGGGAATGAAGAATTAGGTCGAGGCCCACCACGACCTCTTTGAGAAGTACACTGCCGCATTTGATGATTGGGATCTCCACAAGTAAAACAAAATCTCTTACCAAGGAACTGCTGTGTAGACCCTAAAAACACTCTATAATTGCCTCGCCCTGTAGGTCGCTGATGTGAACTGTACGAGCCCTGACACGGGCTATAAGAACCCCTAGATGTCTGGCCACCCACAAATGTCGGCATAGATGCATGAATAGGTCCCCGCTGATGAAAAGAACCACTCACTCTCTGTGATCCCCTACCTCCAGATGAGGCACCATGAAACTGACCTTATATACAGGCCCTTTGGCGGCGCTCACAATGGACTGGAAAGAAGCCCCCTCCCTAGATGTTGGAAACATAGTTGAGCTGATAGAGAAGGTCAATCGCCTCACAAATCTACGGATCCTCTCTGTCTCATTTGGAATAATGGCCAACGCATGCCTAGACAACTGGCAAAAACGTGCCTCATACTCTGTAACCGATAAACCATCCTGTCTTATACTCTCAAACCTCGAGTGACTCTCATCTCTCAAGCTCCATGGGATAAAACGATCTTGGAATGCACTAGAAAACTACTCCCAAGTCTCTGGAGGATATCGAACTGACGAAACCCCCGAATAAGTCCTCCACCAGTCTCTCGCTGGTCCACGAAGCTGGAGTGTAGGATATCAAACCCCATGTGACTCTGCTAATCCAACAACCTCTAGTAACTCTCGGAAAGTAGTTAGAAACTCATGAGCGTCCTCGCTCTTTCCACCCTGAAACTGAGGTGGGTCAATATTTCGAAATCTCTCTTACCTACGCTTCTCATCCTCTGTCAGAACAACCACCAGTGCAACTTGACCCCCAACTGCTGGTGCAACATCATTCTGAACCGCGGGATCTACTAGTAGTTGCCCCACCGCATCCTGAACAACTGGAGCTTGTTGCTGCTCCTGGGTTTGAGCCCCCTCTCTAGTACGAGAGTCATGTGGTGTGGTAGTCGCACTACCACCCTGAGAAAAGCCCTCTAGCACACTTAACACCCTCAATAGTGTATCCTGAAGCAAAGATGTGACTACAGGATCTGGAGGAACCTGGTCCTCTCTACCATCAATATGAGGTTCTGTAGAGACCTCTCTAGCATGCCCTCTCACTGGTGCTGCTCCACGTCCACGTCCTCTGGCTACTATGGTACTACTAACAAGACCTCTTGCTCGAGATCTACCCTTACCCCTAGCTGGGGCCTCAACAACTGCCTCGGGAAGTGTCTCCCCTCTACCACCAGTAACATTAGTTCTAGTCCTCGTCATTTGTCAAAAGAGTATACAACAACTCAGTACTAAAGAAAATGACTACGCACGATGAGAAAGAATAAACAAAAGGAAGTTTCCTAGTAATCTTTGTAGTCTCTCAGAGATGAGTACAGACGTCTCCGTACTGATCCTTGAGACTCTACGTAGACTCGGCTTGTATACACGTGAGAACTATGAACCTAGGCTTTGATACCATTTTTTCACGACCCAAAAATGGGTATGATGGCACTCGTCTTATCCCACCAAGACAAGTCAGCCTAATACCCAATGTCTAAGAAAGTGCAGAAGTAAATGACAATCCAACAACAATTTCTATTATGAAACCAAGTCATATTAATTCAATCCCCAAAAGCAGGTTGTCACGTGCACAAGCCTCTAATGTAAATATTAGATCGAAATAAAATAGAAGTCTAAAATGAAGTTGTCTTTAAAGTAAAAATAATGTCATAAAATGGAGTAGGAAAGTTCGCTGAGATGACAAGCAGCTACCTCACCACCCTCCACAACATGCCTCAGAAACGAAAAGAATGACAAATATCACGAAGATCCGGGCTCGTATCCTACAAAAATTTTTGTAGAAGCAAGGGGTGAGTACAAAACCAGGCGTTACCCAACAAGCAACCCTCTAAACTCAAGTTAAGTGAACAAAATACGGATACTCCTTACACCCTATCCACGTTATAGCCTAACAGTTTACAGTTTACCAAACACACAACTCAATAACCACACTCTATCAGTTTACACATTCTCAATAACAACTCAATATTCAACAGTCACAAGGTTCACAGAGAAACACTCACAAGATCAGCAAAACACATGTTCAACTTCATCAATAATAAAAAATGTGTAATGCCATGAGATGCAATGTCAAATATAGTGATGCATGTCTTTCTTAACGATACACACCCGTTGTCTCTCAGTCCGGGACCCATGGGGGACATATCTGTCCATGCATCTGTCGCGGCGTACGACATGACCCTCGATAATAGTAACCTTCGCGGTGATACGTCCCTCAAAATATAATATCCATCGCGGCGCGCGATACGACCCTCGAAATGGTACATCCTTATACCACAATCATGTCTCAGATACAATGCAATTGGCATGCTCAAATAAAAATGAGGAGATAACCATTTTGATAACAAAGCGCAATATACAACAAGGAATACAACACCAACAAATAAGCAACAAGTCTCCAAATCATTCTCAACATCACACAAGGAAATACATGAATTTCATACGCTTAACAAGAGTTTACAAATCCACTTGCCTCAATCAATCAAGAACTCTCTCCGAGACTTGAGTCTTTCCCTTTCGTTGAACTTCCAACTCAAAGCAATCTATTCACCCTAATAATCACAATAAGATTTTAAAACTAACAACAACCAACTCTATAATCAAGTTCCTAAGTTTCAAGCCTAGGGTTAAGTTCCCAAATTATTTTCAATAGCATAATTCTAATGGTATTCACATAATACCCTACATCTAATGCTCAATATGTATCTTAATATATCCAACTTGAATTTTTTTATGCATTAACTAAATTATAATTATTAAAATATGAGGCCGCTGGTTACGAAACCAGTGCCAGACGAACAAAGGAGGAAAACATATCCTATGATGAGTGTAATACTATATATAATTAATTAAAATCTATTCAACATGGTCAATCATTACGCCTCCAACATACAATTATTATGCCATATTTTCCCACTAATATTTTCTATCCAAAGACACTGCTAACAACCATTTTTCCCACAACTTATTTCTATAATAATATTATAATATGAGCATATCTATAATTACCAATATAAGGATATAGATAATTGAGGTTTACCTTAGGATTATGGTCGTTTTGTTATCGCTGCACCACCGTTCTTCATCCCAAAAATTTTACTTTTATCCTCATCAGTTTATGATTTACAAATAATAAAAAAAACCTTTTATTTTAACTTCAGTCTTTTTTTATACATGGCCCAAGAGAAATAGGTTATTGAGTATATATATATATATATATATATATATATATATATATATATATATATATATATATATATATATATTATTTTCTTTTTTCTTTTTCTGAATTATTTATGTACTAAAAGTGGTGAATTTTTACCCATCTTTTTCTTTATATTAAATATAGGCTAAAAGATATAAGGTCTTTAAAAAAAAAATATTTTATCACTTTAGCCCATTAACTATCAATTTAATCATTTATCCACAATTATTCATCCATTAATTAACTCAAGTTAAGCAAATATTCAAAATTTTCAAAAATCACCTTCCGGGTCATTACACAAAAGAACTAGGTCAGGACCCACAATTGTGAATTTTAAAGAATGCCTAGCACAATCCCTTCAAAATAACTTGAACTCATTACCTAGAATATATTGATTCCGAAGACATTCTTTTATTTAATTGATTAATTGGTTTTCTATTTTTTTCTTTAATTAGGTGGCAATTCCTTTAAAATTTGTTTATTTAAAAAATTCATTTAAAATTGAATTAATTAATTATTATTCAAGTCATCACAACATTTTGCCTCATTCGAATAAAGTAGGAATTAAAAAAGAGTGGAGACATCGCTGAAGATATAAAAGATCTAACCATTATTACTTCATTTTTTTGAATTGAGGATATTTTTTGTTGTGTTATATATTTCATTTGTATATTTTATTGATTATTTGTATATTTTACTTGTAATTTATTCATTAACTCTGTAATGTAATTTTTATAATATTGAGTGAATCAATCATTTAGACTAGACCACTATAGTCACTTCATATTCTTCCTAAAAAAAGAAAGAAGTGACATTAAATTATAAGTTGTTCATTAATTAAACTAATTTTTGTAATGTGACTTGTGTAATTTTGAGTGAATCTATCATTTAGACTAGGCCATTAGGGACACTTCATCTTCTTCCAAAAAAAGAAAGAAATTGATATTAAATTGTAATTTACTAATTAATTAGGCTAATTTTTGTACATTTAGACTAGGCCAATAGGGTCTCTACATCTTCTTCCTAAAAAAAAGAAAGAAGTGACACAATGAATTTGTTTTTATTAATGTTGTATTTATAATTTTTTTAGCTTAATTTTAGTAATCAAGACCAGTTATATAAAACAAGATATCTATCAAATAAACTCAGAAAGGACCCACAATTCGGAGATATTATTTTAATTAACTAAACAATTGGTTTCCTAGTTTTCCTTTAATTAGGTGGTCACTCCTTTAAAATTTGTTTATTATTAAAATGCTTTTAAAATTAAATTAATTAACTATTTTTTTAGACACCATAACTTATTTCCTTGTTTGAAAAAGTAGGATTTTAAAAAGAATTATGACTCTGCTATAGGTACAGAGGTTTTAACCATTATAAGTTAATTTTTTCAAATTGTTGAGACATTTTTTGTTGCGTTATATTTTATTTTATGCATAATATTTTGATTATTTATATATATATTGTATTTGTATTTTATTCATTATTTTTGTAACATGACTTGTATAACATTGAATGAATCAATTATTTAGACGTCATTGTTCTCTTCATCTTCTTCCTACAAAAAGAAAAAAGTGACATTAAATTATAATTTAATCATCAATTAGGCCAATATTTGTAATGTGACTTGTGTTATATTAAGTGATTCAATAATTTTAGTTAGGCCACTAGAGTCTCTCCATCTTCTTCCTAAAATAGGGAAAGAAGTGATACAATGGCAAACTTTTAATTCATATTATATTTGCAACTTTTTTTAGCTTAATTTGTGTAATCTAAACCACTTATACAAAACAAGATATTGATCAAATGAACTCAATTGGAACCCAAAATTATGGATTTTCAAAGATGCCTAACACCTTCTGTTTTGAATAACTTAAATCCCTTACCTGGAATCCATTTGTTTCGTAGACATTCTTTAAGTAACTAATTAATTGGTTTCTTAGTGTTTTCTTTAGTTACGTGAAAATCCTTTAAAATTTATTTATTCGTAAAATGCTTTTAAAATTGAATTAGTTAATTATTTTTTGGGTCACCGCGACGTTTTGCCTTATTTGAATAATGTAGGAATTTAAAAAGAATGACAACTCCGCTGGGGATATAGATGCTCTAATCATTATGAATGTTTTTTTTTCAAATTGAGGAGAGTTTTATTGTATTGTGTTATATTTTGTATATTGTATATTTTGTTGATTGTTTGTATATTGTACTTGTAATTTATTCATTATTTTTTTAATGTCACTTGTGAAATGTTGAGTGAATCAATCATTCAGACATAGCCACTAGGGTCTCTTCATCTTCTTCCTACAAAAAAGAAAAAATGACATTAAATTGTAATTTATTCATTAAATTAAGCTAATTTTTATAATGTGACTTGTGTAATATTGAGCGTGTCAATAATTTAGATTATACCATTATGATCTGTTCATCTTCTTCCTACAAAGATAAAGAAGTGACACAATGACAAGTTTTTAATTCATATTTTAATTCCAACCTATTTGTAGCTTAATTTTAATAATCTAAACCACTTATATAATATAAGATATCCATCAAATGAACTCAGTTGGGACTAAAAATTATGGATTTTGAAGAATACTAACATTTTCTCTTCGGAATAACTTGAACTCATTACCTAGAATGTATTGGTTTCTTAGAGGTTTTTTTAGTTGACTAATTTTTTGGTTTCCTAATTTTTTGTTACGTCCCAAAGTGGCCCCTAGGAGTAACCGGCATCGTTGTCCTTTACGAGGACTAAGACAAGCCCTTAGCATTCGTCATAGCACGTCATAGGTAAGAAAATATGGGAAAATTAAAAACTTTTGCTTATATAATATGAGGTTTATATAGACCTCTACATAAGAAGCATACACAGACTTCTCGCATAAACAACATACAACATATGGGAATTCAGTCTAATACTTTCTCTCACGTTAAACGATCTGTAAAGTGAATCAAAATAGTTTGGGCATAGTCCTTAGTCTATTACAATATGCCATATAGGTTAAAATGAAAGTCTCAACATGAGAATGGAATAATTGTCTCAAAACATAGACAAGACTAATAAGGCTTGATGAATGACTTGATCCTCCGAATTCATGAGGACTCACCAATCGACTTAAGAAAGAGCCATCTCTTCTTCTTCAATGACCACGAATCTCCTCAATGGCCCGGACCTAAAATGTTTAGAAAAAGGGAGAAAATATGGGTTAGTACAAACCACATGTACTTAGTATGAGTCCTATGCACAAAATCATAAATGTATGAGAAAAGGAAAATTTAGTCAAAATCATGATTTTTATCAATTTAAATCAACATGCATATATCAAAAGCATAATAAGTCAATTCATCATAATAGTAACCCAACACATAGATCACCCGAGAAATACTCGTGCAATGCCAAAGATAGAACCCCATTATCCTATCCAAGGCTAAATATCACATTAACCAACCCTCTTCATACTTACAACATATTCTCATAATTCATCATAACATGATTAATACATGAATACTACTCATAGATTATCAACATAATCATAATCATAGTAATAATCATAAAAAAGAACACTACTAGAACCATCCCTTAGGACCCCACATGTGCAATGAGTAAGAGAAGTCTCATACCCTCCCTTACCCTATGTAGAAGCCTTCACGACAACCCTGATAAGACTTAAATTGCTCATACTTTTACGTTAGGGAAAGAAGTGCAATAACTTACATGAGACCATGTGAGCTACATGAAATCCATTGTTCTACTCACTCACCGAAAAGAGAGGGTTAAAACTTGCCTAAGGTGAAACCATTCGTACGTAGCTATCTAGGTGGATCCACTAAGATAGAGTCTTATGTGGGGACCTATTTAAGGGTCAAGGATATTGTTTCTAGAAACCTTAACTTACTAACGTGGAGGTTTCCATCTCATGATACAACACATAAATAGGGAATCCGGATTTACTAACGTGAGGAACCCATGTGGGAGTTCGAACTTATTAACGTGATACCTCCATCTCATTTACATTCTCTTTCGGTGCTAAGAATTTATTCCCTTTAGTAATCATCTTATTACATCATATAATTTCAAATTAGTCGTTCTAGACCCTTAGGTAAACCTCTTATCATAATAGCTATCCTTTCGCTTTAGACACAACATAAAAATCATGAAAACAACATTCAATCATATAATGATCACATCATACCATAATTAAATAATTAATATCCAATTTATAGATCTAGGGTTAGGGATGAGGGATCCTTGTCACCAAAATCACAACAACACAATTAACTATAACATCATTATCACATGAGTAGATTTCACCTTGCATAATTGAGATCAAAGGAGAATCAAGATCATAACTCATTTCCCTTCATGGGACTTCACCCTTCAACACCCAATAATTCACAACCAACATATGAAAATAGGGAAATTCGTAAAGTATTAACATAACAAAAATCAAAGTAAACAAGGGACATGTTCATCACCCTCAACAATTCACCTTAATCAATCAAGAAATTAAGGATTTGGTGGAAAGACATGGGTCAAGGTAAAACTCATAGGAATTCATCAATTGAACATAAATTCATACTTGAACAACATTAATTCATCATAATTCATCACAATTAACTCACAATTTCATTTTAGAAAGAAGACCCATGTGAGGAGCAAAACCCTTGTTTTGCGGATCTAGAAATCATCTTTTGAAGGACCTCTTGGGGAAAGGATTCCCAAGTGTGAAAGAAATAATACCTTATAGATGAGAAAGACACGAATTTGGGTTAAAAAACATGAAGTCTTGATCTTCTTCTTGGAATTATATGGGTCTTCAATGGAGTTTTGGAGGAAGAGAGAATTTGGGAGAGAGATAGATTTTTGAGTTCAACTTATGGGACTTGGTTTGAGTGATAAAATTGAGCTAAAACTGACCCTAAGACATTATATAGTAACCCATTAAATTACCCAAAAGACCCCTCACTTAAATGGGTTTATTTGTGAAGTCCAAACGCCCAAAATACGACTTTTATGATATCTGGAAAGTAGGTGCGCGTCGCGAGCCTAATTCCCCAATTTATTTTCGAATTTTGAGCTGAGGCAGTAGGATCCACGTGATGGCTATGTGTTGCGCAACAGCCACCAGAAACCTGTCTGTGGGTAGCTACCTTGGCAGCTTGCTGGCCTAAGTTCGGATCTCCCCCAAACGTTATGGCTTTTCTTTGATCCTATTACTCCAATACTTCTCAAACAAGTTATTTATACTTATTTAGGTATAAAACCATCTTTAATCAACATATAGGGCTCTAGCATAAGTCATGGAAATCTCCGGGTGTGTCAATACTCCCCTCCTTAGGAACACTCATCCCCGAATGGCACTCTAAACCTTTTTATAAGATGAAAAGACTCAATACTAGCAACCAACCAACCAACAATATAATAGAATGAGTCACAGATCATAGGGGGAAATCTCAACTCCTATCAACCCATAACATGTCATCAACAATTAGGATCTTACTCCGCACATAACAAAAACTCAACTTTTCATATCACATAAGGAGGTACTACCTTCTCCATTTCAATATGAGATCAATATGAACATTAAGAGTTCAAATGTTGATTTCTTATCTAAACAATATCAATTATGCTCATTATAATCTTCCATGAACACTTATAGCATACAACACAATCAAGTGAAAGTCACATAATAAACATATTTTATGGAAAGACAAGATCTCAACTTAGGCATGAATTTCTACTATAATATGCACATATTTCAAAAAACATGATAAATCCAACATTATTAATAGTAGTCATATAAGGAATTACTAACCTTAATTTTTTCAAGGAGTAAGGGGAAAAAGATGAGGATAGCGAGTATTCATGTCGGCCTCGGCTTCCCATGTTGCACCCTCAACAAGGTGGTTTCTCCATAGAACTTTTACGGAGGCGACCTTCTTATTCCTCAATTTCTTAAATTGGCGGTCCAAGATCTCAACCGGGACCTCTTCATAAGAAATATCCTCTTTTACCCCTAAACGTTCTAGAGGAAGAATGGAAACAGGGTCCCGTATACACTTCTTGAGCATGGAAACATGTAATACCGGATGAATCATGACAACCTCATTTGGCAACTTCAATTCATAGGCAACACTCCCAAATCATTTTAAAATTTCATAAGGTCCCACATAACGAGGACTAAGCTTCCCTTTATTTCAAAACCAAATCACCCCCCTTTCATGGGTGAAATTTTCAAATAGACTCAATCTCCTAGTTTGAATTCAAAATCCCTTTTTCTATTGTCGGCATAAGATTTTTGTCGACTTTGAGCTGCTTTTAGTCTCTCTTTTAATTTGAACCTTCTCAAGGGCTTCATATACCAAGTCGGGATCAAGTAGGCAAACTGACTAACCTCATACCACCCAACCAGAGATCTACACCTTCACCCATAAAGTGCCTCGAAGGGTGCCATAGAGATAGTTGAGTGGTAGCTACTGTTGTAGGAGAATTCTATCAAGGGTAGGTGGTCATCCCAATTACCCTTGAAGTCGATGACACATGCCCTCAACATATCCTGATGAGTTTGAATAGTTTATTCAGCTTGACCATCCGTCTTAGGATGGAAAGCGGTACTAATCTTCACCTTCGTACCAATCCCACTTCGGAGATCTTTCCAAAAATGGGAGGTAAATTGAGTACCTCTATCCAAAATGATGGACAAAGGGGCTCCATGTAACTTCACTATCTCTTTAATGTATAATATGGCATAGTCTTCCGCTTAATATGTGACTTTGACTGGAAGAAAATATGCGGACTTGGTTAGCCTATCCATAATGACCCATATCGAGTCATGTTGTCTTCTAGTACGAGGCAACCCCACTACAAAGTCTATATTAATATCCTTCCATTTCCATTTAGGAATATCTATATTTTGAGTCAAGCCACCTGGCCTTTGATGCTCCACTTTCACTTGTTGGCAATTCGGACACTTAACAACAAAGTCCGTTATGTCCCTTTTCATACCATTCCACCACTATGTTTCTCGTAAGTCGATGTATATCTTTGTAGCACCCGGGTGAATGGAATACGGGGAGCTATGAGCCTCTTCCATGATTAATTCCCCTAAACCATCCACATCCGGTACACACAACCTTCCTTGGAACCTATGCACCCCATCTTCTCCTTGAGAGAAAGACTCATTGGACTTACTAAGGACCATTTCCTTCAATTCCATCAATAGAGGATCAAGGTGTTGCTTGGATTTTACCCCAACCACTAAAGATGACTCGCAGTTGTGGCGAACCATGAAACCACCTTGGAGAGTCTTCTATTCGAACACACAAATGAGCAAACCTATGAACCTCTTTACTAACTCTTTCTTACCATCAACCACATAAGTCACACTACCCATGGACACTCTACTCAAAGCATCCTCTACCACAATATCTTTTCCGAGATGGTAAAGGACACTTATGTCATAGTCCTTTAAAAGATCTAACCATTATATTCGATGTAGGTTCAAATCTTTTTGTGTAAACACATATTGTAAGATCTTGTGATCAGTGAATACATCTACATGTACCCCATAGAGATAAGGTCTCAAAATTTTCAATGCAAATACCCCGGAAACAAGCTCAAGATCATGAGTTGGGTAATTCTTCACATGTGGATTGAGTTGTCTATAGGCATACTCTATGACTTTTCCATGTTACATGATCACAAACCCTAGACCCACTCGGGATGCATCACAACAAAACATAAACCCTTCGGTACCCTCCGGTAAAGTCAATACCGGAGCAAAGGTGAGTCTATCTTTCAATAATTGGAAAATATTTTCACATGATTCCGACCATTTGAATTTGGACTTCTTTTGGGTTAAGGTCATTAATGGAGATGCGATTAATGAGAATGCCTCAATAAACCTCCTATAGTAACCGTCCAACCCTATAAAACTTCGGATGTCGGCAGGACTCAAAGATCTAAGCCAACTTTTGACCACTTCCGTGTTCCTTGGGTCAAACTCTATCCCTTCACTAGGTAAACCTCTTATCGTAATAGCTCCTAGGTGACCACAAGTGAGAGCTATCCTTTCACTTTAGATACAGCATCATAATCATGAAAAACAACATTCAATCATATAATGATCACGTCATAACATAATTACATACTTCATAGAGAGTTCATAGATCTACTGTTAGATATGAGGGATCCTTGTCACCAACATCACAACAACAAAATTAGCTATAACATCATTATCACATAAATAGATTTTCACCTTGTATAATTGAGATCAAAGGAGAATCAAGATCATACCTCATTGCCCTTTATGAGAATTCACACTTCAACATCCAAGAATTCACACATATGAAAATAGGGCAATTCATGAAGTATTGACATAACTAAATCAAAGTAAACTAGGGACATGTTCATCACCCTTAATAGTTCACCTGAAATTAGGGTTTTGGGGGAAAGACATGGGTCAAGGGAAAAATCATAGGAATTCATCAATTGACCATCAATTAAATTCATCATAATTCATCACAATTAAGTCACAATTTGTTTTTAGAAAGAAGACCCATGTGAGGAGCAAAACCCTTGTTTTGGGGATCTAGAAATCATCTTTGAAGGACCTCTTGGGGAAAGGATTCCCAATAGCAAAATAAACCATACCTTTTAGATGAAAAGCCACGAAATTGGATTGAAAAACTTGAAGAATTGATCTTCTTCTTGGAGCTCTATGGGTCTTCAATGGAGTTTTGGAGGAAGAGAGAATTTGGGAGAGAGAGAGAGAGAGAGAGATTTTTGAGTTCAACTTGTGGGACTTGGTTTGAGTGATAAAATTGATTTAAAACTAACCCTAAGACATTATGTAGTCACCCAGTAAATTACCCAAAAGACCCCTCACTTAAATGGGTTTATTTGTGAAGAAAAAACATCCAAAATACGACTTTTATGATATCTGGGAAGTAGGTGTGCATCGCGAGCCTAATTCCCCACTTTATTTTTGAATTTCGAACTGAGGCAATAGGGTCTGTGTCATTCCCGCGTCACGAGGAAAACTCCACATCTCCACGTGATGGCTGCGCGTCGCGCAGTGACCACCAGAAACCTGCCTACGGGCAGCAAGGTAGCTTGCTGGCCTAAGATCGGATCCTCCCCAAGGACCCTTCCTGTGGTCCTTGGGGTGTTGTGACTGAAAATTTTGACCCTCTATACTACACACTAACTATTCAAAATATTTTTGCAACTTTTGGGCTCCATATGACCCTTCGAAACCTTCACCAAACATAGGGATGTCAACTAGTTAAATTTAGCTAGTTTCCAGATGTTAAGACTTTTCATTAATTCTATTGCTCCAATACTTCTCAAACAAGATATTTATACTTATTTAGGTCTAAAATCATAATAACTCAACATATAAATTTCTATCATAAGTCATGGAAATTTTCGGGTGTCATTTTTTCTTTAATTAGGTAAACAATCCTTTAAAATTCGTGTATTCTTATAATTCTTTTAAAATTGAATTAACTTATTATTTTTTGAGTCACTGCGAATTTTTTTCTTATTTTAATAAAGTACATATGTAAACAAATTGACGATTCCGCTGAGGATATAGAAGTTCAAACCATTATGAGATTATTTTTTATCCAAATTTAGGAGACTTTTTCTTTATTGTGTTATGTCTTGTAATTTGTATATTTTGTTGATTACTTGTGTATTATATTTGTAATTTATTCATTATTTTTGTAGTGAGAGTTATGTCATATTATGTGAATCAATCATCTAAACTAGGTCACTAGAGTCTCTTCATCTTCTTCCTACAAAAAAGAAAGAAGTTACACTAAATTGTAATTTATTCATTAATTGGACTAATTTTTGTAATGTAAATTGTGTAATATTGACTGAGTCAATCATTCAAACTTAGGCCAGTAGGTTTCTTCATCTTCTTCCCACAAAAAAAAAAAAGAAGAAAGAGTAATACAATGACAAACTTTAAATTCATATTGTATTTAAAACTTTTTTGTTGTAGCTTAATTTTATTAATTTAAACCACTTATATATATATATATCCATCAAATGAACGTATTCGAGACACACAAATTATGGATTTTGAAAGATGTCTAACATCTTTCATTTGTAATAAATTGAACCCCCTTACCTAGAATCTATTGGTTTTATAGACATTCCTCTAGTTAACTAATTAACTAGTTTCCTAGTTTTTTTTTTAATTAGGTGGTCACTCATTAAAATCGTTTATTATTAAAATTCTTTTAAAATTGAGTTAATTAATCATTTTTGAGTTACCACAAACTATTGCCTTATTTGAATAAAGTAGGAACGTAAACAAAATGACGTCTCTGTTGTGATTAGTGAGGTTCTAACCATTATGAGTTTATTTTTTTCAAATTGAGGAGATTTTTTTTTTGTGTTATAACTTGTATTATATATTTTTTTTGATTATTTTATATTGTCCTTGTAATTTATTAATTAATTAATTAATTATGTGTTTATATATATATATATATATATATATATATATATATATATATATATATATATATATATGCATTGAATCATGATATAATTTCCTCCATCAGACTTCTTACTAGAAGGATGATTATAAAGGTCACAGTCATTCATTATCCAAATTGTTTATTAATGTCACGTTCGGAGCCTACACCCTGGGCAGGACTTGCACTCGGTGTCCATTACTGTCCTTGAACGTACCCTTGACCAGACTTACTTAACTCAGTGGAAGACTTAACTCTACCCAATTAAGAAATAAGAACATTCTTATAAGAAATACTCTAAATAGTTACCTTGGCTAAAATGACACTTAAATCTCAAAGTTAAAACATATGTCATATAAGACAAAAAGAGACTAAAAATTGAACTGTCTGACTATCTATCTATGAAGCCTCTAGATTGAAAATGAATGTTGGGGCTGGATCCCTTATCATCCTAACAAGTGAAAACTAAAAGAAAATATCTGAAAGGTAAAGATTTCCTCTGGAAATAAAGGAGGCTCACCAACTAACTCTGAGTTGCTCACTGGATCAACGGTGCGTTGGAATGTCGATCCTAGTTATCTGTGTCTGCATTATAATACGATGTAGACCAACTGACATCAGTACATTTAATGTACGAGTATGCGAGTTGGCCTGCTAAAACAACATAGACTTGAAAAGTACTAAGAAAGAAAACTTATTTTGGCTCTGCTCGAATCATGAATAACTAGCTCATTTCATTATATAGCAGTTTAAAGACATGTGCAATATAAATAAAAGTTGTTTAAAACATGGTTTTCAACTCTGTATATGCAAAGATACCATTAACTATAAGTGTACGTAAAAATACAAAATAATCTGATGTAAACTTATAATCTTAATAATAAAGAAAATATATCATCCTTCCTCTCAAAGTCTACTCTGCAATACATGAATCAAGTCCCATACCCCCATTCATACTAAGCAGAAAATCTTGAAGAATCATGCAAACACTGTTGTGGCAGTTTCTCTAATCGACAACTATCACTTAATACTTATAGTAAAAATACAACGTTTTACCTCACGCTGTCAAGGACCATCTTAAACCTGCTAGAGTATAGGACCTGAACTGCGTAATGCATCCACTAGTAAACTGTAAAAAGGATTCATCTAAAGTGTATGACCTTTTCTTCCCTTGATGGCTACATGGTTTTCATTGAGACTTGAGTTAATATGAAATTCGCATCCCCACATTTGTGCTCAATACTACTCCCAAAATTATACTGCTCTTCTGTTTTAAAAAAATACTGATTCTGTGGTTTGATATTAGTGCTCAAACTTAGTTTTTAAACTCTCTTGGAAATCATAGTTTCCCTGCTTGCTTCAATTTATAAAGCTATAACTCTTTTATGAAAACTAGGATTTGTGGGTACATCATTTAGGAACTCGTATGGAAAAATGAGGAAGAAATGGGAAATCCAAGTGACCATGGCTCCCTGAGAGGAATAGGGTTCTAGATCCTAACGGAAAGACGCTGTCCTCAGGAGCTCTGGCTGTCCCGGTGACGGACAGAGTCTGTCCTGAGAAACTCTGATAATTGCGGAGCCCCAGGGCCTATCAGACGAGTTTCCAACTTTCTTCTCTGATTTTCAATTCTAAACGTCCCAAACTTCCATGGGTCTTCCCCCAAACACTTAGGATCACTAATATCCTCAATATCCAATAGTTAAGACTCATAAAACAGCCCTAAAACACAAATAAAAACCACTAACGGTATACTAGAACTCTACCAACAAGACTTCAATAATAGTTCATCAAGAACTTCAATATTTACCATTCAATCAATACGAAAGTTTCTGAATTAAACATCTTGGTGTGTGGGTGAATGAACCCAACACAAGAAGACCTCACATACCTTGATAGATATCATCCCCGACGATTTCTACATGTCGAACATCGACGATCTTGAACGCTCTTACTTCCTTTCTCCTCTTCTTTTCTCTTCTCTCAAACCCTAACTTGTTTCTTTAAGTGTGAACTGAATAAAATCAGTTTGACCCCAATTTATTACCCAATAACGAAATAAAATAATAGGGTAAGGAAAATACAACTTGACCCTTCCCAAATTCGGATTGGACTATCCTTAACTCAATAGCCCAACTTTCGAAAGGCATAACTCACTCATACGAAATCAAAATCGCGCAAACGCGGTGGTGTTGGAAATATCTTTCCAAAGATTCTCAACCATATCAAGAACTATCTCTAACTCATCCTGATCTAGGAGTTATGTCCGTTTGAAGTTGACCAAAAATTCACTTTTTCCTAACTTAAGAAAATTTCCAGATTTAAATTCTTCCTAAAATTTACTATTTCAACTTTCAGCTTCTTCCTAACTATTTCAATTTGGGAGATGTTACAATTGGGGTACTTTGGCGAACGTAGTTGACCACTAGATGGTCAATGATCACTAACTTTCCTAGCCCAAGTTGTCCCCTAGGTCACCAGTCCACTTTAAATAAAATTCACTCTCAATCATCTAGCGTAGAATAAAACTAATCGTGATTTAACGCATTGGTCCTAAAATGACCTAAACATCCTACCCTTAATGGGTCCATTTGAAAGACCACCTTGAGTCCAAAAATGTCCTTAGCTGATTATAATTGTGTGTTTAAATTTGAAAGATGTATATGTCGTTTGACAAACCATTGTCCATCGGGGTTAGGGGTTTATTTTAATTGATTAGTTTAGTCAAATTAAGATCTTCCCAAGCTATCATTCCACCCAAAAGGTGTTGGCATTATGAGATGACAAGAAGTTCAAGAGGAAGTACCTTCCATAGAGGCCTAGTTAGGATGACATTCCTGCGTGGAATTTATTATTTTTATTTTTTTTCTTATTTCGCAATCCTATTTGATATATTCATAAAATTTGTACTAAATGTTTTGGAGATAATGGAATGTTGTCAAATGGCGCAATACATCCATCAGATCGATAGGCCTATACTTGACACCAAAGGATCACATTTGTATAGAACTCGCAATAACTATTTGTATGATATCTGATATAATTGAGTTTGCTTTTCAATTGAAAAAATGCTTATATCATTAATTAATTTATTGTGTGACATTATTCTTCATCCATTATGAACACAAACTAACACTTTTACCTTTTCAATTTTTTTCTTTTCTTTTTTTAAGCAATACTACAAAAAAGAGGTCATTTTATAGGGGGTTTTTAATTGATTTTTGGGAGTTTTTGACCCACACAAAATTAATTGAGGCAAGGCCACAATTACCTATGCCATGACACATTTGTTATGGTCTAATAGAACCTCCATTACGTCTGCCACAAAATGAATTTGCAATTTGTAGTGGTTTTTAAAATCAATTTGTAGTAATTCGTAAACCCTTAATTATGATTCTAGAACTTCAATAACTACACTCTACAAATAATTTATAACAAAGGGTTTATAACCCACACAATATAGTCTCAATATCTCATTTAATTCTTTTGAAAAAGTTTTGACTATTTTTTTTTGCCCTCCTTAGGAGCTCCCACCCTTTTTGCTCCCTTGGTGACTCAAACTCGCAACCCAACTCCTACCCCTTTTGCTCCCTTGGTGACTCGAACTCACAACCTGTGGGTTGGAAGTGAGGGGTGTTTACCCTCCAACAAACTCCCTCTCGTCATTAAGAAACTTGAGTTCTGTCATTTATAACATAAACTACAAAAATATTCAAGTTACAACACAACATAAATCTTAATTCATGACATATTGACACAATTAGTAACTATGTTTGATAACTTAAAGTTAAAAACTTTAACAAGTGATTTCACATCAAGCAAATGTAGAAAGGTAATATAGTAATTCTATTATAGTGATTTGAGTTTATTATTTTTATTTCATATTTTCTTTCATCACAACAACACCATACATTCTTATAACATAATAATATTTTGTTGATATAGTATTGGATGAATTGCACATTTTAATAAATTTATATTCATTAATTTTTAGATAAAGAAAAATTTATACATCGATATGTAAAAATCATCTTAACTATATAGTAATGGGTCTTAATAGAAGATTCTAATATTTAAAACCTGTATTTAAAGTCAAATATTAAAATTTAAATGCACAACTTAATTATATTTAGATTTTGACATCTTAATCTTATTAAAAGTAAATGATACCTAAATCATCTCAAATGATTTCACATTTTAAAGTCAAAACGTGCTACTAGTACCTTATGGTGAAGGTTGTTATGTTTTAATCTTACCTAATCTTGTTTGACTTCATATCTAACATCCACTTCTTTGAAATATTCATCTCATGGAAATAAATTAAACTTTACCAATCTAGTTCTTATCATCATATAATTGTCATCATATAAGTTTACTTTAGTATATATAGTTGAGAAAATACATTAAAAACCCCTTTAACTTCGCAGAAAAACTCGCTATAGTACTTTAACTATACGGATATTTATTTACCCCCATAATCTCATTTAAAGTGAATAAATATCACCCTAAAAATATAAAATTAGTCTCACAATGGCAAGTGATTACACACACGCCAAGACATTGCCACATCAACACCACTTCATTGCCACGTCAAAACCATGTAAGAAATCAGTTTTAAATTATTTTTTTCCTTCTCTCTCTCCCATGTGAGGAATCAATCTTTTGAATTTAATTTTTTTCCCTTCTCTCTCCAATGGATGAACTACCTTTCACCTCCATTAGTGTTTTCTCTCAGTTGTTTCTTGATTATAATTAATTTTCATTAATGAATTCTCTATTTTAAACCTCAATTTTTTCTAGCAATTTCACCAATTTCTTTTCAGAAAATTCTCATACATTTTCTATCTATATCCATTGATGTGAGATTGCAACATATATGGACCTTCATTGAATTTTTTGACGATTTATTGCTCTCTTTGGTATTTGAGGACAAACAAATCTACTGAAAATGCAGATGAATTCGATCCTTTAGTAAAAAAAGAACAATTCTTTCCAGTATTACATCTTCAAAAATCGTTATTTTTTCATGAAATGCAACAATCACAATTTTTCAAATCATAAAAATGTATTGTTGAAATTTTCTTTTGTTTATCAGAAATCTCAAGTTCAATTGGAATGCAATTTAATTATTTTCTCTCTTTAGTAGATTTAAAAACAAAACAAAAAGAAAGAGATGAAGATTAGGATGCAGGTGAGGTATGATACAATTGAGGTGTTCGTTTAAGGAGAAAGGGGGCGAGAAAAGGGCTAGGGGTTTTTGCAGAAGAAGATAAAGGGAATTCGGGTTGGAGGGTTTGGAGAAGATGAAAGTAGGGATAGGTGATTTTTTTTAATAATTATATAATACATATATTAGTGGGACCAATTTTTTAATAAAAAGAAAGACGTGCTTGATTATTTTCTTTATGCGACATCAACATTAAGGGAAGAGGGGGGGTATTTATACAGTTGGAATAAGATAAAGATGATAAATAAATATTTGTATAGATAAAGTACTTAAGTAAGTTTTGTTGCTAAGTTTGTATATATTTATTTATATATACATTGATTTTTTTTCTATTTTGTACAAGTGTTACAAATTGTAATGAATTGTGACATTTGCAAAGCTTCACAATTTGATGTAATTTGCAGAGATTATCAAAAACCTCCACAATAAAATCACTATAAATTATAATACATTGCAGCATTCACAAAACCTCACAAATTGGTGCTAACAGAGGTTATCACAAGTCTCCACAATCAAACTATCACAAAATAAATTATATCGCAAGGGTTAAAATAAATGCAACAAAATGATTTTATAATGGAGTTTTTTTTAAAAAAAAACCACAAATAAACCTATGAAAATTTGCATGTTTTTTGTAGTGTTGATTTATGTCAGATTCTGAAAGTCATTGTTTGTTCAAAGTTGCAAGGGACGAGATGACTCGCAAAATTCTAGTCTTTATATTTCACAAGACATTAATATCAAATCAAAAAGATAAATTGGGGAAATGTTTGATTATGAGATCGCACTCATTTATTTTATATTATTTTACATAATGACCCTGCTTACACACATTTCTCATAAATTTGCAGGAAAACTATCCCTGATATTAGTCGGAGATGGTCATAATAATGCATAGTTTTCGTGGATAATTGAAAGAACAATATATTTCAAGAGGCATTCAAAAAAGAACACAACAACTAGTGGTTATCGTAAAAAAATTAGAGATGACATTCAATAGACAGTACAAAGATCGACAATTAAAATGATACAATGAATCACTCTAACTTTGTCAAAATTTTGAAATTATTTTATGTCATATCTAAACGAACTACGTGAACATGATTCTCATTTCGGTGAGATACGTAGGGAACTCTTATTGGGTCTGGTTTCCATTTTTCAAATATTCAAAAATAAAAATAGAAATAATTTGACCTATTTTCAAAGTCCTATTTGTGCGAACTACGTGTAACCTTATTCTAATTTCGATGAGATACGTAGGAAATTTTTCTTGGGTTCGGTACCAATTTTTTAATTTTTCAAAAATATAAAGTAAATTTGTGCATATTTTCAAAGACATAGATGTACGAACTACACGAACCTAATTCTTATTTCATTTAGATACATAGGCAACCCTTCTTGGGTTCGGTATCCATTTTTTAAATTAACAAAAATAGTCAAATGGTTTGTGCATATGTTCACAGACATATATGCACAAACTACGCAAACCTAATTCTCATCTCGTTGAGATAAGTAGGAAGCCCTTCTTGGGTCCGGTATTCATTCATTCAAGTTTCAAAACGAAAAAAGAAAAATTGTTCAATTATTCAAGAATATATGTGCATGAACTATGCACACCTAATTCTCATGTTGATATATGTAGGCTACCTTTCTTCGGTTCGTTATTCATTCTTTGATAAAAAAAACCTTTGATGGTGTCTATGATATAAGTTATTTGTGGTTGTAGATCTAAGATGTATAAAAGTTTGATTTGTTCAAGTTTTGGCAGACTTATTGCATGATAAAGGCAAAAGTTTGATTTCTTCATGTTTTGGCGTACGAATATGCAATTAGCAGTTTGTTTGTTGATCCATTCAATTCTCACTTTATGAAAAAGGTAAATGCAAATTAAAAACTCTCACACTTGCTAACACACGGTGGAGATCCACAACTACTTTGACTTGAACGTAAGTTGATTTTATGTTGTTTAGAGATGGTAATGATAGGCATTTATAAATATAGCATGGTAATGATATGCATTTATAAATATAGCATGGTAGCTAGCTATGAAAGAGAGAGAAAAATCTTTATCAAACGTCATAAATACATAAAGATAGTTATGAATATCGGAAAACATTTATTTGTGATGAATGAAGTAAACAAAAGTAGTATAATTAATTTATCCAAACGAATGGAATTGTAGTTTGGAAGTGGAGGACAAAATATGAGGGTCTCTCTCGAATTAAGTCATGTCATTCTCCTTCATAGTAACTATTATTTCTATTCCATCACCATATTTTGTATCCATCAGAATAATGAGTTCATGAATACCGACTGAAACAGGGTTCACACAGAATGGTTTTCCCCAACAAAAAGTCAGCTTCATCCCATGGATATTTGCACCAACTAGTGGTGCCATAAATGTCTATGTTGTCTCTTTGTAGAATCTTTTCTATAATTTTTATCTGATTATTAATAGTTAAAGAGGAAATATCATCAACTAATTTTGATGCCTTACCAATGGCTGCACATGTCTCCCCTATTCTATTCCCTATCAACTTTACAAAATCATTCAACTCATACTCACTGCCCTCCATATTAGCAATTTCTGGGATTGAAGAAGTCCCTACAATACGTTCTAAATATGGAATTCTCCCCCTCAAACACATAACAGATCCAAAAGACGAGTCCCTTGAATTTCCATTATTTTTGTCGGAAGATGTGTGTGCCAGAACCTTCCATAATAAGGACATAACAACCACCAGTCTTGTAGGCTGCCTCATCATAGTTGAATCGTCTTTGATTGTTTTTTTGAGGTTTTCTATTGCCAAAGCATCAAAGACAAACCTCTTTATCACATTCATAGTACAAGTACTAGTAAGAGTGTTGGGATCAAATGATGGCAACTGTATCACTCTTGCGGGAAAGAGGGATGATAATTGACCAAGCTGGGGAGGTAATTATCATCATCATCTTGTGGCATGTTAGTGTGCGCCCATTCATTTACAAATGTAGCTAAAGTGAAAGCATCAGCTACAATATGTGAAATTTGTATCCCTATGCTTATTCCTCCATTATTAAATACATTCACTTGGACACCATGTAACGGACTTGATGGCGATGATGGCTGATGATCTATTATAGGAAGAAGATGAAGCAATGATGACTCAATATTATTATTATTATTATCAGCAGAAGCTTTACTGAGAAATTTGGCATGATCATGAGCGTTGACTTTGGTTTGAACATACTCAACACCTTCATCATTGCAGTCGATTGAGAATGGATCATCTTTTCCAAATCATCCAGCAAAAGGGTAAAACTTGGTTAGCGTCTCCGCCAATGATTTTTCAAGCTCATCATGATTATATGATGAAGTGCTGTTCGGTAAGTAGTTGAAGAGAACTGCTATATATGCATAACGATCCAACTGATCAAACAAGGAAAGCTTCAGTGTTCGAAGATTATCTGGGGTAGGAGCTGAGGGTTTCAACATTTTCCTCGTCTCAATTTCAACTGCCCAACATGTTTCCCCAACTAACTTTTAAGACTTTGTTTAATACTCATCCATCCATCATGATTACTATTTATTAAGTACACATGTAAATGGAAATTTGATTGAACAATTTAGGTCATGTCCTGGTCCTTTCAAATACGATTCTAAAATATTCTCTTTTCATTATGCAAAATCACATTAACACTCTCCATCATATCCGGCTTCAAATTAGTTTAATACTTACTATATAATTCTTTATAATCTTCAATTTATCATTTCTACACAACATACTCTTTCTAACTCTTTATTCAACAAACTTTTTTCGAATAAACCATTGGATTAAAATGACGTAATCAGAAAACAATACTTATACTCCCCAAAAAAGTAAAATATTTAACCTTAAATGTTTCATTACTTTCATATTCTCTTTTATTTTATAACAAAATATAGCTATTTTTGACGTGGGCCTACCCTTCCCTTTTTTTCCTCTCAGATAATATCACAATATACGCTGATGGTAGAGTAACTCAATAATGTTTTACATTGAAGGAATGTTTCTTCATTCTTGATACCATCAAAGTATAATATACACGGATAATTTCAATGAGTAATTTTTTCATAATAGTAATCTGTAAAATATTAAATTTTATAGCACTTTTCCTAAAGTTCTTCAATATCCGAATATTCACCAAATTAATAAAATATTCATATAGAGATCAAATCTAAATCATCCTTAAAGAGGTCCCTAATATTTTTTTAATCCACGTTTTATGAAATGTGGATTGTTTGAGTTTTGAATCCACATTTTATAATAATTGTTCTCCTAGTTCATTATTGACAACTTTTTTCCCGCGTACATGCAGTTCCTCAATGGTTTCTTTTATCTCTTTTAAAATTTTTGTTTTGGTAAAATACCAATTTGGCAATACACCAACCAATTTACTTCTTGTTAATATATTATGTAAAAATACAAGTAATGAAAATTGTTGGTTTATTGAGTGTTCCTTTTCCTTTTTAATTTTAGATTGTCATCATCGAAGAAAATTACAGTGATGTATTTGATTTGCTTTTTGATAAATATGATTTGGTCAAAGTCATTAAATTACTTATATATTCATTCAAAGTTGATATTCTTTGACAAAATTCTTGATAAGTGATTGATCTTAACTTTTATTAGTCTTTTTTAATCGGTCATTTGATGTGATGATAAGGAAAGTTAATTCTGGGATAAATTTTACGTACCCTTTATTCCCTTGTTTGGTTAAAAAGCTTGGGATAACTTATCCCCGAATTAAAAACTAATATCGAGATAAATTATCCCTTCTATTGGGTGGTACAGTAATCCAGGGATAAGTTATCCTAGGATAAAATAGATAATGTCAAATATACCCTTTAAACTTTTTTTATGTGTCATTTTTCACATATATGTATATTTACACTACTTGTACTACCATGTGTAATAATATTTACTACTTATTTTTATGATAATTGCTTTTATTTTTTCAATTAAAAAAATACACTACATAAATATAATTTTTGTTTATGAATTTATTTAATTTTTTTGTTATGTTTATTTATATTTTGATTTCTCATAAAACTTATTTCACTTTAATAAACTTAAGAGGGACGTTCTATTTTTAAGCTAAATAAGAAAAAAAATTATATGTTTAAATACATATGGTATTTATCACGGGAGTTCATAAACAAAATTATTTAAGCTAAATAAATGGAAGTTTTATTTATAAAAAAACCACTAAAGCTTGCAGAGAAAAAATTATAAATTAAGTAAAGTGAAGGGTAGTTTAATAAAAAGAATTAACTTGTTCTTAAAATTTATGCAATGCATATTATATTGAATACAACAAATCAAACACTCAATAAGAAATAATCTCAATATAACTTATTCCATCATAATAATCCAACATAACTTATCCACACATTAGTTATCCAAACATAGCTTATCACATCATAACTCATATCAAAATTACCAGACAACCCCTTATAGTATACAATTGTAGCATCTCGCAATTGAAATAACTAGAAAAGAAGCTAAGAATTGGAAATATTAATTTTTCTAAAAGAATTGAAATCTAGAAATTTATTTCAGTTGGAAAGTTGAGATTTTGGTCAACTTCAAACGGCCAAAAATCTTAGCTCATGATGATTTAGGTATACTTCCGAGATGATTGGAAATCTCTTGGAACAACTTTTCCAACGCCGCTGAGTTTGCACGATTTCGAGTTTTTATAAGTGAGTTATGCCCTTTGAAAGTTGGGATATTGGAATAAGGAAAGTCCAATCCGAATTTTGATAAGAGTAGTTTGGTCTTTTCCTTGTATAATTATTTTATTTTATTTTCGGTAATTAATTGGGGTCTTAACTGATCTTACTCAGTTTACCCTTTTAGAAGAATAAGTTAGGGCTTTGAGATAAGTGAAAAGAAGAGGAGGAACGAGGAGAAAGGAGAAGAACGTCCAAGATTCGTAAAGATCGTCGCGCTTAGCTTGTGAATTTCGTCGGGGATAATCCCTACCAGGTATGTGAGATCACATAGTATTGGGTTAGATCACTCACGCGACAATAATTATTTAATTCAATGAAATATATTTGTTTCGAAATTAAATCCATTGAGTTCTTGATGATATTCGTTTGAATTCTAATGAGTTGTGTTGTTAGAGTTTCTTGAGGTTTGGTTCATGTTTTTGGATGGAATTTCGATTTGAATCTATCATATATTGATAGTATAAGCGATTCCAAGTGTTTGGAGGGAAAACCATTGAAGTTTATAGGGTTTAGAGATGAAAATGAAGGAGAAAAATTGGGGATTTTATAGGCAAGGCTTGGGGTGTCGTGCCTGCCAGAGCCCCACACATGTTCATCTAAACTTTGGCCTCTGGCGCGTCGCGCCATCCAGAGCTCCAAGGGGAGTTCTCTGAACTTTGAGGGCTGATGTCCCGCACCTCTTAGAGCGTCAGGTATGCCAGTTCTCTCCATATCTTCCCTATCTTTTCGTACTTGTTCCTTAGCATTATACCTATGTTTTCTAGTTGACTCCAACACTCTAAGGTACATATAAAAATCATGAAATCATCCATAAACATGAGATCATGAACCTTGAATCCATAATCCAATTCAAGAATTAAGATCAAAATGAAGAGTTAAGAGGCATGTCTAGAATTAAGAAGCAAGTCAAAGAAAAGTTAATAAAGTTTTCAAGTCTTTTACAAACATTTCAACTATTTTTTAAGATTTAACGTTCAAGTTGATTAAATAGTAAAGAGTAAAGATTGAAGTGTTTTCTTCAAAGAAGTATATGGGGACTATGCATTCCCAAAGAGTTTAAAATGTTTTCACATTTGAGAAAGAAAGGGAACATCGATTCGAAGAGAACTTTTAAGCTAAATTTTGAGTAACTATCTCAAACCAAAGAAAGATTTTGTTTTTACAAACTAATGAACTAAGTATATTTTGGCAGCAGTATTGACCATCGATATAGGGATGTGAGTTCAGTTAACTAAAGTTTCCATAAACCATGTAGCTATCATGGGTAGTAAATGATCATACTTTTTAGATGATTCCTTAAGATATTTTAGCATAAGCTAGTGGATTCACTAAGTTAAGCGTTCTATATGACAACAAAGTATAGGAAGGTTTTGACAGCGTGGGCAATATGTTGTATCACCACTTAGGCTCATAGTGATAGTTGTCGGTTAGAGAATCTCTTACAGAAACTATGTTACTTTATTATATGAGAAAAGTTGAGTTTTATTGCATTTTCTTTAACGCACTAAGTTATTTTTACTTTTTTATAAAAATATTCATATACTGAATGTGTTTCATTGCTTTGTTTTGAGTTAAGTTATTCATGAGTTGAGAAGAGTCAAGTTATGTGTTTCTTGTAGAATCCTTTTCAAGCATATGTATCATTTAACAGTATAACTCACATACTCGTACATTCCATTTACTAATGTCAGTTGACCTGCATCATCTTATAATGCGATGCGGGTAACTAGGATTGGCATCCAGTGCACCGTTAATCCAATAAGCAACTCAGAGTCAGTGATGAGCCTCCTTGCATTCTGGAGGACTCTTTTTATCACTTGTTTTCTAGTTTTCAGTTGTTAGGATGATTGGGGTTCTTTCCCAACATCCCTTTTTGTTTTAGAGGCTTCATAGACAGATAATATTAGTTCTTTAGTCATATTCCTTTCAGTTGTATACGTTTAAGACATCAGTTGCCGTTTTGGATAAGTTAGTATCTTTTAAGTTATTTCATGAGTTATATCTCTTGTGTTTAAGTCTTCCGCTGAGTAAGTCAGGTCAAAGTCCTCTTATGTCCATCAATGATTTTCTAGTGTTGGACACGCCTAGGGTATAGGTTCGGGGCGTGACAAAATTGGTTCAGAGCACAGAGTTAAAGATTCCCAGGGAGTCTATGAAGCCGTCTCTGTAGAGTCCTAGTTATCAGTGTGAAGAGTGACACATCTACAATTAGGAGACTGCAACACTTAGGAAAATTTCTCACTTCTTTAACTCTTATTTAATGCATTAAGAGTTTGATCTCTAAAAAAGTCTCCCTCAAATTCGTGTTTGTGTGTGGTGTTAGATAATCATGCCTCCACGAAGAGCAGTTAGAGGTCATCCAGCTAGGAGAGATGTTTAAGAGGAAGGAGTACCTATGCACCTAAAGTGCAACCTCAAGGAGAGGTTACCAATGCTGAGTTCGATGAGGCTATTTGGGTGTTGAGTCACATTGTGAACAACCTATTCGGACAACAAAGAGGAGTTAGACAAGAAGTGAATGATACGTCTACGATAAAGAACTATTGAGGATCCATAAAATTTTATGTAAGAGATGAAGAAGGTATTTGATGTTATGTGTGTTGTCGACACTGAGCGAGTTGAATGACTGAATATGAATTGAAGAGTGTGTCTAGGACTTGGTTTGACCAGTGGAAAGGGGGTAGAGCTGAGGATGCACCACCTGCTAGTTTGGTCTATTTTTAGGAAGCTTTGTTTGGGCATTTCTTTCCCCGAGAATTGAAATTCCCAAACAAAGTGTTCATGAATATGGGCTGAAGTTCACCAAGTATATTGTTATGCTCTAGAGATAGTTGCGTACATGAGGAGTAGAATGAACTTGTTTGTTACTGTGTTGTCCTGTCTGTCGAGTACGGAAGGTAGGGCTGCGATACTGATTAGGGACATGGATATATCAAGGTTGATGGTCTATGTGCAGCAGGTTGAGGAAGAGAAACCAATGGACAAGGAAGAATTCAAAAATAAAAAAACTAAGATAGGAAATGAGTCCGAACAACAGAAATATAAGGTGAACTGGTCTTCATTTCAGCAAAAGTATAAGGGACCCGCTCCATCAACTGCTAGTGCACCTGCACCCAGAAACAAAGGTGAGTATAATGGTCAGAACTCCCAACACTTAAGAGATAAACATACATAGTCTCAAGGTAGTGTGACACAAGGAGGTAGATGGGCTCCTGCATGTGCTAAATGTGGTAGAACCCACCCAGGTAAGTATCATGATGACCAGATAGGTTGTTTCAAGTGTTGTCAAGAGGGTCACTTCATGAAGGAGTATCCTAAGAACAAGCAAGGTAGTGGAAATCCGGGCAATAGACCCCAATCTTTATTATTTTCATATTCTCCTTTTGTTTTAAAACAACGTGCATCTATTTTTGACGTCAGGGCCTACCCTTCCTTTTTTTCCTCTGTGATAATATCACAATATACTTTGATGGAAGAGTAACTCAACAGTGTTTTCATTGAAGGAATGTTTCTTCCTTCTTGATAGTACTTTTCCTATAATTTTTGAATATCTCAAATATTTCACAAATTAATGAAATATTCATACAGAGATCAAATCTATCATGCTTAAAGAGGGGCCCTAATATATTTGATTATTGAGTTTTGAATCCACATTTATAAAAAAAAAATTCTCGTAGTTCAATTATTGACAACTTTGATCCGCCCCACGTACATGCACTTCCTCAAGGATATTTTTATCTCTTGAAATTTTTGGTTTTGATAAATACCAACTTGGCAATACACCAACCTAGTCACTTCTTGTTAATATATTATATAAAAATATAAGTGATGGAATTTGTTGGTTAATTGAGAGTTTCAACATTTTCCTCGTTTGAATTTTAATAGCGAAGATGGACATTACAATTTAATTGGGTTGATGAGACAGAGTATTACTATTACTTTAATTGCTTAATTCTCTATTTCTACTTTGTACTATATACAGGGGTGGATCTACTTTGTTGGATGGAGGTGCCACGACACTCAGTGAATTCAGAAAAAACGTTAAATACATATATATATATATATATATATAATAATAATTAAATATGTATTACTTTTTCCACCCAATGATTGTACAACTGAATAGCCTAATTGGCAAACGAGAGAGTCTTTCCACTTATCAACGTGGGTTTGAACCACAACAGCAACATCTATTTTTTTGCTTGCTCCTTTTTTCTTTTTCTTTCTTTTTTCTCCATCCATTCTTATTTATTTACTATTCTTTATTAATTTAAATTGACTCATTTTCATAATTAATTTTTAATTTTTATTACTTTCTCTTCCACTATATTAATCTATTGATATCAGTGTAACATATTAAAATCTTTTTATCAATTAGTGAGTATTGAATTATAAGTGTCAAATAAATATTACTTTCAATAGTAGTTTTTAGAAAACATAACTTTCAATTTTTTTTTAATTTAAAGGTTCTTTCGATCTTCACCGACGTTTTTGCTAAGTAAGATGAATAGGCCGAAACTACAATTTTTATTCTTTCCCAACAATATATCTCCAACAACACAAAGTCAATGGAAGATGAATATATTATGTTAATATTATTAGATGGCTTATACAAGATAAAAGTTTAATGTAATTTTTTTTCTCAAAGTTTGAGTGAATAAGACATCTAATTCCAAAAAGAAAATAAAATTTTTGAATTGTTTAGTTATCTCTGATTACATAATATCTAAAAGAAAATATTACTATATGCACGTTTGATAAATTTGTTTATTAAAATTAAAAAAAATTAATAACCTGAATTGTAACCCAATTTTGTTGAAATGTTAGACAAATTAACAACTTAAGATACTATAGTCCTCCCTCGGATGCATCACTATTTTTTCTTGGATACATCTATTTCTTCTCGGATACATATCTATCCCTTCTCGAATTTATCCCTTCCCCGAAGTAATATGTCATTTCCAATGTATTGGACATTCAAGGAATATATTCGAGAGAAATGAAAATTTTGAGATTTTTGTAATTGAGAAAACTTCTTGGATATGATGTAATCAGCCATCAAAGATATGAAATTTCTGTACTTTATACTGTTTTTTCTTTAGTAAACAGCTTGAATATATTACTTTATAATCTTTTTCAAATAGTCGCACGACATATATGTGTCGTTTACAACCTAAATTGAGAAATTTTAATTGTAAAAAATTCTTTGCAGCAAGAAAATCGAGAATTGCGTTAGATTATGAGTTAAAACATTTCATGTAATATGAACATATAAAATGTTGATATCTTTGAAAAAATTCATCGGTCTCATATATATATTCGCAAGTGGCATATATTTTTCACAATGTTATTATCTTCATTTTGTGATATTTGCACCATAAGCTTTGCATATGATAAACTACTAATAAATGATCAATCAATTCGTAAAGATTGTTTTAAAGTCTTTCAAATCTCTATTGCTTCAACTTAAGTATCATGTGTTTGTATTTGACTTTGTCGATGAATTTTGTGATACATTTTATTATTGTCTTCCATAAATAGAAATGCTTAAAAAATTGATTTCTAACTTGACAACAATAAAAACAATCAAGAAAGTAACTTTATTTCTATATATAATAACAATTATCATAATGTTATGTTCTAAAGATTGAAAGTTTTTATCAAAAAAATAATATTTGCCTCCACAAAGACAAAAACAATCATGAAAGAAACTTTATTTCTATATACAATAAAAAATCTTAATGTTATATTCTAAATTACATTAATTAATTTTTTGGGAAAAGAATCTGATATACCCCTCAACTTTGTCATTTGGAGCTGATATACCCCTTGTTATGAAAGTGACTCATATATACCCCTACTTGTAAACAAATGACTCACATATACCCTTTTCTTTTAATGGAAATGAAAAAAAAAATTTAATCTAAATTTTTATTATTTTTTCTAAAAAGTATAATCCCATATGAGTAAATTTAATCATCGTCAAATACATTTTTTTGATTTTTTTTGTTTCAATGACTTATTTATTATTATTATTTTGATAATCAAATTTATTTATGTTTCACCAATATTCTTGTAAAACTTATTGTAGATGACCAAATTTTTTCTTCGAATACGAAATTAAATTACAATACACACAAAAAAAAAGTTTAATTTTTCTTCTTCTTTAAACTAAGGAATAAAAGAAAAAAATAAAATAAGAATAAGAAATTCAAATAATTATAATAAAAGAAGTCAAAAAATAATTTATGTATGAAAAAAATTAAAATATACCTTGAACTTTTATAGAAGAATCATATATACCACTAAATAATTTTTTTTAAAAAAAATTAGAAGTAATAAATATAAATTTAAAACTAATTTTTTAACTTCCGTTAAATGAAGGGTATATGTGAGCCGTTTGTATAATGTTAAGGGCATATGTGAGCCGTTTGTATAACGGTAAGGGCATATGTGAGCCACTTTTATAACGCGGGGTATATCAGCTCTAAATGACAAAGTTGAGGGATATATCAGACCCTTTTCCCTAATTTTTTTTATACGACAGTTAATATCATGCCGTAAAGAAAACTCTAAAGCTTACCCCCCACAAAATAATCAATATACTTTTTTTTTCAGGTTATTTTTTTTCTAATTTTTTTTAGTTTTTTCTTGCTCTATATTTCTAAACAAAGTCTTTTTCTATTAACATTTTCTTTTGTTGTTCTTCTTTGTTTTTTAACTACTCATTTTCTTTATTTTGAATTTCAATATTCATTAGGATTTGAATGTTAAACGTTGGCCTTATCAAATTCCTCTGTTAAATAGTTTATCATATTTGATATCAAGAAAATATCAAAATGAAAATTTTATATTTTATAATCTTTCGATGAATACATTATAAAATTATTGATTTCTTGATATTAAACATTGTTCATTCTTTTATAATGAAATTTGATATTTTCTTCAAATTACATAAAAACTACTCATACGTTATTTTAAAAGACTATTTTAATAATCAAAATACTAATTTAGTGGTCATGTTATGTAACATAATATTAAAAATATGTTTAAGCAATATTCCTATAAAGTATTTCTTGGAACAAAATATTAACTATTCAAACACATTTAATTTTAATTATTTCAAAATTTTCTTTCTAAAATATGTCAAAACACATTTATTATTGTTTGTAAGAAGTTAATCAAGTAATAGAAACTCTCATTTATTATTATTTCAAAATTTTCTTTCTAAAATATGTCAAAACACATTTATTATTGTTTGAAGTTGATTTTTTTTTTAAAAAATAAACTTAATCTTATTAGGGTAGGGGGGTTGGTAAAGGGTGGGTTGAGGGCTGGTAGGGTGGGGGTGTTGGTAGGTGGGGGGGATTGGGGGCTTGTAGGGTGGATTGGGTAGAGGGGAGGTTGGAAGAGAGTTTTGGAAAATGTTTTCATTATGTTTTGAAGGGAAGTCATTTTCCTTAAATTTGAGGAAAATGAGTTGATTTGGGTAACATTTTCCAAAACATTTGGCCCAACCAAATATGAGAAAATTGAAAAACATTTTCCGGAAAATGTTTTCCTTCATACCAAACACACCCTTAGTGTTTGTTTTTTGAATGAAAAATATTTTTGAGAAATATCTTTTATTTTTTACTAGCGTAAAAAATATTTTTAAAAATACTTCTTAAAAAAGGAACTTAAAATTTTTTTCGAGTGTATGTGGGGTGGGGTGGGGGGGTGGGGGGGTATGATTGAAAAAATAAAAAATTGAAGTTGAATTTTTTTAAAAAAATAATATTAATTTTTTTTTGTGTGGGGGGGTTTTCGAGGGTAAGATTGAAAAAATAAAAATTTGAAGTTGATTTTTTTTTAAAAAACTAATATTAATTGTTTTAAAAAAATATGAATATTATTATTAGAGCTTTTTTTAAAAAAATTAAAGGTTCTTTCCATATTCACCGACGTGCTTGCTATGTAAGATGACTAGACTGAAACTACAATTTTTATTTTTTCCTTGCTATATATCTCTAATAACAAATAAAGTCAATGTAATATATTATGTTAATATTTTTAGATAATTTATACAAGTTCAGATTTTAATATGAAAACCCTTTTTTTCTTCTTAAAGTTTGGGCTAATAAGGCATCTAATTCCAAAAAGGAACTAAAAATTGAATTGTTAGTTATCTCTAATCTCAAAATATCTAAAAGAAAATATTACTGACATGCATATCAATTTGTTTATAAAAATAAAATAAAAACTAGTAATCCAAATCGTAAGCCAAAATTAAAGCAATCGATCCTTTTATCTTACTTGATCATTGTGCCACCTACTACCTCAAAATTCTAGATCCGCCCCTGGTGAGTGGGGAAGAGTCGACACCAAACGAAGTGAACGTAAACACATTATTGTATGTTCTGACATAAGTTTGAAAATGTTTAGATTCTTCTTTCATATTCAGACTTTTTGTGTTTGAACAATTAGGAACCTTTTTTTTAAAATTATATTACTTGCTTTGTTCATCTGTAATACGTGAGGTACATACTATTGAAGCATCAACTTAGAGTATACCTTTTGGTTGGAATTGTATTTAAGGTCACAAGATGCTGAGGAGACGCATCTAACATGCACCTTTATGTGCAAACAGTCTCAATTTATTATAACGTGATGATCAATATGGCATACTGAAAAATGTAAGGCAAAGATGCTCACCTGCTTTAGAGATAGTGAATAGGTTGCAGACTTGCTTTCCTTTGTCTAAATTGTCCAGAAACTGATCGAATCACACGAATTTCGTGGCTGGCACCTAATTATCAAAATATAGACATGTTTAAAGGTGGAAGTTAAAATGTTATTAGGCAATTTTGAATAAATAACATGTTATACTCGTCCTTAGATAAAATAGATTGGTAATGTTAAATTAGTAATAATGAAAAATGTACAACAATGCTTCCATAAATACAAAAGATGATTAAAGGCAGAATCGGTCTGTACAGATTGGCAAATTAAGTTAATGAAAGAGGAAACAATTCTGAGAAAGAGTCAAAGGTTCTCGGATAATAAGTACAACTTGTTTTGAAAAACCAGCTCTGTACCAATAGTTATTGCCTGGTGCCTACTTGGTAATTGTTTCTCTCTCTCTCTCTCTCTCTCTCTCTCTCTCTATATATATATATATATATATATATATATATATATATTTCACCAAAGTCTTTGGAAACCATTCAACAACTTTCTCAAAATGATCAGTTCTTCTGTTAGACTTTTTAACTGTGACCTGGTAATGATATATATCCAAACATGGAAGGCATGCCAACTGAAGAGAGGAATAGATAAAATAGAACCCAACCTCCATAGACTTCTTTTTTCTCCACGTATGATAGACCTACAATGACATAGAAAAGTAAAGAAAAGTGTATTAGCAACTTAATATGTCCATGAATTTCTATTTTACAACCGACAATGAGAAGTTTTCTTAGCAAACTTTTTGTAGTCATGATCATCATCGCATGCCCTACGTTTGAAGTCACAGAGGAGAGGTGAACAAGGCTAAAAATTCCACTGGAAGTGCAGAATAAATTTGAGGTTATATTGTCAGCATCAAGAAGAGTACTTGTTGTACACTATTGAAAATTGGAAAACATTTTTTGGAATTTTTTTTTAATCATACCAAACACATCCTTAGTGTTTGCATTTTAAATGAAAAATATTTTTGAGAAATATCTTTTATTTTTTACTAGAGTAGAAAATAATTTTCATATCACATCTTATAGCTCTAAACTCAGAAACACTTTCATATCAAAACTTATATCTAGGAGGTTTCCAAGGATGATCACGTAATAAGAGTGACCTTATCTTTAATAAGTAACCACTTACAGTGAACTCATCATAAAGGATTTAAATATTCATATCAGTAGATCCCTACTCGAGGGATGTCAGTAATAGTATACTAGTTCCATCTTCCCACTAGCAAGGGTTTTATCAGAAATCAATAACTACAAGAGCCACCAGGTCTAGCTATCCTTCCTTTAGCTACGAGATTTATCAAGGTCTACTCCCATTTTTTTTTTGTAATCGGTAGAATCATTTCAAAATCGAACATAACATTTAGATATTATCAAATATAGGGTATTACACATCCGGTGTGGTCTTTTTCCCCAACTGTTCCTCTATTAAATAGTAAGTTATCTGTGAGTGTGAATCACTTATTAAAACCTTTAGATGAATTATCAAGGAACACATCGTATTCCTTCATCTGATATGGGAATGTAGGTCCTTTTCACATTCGATGATACCTACTTCATTCTTTGGAGAGAAAAGACATAAACACCATCGAAGTTGTCCTATATTTGCATAAAGACACCTGAACTTTAAAGTGTCCTATCACCCCACTAAACAAATATATATCGTTCTAAATTGGTCATTTTTACCCATTAAATCATTTGGGTTGTTTAAACGCATGTTAGGTTCATGGGCCATTTTTTATTTTTATTTACCAGTTTAAAACAGCCACACGTCATTTTCTTTCTTTAATATTAATTATTTGATCAATTTTTGTATCTTCCCCAATTTAAACTCAAAAATAGCCTGTAGTCCCAACATTTTGATTTCCATGGCAAGAACAATATTGGTGCTCTCTTTTTTATGACTTCGTCATCTTCCTCAAGAAAATAAGGTAGGAATTCATCTTTTCTCTTTTAATTTCCAGTAGAAACGTTAATTTGAAGTTTTTTATTGTTGACTTTCTTCTCAATTGTGATTAGTTTTTAATTGAAAATAACAAATGCAATGTTAAATCGTATTTGTTATGATGATAATGATCCGATGTTGCAAGTGAAACTGCGATGCAAACATGGTGACTTACTATCAATACAAACTTCATGGTCAGATCATAACCCAGCTCGAATATTTTGGTCTTGTCCACACTTTCGTATATGTTTACTAATTCTTTTATGGAGATCTTTTATTTATGTATTTTTCTTCAATTTGTGTTTTGCGTATTTTAGGAGGATGCGTGCAACTTCTTTAGATGGAGGGATCGAGAAGAAGTTGATATACGATCCAAGTACGTTATTCCGAGATTAGCAAAGAGAATTAAGGAGTTGGAAGAAGTATTGACATCTTATGAAAGTTGTGTTGAAAGTAACCAAGTCATGATGAAGGAGAAAAAGAAGGGCAAATGTTGTAACTTGAAGCTAATCGTCTTGATTGTTATTGTGTGTTTTCTATGTTTAAGTCTAACCAAGAATGTGAAGGATGGAAGTTGTAGGTGTGTGCAACAAAAATTTCCATAGACATCTTTAGTGACTTTCAAATTTTTGAAACTGTAGGTGTGTGAACCTAAAAGCTAATTGTCTTGATCTTGCTAGTTGTAGGTGTGTGTAACTTGAAGGATAGAATTTGTTGAATGTTCAAGTTATTGTTGTTCTTTGTTGTCGAAATTGTTATGATTTGAACAATTAGTTAATGTATTTGGTTATCTTATCTATATTATCGTGGCAATCATTTGACAAACTTCACAGATATGTCAATTACAATTAAAAAGGCAATAACCAAACTAACTAAAAAGAAGACTTCATAATCGAGTTTGATTCCAACCATTTAAGTTTGTTTGGTTACACGCAAAACTGAGTTTGTTTCCAATTAAAAAAAACACCAAAATATGCATAGCTAAATTTGTTTGTCAAAATGAACAAGACAACATCAAAATGCCCTACTTCCATGGTACAGAAGTCTTCCTACTTGAAGTTGTTTGGCCTTGGCTATTCGCAGCATTAGCAGCAGCTACAGACCTAGGTTGGATAACCTTTTCAACCCTCACTCTTTCCAGGTTGATACTGGTAATATTTGTATTCCCTTTCCATTTGAATCCACGTACTGATGTGTAGCCAATATCACCAGTGACAACATCATCCCTCTTTGTAACTTTTGTACCAGTATTGATCACTTTTCTACTTGGTAATCCAGGTTGCTTAGCCAAGTAAATACACACTCAAATATTACACAATTAGGTTTTCAATGACAATTGTAAACATGCATTGATAGTTGTAAACTTACATCGAGAGTTGTAATTCCATCTTCAGCTTTGTATATGCCAACACCTACCATTCTTGGTCTTTTAAAAGGTTTTGTTTGTCCTCCACTGGTGTCCTCATGTTCTACTGGTCTCTTCCCTCTTCCTAGGCCTCCTCCACTGCAGTTTGCTACAGAACTAGTTTGACTATGTTGAGTCATTACTCTTCATCTACTTAGTCCTTCATTCACATTTCTTTATTGAGCCATTTCTCTCCCTGATCCTGCTTCTCTACCTTTACCTCTCCCTCTCCCACTACCATTTACAGTCTGTACTTTGAAATCAAAATATTAAAGCATATCAATATTATCTGACAATGATATAATAATTAGATATATTACCTCCGTGTTTGTAACATTCCCATATGATTGAGCTGAAACACCTCTGTCACTTGCTCTTCCTCTTGCTGCTCTTCCTGTGCCTTTTCCTCTACCATTTTTAGTAGCCTGTATATTAATATATCAATGCATATACATCTATATATAACATACATTTGAGAGTAACAACTAAAGTACCTGTGTTTGAGAAGATGGTTCAGATGACTGACTTGGACCAGTACTTCTTGCTTGAGAACATGGTTCAGTTGTTTGACTTGTGCCAACTTGGTTTCTTGTAGGACATCCTCTTTTATTGTGTCTTTGTGTGCCACATTTGCTACAAGTCATTACAGCACCTCACTTGCACACAACAACCAAGGACAACTCTCTTTACAATATCTCACTCTAACTCTGCCAGACTCATTTACATATTTTTCAATTTGAATATGTTCTTGGATTGCATATCTTGTCACTCTCGCTCTAAATTCTTCAATAGTTCCAAAAACCAGTCCTAATTCCCAAACAATCTTTTCAGCATTTGTATCAAACACAACTCTATTTGGGGTTTTCTTCCTCCTAACATGTATATGCACTACTTGATCAACCTTTTCACCATCTCCCCAACCTAGTTCATCATCTATTTCAAATCTTGGAACTTCATCACTTAGATAATAAGGTTCATTACCTCCTAGCTTACCAACTAACCTTTCCCTAATACCATTATTTGTCTCATCATACCCTATATCTGCACCTATCTCATTAACATTAATCTGATTTGAAGTAGTTCCCCTACTTCTCCTTTGTGACCTTTTGAAATGCCTCTTGGTTGCCCTTATATCTACATACTCTTGATGAACATCACTGTCAACCTCAGTACGTTCACTAGTATCCCCTTCAAATCTTGATTCATCTTCCACTTCATCATAAGTTGGATCATTATCTATTATAAGATAATCAGATGAAGGAGGAGTCAAAGTAGAAGGATATGGTGGAGGCACAGTATAAGAAGGAGACACAAAATAAGGATATGGTGGAGGCACAGTAGAAGATTGAGCTTCAAATGGAGTGCTGAAGTTTCATAAGGAATAGTTGTAGGGATGGAAGGAAAAGTAGAAGTAGGAGGCTGATTATTAGGGTTTGAAGTCTCATTAAAATATTCCTCACCTACCCCACTTTAAGTCACATGGGGGAAAAACTCCAATTCAAATGGGGCCTTATTAGCTTCACTAACCCCATGAAAAACATACACCTCCACTGTATCCCCATCATTTATCATATTGAAAATGTCAAATATAACCTTATTATTATCAACAAGGACAAATAACCCATCCCACTTGATGAAAAAATCACAATATATTGTATATCCTAGTTCCTTTATGTAGTCCCTCAACTCAAAATAAGACATTCTATTAACATCTACATCTAGGAATTCTGTCACATGCCCCCAAATATATTTAGGTGGTGGACCAAATTCTATTACCTCCCCCCCCCCTATGATTAAAGTTATCAGAGTAAAAGTCATCCTAAAAAAACATGTAACAACAACAAACACAATTCAAACACACATTTCAATAACTATCTCTAACAAGTTGTACACAACAAACATAATCACTAACAAACAACAACAGTAGAAACACTAACTAACAAAAGTAGAAAAAAGCACTAACATTTAGCTCTAACAGTACTAACAGAACAAAAACACTAACAATAGCAGTTGATAATGTACAAATTGAAGTCTACAATTGTATAAGAGACAAATAATAAGATTCGAACTAAGTGGATAATATCTAACCCTAACTATTTCACAATCACAAAACCCTAATCACTAACAGTCGCATTAAGTCAATAACACAATACCCTACACTAACTAAGTCGATTATCCAACATACTCAAAAATATCCTAAGAATGGCAACTGTATGAGGTCGATTCTAACACTTCTACACTATAATAATCCATAAAATCAGAATAATCGATAAAAAAAGTGAAGATTTTTATCATATGATTTAGAACCCTAAACTGTTAGACCTTCAATCTCCAAACAAATACGTGTCAACAACGAGATCGTTAACAACAACACTATCGTCAACAACAACACTTGTGTATTTCATTTAATTTTAGGGAAAAGTTGATAAATGAAATGAAAAGGAGAAGACGGATTTTCTTCAAAAAAAAAGGGTCGGGTCGGATTACCTAGAGAGTGAGCAATACGCGCACTACATAGACGACGGAATGGGTAAAAATGACCCATTTACAACGATATATAGTTTAGTGGGGGTGATAGGACACTTTTAAACTTTAGGTGTCTTTATGAAAATATGGGACAACTTCGATAGTGTCTTTATACCTTTTCTCTTCTTTGGAGGTGTGTTGATGTGATCTCAAATTGCTACTTCCACATATGAAGTACAACTTCAAGATCAATTAGAATGGAGAATAGTAAGATTTGAGAACTTGGTGCTTGAAATCTAAATTGATGTTCCAACAATTCCTAATAACATATAAGAATAGAGGAATTATATTACTTGCTAGAATATTGAATCAAAGAGTATTTTGTAAATGCACCAAAGCAGAAGATGTAAGGATAATTTATTAAATAAGGTACTATAATGTCTCTAAAAAAATTCTAATAGTATTTCTTAAGGAGTGAAATTTTATTCCTCACCTAACAATAGTCACCAACAATACCGTCAAGTAACTTCAATTCATCGCTTGTTTATTCCCATTGAACTTGAAAAAGTCCCTAGAGCATTTGGAAAAGTTTTAACAGTCAGAAAGAGACCTTTTATGCCCTTGTTTTTTTTTTTTTATTGTTTTCCTTCCTAATAACATCTTCTAAAAGTTTTAGTCAAAAGAGAGAAAAGAAAGGTAAAACATATTGAAGTATCACATCGACAACATTTTATTTTTGTAAGTATTACATAGACAATGTTCACAACAATTTTTCTTATAAAGTTATAATTTTTGTATTGATAATTGAGCAGAAAAAAACCATATGCACATGTTTATAACATAAACTAAATTCACCTTAAATATAACATCCCTAAAGGATAGTAGAACACATTTTACTCCCTCCGTTTCAATTTGTTTGTATTACTTTTCTTCTTAATTTGTTTAAAAAAATTCTCTATTTTGTTAGCAACTCTTTATTTTTAAGTTAAAGACCACAAGATCAAAAGCATTTTGACACATCCTATATATTTCTAGTTTAAGGCCATAAAATTCAAAAGTCTTTATTACTTCTAAAAAGATACATAAAGGCTTGAATTTATCCTTTCACATGATGCAATTACGCGATAAAAAAGCAGAAAAAATCATATAACATACATATGGAACTTTTAATTTCAAAGTAATGATCAAGATTAGCATATTGCAGACAACATGCATATAAAAAAAACCATAAAAATATTCTGAAAATTGAAAGTAGGGAAGAACAAATATTATAATACGAAAGAGTTTGGAAGTTGTTCCTAGTCTAAGTAAATGTCAAAGAAGGATGAACAGAGGTGGCCATACGTGTGTCTCCTGTAAGTAGCAAATAGAACACGAATTATCTTCTAAATGAATCTTAAAGAATATTTGCAATTCGCATTTAACAAGTAGTGCATGTAAGATTAAATATATTATAGCATAATATCTAGGTCTTGAACACGATAATCTTACACAGAGATTGTTAGGAGCACATACCTGATGAGGAAGATATCCTCACAGAGAAAAACGGAGGCAATAGTTGTAAATTAATTTCTACCTCCTTGCCGTAACTTTATGTTACCACAACCGTCAACGATGAAATTATTGTAGAGAATATGTGGTAACTCTAATGGGTGGAGGGAGGACCAATTTATAGATGTTATGATTTGACCTAGTACGTCCATCAAGTAACCAATGTACACACGAGATATATTCCTTATTAAATATTATTTATGATATTACTGGCGTTACAAGTAAACTTGGGTTATAAGTAAGAATAAGTAATAATAATTAATAATAATTCTTACATTCTCCCACTTCACCCAATAACCATATAACATTAATATTTAATAAATATTAGTTGCGCATACAATATGTATCTTATATAATGTCCATCATACATATCACGATATAAAAAACTACTAATGGGATTTATGATGATTGTACATGAATTTTAAGCTACATACTTCCTTCCATATACTACTACACTAGCAACTTATCATGGTAGGTTCATAAGTTATTAAAACATATAACATTACTATCCACAATAATGTCTCATAGAGACTGAAAATAATAATGTGTACATCATTATGAGAAACAAGATATTCGTTCATGTATGTTTCCCATAATTTGAGCTCAGATTGTAAAACATCATAAATGTATTCAATCATAAGTACAAACAAGATCCACCATTTGAACATGTTCTTTAAATGTCTTTGGTTGTAAGTCATTCGTTAAAGGATCTGCAATTGTGAGATCAATTTTAATATTCTTAAGTAACACTCTTTGTTTCCGAATTTCTTCATTGACAGTAAAGTACTATAATTCCATATGTTTGACACATTTAGAGTACTTATCATTCTTGGAGAAGAATACTGCTGCAACTTTATCACAATAAATTTCTGCGGTTTGGTAATGGTTTCGACAATCCAAAGTCCTGAAACAAAGTTCCGCAGCCATAATATATGAATTGTGGCTTCATAACGTGCCTTAAACTTTATTTGCAGCTTTTCAGTAATCAATTCTAGGGATACTTTGATATCTTCCCACCATTTCAACCACAAAACTAATATACAATCTTGTGCAAGTTTGAACACACATCAAACTTCCAACAATAGAAGATTAAGGAATTGAGACCACTTCCTTTCGTTCTGCATCATTCTTTGGGTATAACATGATATTAAATTTTTCCATTTTTTTAAGAGGAAGTATTCTTTCTGAACAACTGCTCATGTTAAATCTGTCTAGAACTCTTTCAATAAAGCCTTTTGGAGACATTTTCCATAATTCTTGTGATCTATCACGGAATATTTTTATCACTATCACATAAGATGCCTCACCCATATCTTTCATTTTAAAGTTCATAGAGAGAAAATTTTTCTTCTCAAGCAATATGCTTAAATGATTAGCAACAAGTAAAATGTCGTCAACGTATAGGATTAAAAATTAAACTTACTCCCACTAGTCTTTTGATATATGCACTGATCAACGGTAATTTACTTAAATCCAAAAGATGTTATGGTATCATTAAACTTTATATATCATTGTTGTGAGGTTTGTTTAAGTCAATATATTCACTTATTTAGCTTACACATCATTTGATCTTTCCCTTTAATTTCTAAACCCTTTGCTTGGTCCATATAAACATCCTCATTCGAGGTCTACATTAAAAAAGACAATTTTCATATCCTTTGGATTTAACTCTAAATCTTAATTAGATACCAAAGCCAAAATGATTCTTAATGAATCTTTCTTAACTCTAAATCTTAATTAGATACCAAAGCCAAAATGATTCTTAATGAATCTTTCTCAAGCAATATGCTTAAATCATTAGCAACAAGTAAAATGTCATCAACGTATAGGATTAAAAATTAAACTTACTCCCACTAGTCTTTTGATATATGCACTGATCAACGGTAATTTACTTAAATCCAAAAGATGTTATGGTATCATTAAACTTTATATATCATTGTTGTGAGGTTTGTTTAAGTCAATATATTCACTTATTTAGCTTACACATCATTTGATCTTTCCCTTTAATTTCGAAACCCTTTGCTTGGTCCATATAAACATCCTCATTCGAGGTCTACATTAAAAAAGACAATTTTCATATCCATTGGATTTAACTCTAAATCTTAATTAGATACCAAAGCCAAAATGATTCTTAATGAATCTTTCTTTGTGAGCGTTGAAAAGGTCTCTTTAATCAATGCCTCATTTTTAATTTTTTTTTGAGTGTATCCGTTGACAACAAGTTTGACTTTATATCGTTCAATATTACCATTTGAATCGCGTTTGGTTTTGAAGACCCATCTACACTCTATTATTTTAGAACTTTCTTGTAATTGAACGAGATACAATACTTTGTTGTGTTCCATAGATTTTAACTCTTCATTTATCGAATCAATCCATTTATCAAATTCATTATTTTTTATGGCCTGTGCAAAACAAATAAAATCCAATCTTTATTAATTTCAATGTCAAAATCGACACTTGCAACTAAATAACATAATGACCGATTTTCTTTATGACATTGTTTGTGGTTTATTTGCGTCAGATACGTGTGAGTAGTTTCTTCTTGAAGTATTTCACCCAAATGTTGTTCAACAGTGTTAAAGTATTTTTTAACAAGAGGAACACCATTTTTAATTGGCGTGGAAGTAGGTACATTCATGCAACTTATTAATTTCCACACTTTGTTGTTCAACACTACTACCAACTTCACCATTCTCAAGGAATTTTGCAAATGGACCTAAACATTGTTCTGATTCGTTATAATTTTCATAATATTCACCACCTCTATATGGCCTAATGATTTTCACTTTCTTATCTTATTGTCTTTCAACCTCTTTAACGTACACTTTGAGAGCGCCCGCTGTTTGAGATTTTTTTTCAACAAATAGATAAATTGATAATGTGAATAATCAATAAAGGTGATAAAATATTTTTCTCCACCAAAAGATGGAACATCAAAGGGTCCGCAAATATCAGTGTGTATAATTTAAAGAAGTAGAGTGTTAATTGTGGTACCTTTTTTGATATGTTTGATTTGCTTTCCTTTAATGCAATCCAAACTTATATCAAGATTAATAAAATTCAGATTCGGAAGAATTTCATTTTTTACTAATATTGTTTTTAATCTTTCTTATAATACATGATCCAAATGTTTATACCACAAATAAGAAGAACTTTCATTTGGTGAACTACGTCTAATTATTATCGAGTTTCAATCTATATAAACCATCAATAAGAACACTAGAACCACAAAAAGTAGTATTTTTATATAAATTGAAAAAACCATGTCCAAACATAAATCAAATCCAGAAATATCAAGTCTTGAAAGAGAAATCTAATTCCTAGAGACTGAAGGAACATAAAGAGTCTGTAATAGGTGAAGGTGATGTCCAGTCTCCAAGATCAAACAATAAGTCCCTATGCCTTCAATTTTAGCCTTCATGCGATTTCTCATGAACAATATTTTTTTAATTTGTAGTTTGCATCGTGGTGAATCCGTGCAAAATAGTGGATTCATGAGTAGTTGCACCAGAATCAAGATTCCAAGTATTCTTAGGAGCATTTACTAAATTTGATTCGAAACATAAAAAGGCACTAAATGTACTTTTCTTCAAATAGAGATTTACATTTCAGGCAATCTTTCTGATAGTGTCCTTCCTTTTTACAGAAACGACGACACACATCAACCTTGAGTTCCTTATAGAAACTTGTGGAACTTTAATAGATTCTTTATTTTTCTTAAACTTGTTGACTTTCACTTTAAGTCCTTTACTAGCTCCTTGAGTCCATACTCAAGAGGCAATGAGTTAAGAATAAACTAAACCAAGAAGGTGTAATCCACTTTTATGCCCATACAAAGTATAGCTTCAATGTTAGTCATCTCGATGATATGATTTTTCATAGTGTGCGACCCATCATACTTCATGGTCGTGAGTCCATCTATTAATGTACCAGCGAGATACTTATCAGCAAAATGAAAATGTTCTTTTACAAACATCAGAAATTTCCTAACACTCTCTATTTGTAGAATAATACTACTAATGTTATTAGAAACTCATTCGCATGAAAATAAGGCTCAATCTGTTAGAGCGCTCCCATGATTTATGAAAAAACTTCTCATCATCACAGCTCTTATCAATAATGATGGTGGGTTTTTCATTCAACAGATACAACTCAAAATTCAATGGAACTGGACTTGTTCATGTCATCTATAGAAGTTCAATCCATTGAACAGAGTAACAGACGAAGAATATGAATGAAAAGGGGTAATTGCAAATGAATACATGCTCACATATAAAGCATAATGTAAATTTAGTAAAACGATAAAAATACATTGTAGTTCTCCTTTGGGTAGATACGACACATTATCATAATTTAAATTTAATTTTTTTAATTTTAGTAGACAATTAAGTAATTTAAGCCGAACATATCATCTTTGGATATACAATATCTGTTTGATTGAAAATGTTAATTTACCTCATAATTTTTCACTATTCGAAAAATGATAGATTCACCTTTGTTTTATTTTTTTTAGATCTAGCAATAGTGAAAGTCAATTTATCTATTTAATTTTCAATGTAGACATTTAATTAACCTTCATAGATAAATGTCAATTTTATGAATGCATATTTTTCTTAACCATACTAGTTTGACCTCCTAGGTGACTAACATACTATATAAATACAAATTCATACATAATCTCATAAAATTTTGTGCATGTGAATAGTTTTAAACATTTAAGTTTGGCCACTTTGGTGACTAACAAACTATAGAAACAGAATACATCCATCAGTGATCATAAACATGATATGTGTAGACGTTAATTTTCTCTAGTTTGGTCACTTTGGTGACTAACAAACTATATAAATACAAAACAAACATAATATCATAAAATTTTGTCAATTAGTTTGTTCACTTTATAAACTAACAAACTATAAAAACATAATACATGTATCAAATGATCATAAACATGATATGTGTAGACGTTTATTTTCTCTAGTTTGGTTAGTTTGGTGACCAACAAATTATATAAATACAAAGCATACATAATATCAAAAATTTTTGTGCATGTGCATAATTTTAAACATTTTTGTTTGGCCACTTTACTGACTAACAAACTATAGAAAAATAATACACACATCAAGAGATCATAAACATGATATATGTAGGCGTTAATTTTCTCTAGATTGACACGTTGATGACTAACCAAATATATAATCACAATACATGCATCAGGTTGAAAAATCAGACTCAATGTCTTTTGGAATACTGAATATGCCAATAAATAATGAATTGTACTAACCCACATATGCTTAGTGATCATATACATTATATGTGTAAACATTAATTTCTACTTTGGCTACTTCGGTGACTGACAAACTATATTGTACTAAATACACACATTATTTATTTGCTTAGTAAAATGATCACTTTAATTTATTGCACAATTTAAAACAAACCATAATTATTACATAATGGGAAGATTAGAAATTTTCAAAATTTGAGCAATTTAAAACAAAATATAATTATTTATTTATTTAAGGGTGGTGGGTGGTAATTGCCCTTTACTACCTACCATGACTAATGTAGTTATATAATTTATGAATATTATATGTTCAAATAATCCTTTCTCTGATACCACATGTAATGTTAAATACTTTATAACATAATATCAGGATCTTGAACCCGATAATCTTACATAGAGATCGTTAGGAGCACATACCTGATGAGGAAGACATCTTCACAAAGAAAAATAGATGCGATAGTTATAAATTGATTTCTACCTCCTTTTCCTGATTTTATGTTACTATAACCGTCAGCGATTAAATTATTATAGATAATATGTGGTAACCCTAATGGGTGGAGGGAGGACTAATTTATAGAGGTTATGATTTAATCTGGTACGTCCATGAAGTAACCAATATACATAAGAGATCTATTCCTTATTAAATATTAGTTATGGTATTACTTGGATTATAATTAAATTTTGGTCATAAGTAAGAATAATTAATAATAATTGATAATAATACATCTTCACTCAGAAAATGCGGAAGCGTTAGTCTTAAATTGGTTTTTAACTCATTGTCCTAACTTTATGTTATCACAACCGTCAGTGATAAAATAATTGTAGAGAGTATATGATAACCCTAATAGGCGGTTGGAGGAACAATTTAAGAGGTTATGATTAATCTGGTATGTGCCTTTAACAATTTATATGTAAGAATTATCGTGTCAAGATCCTTAAATTATGTATTAAAATAATTAATATTACATTTGACATCAGAGACTGGACTGTTTGAACATATAATCTTCATAAATTATATAACTTTATCAATCTTGGTAGGGTAATAAAGAGTAATTACTGCCCACTATCCCTAAATAAAAAAATAATTATGTTCGGCTTTAGATTGCACAAGTATGAAAAATTATAATCCTCCTATAATGTAACAAATTATGTTTTCTTTTAGATTGTGCAATAAATTAAAGTGACCTTTGTACTATGTAATAAATAATATGGGTGTACTTAGTGCAATATAGTATGTTAGTCACCAAAGAGGTCAAACTAGAAAATTAATGTTTACACATATAACATTTAGGATCACTTGACATATGTGGATTAGACAATTAGTTATTGGCATATTTAATATTCTAAGAGAGACTGGGTCTGATTTTTCAACATGATGCATGTATTATGTTTCTATAGTTTGTTAGTCACAAAAGTGACCAAACTAAAATATTTTAAATTATCCACAAGAACAAAATTTTATGATGTTCTGTGTACTTTTTATGTATATAGTTTGTTAGTAACCAAAGTGATCAATCTAGGGAAATTAATGTCTACACATATCATGTTCATGTTAACTTGATGCATGTATTATGTTTTTTTTATAGTTTGTTAGTCAGCAAAGTGGCCAAACAAAAATGTTTAAAATTATGCACATGCACAAAATTTTATGAAGTTATGTGTGCTTTGTATTTATATAATTTGTTAGTCACCAAACTGGTCAAACTAGAGAAAATGAACGTCTACACATATCATGTTTATGATCACTTGATGCATGTGTTATGTTTTTTATAGTTTGTTAGTTATTAAAGTGAACAAACTTAAACGTTTCAAATTATTCACATGCACAAAATTTTATGATGTTATGTGTGTTTTGTATTTATATAGTTTGTTAGTCACCAACATGACCAAACTAGAGAAAATTAACATCTACAGATATCATGTTCATGATCACTGATGTTGTATTATGTTTCTATAGTTTTTTAGTCACGAAAGTGGTGAAACTAAAATGTTGAAAATTATTCACATGCACAAAATTTTATGAGATTATGTATGCATTGTATTTATATAGCTTGTTAGTCGCCAAAGTGATCAAACTAGTATGGT